>NC_133526.1:33555589-34755589 GCF_048544455.1 Silene latifolia | reverse complement strand
CCCTTCTTCATTAGAGGTAGGTTCGGATCACCGAGGTACACTCTTTTTACGTTGGGTAAGTAGAGTAATAAAGGTTATTACGCGTGAAAATTGGTTGGACTCAACGGAATAAATATGGGTTGAATCGGTCCACCGTGCCCATATTTATTTCTGGGGCTAAAAGATAGATTTTAAGAAAATCCGTCAACCAAGAGTTCTAGTAGTAGAATCAGTCAAAATGTTGACTCACCAAATTTATATAAATGCGGGTTGAATCGGTCCACCGTGCCCGTGTTTATATAAAATTGGATCTTGGAATCATTTATATAATTCAGTGGGAGATCATTATATAAATGGGAACTTGTTAAATAGTTTCACAAGTTAAATTTTTAGATGATAAATGTTAATCTTTCCTTTATTTCCTTTGTAGTAATCACGATGACTTATACTAGTGAAACCGTCACCATAGCTAGAGATTCATGGCTACGTTCTTTTATGGACAAATATGTATTAAAAGCCGACGGTAGTAATTTTAAAGATTGGGAGGAACAACTTCGATTAGCTGCCGCAGGTGATGGCAAATTACGCTACATTGTCGATCCCTCTCCCCCTTCACCTAGTACTAGGGCCACTGCCGATGTAAGGGAGGCTTTTTCAAATTATCAAAAGGAATCCGCTGCGATAAAAAATGTTTTGATCTTTTCAATGGATCCTGCTTTACAAAGGCAATGTGTCAAGTTTCGCGATGCACATGAAGTATTCTCGAGGCTTTCTACTATGTTTTCTCAAGCCCCGAGAATAATTCAGTATGACACCGCTGTTCGTTTCTTTGAGGCTAACCTCAAAGATGGTCAACCTGTAAGTTCACACATACTTAAAATGATTGAGTACGTGGAAACTTTAGAGGGGTTGGGATGTAAAATCCCCGACGAACTTGTGGTGGACCGAATGCTCCACTCTCTCTTGCACGTCAAGGGATTTACCCAATTTAGGGTAAATTACAATATGACAAACATGAGAAAGAGTTTACATGAGCTCCATTCTCTGCTTGTGCAAGCAGAAAAGGACATGGGATTGAGTGGGAGTACGAGGAAAGATGTGCTTGCAATTAACGTGAAGGGGAAGAAGCAGTTTAAGAGGAACGCAGGTAAGAATCCCGTTCAGGTGGAGGGCAAAGGTAAAGCAATTGCGAATTGCTCTATCAAGCAAAAACCTATAAAGGGTAATCCTCTTAAAGATACTTGTAATTATTGTAATAACAAGGGACATTGGAGGCGTAATTGCACGAAATACTTGGATGACATCAAAGCTGGCATTGTGAAGCCGACATGTAATTTCTCAACCGAATCTTTTATGATAGACATAAATTATGTTTCAAATACAACTTGGATATTAGATACTGGTTGTGGTTCTCATTTGTGCAATCATTTGCAGGGCCTAAAAAGCATAAGAAAGCTAAACAAGGGTGATGTCGATCTCCGAATGGGAAACGGGTCTAAGGTAGCTGCCGTCTCAGTAGGAACTTATGTACTTAATTTAGCTTCGGGGTTGGATTTGCATCTTAATAATTGTTATTTTGTACCAACACTATCTAGAAATATAATATCCGTATCTGTGTTAGACACAGAAGGGTTTTCCTTTGTAATTAAAGACAAGTGTTGTACTTTTTCCCTTAATGGGATTGTATATAGCCAAGCTATTTCGATCAATGGAATTTATATTCTAGACACTTGCAACGATGTTTATCATTTAGATAATAAAAGACTCAAAACAGGTGATCCCGATCAATCTTATTTATGGCATTGTCGATTAGGACACATCAACGAGAAACGCATTAAAAGACTAGTGTCGACTGGTATAATTAAACCTTTTGATTTCGAATCATTTGGTACATGCGAATCTTGTCTTCTTGGCAAGATGACTCGTTCACCTTTTCTAGGAAAAGGATCTCGAGCTAGTGAGTTATTGGGTTTAATACACACCGATGTATGTGGTCCAATGACAGTCACTGCTAGAGGTAATTATGACTATTTCATTACTTTTACCGATGACATGAGTAGATATGGGTATATCTACTTAATGAGGTATAAAAGTGAAGCTTTTGATAAGTTCAAAGAGTTTCATAATGAAGTAGAAAACCAATTAAATAAGAAGATTAAAGCATTACGATCAGATCGTGGTGGGGAGTATTTAAGCAATGACTTTAGAGATCACCTTAAAGACGGTCCTGGCACACCACAATTAATAAATGGCGTGGCTGAAAGGAGGAATCGAACTTTATTAGATATGGTTCGATCGATGATGAGTCAAACAGAGTTACCTAAGTCATTCTGGGGTTTTGCCATTTTATCTGCTGTACAATCACTTAATAAAAGTCCCACTAAAGCAACTGACAAAACTCCATATGAGATATGGAAAGGGAAAGTCCCGAATCTGCGATACATGAAAGTATGGGGTTGTGATGCTTATGTCAAGAACAAGTCTGATGATAAGCTTGCACCTCGTTCTGAAAAATGTATTTTTGTAGGCTACCCTAAGGAAACTTGTGGATATTACTTCTACAATAGTAACGAGAATAAAGTGTTTGCTGCTCGTAAAGCTGTCTTTCTAGAAAAGGAGTTTATTTCTAGAAGACAGAGTGGGAGAAAATTTGAACTTGATGAAGTTCAAGAGCCACAAACCGATGTGACGGTGCGGGAAGATGTTCCTTCTACGTCCGAATCGTTATTGTTCTCTTGAACCTAGGAGGTCAGAGAGGGTTAGTCGCCAACCTGATAGATACCTTGGTATTATCGAGGAAGATGGTGACTATGAGGTTTTACTTTTAGAAAGTGATGAACCAAAGACCTATAAAGCAGCTATTACGAGTTCTGACTCTAAGCTATGGCTCGAAGCCATGCAATCCGAAATGGATTCCATGTACGATAA
The DNA here is from genome assembly GCF_048544455.1 of Silene latifolia. Lineage (NCBI taxonomy): Eukaryota > Viridiplantae > Streptophyta > Magnoliopsida > Caryophyllales > Caryophyllaceae > Silene > Silene latifolia. The sequence continues at coordinate 34,752,682 of NC_133526.1, read as the reverse complement.
TCAGGTATGGGACCTGGTTGACTTACCTAAAGATGTTCGACCTCTTCAGTGTAAGTGGATATTCAAGATTAAAATCGGCATGGATGGACATAAAGATGTCTACAAAGCTAGATTGGTTGTAAAAGGTTTTACCCAGGTTCATGGTTTACACTATGATGAAACTTTTGCACCGGTTGCTATGCTTAGATCTGTTCGGATAATGTTAGCGATTGCTGCATTTCATGATTATGAGATTTGGCAAATGGATGTCAAAACCGCTTTCCTGAACGGGTTTCTGGAAGAGGAAGTGTTCATGACACAACCTGAGGGTTTTGTAGATCCTAAAAATCCTAACAAAGTATGCAAACTTAAGAGATCCATTTATGGTCTTAAGCAAGCGTCAAGGAGTTGGAATCATCGTTTTGATCATGTTATTAAACAGAATGGTTTTTCTCGAAGCGTTGAGGAACCATGTTTATACATGAAGTTTAGTGGGAGTAAAGTTTTTTTCTTACTTCTTTATGTGGACGACATACTACTCATTGGGAATGACGTAGATATGCTTGCTTCTGTTAAGAAGTGGTTAGGAAATCACTTCCAAATGAAAGATTTGGGAGACGCTCAGCGCATCTTGGGTATCCGGATCTATAGGGATAGATCCAAAAGGATATTAGCATTGAGTCAAGAAGCCTATATCGATAAGATTCTTGACCGATTCAATATGAAAAACTCCAAGAGAGGTTTTCTACCTATGGGCAGTGGGATCACTTTGAGTAAGTCACAATGTCCTACTAAGCCTAAGGATATTAAACGCATGAAATCGATTCCCTATGCTTCCGCTGTTGGATCCATCATGTATGCTATGATGTGTTCTCGTCCTGACGTCTCGTATGCTTTGAGTATGACGAGTCATTTTCAGAAAACTCTAGGTGAGAGTCACTGGATAGCCGTCAAGAATATTCTGAAGTACTTGAGAAGGACTAAAGATTCATTCTTAGTGTGTGGAGGAGAATCTGAATTACGTATAAGAGGTTATACGGATGCCAGTTTCCAAACCGATAGGGATGATTTGAAATCCCAGGCTGGTTTTGTTTTTTTGTTGAACGGAGGGGCGGTTTGCTGGAGAAGTTTCAAAGAGTCCGTGGATGCTTGATTCTACAATGGAAGCCGAGTACATTGCAGCCCTCCGAAGGCCGCAAAGGAAGTCTGTTTGGATTAGGCAATTTTAGAGGGACCGAAAGTAGTTCCGACCGCCGAGGATCCTATCACTTTGTATTGTGATAACAGTGGGGCTATTTTTCAAGCAAAAGAGCCCAAGTCTAGTAACAAGTCTAGGCATGTACTTAGGAAATTTCATGTAATTAGAGATTTAATCGAAAGGAAAGAAATTACAGTTTGTAAGGTTGGGACAGCTGACAACATCGCTGATCCTTTAACCAAGCCATTGTCTCAAGCTAAACATGATAGTCATGTAGTTTCGATGGGGTTGAGACGAATGCCAGAACTGTTGTAAATTATATGATATGTAATTGTAATACTACGGATTTTCTTAAGTGACTACTCGACCGAGTAGAGCCTACTCGGCCGAGTAGTGCTGTTGGTATGGGTTGTTTCGGTTCTGTCGAGGAATACTCGGCCGAGTATAGTGGATACTCGACCGAGTAGAGGATACTCGACCGAGTATACACTTTACTCGACCGAGTATCCGGTCTGGCGAGGTGTATTTTGACGTTTTGATTAGGGAATGTTTAGGGTTATTTTTATATTCCGCGTCAGTTTCTAAAACATCATTTCAAACTTCATCATTTTACGATTACCCTAATCACTCCATAATCACTTCCTAATCATTCCATAGCATCGTTGTGCGTATAATATTTGTGGTTCTTGCGTATAATTCCTCATTCTACTGTTGGTAAGTTCTATTTCTATGTTATTTGTATTCTTTGGGGTTACTGTATACATTTACGGAATTGGGAATATGGGGGTTGTGCAATGTGTAATTGTGTTATATGATTATTGTATAGGAGAAGACTTCGTAGAGGAGCCTTTCTGATTGTCCGAGTTTCATTCTTCTGTTGATTGCTAAGGTAGGGTTTCCCTACTCAGTTTACTGTTCATTGTTAAGACATGTTTGTTGTGTGACTATTGTTATCTTTTGATCATCGGAGTATGGAGATTGTTGTGACGATGTTGGTGTGAGGGGGTTGTGACGGCTGTGATGTCGTGTGATTGTGATTGTGGTGGAGTCACTTGCGGGAGTGGCTTCACACCCTAGTTCGCCCTCCGTGGAACCCGCCACGGGAGGGGATGTGCACATTAAGGGACAGGGATTGTTTGTCGCTCGTTGAGGAGCTGGACTAGGTGGGATCGGCTGCGGTCACCCACTGGCGGCGAGGATTACCTGTTGCGATGGGTAATCTGGCAGGGCTATACACTTCGGTGTGTAGTCGGTTATAGTGTGAGAACAAAAGATTGGAATTGGAAGATGATCAGTTGATTACTTCGTTTGTCTGTCTTATATTGTTTGAGTAATACTGACCCCGTTGTTGTTTGTGGAATCTGCGGTGATCCATTCGGGGATGGTGAGCAGGCTTGACAGGTATTGCTAGTGATGAGCTTGGGGACAGTCATGGGAGTGTTGTCATCACCAGTCATAGCATCACCGTCTGAGTCTTAGTTTGATTTCTTTTATTGTTAGACATTGGAGTTGTATTTTGTTGAATCAGTATTTGGATTTGGTTGATGTAAACTTTATACTTTACAGTACTTTAATAAATGTGCTCAGTTCAGACGCTTTTGATATGTACTAACCTCGGGCAACCGAGATGGTAACACACTTTCATGGCAGGGTGGTCCTGGTAAGGCACCTTGGTATGAGGGGGTGTTACAAAGTGGTATCAGAGCCGAAGATTCCGGCACCTAAACAAATGAATCTAATGAACCTAGGGAGTCTAAATAAAATGAACCCGGGGAGAGTTGTTTGGAGCTACCCCAAAGACTCGGGAGACGTCCCGGAGTCGCAAATTGGCCCTCACTAACTCGAGCCGGTAACATGGGGAAGTGTGATGAGAGTTGAGTCTTGTATGTACATGTGTGTGGAGATGCATGTTGTTAATAGTTGATGGTTGAAAGTGTGTGTGTGGAAATTCGTAAGTTTAAGGATTGGAGAAATAGTGGAGGTGACGAGTTTGTGAACTTTGGTGCATCGGATTTAGCACTTGCATGATTTGTATGAATATATGTTTATAACGTGGCAATTCGTTCCTGATGATATATGTTTGTTGGAGGGAAACAGAAAGCATGATAGGGGACCTTTATTGTTTTTAACCCGTCTACAGTGTGGCTCGGCCGAGCAGGGCAGGTACTCGACCGAGTAGGGAGTCCTCGGCCGAGTAACCAAGCACTCGACCGAGTGTTGTTTGCCAGTAAGTAGCGATGGCTACTGTATGTGATAACTCGACCGAGTAGGCAAGTATACTCGACCGAGTAGTGACTACTCGGCCGAGTGTTGTTTTACTCGACCGAGTGTTGTTTCTGGGTTTTTGACGTTTTCTTCTTGAGTCGATACTCGACCGAGTATCTGGGGGGATACTCGACCGAGTAGTCGTTACTCGACCGAGTATGGTTGTATACTCGGCCGAGTGTTCCTTTGGCGGAAGGTTGTTACATTTTGAGCCGTAGGCTTTTGTGCTTACGTTTCCTTATTTCTTATCAGCTCAAAATGCCGCCCAAAAGAACTCCCGCGCAGATCCAAGCTTCTGAGATGACTCTTGATGAGGTTGCTCGCATGATTGAGCACCAAGAGGCTCTCCTTGAAGCTCTAAAAAATGTGGGAAAGGGGAATGAGAAGTCGATGGATGCTACTCAGCTCAGCATCATCATTGCTCGTTTTAACCCTCCCACATATGAGGGGGTATGAGAACCAAAGCTACTCGAAACGTGGCACCGTGAGATTGAAGCTCTCATGGAAATGGTTAAGTGCCCCGAAGACATGATCGTTGAGCAGGTAGCATACTACCTGAGAGGTGAAGCTGCAGTTTGGTGGCAAAACGTTAAGGAAGATGCTAGAGCTTTTTACCAAGCTGAGGGAGCTGTTCCTTGGTCTGGGTTGAAGAGTGCTATGAGAGAGCAGTTTGTGCCGGAGCATATCCGACACAAGATGAGATCCGATTTTGATTCCTTCACCATGACTGAGGAAATGACAGTCACTGATTACTATCATCGGTTCCTGGAGCTATCTCGTTACGTTGAGGACATGCAGCTAGGACAGAGGGGTTTGGCTCTCCGTTTTGAGAGGGGTCTATCTGCCAAGATTGTGAGCCGTATGCCGGCCAGGGTTGCTACTGACCTCAAGGAATTGTGCCTGAGAGCGGGTCAAGCTGAGAGAATGGTAGATCTCTCAAGAGAGATCGATGAGAGGACTGCTGCTGAAAAGAGGAAGGCTGATAGTGGAAGCAACAGTCAGTCGGCCAACAAGAAAGGGAACTTCAACCATGCTAAGGCTTTTTCTGGTGGAGCTGGTTTTTCGGGAGGATCTCGTGGCTGGGGAAAGAATGGAGGTCGGAGTGTGAGTGACAACTCCAACCTTACATGCTTCAACTGTGGTGGTGTAGGCCACAGAAGACGGGAATGCACGAGTTATAAGCCCAACACTGGTTCAGGAGCTCGGCCAGGGAATGTTTCTCAGGGGCCAACTCAGAGTTTTGCTAGTAACCGACCGGGAGGTTCATGGGGCAACAGAAGTGGACAGGGCAACCAGGGCGGTTACAACCGCGGTGGTGGTGGATCATATCAGCGCCAGAACAACAGCACCACCCAGGATTCGGCAGTCAAGCCAAGTACCTCCAATGCTTCAGTTCAGGGTGGAGGACAGAAAAACAGTGGGAAGCTTTTCATGATGGACAAGCAGGAAGCACAAGATGATGCTCATGTAGTTACCGGTACCTTTCTTGTTCATAATGTACCATCCTTTGTTTTGTTTGATTCAGGGGCTACACACTCTTTTGTGTCTAAGAGTCATGCTGTGTCTATGGGTTTGGGAAAGTTTGAGGTTGTAAAAGATGATGTGTTCATACCTTCAGGGGAGTCTGTGTCGTGTCTCAAGTTGTATAAGGGAGTGTCTATGGTAGTTGGAGGGGTAGATTTACCGGTAGACCTGTTAGAGTTTCCTATGGATGGGTTCGAGGTGATTGTCGGGATGGATTGGCTAGGTAAGTATGATGTCGGGATAGATTGTCGGCAAAAGAAAGTGTCCTTAAAGGGTCCCAAGGGTGTTAGGGTGTCCTATAGAGGGTTTGTGGTAAAGCCTAAGTGTAGGTTCATAGCTGTGATGACTTTAAAGTCATGTTTGAGGAAGAAGTGTCCCTTGATTCTCTGTCATGTGAGAGACCACCGAGTAGAGCCGCCGACAGCTTCTGAGATATATGTGGTGAGAGAGTTCGAAGATGTTTTTCCTGAGGAGATACCGAGTTTGCCTCCCAAGCGGGATGTTGATTTCAGCGTGGAGCTTAAGCCGGGAACGGGTCCTATATCTAAAGCACCTTACCGTATGGCACCTAAAGAGTTGGCAGAGTTGAAAAAGCAGATACATGAGTTGCTAGGCAAGGGTTATATCAGGCCTAGTGTGTCACCGTGGGGAGCCCCAGTTCTTTTTGTAAAGAAGAAAGATGGGAGTATGAGACTGTGCATTGATTACAGAGAGCTCAATCGTGTCACAGTGAAGAACAAGTATCCGTTGCCTAGGATTGATGACCTTTTTGATCAGCTAAGTGGAGCAGGTGTGTTTTCCAAGATTGATCTGTGGTCGGGATATCACCAGCTGAGGATAGCAGATGGGGATATTCCTAAGACAACGTTCCGATCTCGATATGGTCACTACGAGTACGTGGTGATGCCTTTTGGGTTGACCAATGCACCAGCAGTTTTCATGGATTTGATGAATCGGATCTTTACACCGTTTTTAGACAGGTTTGTGGTTGTTTTTATCGACGACATTTTAGTCTATTCTAAGACTAAGGAAGAGCATGAGGAGCACTTGAGGATAGTCTTGCAGACCTTGAGAGAGAATCAGCTTTATGCCAAGCTATCTAAGTGCGAGTTCTGGTTAGAGGAAGTGGCTTTTCTGGGCCATGTGATATCTAAGAAGGGGGTATCTGTGGATCCTAGTAAGATTGAGGCCGTAACCAAGTGGGAATCGCCGAAGAATGTTGCTGAGATTCGAAGTTTCTTAGGCCTTACTGGTTACTACAGGAGATTTGTGAAAGATTTCTCTACCATAGCACGGCCTATGACATCTTTGATGAGGAAAGAAGTCAGGTTTGTTTGGGATGAGAGTTGTGAGAAGGCGTTTCAGACCTTAAAGGAACGCTTAACCACAGCCCTTATCCTAGCCTTGCCAGAGGGATGTGAGAACTTTGAGGTATATACCGATGCTTCAAAGAATGGTCTTGGTTGTGTTTTGATGCAGGAAGGGAAAGTCATAGCTTATGCTTCGAGGCAGCTGGGTGCAGTTGTTTTCGCTCTTAAGATTTGGAGGCACTACCTTTATGGAGCAACTTTTAAGGTGTTCTCTGATCATAAGAGTCTAAATTATATCTACACTCAGAAAGAGCTTAACATGCGACAGAGACGGTGGATGGAGCTGATCGGGGATTACGATATGGAGATCATCTATCACGAGGGTAAGGCTAATGTTGTTGCAGATGCATTGAGTAGGAAGAGCGTTCATTCGCTATGTACAGCCATGTCCTTGCTAAAGCTAAGGGATGAGATGTCTAGGATGGGGATCTTTATGATAAGGAAGGGAGATACCATCGGGGATTTGACGATCGAGCCAGAGTTGTATGAGAACATCAAGAGTAAGCAAGAGCTTGATCCTAAGATTCAGGAGTGGAAGTCAAGAGTAGAGAGTGGAACAGTTTCCAGGTTTTCTATCCATACAGATGGGAGTGTTCGTTTTGATGGGAGATGGTGTGTTCCTGAGGATGCAGAGTTGCGGAGAGTGATCTTGCCGGAGGCTCATTGAACTCCTTATTCAGTTCACCCGGGTGGTGACAAGCTTTACAAAGACCTTAAGAAGACTTTTTGGTGGCCAAACATGAAAAGAGATGTAGCTGAGTTTGTGGCCAGATGTTTGACCTGTCAAAGGGTCAAGGGTGAACAAAGGAGACCACAAGGTAAGATACAGTCTTTGGAAGTACCTGAGTGGAAGTGGGAGTCAATCTCTATGGACTTCATTGTGGGGTTGCCTAGGTCACAGCAAGGTAATAACATGATTTGGGTGATTGTTGATCGGTTAACCAAGTCAGCTGATTTTGTTCCCATGAAAGATACTTGGTCTAAGATGCAGCTGGCACTGGGTTACAGGAGGCATGTGGTTCGGTTACATGGTATACCTAAAGATACCGTTTCTGATCGTGATGCGAGGTTCATATCCAAGTTTTGGCAAGAACTGCAAGAGTTGATGGGTACAACTTTGAAGATGAGTACAGCCTTTCATCCGGCAACCGACGGTCAGACAGAACGAACCATCAAGACTTTGGAGGACATGTTGAGGGCATGTGTTATGGAGTTTGGGGGCAGTTGGGAAGATAGGCTTGATCTGATTGAGTTTTCATACAACAACAGTTATCATACGAGCATCGGGATGGCACCTTTTGAAGCTTTGTATGGCCGGAAGTGCCGAAGTCCAGTTTGTTGGGATGATAGTTCTGAGACAGTGGTTTTAGGGCCACAGCTGGTACAAGATATGGTCGAGAAAGTCCAGTTAATTCGGCAAAAGATGAGAGTAACTCAAGATCGTCAGAAGAGCTATGCCGATTTACACCGCAGGGACATTGAGTTCGCAGTAGGTGACAAGGTCCTTTTGAAAGTGTCACCTATGCGCGGTGTTATGAGGTTTGGGAAGAAAGGTAAGCTAAGCCAAACGTTTATAGGTCCTTATGAGATTTTGGACCGTATAGGCGAGGTAGCTTACAGGTTAGCGTTGCCACCAGCTTTGGATAGGGTACACAATGTTTTTCATGTATCTCAGCTTCGGAAGTATGTGAGTGATCCATCGCATATCCTTGAGATGGAGAACATCGAGCTTGACGAATCCTTGTCCTACGCTGAGATTCCTAAGGAGATTCTTGATCGCAAGGTTCGTAAGACACGGAATGGTGAGACGGTCTTACTCAAAGTCCTTTGGTCTAATCATAATGTGGAGGAAGCCACATGGGAACCCGAAGAAGCTATGCGAGAACGTTTTCCTAACCTTTTTGATCAGGTATGTTTGGTTACGGGGACGTAACCGTTGTCTTTTTAGGGGGGTAGGAGATGGTCGCGGTCGTGTTTTGTCTTGTTTTGTTGTTTTGTTTTGAGTCGGGTTAGTGAGTTTTGTGGTGGCTTGTGTAGTTCTTTGGCGTTGTTACATGTGGTTAGCATAGTCTTGTTTTAGAGTGGAGTGTGAACTTCGGGACGAAGTTCTTTTTAAGGGGGGAAGACTGTAATACTACGGATTTTCTTAAGTGACTACTCGACCGAGTAGAGCCTACTCGGCCGAGTAGTACTGTTGGTATGGGTTGTTTCGGTTCTGCCGAGGAATACTCGGCCGAGTATAGTGGATACTCGACCGAGTAGAGGATACTCGGCCGAGTATACACTTTACTCGACCGAGTATCCGGTCTGGCGAGGTGTATTTTGACGGTTTGATTAGGGAATGTTTAGGGTTATTTTTATATTTCGCGTCAGTTTCTAAAACATCATTTCAAACTTCATCATTTTACGATTACCCTAATCACTCCCTAATCACTTCCTAATCATTCCATAGCATCGTTGTGCGTATAATCTTCGTGGTTCTTGCGTATAATTCCTCATTCTACTGTTGGTAAGTTCTATTTCTATGTTATTTGTATTCTTTGGGGTTACTGTATACATTTACGGAATTGGGAATATGGGGGTTGTGCAATGTGTAATTGTGTTATATGATTATTGTATAGGAGAAGACTTCGTAGAGGAGCCTTTCTGATTGTCCGAGTTTCATTCTTCTGTTGATTGCTAAGGTAGGGTTTCCCTACTCAGTTTACTGTTCATTGTTAAGACATGTTTGTTGTGTGACTATTGTTATCTGTTGATCATCGGAGTATGGAGATTGTTGTGACGATGTTGGTGTGAGGGGGTTGTGACGGCTGTGATGTCGTGTGATTGTGATTGTGGTGGAGTCTCTTGCGGGAGTGGCTTCACACCCTAGTTCGCCCTCCGTGGAACCCGCCACGGGAGGGGATGTGCACATTAAGGGACAGGGATTGTTTGTCGCTCGTTGAGGAGCTGGACTAGGTGGGATCGGCCGCGGTCACCCATCGGCGGCGAGGATTACCTGTTGCGATGGGTAATCTGGCGGGGCTACACACTTCGGTGTGTAGTCGATTCTGATGTGAGAACAAAAGATTGGAATTGGAAGATGATCGAGTTGATTACTTTCGTTTGTCTGTCTTATATTGTTTGAGTATCGACCCCGTTGTTGTTTGTGGAATCTGCGGTGATCCATTCGGGGATGGTGAGCAGGCTTGACAGGTATTGCTAGTGATGAGCTTGGGGACAGTCATGGGAGTGTTGTCATCACCAGTCATAGCATCACCGTCTGAGTCTTAGTTTGATTTCTTTTATTGTTAGACATTGGAGTTGTATTTTGTTGAATCAGTATTTGGATTTGGTTGATGTAAACTTTATACTTTACAGTACTTTAATAAATGTGCTCAGTTCAGACGCTTTTGATATGTACTAACCTCGGGCAACCGAGATGGTAACAAACTTTCATGGCAGGGTGGTCCTGGTAAGGCACCTTGGTATGAGGGGGTGTTACAGTAATAATCAAATTATTGTATTTATTATTTCATATATGATAAGTTGCATTTATCGTTATATTCAGTTTTATGTCTGAATTTATATACTTTGTTTTCTCCAAATAGGTTGTAAAGACAATATCGAACCCTATTAAGTGAACTGGATTAACATTGTATTTAGTCCCTAGTTACTTAATGAGGTGACGTCTCGGAGTGACTAGATTGTTAGGCGATAGATGACAGGTTCGACTGTCATATGGTCATAGTGATGACTGGTCGATTACATAGGCATATTGTGAGACAATTTGTCGGACAGTGACCGTTTATAGAGTCCTTTATTTGCTAGGTCGTGGCGAGGACTTCTATTTATTCCTTCGAGTCAATTCTTTAGACTGGTGACTATTTGTCTGAGTTGGTACGGTTTTCCGGTGGCTTTGGTTTTTGTTCTAGGTCGCACCGTAAAAGGTGGCCGATGAGCATTTACTGGGTCATTGTGATCTGTATCGAACAAAGAAAATAGGTCAACAGGATTGTCCTTTTAAGTCATATTTTATCTCAAGGCCACTCGAGGAGAGATGACTGTGAATGCGTGGCCACGCTCGGATGCGATCTATAGTAGATTATCCGGTCAGACAGTCATTCTCCTGATCGAGGAAACCACTTTATGATATGATCACGTGCAAGAACGACCTGAAAGACATCTTGCATTGAGTGGGAGATATTATTGGACAAGAGAATTGGTAACGCACACTTGTGTAGGACAAGTGGGAGATTGTTGGAGTAGTGTCCTCCACTATAAGTGCGTTTACATAATAAATCTCGTAAAAGGAATATCAGGGATTTATTTATTTATTTGTCAGCTGGTCATCGTTAATCGGTAATGATTGGCTGACTAGAGTTTGACATTACTGTCGTGTGACGGCGGTGATCAGCTGATCCCTTTAGGTCACACCTATAGGATGACGCCCAAATAGAATAAATTAATTATTTGTATGAGATACGAGATAATTAATTCCTTGTATTACTTGACTTTTAATTAGTCACGTAAAAGTATTATTTGATGACGGGTTACGAACTCGGGACAAGGAGATTTATTATTTAATTATGTGATATTTAAATAATAAATAATTAGAATTTATTAATTAATTGTTAATTAATTAATTTTATATGATATGTGTTTTTGTTTTGAAATGGAATTAATTAGCTATTTAATTTTTACAAGAGGTTGTAAAATTAGCTAAGTGGGATAATATTGACACATTGTATGTTGATAAAATGGTCTTATGATTACTTAATGGTTAAGTAGTTATTGGTAGTTAATTTGTATTATTTAAGTGTTAAATAATTAAATTAATATTTAATTATGTAAGATAATTAAATATAAGACTTATAAGCATTTGTGGGGCAAATGTCGAAAACCGAAATGGACTCAAATATGTCCACTTGACCGATTTTTTGAGAGGACAACAAGTGTCCATTAAGTGGCAATTTCCACTTAGTTTTGTTCCCCATTTTTGCCTATAAATACCCACTTAATCACACCATTTCTTATGTTTGGAAAAATTTGAAGAAAATTTGTTCTTTTTTGTGTGCTTTGGCCGGTTTACCTTCATCACCAAGAGACCAACTTTTCTTCTTATTTTGTTCATCATTTTCATCTTAAAACACATATAAAAACTAACTAATAATATTATCAAAGTAATAATATTAATTAGTACATCAAATATACAATTACAAGGTTACTACTATTATTAACTAGTTATTAATTTTAGTAGTATTTTGGGTTATTCTTGGGTGCCACCAAAGGAGATTGCCTATATTGGTAATTGGTGTTCTTGGAGGATCATCCATAGTTGCATAGCTCAAGAACTATAAAGGTAGGAGACCTTTATAGTGCCCATATTTAGCCTTATAGCAATGTAAGAAACTTTTGTCTTAAGATGGTTTAATACCATCTTTTATACATTTTATTTGCATGCATGTAGATTTAGACCACATTAAATTAATTTGTAATTTTAATATCATAAGATGAGTATTAATTTGGTCTAAATGACTAACACTTAAATCCTAATTACAAAGCCCAACTCGAAATAAGGTAAAAAACACGCATACAAGGTAAAACCTCTCAATCGAGTAGAATGAAACCACTCGATCGAGGATATATCCAGCAATTCCTCTCGATCGAACAGAAATGGGGTTCGATCGAGAACTTCTTGTATCAGCCCTATCGATCGAGCATCAGAACAGCTCGATCGAGTGAATCTTCGATGGATAAAGCATTCGATCGACTAAATAGTTAGTCGATCGAGCTATATTAGCACATAAGACTCCTTGGCGCCTTCCGAAGTCAGCTCAAGCGTCTTCAAGTGATGGTTTCCAAGCTCCGATTCCTTATTCTCCACAAATGCATGCAAATGAGACAAGTTTAGGCCCGGTTTTTCTCCTTTCTGGTCCGTATCTGCAATTTACACAAGACAAACAAAAGTAGACCATTCGGGGGTATTTGTAGCTAGATGCTACATAAATAGTATAGAAATGCGTGTAAAAATGAGGTAAAAACCTTATATAAAATACATGCATCAAATCTCCCCAAACCAAACCTTTTCTTGTCCCCAAACAAACTATGAATGCAACTAAAGACAACTAGCGGAACGGGACCAACTCATCAGCTACAAATCACCCACCCAAACCAATTTAATGCAACAACTAACAAAGTGGCAAGTGGTAGGTGCAAACGAATTAAATCAATGTTTCAAACTAGTGAACCGTCGACCTTGCAAGACTCATAAATATCGGACTCTCACGGGTCGCTCATCACTCAATTTATACACAGGGCGAGTATATATGTAGAAGATAGAAATAAGTAAAGACACTCACCTAACTCGACCTACAAGAACATGCATGCAGTTTAACATGAATAAAATCTCTACAACCGTTCATACGCATTCCAACCAACTAATGACCAAGACACATGCCGAGTACTTACATTTGGGTAAGTGAGGTAATGGGTAAGAAGGGGCTATAATGAATCTGGAAATGTGGAGTTAGCAGCCAAGCTAGCAACAATGGATCCAAACTAGAAACACATCCCAACTTCATACTCAATAAATTAATACAAATCGGTGCTACATTACAACACACAACTCTCTAACCACCATAAAAATTTTAACTCCCCATAGATACAAATAGAACATGGGAGGTAAATCACAACATATTAAACTTCAGCTCATGGTTTTTTCATAATTTTCTCTTTCTCTTTTTCTTTCTTTTTCAATTCTTTTTTTAATTCCACACATATTTTTTCTTTTCGTATTTTTCCTCTTTCCATTCCCTTCAACATTTCCTCCAATTTCGCAAATCGGATATATAACCAAACCGCAATGAAACATTCCAAACAGCTACTGATTACTAGCTCGGCTAGGGTAGGCATAAATATAGATTATAGCTAAACAGGACAAATTAGGCAATTTTGGCTATGTGAGGCTCATGGGTAAAATGAAATAAAGGGAACTGCCTCTCCTAACATGTGTCACCATCTACAGACCGAATGCATACAGGTATCAAGAAGACCAAATTCATGCTTATGCAAATTGAGGTTACATGTCTTATAGAGAGTACTACTCACATCCTATATGAAACTGGTCATGAATGTCACCAGTTTATTAAGCTCTAACCTCAGAATGTAATGTAGTTTGCCAATAAATGAGTCAAGTCTATTCGTTCAGAAAAGAAAAAAACAAAAAACTCGTAGATTATGCACATTACCATGCCAACAAAATGTCAAGAATATGCAAGGCAAGGGTAAAGACTCAAAGTAGCGTCAAAGTTCAATCGTTCCGACTCAAAATAAACGTGAAATTTTTATGATTTTTTTGAAATAAATAAATGCAATGCAAACATGCAGACACAGATATGGATGCATACCTCCCCAAACCAAACCGTACAATGCCCTCATTGTACCAAGAATAAGGAAAAGAACGCAAACTAAAGAGAAAAGGAGATTGGGAGTCTGAAAATTTACAAGACAACGTAGGGAGGGACCTCCCCAAACCGACCATGAACATGGGAGGTCATGGGTAGCCAGGCAGCATCACTTGGAGCGAAAGATAAGAGCTGGCTTGCGAAATGACTCGATCGAACTTATCAGGATGGGTCGATCGAGTGGAATTGGTGCCAAAAGAGCTCGATCGAGAAGATGGGATACTCGATCGAGAGAAGTGGGTTGGCAGAAGTTTTAGATCCAAGCAAAAGTTCTAGAGCAAAAGTATGAGAGAGTAGAAAGAGAGAGAGAAAAATGTCGAGGTCTCCCGAGATAAAGAAGAAGCCATATCACGTACTACTTAACCTAACTTAAATCCTAATTACAAAGCCCAACTCGAAATAAGGTAAAAAACACGCATACAAGGTAAAACCTCTCGATCGAGTAGAATGAAACCACTCGATCGAGGTCATATCCAGCAATTCCTCTCGATCGAACAGAAATGGGGTTCGATCGAGAACTTCTTGTATCAGCCCTATCGATCGAGCATCAGAACAGCTCGATCGAGTGAATCTTCGATGGATAAAGCATTCGATCGACTAAATAGTTAGTTGATCGAGCTATATTAGCACATAACACTCCTTGGCGCCTTCCGAAGTCAGCTCAAGCGTCTTCAAGTGATGGCTTCCAAGCTCCGATTCCTTATTCTCCACAAATGCATGCAAATGAGACAAGTTTAGGCTCGGTTTTGCTCCTTTCTGGTCCGTATCTGCAATTTACACAAGACAAACCAAAGTAGACCATTCGGGAGTATTTGTAGCTAGATGCTACATAAATAGTATAGAAATGCGTGTAAAAATGAGGTAAAAACTTTATATAAAATACATGTATCAATCATATGTTCTTCTCGACACCGAAAAAGGTAATAGCTGCTAGTTTATAATTATTCATATCATACACGTTTTTTACTTACGAAATTTATTAAAGGTAGTGAATGTATGTGTACTAATTGATTAAAGCTGACGTGAAGGGTGATTGCAAGGTGGCTTGTCGTCTGTCCTATTTACAGGGGAAACAAAAAGTTGTTGTTGCCAGGGGATACGTGTTCAATTACTACCGGCTTCAACAAGTTAAGGTTCATTGTATACCCTTTCGTCACAATTGCAGGAAAGTGGAAGTGTCCCAATTATATAAAGACGAGTATGGGGAAGTAAAAGTACCATTTCCTAATGAGGAGGTCACTTATTTGAAAGAAGCCCTAAGCTCTTATGTGCAATGGCCTGACAACCTCATCAATGTTGTCATCCCCGAGGTACCTATATGCAGACGTTAATTATTACTTGTTCTTTAAATAGATTAGGGTACGAATATTAACATATCGTAAGTACTTTAATCTTTACATTTGCAGAACTTAAGCAAAGCCATGATGGCAGCTAAAGCAATTACTACTACGTTAACGAAAGTTGTTGCAGTCAAGCCTGCTTATGATTCTTATTATGAATCGTGTGAATATAAGAAAAAGATGAAAACTGCTTCACTAAAGGCTTTGCACAACCTGGCTGTAAAGAGGTCACCTACATGGGATGTAGTCATGATTAACATTGAAAAGGAAGTTATGGGCGCAACTGATATAGCCATACTGGATCCGAAGCAACTGATGGAATTTGTCGACCTTGACAATTTTGATGCTGTTCACATTTTGATTTGGATGAAGTAAGTTTTATTAATAAAACTATTTAGTCATTTATATTTACGAATAATGATGTTTGTTTAAATTATCAATTACAATAACAATCTTCGTTCCATGTCGCGTAATAGGTACCTCAATAATCAGTTCGCTGAGTGGAAGGTCCCAATTCACGCCTACGGATTCTTGAGTCCTAAGGCGTTCTCTGTGCACAAAATTTCATACGAAGAACAAATCAATAGTATCGCTCGTCGGTTGATGTCGTCCAAAAAACTATGGCTTGCCCCCTACAATGAGAATATGTATGTATAGTACGTGATTATTGTAATACTACGGTTTTTTATGTCTGTGGGTACTCTATCGAGTGGGACTTACTCTGTCGAGTAAGTAGCTTTTTACGCAAAACAGTAGCTGACCTGATGGGTACTCGATCGACTACGTGTGTTGTTGGAAGTAATGCTAAGGCTAGCAATGTCGTCTAAATACATTGTATTAGAGAGATGCCTTCCATTACCTCGTAAAAGCATCTCACAACCACTTGCATAATTATAGCCATTAACTCCATGTTTATTGCCATGTTTATGGTGGAGTTATGCCATTATCTTTGTGATTATTATGTTAACTAATCACTATAAATATGAGAAGTGTAGTCATTTGAGATACACATCTTCCATATATCTCTACTACTTCTCTATGATAATTTTGAGCATATACCATATGAGTTCCAACTCCTAATGGTTGAGTACACAACTTTTAGGAGTGTTGTGTGACATTGGGGGACGACGCCTATATCGATTTGTACCGTAGTCGGGGCGATTTCGTTTCTCATTCAGTGGCCTCCATACCACGACACAACAACAAATATTCTCTAATTATATCTTCGCCCCTATAGTGATACTATATTTCCAACAATTGAGAAACGAAATTTTATCGCTATTATTGTTGTTGTGTTCATTATTTTTGTCATTGGAATTATTTCTATTGGCCAAAAATATTGTTCTTCGTGGATAAGAATCAGGCCACGGAGGGTGAGACAGCAGTTTGGTATTTTGGCCATAATTCGGTCTCTAGAGCTTTGTTTGAGGCGTGTAAGATGGCGTTGGAAAGCTAAGAAGAAGGGCTACAACTTTTTAGTTGAAGCCGTGAGCATATTCGGTCATCTACCATCCTTAAAATGGACAACAATGTCATGGTAGTATGTTGAAAGTTTTTATGAAAACTTGTAAAATAATGGTATTATCTATAATTTTATTGCTCAATTCCATTCTATTAGTTAAATAAGAATCTTGATTATGATAAATAAGAATCATAATTGATTAATTTTAAGAGAGAGAGAAAAAGAGATTTGTTATTTTTTGTGAAGGTTAAGGTATGGAAAATTTACGGTAAAAGTCCATAAAAGAGTAAAACGTGTCCATGAAAGACCAACTACGAAGATAATAAGTACTTCCTCTATTCAACTCCACTCTACCAATTTCATTTTCGTACACTATTCACAAGTGAGTATTCAATTTCAATTTTTTCTCAATACGTAAGTGAAAATTTATTCATGCGAGATCTTGTTTGATTCGTCTTTACGTTAAAAATATCTAACTTTTATAATTTTTGCAAATACGTAGCTAACGATATTTAGTGCGTAAAACATGTGTTGGCAAACGTGAAAAAGGAAAGTGGTAGAGTGGAGTTGAATGGAGGGAGTAGTTATTATGTGCGACCGTTGTACGGTGCGACAAGTAAAAAGTGATCATTTAACGATAAATAATGAGCATATTATATAAAAAAGTGACCGCTTTTAAAAAAGGTTCTTCTAATCAAAATTTAAAGTCGTCACCTTTGTCATATAAACTGATCATTTTTTATCCTAAATAATCACTTTATAAGTGGTTACACCATACAACGATTTTACACAATATAAGGATCACTTCTTTAGTTAAATTTCAGTTTCATTCATCTCAACAACTTTGGAATCTCGAGCAAACAAAAGCCGCAAACGCAAATTGTTGTGGAAACCAAACAGAGCAATACATGGCAATTCTCAACCATAAAGGCATAAAAGTAGAAGTGAAAGTAGAGAAGTGCAATGAAACATGTAAGAAAAACAAAGCTACTTCATTTCTTTACACATCAGAATAAGGAGGATACACGTCTGAAAATAGGAAAAAGTCAAATGCTGAGTGTATCATGTAGTCTACCAACTTGGCATATACCAACTTTTCTAACCACAACTGAATATCCTTCTCAGTTATACCTTACTAACCTAAACTACTAACTAATCAATAAGTACATATAAACTTTATAAACATTAAATTTAAGAATATACTTTTTTTTTTTACACATAATCATCACTTTGGTGCGTCACTTGTTTGTATATGTAAAACCGTCTTACCTAACATTGCCTATTACAGTAGGGATATTCTTGCGTAAGTACACACCAAATTCTGAAGGACCGACCAAAGTGATGCTACATCAGACGACACTGACTGGTATCTTCATTATAATGATGATCATCATAGTAAGACTCGCTGATAGGATAGGACGGTGGAGGTGGTGGTGGACCATGCATCATGGGATGTGGTGGATATGCATAGGCATAGTATGGCGGTGCATAATATGAGCTACTAGTGCTGGGTTGTGCCATACTGTAACTGACCCCTAACTGTGGTGGTGGGGGAATGGGCCGTGGATATGGGTAACTTGGCTGATTTATAGGCCCAAAATTATCCATAGGCCCAAAATTATTCATAGGCCCACGACATGGCTCATATGGCATACCCTGATGATTTGGCGGCCCAAGATTGACTGCTTCCATGGGTCTGCTTGGGTCCATCGGAGGCATTGCAGGAAGTGGGACTGATGTTGGTACAGGTTCATGTGTTCCTGCAGCAGGCATTGATGGTAATTCTACTGTTGGTCCAGGTGCACCAGCAGGTGCTTCTGTAATCACGGGTGCTTCTGTAATCACAGGTGTGGGCCCAGGTCCAGGTGCACCAGCGGGTGCTTCTGTAAGCACGGGTGTGGGCCCAGGCTCAGCTGCCGGTGGTGGTGCTGTCATTGATGGTGGTGGTGGCACCGAGTTGTCATTGATTGCAGGATTACCATCCTGCGCCTGTCCCTGTTCATGTCCTTGTCCCTTGTTTTTCTTTTTCTTCTTTTTGCCATCAGTACTACCTTCACTGTTATTTACCTCAACTTGGTTGCCGTTTCCTAACTCTGGTGGCTTTCCACCATCGAGTAAAGGAACATTAGGATCATTTTCCGGGGCACCAGATTTATCAGTTGAACTGTTCTGTGTGCTTCCGTCAGCAGACTTCACATTTTCTTGATTGTCTATCTTCTCTGTTTTTGGACCCTCGCTTTCCTTATCCTTGATCGCTGGCAAGTCCTGTAGCTTCTCTTTCCTATCAGAAAAGTCTGGCCATAGTTCGGCTGGTTTACCAGATTTCGACAGTCTCTTCAGAAGGGTCTTTGCATCTATGTTGCCAGTAACTATAACCTTATGCTGCTGAGCATCAATTGTTGTCATATAAACACCTGCAGAATTTTGAAATATTGAGGACCCTCCGAAGTGAAATGACTCACTAAACTCCCTAATGCTTCTTGCGTCGTGAAGACGTGAACCAACAGACTTTTATCAAAAAAAGATATCGCCTCTCGTGTTTTTAATAGAGTTAAGGCTGCGTACTTCTACTATAAAATACTCGCTACACATGCATAAAATCAGGAAATAAAATAATACGGAGTAATTTTAAGACGTGTCATGTGCAACACAAGCAAGACTGAACATCAGATATGAAAGAAGAAACTAAAAAGGAGATAACAAGGGAAGTAGACAGTTACCATCAATCTTCTGCAGGATTTTCTTCACTTTCTTCTTGCAACCTTCACAGTGAATTGGGACTCTTAAGGTCCATGTCTGTTAAGAAAGATTACATATTATTACACAAGTTACTAAATCACTTCGAAGTCCTACAAATTTATTACGTACGTACTATCATAGGACCGTCTTACCCAAAACACGACAAAGGAAGATAAGAAAGCATATTTAAAAGTTTGGAGCCATGAGAATTGAGTGCAAATACCTGGTATTGTAAAGAGCCAGGATGGTTATCAGGTGGTGCAGCCATATTGCAGGAGTTGAAAGAGGGTGAAGAAATGCTGTGCAGGATTAGCAGAGAATATGGTTAATGCAGGAGAGATTAGTGAATGCACATGTACATTAAAAGACTGAAATAAGTAGAGGTTAAGGGAATGAAAAGTAGGAGCAACAAAGCAGAAAAAGACAGGAGATGGGCTAAGCAAACACAAGACTAGTGGGAAATTTTATTGTCAACTTTTTGGAAATAGGATTGTAAAAGGGGTCCGCAGTCCTATGTTACTTTGGAGTTGATTAAAGTATGTCCTGGTTTTTTTCAAAAATTAACATTCATGCTATAGAAAATACAACTAGTCACATGTGTAGGTTAGTTACTTTTCTTATGGTAATAATTCTGAAGTTAGTGGTGGAACCTGTTATTCTGACACTTCACTTAGCTGCCGTGTCGCGTATCCGACCCAATACCGACACTTCGACACATCACTTTAGACCAAAAAATTGAAAGCTTCGCACAAAATAGCCATTTCCGACGTGTCAGACATGATCCCCATGTCGGAGAGTCGGGGTAACACAGGGTGGAACCCTAAAAATTTGAGAGAAAACAGTAAGATTTGAGTTTAATAGGCCAAAAAAACGAGTACACGAGTTAAAAGTATTAGTCGTATCATGTATTTACTCGGAGGATGCCCTTAGGAGTATCTTCCTCTGTCACAGTCTTGTTTGAGGTATTCTAAGATAATACTCGAGGTCAAACGAAGCATGGCGATCTTTAATAGGAAGCACCCACACTTCTATCACTAATCAGAAAATCGTGATGGTAAGACGAAAGCTCCAAAACTTCTTGAACAGTTAGCTACAACGCAGTATTCGAATATGAAGAAGGGACTATAAGCAACTCCATTCGTAGGGTCTTTGTAACATTCATTACAGATTACAAGGCTCAATAAAGTAGACGAATTATGTTACATTTATAATAATAGTTTATGTGAAACAAGGCATATATTATGGACACAAAAAACTGATACAGATTAAGAAAAGCATCACATTTCAAATTTCAATATAAGATGTTATAAAAGGTAGGAAACTTGGGAAATGTATTGCTAGTACCAGTTATGAATGGGCTCATGCGTGAAGGGAAGCATAAGCACGTGGGTTGAAAAATATTAGTACAAAAACAGTACAAACTAGGCTGACCCATAATGCAACATTACCCGACATGCCACAATAATATGCGCTTCAATGGGTTCACTAATGACAGCCTGACACAATAACACTTCAAAGTTACAATCAAATCTTCCAAATGCAAAACCACCAGCAATAAGATGCACAAAAACTCATATGAAATTGCTATATTTATTTCATATTTGTGTTAATAACTTGGTGCTTTATGGTCTCAACTCTTCCAAATGCAAAACCACGGTCTCAACTCTCAATAGCTCCTGCAAATTGAGGGTATTGGAGGTCGTATATGTGCAGCCTCTCTAAGTCCATAGTCGATAAAAATCAACTTAAGCTACTCTTTTTTTAAAGAGAAACTGTTGAAATGGGGTAATATCTGACTCCTATAAGATATACTAACATGTCGATCAAGGAACAAGCTTTATTATCTCAGATGTTTTTGACAAAAAATATTGATGTTTCTGGCAAAAGTTAAAGTATCTATTTCACCAAACTCAAAGTAACTTCCACACACCTTTAAGTGTTTATCACCACACTGATCTATAAAGAAGACTAATTCAACTGACTAACACATTTTATTAATTCCACCATGCTCTCTAAAGCAAAAGAATAGTACAGTATGACTTCATTTAAACTAAAATCTTCCAAGTAATTATCATAGTGAAGTCAGATGAGGATAATAATAGTTGCCATTCTCAAAATGGAAATCGAACTACTTTCCACCTCCAAAAACCACAAGACCTATGACACTAAGCTTCGAAAACTAAGGAGCTTTGAAATGAATGATAGGTCACAAATTCGAATCCCCATTTCCATTATACTGTGCCACCATTGTAACTTATTTGAAAAAAAAAAAAAAGAAAAAAAAAACTCCGGTTGAAAATAATTTTGGATCGAGAAACACACAGAGTTTCTGTGACATGGTAAAACCTAGAAAAATGTGTGCAGACGAGCCGTGATTTCTAATCCATTTACCATTGTACTTCGTATATAGCTACTCAAGTACAGCAGTAAGAAGCATTTCTCGCATTATTCTGCCCTACTTTACTAATATATTACTTCCTCCATCCTAATCATTTGTTTACCTTTGATTAAAATACCCCTTACAAAGAATATAAAAAATAAACAAATGATTGGGACGGAGGGAGTATTAGTTAGATATTATAAAGACTATAAAAGTATTACAGAAATGATGATTGTGTAGGGGAGTAAAATAAATTTAAAAAATCAAACACCAAGAAATTTAAAGCAAGTTGAAAAAGATGAAAAGTGGAGAAAAACCACCTTAGGCAGTAAAGTCTTTGAAGGCTATTAATAAAGTATTTGACATTATTAGATTTAGACAGGACAACCAATTATTTTTATTTTTCTCCTTTGTAGCAAAGTCACTTTTTCTAAGGTTAAGCAAACAAGTATAGCACTTTACAGTCAGTAATTACTTAGCTGGAAAGGATTTCAGGATTAGAGGCTGAGACAAAAGACTACTTGAAAGTTGAAACAATCCAAACCTCACATCTGTTACTCAGAAAAGAGAAAACCCCAGCATTAGTCCTAAAGGATTGATTAGCCAATTCAATCAAAGTGCCAAATACTGGAAAATTGGTCACTTTTGTTGACAGCTTTACCCTATGACCTACGTTGCTCGAACTCTTCAGTATTACCTTGACTGTGTTAATGGGTAAAACACTCGGACATTTCATTTTAGACCAAAAACATGAGCTTTTTTCCATAAAATAGCCGAATCCGACACTTGAACACACACCCATGTCGATACTTCTTACCGAGTCGAGTCGGAGCAATATAGGCTTTACCCTTATTTTAAAAGATGTACTGATACTACCCTTGGTCTTATGAGTAACTGACTACTAATTTTAACTAGTTATTTCTATTAGTCAATCATAATTCACAACCAAAAAAGAAAAGAGCAATTTTGTGAAAAGTACTGATTCAAAAATCGAATCTTCGGAGTCCTTCACGGCTTCACGGGAAAGAAGAGAACTTTGCTAACAGTTCTATGATATTAATTTTCACAACCTATTGATTTGACTATGGCTGGAATTATGCCAGAAGATACAAGAAAAGGCCAGGTGATATTATGCCAGAACTAATTTTTACAATCCATCCATGGGGAGAACCGCTCCCAAAGGTTCAACTAACGAACGAGGGAGCCAAAACATCAATTTGAGAGTGCGAGATCTCATCACAGAATAGTTCTACCTAATCTTATGAGGAAGAATGTTAGTGGATTGTACAAATCATCTTCCACAAAAAAAGACGCATTAAACTAACATGATTTCATTCTGAAAATTACACTAATACATGACAAGTAGATATAGGCTAATAGCAAGCAGAAGCAACAAGTAATAATGTAATATTGCAATAGAAAAGAGTTTTTCTGGTCTGTCAACAAAAACCGCAACATATTTGCAGATCCAGGTGGTGGCTACGTCTGAATACACCACTCAAATCTTTTCAAAGATAACATTTTATTTGGGATAACAAAGGGTTAGGCATACAGCATACTAAAAGACAAAATGCATGAATAAGCCATTTTTGGGTGCTAATATGAGTCAATTATCAACTCATATCCCACCACAAAAAAGTTCAATGCTTCTCGCAGTCATAGCTTGATGGCTACAAAATTTGGACTACAATAGAATAAATCAAAATGATTCACTAAATTGTCTTATAGTGTGTGAAGTACTAGTTGACTAATGCAATTCTCGATCGCTATGGTCACCTGGAAACAATCTTTGTGTATTTCCGGTATATGGGTTAGATTGCGTACAAACCCGACTTCTAGCCAGGTGCAGGTGCCTCAGAGGCACTGATTAATATTTTTTCGTCGTTTTTATGTGGTGGCTGTTGATGGAAATCAGATATGCCACCACAACGCTAATATAATTAAAACAATGGTCAGTTTCTACGTAGATGCACGCATGCAGCCATAATTAATAGTAGTATATTGCATCCCACCTTAGAAGTTCCTGCACTAACTACGCAACTTATGATAAGTTCTAGTGCATAACTTTACAAAATAAGACAACTATCAAAAGCAGCCAAGAGAAGACAAACTCTTCTTTGATAGTGAACATCATATTCATCAACTGAATAGCTGAACTATCATACAATTTGTAAAGAAATCCAAATTATCATGCAAGCAATAAATTAATATTTATGATGAGAAGGTCCTACAGTAAAATCATTTAAAATAGGGAGAGTAATCAATCAGCTGAGAAATGAAGCGCTACCTTGAATACTCCAGTTTCTTTCTTCTCCGCTGCCAATTACTATGCTAGAATTCAATCAAATTCACTGATTCACATCCAAAGTACTCCGCAAGAGATTGTCCATTTGTCCTGACACAAATTGCACGACGAAGAAATTCAACATATGTGCTTAAGAATTAGTATGGTTTATGGTACGCAGCATATTTCAGCCTTGTATGTCAGTCAGATAGGTTACCTGACAGTTTAGCACTCAGTTGTTGCTGGAGCTTGATGTTTCCCGAAATCGCATCTGACATCAACATAGCTTAACTGTAATGAAAGCTCATGAAAAAGAAAGTTGAAAACATTGATTCTATCATCACCACATCCTTCAATGTAAGCATCTAAAATTGATGTCAAGGGTAGTGCTGTAGTGGTACAAACGAAGGTACTCCAGCGAAGGTACTCCGTATATGACTATTATAGACCCTAGTCTCTCGAAAATGAACACACTAATTTGTTTCAGAACTTTTCATCAAGCAAAATTAATCATCAACTTGAAACCTTAAAATCATCTGAGTGCACAAACCAAACTCAAGTACATAAGCAATTCCTCTCACTCTACTCCTATGGGTCCAATAGTTGAACAAAAAGCCCAAGTTTAACCAAGGGGAATAGCCTTGCAGAACACCAGGAAATGAAAAGAAACATTGAAAATGCATCCCCAAAATACCCCACTAGTTCTACCTTTTCACTTAAGATAGGAGGTAAAACGACCTAGTTGTTTCCATACTTCCATAGCAGCACGCCAGCACTAGCTAGCCATTGCAATGGAGAATGAGCTAGCTCTTCCAGGCAGCTTAACAGGCAGTTCACATGGAGAACCATGGCTCCTTTACTCCGAAAACCCAAATAACCACAGAAAAGATGATGAAAACCAGGAAATGATAATTATTAAAAAGAAAAACCACAGAAAAGACAAATACGCGAAATCTAATAAGTAGTTCTCATTGAAACACGATTCTGCTTGCATAAAATAAACATAGTTCACTTTTGTCCACTCAAGGGAGCAGAGAAGAAAGCCTTCACCAACTACTGAGTTGAAACTTTGCTATATTTAAGAAAAATACACAGCATTCGAATTGCACACTATTTCCGAACAAAAGAACAATGGGGCCAAAGAACAAAAGACTACAAGCCGTCACATTTATATACTCTTTTGGCCATAAGGACACCTAGAACAACGAAAGCAATAGCAGAGAAGACTCCTTGTCTAGAAAGCATGAACTCACTCCAGGTTAAAGGTCGGGCAACTACGCGCAGCACATTCTGGAATTGTTCATTCAAATCCTCAAGTGATCCAGTGTTATCAATGACAATGTCTGCTCTACTTCGTTTGGAATCTAAGGACATCTGAGCATTAATTTTGTTATGAGCTTCGTCCTCAGTTATTCTATCTCTAGCAACCAATCTCTTTAGTTGAGTTTCACTATCAACCCATACAACTATATTGGGCTTGGTCCATTTGTCCATTTTGGCCTCAAATAACAGTGGGATGTCAAGAACAATAACCTTGTGCCCCTTCAACCACAGCTTCACAATCTCCTTGAAAATGCCAGAAGAAATATGTGGTGCCAATAACCTGAAGCATACCAAACCAAAAATTAACAAATAATTTGATTGTTCAAAATAGTAGCAGGCACGCTCAAAGATACAATCTGTGCTAAAACCAAAAAATATAAAAATTATGAGGTCCCATGCCCGAAGGCAGGAAAATTGTAATTGTTGTTTTGGGGATGGGAGCAGATCAATCATCTATTGATGATATAAGGACAGGAGCTATAAACAATATAGCAACAAGCAAGGTAGACTACAAATAAAAATGCAAGGGCGAAAGTGTTTGGGGCTTCTGAGGAGGATGAAGAGTAAACTTAAACTTTGGCAATGTGTAGCATTTGAAGAGACAGAATTACGAACACGATCTTCACAGTACAAGCAGAATGGCAAGCATCTCAATGAAAAGACCTTTTATTTTGACGCTGTAGAAAAAATTCCCGACCTATTTAGTAGCTGGCGCTTTTCTGGATCAGAGAAAACATTTCTCCCCAACTTCGGTCTATCAACTTCTCCGTCAGGCTGTAAAATGTCATCCCCAAATGCCTTCACAACCTTTTTCCATCCTGCTGTGCCTTTCTTCAATGCATCCTGGAAAAAAGAAACATGAAACAAAAAACACATTAAAAAAACATCACAAGCTTTTTAGATATATTAAAAACTTAAGAAATTATCAAGTCTAATAAGCAATTATGTGGATTACTATTGAAGTATTGAGGGTAGGAAATACAGATAAACACTGCACCTACAGCAGTATAGCACTCACGATTTTTTCTCAAGGATGATAGTCAACATACAACGAAATGGTCAAAAATACTCTAAAGAGGAGAAGCTTGAAAAAGCATTGTCTTTCACATAACGATGTCAACTCATCAATCTATGTGACAGGTTAATGATAGTCCGACTCTTCAAATTCCCTCGTGTACCTGTGTCTGACACTCGACACTTGGGCATGTGTATGACATTTAGACTCTTCATTATAAGCCAAGCGGATTTTTCATAAAAGTAGCCGAGTCCGACATTTAAACACAGACCCATATCGGATACTTCTAAACGAGTCTGAGTAACATAGTTATGAAGCAACAGGTTTCTGAAACAGCAGGTTTCTGCTTTACTTCAGGTCAAGGTTGCTACCACATCACATTAGGGTTGCCTTATTTGTAGTACGTCTCAATAAGAATTCATAATACATAATATATAATACAGGCACACAAAATGAACTTAATAGAGCATTTGATTCATATACTTTGATAAAACTCATGAGACAAATAATGTACACAATACACGAGGTGTATGCGGTTCATTGAGGTCAACAGTCTCATCAGATAAAATGAAAACCAGAATCCAAGCAAACTTAACAAAAGCCAAAAGTGGGCACCAAAATCAATAGGTGAGAAAAATAGATACCCGTCTCACACTTGCCCTAAGTGCGGAGGACATGGGGACGTGGAGGTGGGTAGTGTAATAAATGAGTAGGCGGACAGGAGTAAATTTAACATTATAACAGTCTCGTCTCTATCTAGCTTGGCCCATGCCCACCAGCTGCCCTAGATGAGGCTTCTTAAAACTAACCACATTGCCAGATGGTAGAACATTTTTGGACATCAGAGACTATGATAAATCTTGTTACTGCAGCATACTGGACTGGATAGGCC
The DNA here is from genome assembly GCF_048544455.1 of Silene latifolia. Classification (NCBI taxonomy): domain Eukaryota; kingdom Viridiplantae; phylum Streptophyta; class Magnoliopsida; order Caryophyllales; family Caryophyllaceae; genus Silene; species Silene latifolia. Next base: position 34,725,466 of record NC_133526.1, on the reverse strand, counting down.
ATGTACATAACAAAGTTTATTACCCTCCACATTTTCCAGATCGTGGTACCGTGCATATGATATAAGGGCAAATCCCATGACTAAGATTCGCTATATATGTGAGAGGCAAATTCTAGACTACAGGGATACTAAAAAACCTGATCAGTGTTGCTTTTCAACCAAAGTTAAACTGATTCCAGTACCATGCCTCAGCAAAAAAGATACAGTAAGACATTACAGTTGAGTTAAAACCTAATAAGTTACTCAACTGGGGCCAATCTGCATGCATCATTAAGAACTGACTTTTAATGTAAGGTCAATCTTTATTGGGCAAAATCATTCTTCTTTACCAAGAGCCCTTGATTATAATTGCCAAGAAAAACCACTTCAACAGAAAATCATAGTACCATAACAAAATAATCCTTCAAGTTCAAACTTTTATGTTTCCTATGTGAATTTTCATAAACAGTACTAATATTCTGAAGTACTCACTAGTCACTACAGATATACCTAGATCAGAGTCTCAGAGATGCAACTAATAAACATATCTGAAATATAAAAATATAAAATTGAGGAGAAAGGGGAGATGGGAGAAAGGAAGAGGGTGGAGTACCCGAGCAACAAGGTCGGCATCGACAACAGGAATGGAGTGGGCTTTAAAAAGATTGGAGACGGTACTTTTCCCAGAAGAAATCCCACCTGTTAACCCCACAATCCTCATTTCTCTATATACGCACCTATGAGAAGAAGAAAATGAACAGCAATGTTAGCAGTTGAAGCCTTGAAGGAGAGAGAAAAAGATATATGGATATTTTTCTTAAAAAAAAATAGGAATCAAAATTTGGGAACAATAGTCAACACACAGTTTATAATGCAACCATCCAAAAAAAAAGTAGTACATTCGTCACAAAAGCCTATACAACATAGCTACTATACACTCAAGTGACTCAACTTAATGACTTTTGAACTAACATATCTACAATAACAAACAAAGCAACGGCCAACTTCTATGACAAACACCTGAAGAAGAAATCATCAAAAGCCAAGTAACACCACCCCCATCTTCTAAAATCCATTTAGTAGCGCATATAATTTTCTTGTTCTTAAACTTAGTAAGACAATGCCACAATTCACAATCACACGGACATATAGCATGTGTAAAGGTGTAAAACTTATAATGTAATGAAATTAACTCTTCATCTTAGATTGTAATACTCGGAAAACTTAACTCATACACTGCTCAAAATAAAATTAACTCAGTACAAGCAATTGCGAGTTTGCGACATGTCACTAGTCGAATTACACCACAAACATAGTTACTCTCACAAGTCTATGTTTCATTCAATGGGTCGACAAGATCAATGCATATCACTTGTATAATCAAGCAAAATAAAGGTAGGGTAGAAGCATATAATCATAGGATAACACAGACGGCGCATTACATTCAAACTACAATAGGGTAATAGCAAGCAAAAACTTCTCAATACAGAAGTAGGGCATGCGTGGATTGGGGGTAATTGTGAGGGGGTAATGGAGGAAAAATACAAAGGAAAGGAGGAGGTAGCGGTGATAGTGGAGAATAGAGGAAGGATATGAAGATAGACAAATAACTACCCTCTAAAAAAGTTAATAGGTACCCACCGCCCCAAGGGTAATTCCTCAACCACCCCTTCATCCTTTGCTTCACCACTCCCTATTTTACATTCACAAATCACAAGCATCATTTTTTTTTCCATTCTCCATCTTAATTGTATCCAGTAGACTAACAGTTGGCATGTTAGAGCCCACCCAACGGAATAATATTAGCTCCGGTTAGACTAAGTTGCGCTTCTCAGTCTTACTACTATCTTATTGAACAACTTATTCCATTACAAAAACTAAAGTTTAGATCGCTTTGGGATCCATTACCCCATAGCCCATAATAGTACCCTTAATCCACGAGAGAGCCCTATGTAACAAATGAAAGTAGGTGGTGTAACTGCTCATCCCTTAGGTGCAACTCAATCAAAGAATTAGAGTATACATAATCACACGCACCCTAGATGAACCATATAATTAGGAAAGGATCACTTGATTCACTACAGAATTACATAATCTGCTGCTACTTCGACCAAGCGTATGAGTATAAAAAATGTTAATCCCAATTGTATCGAACACAATTCGTCAAGTCCCGCTTAAAACTAAAATAAATATTACTCCCTCCCATTCAAAATAAACCTCCCTATTTCCTTTTCCGTCTATTCACAATAACCTCCCTATTTCTTTTTTTGGTAAGTGTTTGTGTGGTCCAAATTTAATTGTATGGTGGGATAGTGTATTTGTGTGGTTCAAATTTAATTATATGGTGGGGTATTGTGTTTTCTTAATATTTGTGCCAAAATGAAATGGGAGGTTTATTGTGAATGGGAGGGAGTAAAAAAAAAAAAAAAAGTAAACAAATGAAGGAGACGGAGGGAGTATTAGTATAAACATTGTGATCAACTAAAATAAAAGAAGGCTGCCACTGTAGCGTAGAATTAGAACCCAGCAATATGTATTCATCCTCAATGTCATACCGAATTTCTGATAAAACTATTTCATCCCAAGTCAATCCGAAAACTCCCACTTAATAGTCAAATAAATATTCATAATAATTACTGTTAATAATTAAAAAAAAAACTGCGTCGTTATGAATTAACAACAGACAAGGAAAGCACACAAACACACAGAAAAAAAAATGAGCAGCGTGAATTAGTACCGAAATAATTGAGAAGGAATTGCGAGGCTTGAAGTTTGGAGATGGTGATAGTCAACAGTGTGTTATTTGGGATGATGGTGGGTTAGGAATTTAAGATCGTCGTGTGGGCCAACAGAAACAAGGTAAGGTAGCTAGTCGGTCCATATATGAATAGTTAGTCTTTTGTTTAAGACGGAATCTCTATTTTAGATCTTAAGAGAGGTCAATCAATCAATACACATATATAAAGCAGAAACTTTTTGAGCGATTTTAGAGTTCGAGCGATTTTAGAGAGTCCAACTTTTTTAGAAATCCTAACAAAAGTAGATTTCGAAAAAAATTAAATAAATAAAATTATCCTAATAAAAGTAGATTTCTTAGTATTTAAAACAACTTTTAATAAAATTATCCCAATATAAGTAGATCAAATATATTTTAATAAAATTATCCTAATATAAATATAAAATTATCAAACAGATAATTGAAATTCATAATAATAGTTCAAGTTATCGTATTTATTTTCCCCACTTACGGTCTCATACATTTTTATTTTGTATTCTCGCATCAAAATTCAAGAAGCTGGCGGATAAAAGATGAATTTATTTTATTAAAGTGTTATGTTAAGATGATGTAGTGTAATGTTACACGAAATATGAGTTACGATTTTATCAAAAATGTAATCACTAAATAATCATTGGAGTGTGTGTATAGAAATCATAAACATAAATGCCTCCATATACATTCAAGTTATCAATACATAAAACATTTCACTAATCTATATATGTTACTATTTTTGTTTAACTAATTTACTTTCTATAAGAATGTGGAGATCATTAGATGGAGGAATGAAACCGAGAAAAACTGAAGTAGAATTTGAGGGTTTAAACAACTCAAAGCTTTTGTGTAACAATGGAACAACTCATAGTGTTATTCATATGATGAATCAATGATCGATTCTAGACTCACGCATTAGTAGGTGCTAAATACTCAAAATACACTATGTAACTAATTATATGGTATATTAATGTCATACACATTATTCATGTACTATATCTCATATTTCATTATAAAAGTTATCTGAAACCTAAAAAACAAGCTTAAAAGATAACTGAAAATTCGGAGCCGATCAGTTAACCGATTAAATAAAAACTGCTTTTTAAACTAACCGGAAAGATAGTTTTTTTTTATAATATGGCATAAAAGGACATAGTAAGTACTCCATATTTAATATTATAAATTGAAGTATTAAAAAAAAAAAAATACATGTAGCTTATTTCTCACATGCTTCGCTTATTTTGGTAAATAATTTATCCACCAAATACTTACAACAAAGAAGATAAATGAATTTTGGTCAGATAAATTTAAGCTTATTTTTTTTCGAAATAGAGTTTAAATATGAGATTTTTAAATTCATGATCTCTCGACCTTCATAATATCAAATTAATTTCTTTTTCTATTTTTTTTTGCCCATGTTTACTTACTTTTGAACCTATTGTTAAAAGTTAATCTCATGTTCCATTTTTAATTTTATAAACTTGATTGATAAAATAAATAGCTATTGGTTCAGAATTAATATTAGCAATGAGACATTGTAACACAAAGTACGTATATATCATAATCATGAGAAATAGAATAAATAAACAATTGGTTCAAAATAAGCGTTCCATATAAGAAAATTTTTAACTCTACAATAAGAAAAAACAAATTTGATCAAAAGGAAAATCTATCACAATTATCCATCCAATTATATATCTTTTGTCTTGGATGCAGCGAATATAAATAAAGTTTCAGGTTCAAACTAAATTTGAAGTCATGTCAACCATGGGTGTTAGCTAGGCATGGGTAAATAAAATATCAGAAATATTTGAAAACTATAGAGTAAGCGATAATATAACATTTATATGGAACAAACTAATTCAAGATCTACACAAGTTGATCTATGGTTTTGAAATTTTTTACTTGTGACAACTAAAGTCATATAATTTTTCTAATTAATATGGGTATGAGAAAGCCTACCTTCATCCTGTCTCCTCGCCTGTATGACATCCTTGTTTTTAGGAGTCGCTTTTTTTCCTATTATTCGAGACTTGGTAGAGTATTTTAGTCCTGTTAGACTTTGGAAGCAATTCATTATCTTTTAGGAATTTCACACTAAATGTACGTCATCCTCTTCGCAATGATCCTATGTATTGTTTTTGCAGAGTCGTCAATACATTAGTTTGACCATGATATTTGACATATTATTGGTCAAAGTTATAAACGACGTTTGACTCTTGAGAAGCAATGGGAAAGATGTTCATTAAGAAGGGAAGGGAGTATACATGATGAATTTTTTAACATAACTCATAATGGTATATTCTACCAAGTGTGGTATGTGTCGGTTCTGTTGTTGAGGAACATCAACTCTGTAAGAGGTCTATCTAAAGAGACATTGTCTTATTATCAATCGCCTTGGGAAATTCGAAATAGAAAGGAAGATAATTACGGGTTCCAAAGTTGGCAAAAGGTACTAAACCGAGCATATAGGAATGACTTCCTCGAACACAAATATTCCTTTCGTTCTTAAGCGGAGACAATATACATTGAGGCTATGCTACGCTAGACAATAAACAAGAGTCGGGGACAATCACTTAATCATGTTGGAATTTATGTGATGAAACCAGTTTTTAGTAATGACCACCTTTACGTAGAAGCGTCAAGAATAACGTCATTCAAGATATTAAGGTTCTCATCGTGATAGAGACCAAATGTATCAAGGCCAAACGAAGGACATTATTTACAAAGAAGTTTTCACAAATTTATCAAATTATGTGTCGTATTATATATTTTGTATGACTCTTATAAGGACAAGTAGTTTTAATTATAAATAGCTATTTCTGTTAAAAACCGATGAAACGTGAGATTATAAGAATAATAACTCTACAGCTCAATTATATCTGTGAATGTTATACAACTGATATAGTCAATACCAAATGCCAACATTTTTGTTGCGTTTTTGTGAGGCGAACTGATGATTAATCACTTCTCATCTAAATAATCTCCCGAAATTTTGTTTGCTCTCATTTTCAGTATGGTTTGACTTTTTGTTAAAAATTTAATAGTTTTCTATTACCAGACCATGGTAAAGTAAACCAACGTTTCAGCGTTGCCATAAAATACTAACTTGGTAACTCAACGATTTTAAATGATGTCATAAAACTAATAAATGATGTTGCCTCGTGCATTCTATGCAATAGAATCACAGGTATTTTTGATTGTTGTTTAGAGACCAATAATTTTGTTAGAATTCAGTTTGGATTTGATGTTGCGAGAAGTTTATAAGGAGCAAATACTCTTAATTGTAGATATATAATCTAGGTAAAATTATGTTTAAGAGATCTAACATTTTCTTTGAACACACTATATATAATTATGATAATTGTTGTTTTACGTAATATCATTCAGTTTTACGTAGTTGTTGAAGGTTAAAATAATTTACAAGACTCATAAAAGTCTGTCTCCGTTATTAAGGATTATTTTGGTGAGCTGCACCATGTTTACAAAGAGAGCGTTTTTTATTGAATTAAAAACCAATTGTGCCCGCGACAATGAAAAAGCAAAGTACATATTATAACTAAATCACTTGATGTTATAAGTACTATTGAATGTCAGTTTTTTTTACGGTAAAAGCACTAATAATTCATCAATCAACTATACCAACCATGAATTTTTTTTCATCAATGATTCAAAATAGTTGGACTTTTTGGTTAACTTAAAAATATATTTTTACAGATAATTCTAATAGGAGCCTCGTGCATTGCACGGGCTTTCCAACTAGTGGTAGTAATAAAGACAAAATTTTTACTCCCTTCTATTCAGAATAACTCTCCCTATTGGAGATTTGGAGGGTGACACGAGAATTAAGGGTGTTTGAATTAAATAAGTTAAAATATTGTGGTAAGGTGAGATAATTGGAGAGAGATAATGTATTGTGGGGTATTATTGTGGCCATGTGGGCTTAGGTGATTAAAATAAGTATTGTTGTGAGGTGAGTTGATTAAAATAAGATAAAGTATGATATTGTGGAGTATTGTTGTGAGGTGAGGTGATTAAAATAAGTATAAAACTTTATTAAAAAAGGAAATGGGGAGAGTTATATGAATAGATGAAAAAGGAAAAGGGAAGAGTTATTATGAATAGGAGGAAGTAGTATTTTTTATGCAACTTATCATGTGATTTAGTTATTTAAGCGTCTTAAATGAGAATTTGTGATATATAAAGTTAGGCCAAATTTCAAAATACTACCCATTATAGTCAAGATTTTTCAAAATAATACATATTATACTTTTCTTTGGCAAGTACTATATACAAAGTTACAACTATTTCTAAGTTGCTACCGAGTAACCTAAATTAGATCTTAATTAGTGTAAAATAATCAAAAACTCATACACTACTTTGGTATACCCATTTTACCCCTCTTTCACCACTCACTCAACATCATCTTCTTCACCACTGCACCACAACCACCATCACCAAGTCGCTACCGCCACCACCACCATCACCTAATCGCACCATTTCCGATATTAACCAACCCCAATGTCACTACCTAAGTTCGCCTTCATTATCACGCTAATCTAGTCATGCACACCACCGAACGTCGTTTCCACCCTAATCCACCACTACAACACTACCCAAATCCCACATCTACCCACAAACCCCAACCCATCAAAATCAAAACCATCCTAATCGCCACAAGTATCCACCACCGCCCCCCCCCCCAAACCCAACTATCTAAGACACTTCTTCCAACTATGAAACTCCCTCTACCACCAACAAAAACCCTAGATCTAAGGATTACGGTTCCTGGAGCAATGATGACGAGTTAAGAAAGTGTCGTAGTGGAAAGTACGAGCCATGGTGCAAGTATAGTGGAGAAAGGTGATTGAGTATGGTGATAACGCTGAGAATGCGGTTGTGGGAGAGGGTTTGGAATGGTGGTTTATGCCTTATGGTATAATAGTTACCACTTCGAGTGAGATGGTGGTGGATGTTAAATGGGTTGTGGGTGGATGAAAATGAAAAGAAAATTTTAAGAAAGGGGTAAAATTAGTAAGGGTATAATTGGAAGACCATTTTAAAAACTAATTGGGTAAATGAAAATCACCTCCTCATGATCAATTAAGTCTTAAACCTAGTCATTAGGTAGTAGCTTAGGAAGATTTGTAACTTAATAGGTAGTATTTTGAAAATATAAGTATAATACTCCCTCCTAGTTAATCATTTCTTCCCTCTTTCATTTACGAAGCTAGTCGAATTTTCCTCTCTCTCTCTCTCTCTCTCTCTCTCTCTCCTTTTTTAGAATGTTATATGTAGTCTAAATGTAATTGCATGTGCCACTGTTTTTAGAACACGGGATTTAATCCCTTTCTTCTCTAACCCTAAAATCATTTCCCCACGTTCCTCCTTATCTCTCCAAACTCCCTTCCCTCTCTCTAAAATGCTTCCAAATACTTTTCCCTCAACCTTCAAGCTTGGATTAATGGTGGAACATGTCTCCTATGCCCCAATCTACCTTTGTAAGTAGAAATCTCACCCTTTTCTCTTTGTCTTATGAGTAAATTCGAGTTAGGGTTTATTAAGAGAGATTAATTAGTAATTAATTATGTAAAGTGAGTAATTAATGACTAATAATAAAGAATTTTATGTTGTAATCTAGTATAAAATGGATTGTGATAGTTATTACATGATTTATGTAGGATGAGACGGTTTTATGAGATGGATACTTGGTGATTTCGATTAGCTTGAGGATTATGCTTAAAGGTAGGTTATCCTACTCGGTTTCAATGTTGTATAAGCATGTTTATATGCCTTTCCTTGTCATATTCATTCATGAATTTGTTAGTATATCATGTGAGTATTGGAAGGGTTGTTGTTGTTCATAACATGTGGGATGGAATTCATGAATTTGGTCATGTGTTAAGTGTTGTTCTTCCATTTGTCATGTATGGTTGTGTTTGTGTTGTGTTTGAGATCTTTGATGGCGGTACTTGATTGTTGAGAAGACGTAAGACGGTTGGGAAATCGTCTTACGCTCGGGTCACCCCTTGGAGCTTTCCACTCCAAGGGGAATGCGCACATTAATGACTTGAGTACGGAGGGACACGTGTGGTTGAGACACGACATCTGGCAGTGGATTCGGTTGGCTTTCGGACCCGGTACGTCTGGGCGTGTCCCGGTACCTAGTGTGATGGTCGGTATGTCTGGGCGTGTCCCGGTACCGGTATGATGGTTATGGGTATGTCTGGACGTGTCCCGATACCGGTATGATGATTTATACGTGTCTCATTCGTATAATCAACATGTTGCGTATTTTCTTATTATGTCATGTCTTGCATTTATCATTGAAACTGACGTTTGTGTGTCCGTGTAATTGTCACCTATTTTCGGGGTGGCCTGTGTCGATCCATATGATATTTACGATCATATGGGGAGCAGTTGCTTACAGGTTAGCTTGGTAGCATGCGGGAGAAGAGACGAGGCTTGTTGATCTCCGAGTCGAACTTGTGTGATTAGGTTAGTTTAGGAGTCATGACTTGTAATCTTTCATAATTTATTTATTCGTTGTAAACCATTAAACATTTTATTTATAAAAATCGTTCTTGAATTGTATCTTCGATTTCACTACCTCGGGAAATCGAGATGGTAACGCCCCAATTGCCTTGGCCGGGTAGTTGAGGTGTTACAAAGTGGTATCGGAGCGACAATTTTGGAACCTAAAACCAATGAACCAAAATGAACTAGGTTTGTCTAATAAAATGAACCTGATTGAGTGTGATAGGAGATCGGTTCTGTATGAGTGGGCACCCTCATATCAAAACTAGTGCCTATTGCCTCGGTTGGTCACTATGTGGGTGGTTACAAGTATGGGAGAATGATATTGGCAATGTTGTGTGATGGCATGAATGATATGGTTGTTGTTAGACTCTTGCATGCTATAAAATCTCACATGTGTATGAATGGATTTACATGTCTTGACATCTCTTGGAAAATGATGATTCCACTCCCTTGATTCATGTTATGTGACTATCTTGTGCTTGATGGTGTTATTGTTAGTAAAAATGTTGTGACCGTTTCGGTAAGGTAAGTGCGAGTATTGAGGTAGGAAGTAGGGATTGTAAACCTTGGTGTTGCATGAGCTAACCCGGGACGAGTCACCGATAAGTGGTGGACTCCCGAACTTTGTATTGTCTTGCAGGAAATCCATTGATAAGTCCTTAGTGAGGATTTGAAACCCAACGGGGTCACTTGACCGAGTGCGAGAGTCCTCTCGGCCGAGTAAGAGAGCACTCGACCGAGTGAACCGTATCCTTGACTCGACCGAGTGGACCTGGTTCCAGGGGATTCTACATTCTGGAAAACCCGTCACTCGACCGAGTGGGTCGTCCACTCGACCAAGTGCACTCGGCACTCGACCGAGTGGGTTCACACGGGTTGGTCTACTCGGCTTAAGGCCCTTATTTCCCTAATTCATTCATTCTTATCCTCATATCTTCATATCTTCATCTCTTTCTTCACCAAAAATCCTCAAAAACCTCCATTGTTGCTCTAATTTGCTTGGAATTCATCCTATTTCTCCACCTTTCTCATCTAATCTCCCTAATTTGGTCAAGGTAAGTTTATTTATTTTCTTCCATCTTTTTCCTCAAATTTGAATTTCTTAGATCTACTTCTAAATCCTTCAAGTTTTGTTAATTAATTGTCCCCTTTTCTTAATTCATGGTACTAGTAAGCTTTTAACACCATTGTTGTGGATAAAAATTAAATCTTTGTAGAAAAATTTTGGTCACCATTGTAGAACTCGAAAATTGGTGTTCTTGAGACAATGATTGGATTTTGGTGATTGTTGTTGTGTATGGTTGGACAACAAAGGCCTAACTTTTGTTGTCATGGATGGACCTAACATAATAGGTGTAAAATTCCTCTTAAAACTCCGTCTTAAATTTAAGAATTCTAAACAAGTCATGCCCAAATTTTTTATTTTTCATGAGCGAAACTTAGTTTAATTGCCTTGTAGGACTACTATCTTGGTTAATAATGTATTATGTAAACCAAAATGAAATCAAATTTTGTCTTAAAATTTGGGTGAAAACTCTTCTAAATTCTTCTAAAACTTTCATGATTAATGCATTTTGTACCTTAATGGTGATTCTCCTATGTTGTAGTATTGAGGATTTTGTGGTTACTACCACCTTGTAAGGTGGATTAAAAGAAATTTTGTCTCAAAGTCTTGAAAATTCAACACTAACCATATTAAAATTTTAATTTATACTCACTACTTGTATTACTACTTACTTGTTCAACTTGAGGAATTTCTTGTAACAAAAGAAGCATTTTACTCACTCGAATTCCTTTTAAATTTCGACAAACTAAAATTTTATTTCCACCAACTTTAACAAAATTGTTGTTAATGGTAATGTCAGGAAATCAATTAAGAGAAACCTTAAAATGTAGTGTGTCTTAGTTGAGTCAAAAATTGGCAAGTCGGGTGATGAATTGGGATAATAAATGTAATTTAAAATCATGCTTAAATTCGTGTTATGTCACAAAATTTTTAAAGTCCGGAAAATAATTTTGTAACATAAGAAAACTTTGGGAGAGTTCAACTAAATTGCAAGAAAACTATAATAGAAATCCCTTGTATTTGGTGCCCATAAAATTGAGGAGTTGAGAAAATTCTATCCACACTCAATATTTGCTTCAAATTCTTACCTTTCCCGTTCTCTACCTTGTGTGATCTTCTCTTGTAGCATGGCAAGGAACGCGAGAACCGCTCGTGGAAGGAATGCTCACCAATCCGAACAAGAAGCACCACCCGCTATCACCCTCCCCGACTACCCTTCCATAGCTTTTGAGAGTGAGGAGCACTGGGACAAGTTTGAGGTCCTAGCCACTAGGAGGATTTCTGTGATACTACGGATTTTCTTAAGTTGAATACTCGACCGAGTAGAGCTATTCGGCCGAGTAGTGCTAATGGTGTAGTCTGTTTTGGTTCTGCCGAGGAATACTCGGCCGAGTATGAAGAATACTCGACCGAGTATACACTTTACTCGACCGAGTATCCGGTCTGGCGAGTGTTAATTCAGCGGTTTGATGCGGGAGTGTTTAGGGTTATTTTATATTCAAAGTCAGTTTCTAAAACGTCATTTCTACCCTAATCATTTTACGATTTCCCTAATCATACTCTAATCACTCCCCAAATCATTCCATAATCTCATTGTGTGTGCAATCGTCGTGGTCCTTGCGTGTAATCTCTCACTCTCCTGGTGGTAAGTATTATTCCCATGTTATTTATATTCTTTTGGGGTACTGTGTGTATGGAATTTGGGAAATAAGGGGGGATTGTGCAATGTGTAATTGTGTGATATGGTTATTGTATAGGAGAAGACTTCATAGAGGAGCTTTTCTGATTGTTCGATTTCGTACTGCCGTTGATGGCTAAGGTAGGGTTTTTCCTACTCAGTTTACTGTTCTTTGTTAAGACATAATTGTGTTGTGATTGTTGTTATCTGCTGATCATCGGTGTGCGGGCGTTGTTGTGATAGTGTTGGTGTGGAGATGTTGTGACAGCTGTGATGCTGTGTGTGTTGTGATTGTGGTGGAGTCACTTGCGGGAGTGGCTTCACACCCTAGTTCGCCTTCCGTGGAACCCGCCACAAGAGAGGATGTGCACATTAAGGGACAAGGATTGTTAGTCGCTCGTTGATGAGCTAGACTAGGTAGGCTGGGTTGCGGTCACCCACTGGCGGCGAGGATTACCTGTTGCGATGGGTAATCTGGAAGGGCTACACACCTCGGTGTGTAGTCGGTTACTGTGTGAGATCGGGAGACTGGGGGTGGTGGATGATCAGCTGGTTACCTCGTTTGTTTGTCTTATATTGATTGAGTAATACTGACCCCGTTGTTGTTTGTGGTATCTGCTGTGATCCATTCGGGGATGGTGAGCAGGCTTGACAGGTATTGCTATTGGTGAGCTTGGGGCAGTCATGGGAGAGTTGTTATCACCACTCGTAGCATCGCTGACAAGTCTTAGTTATGATTTCATAGTTGTTAGACATTGGTTTTATTTTATTGAATCAGTTTTGGTTTTAGCTTGTAAACTTTTACACTTTCTGGTATTTTAATAAATGTGCTTAGTTCATACGCTTTTGATATATACTAACTTCGGATAACCGAGATGGTAACACACTTTCATGGTAGGGTGGCCCTGGTAAGGCACCTTGGTATGAGGGGGTATTACAAAGTGGTATCAGAGCCGAAGATTCCGGCACCTAAAACAAATGAACATAATTAACTTAGGGAGTCTAAATAAAATGAACCCGGGGAGAGTTGTTTGGAGCTACCGCAAAGACTCGGGAGACGTCCCGGAGTCGCAATTTGGCCCTCACTAACTCGAGCCGGTCACATGGGGGAGTGTGTTGAGAGTTTTCTCATGTTTGTGCTTGTATGTGAAGGTTTATGATGATAATAAGTGATGGTCGGAAAATTGTATGTGGAATTTGTAAATATGGTGAATGGGAAAGTAGTAGGAGGAACGGGTAGATGAATTTGGTGAATCGTATATAACATGTGAATGATTGGCATAATTGTGTGTTTATAACGTGGCATTAAAATTCCTGTCGTTATATGTTTGATGATTGGGATAGAAAGCATGATAGAGACCCTGTACTGTTTTTGACCGTCTTTGGCATGACTCGGCCGAGCAGGGCGGGTACTCGACCGAGTAGGGACTGCTTGGCCGAGTAACCAGGCACTCGACCGAGTATAGTTTGGCAGTAGGTAGCAGATGCTACTGGATGTGTTTACTCGACCGAGTACTTAGGCGTACTCGACCGAGTAGAGCGTACTCGGACGAGTGTCGTTTATACTCGACCGAGTATGCGTTTTGTGAATTTGAGGTCGGCTACTGGAGTCAACAACTCGACCGAGTATCGGGGATACTCGACCGAGTAGTCGTTACCCGACCGAGTACTGTCTGGTACTTGGCCGAGTGTTCCTTTGGCGAAGAATTTTTACGTTTTGAGCCGTAGGCTTTTGTGCTTAAGCTTCCTTGTCTCTTATCAGCTCAAAATGCCACCCAAAAGAACTGCCGCACAGATTCAAGCTTCTGAGATGACAGTTGATGAGGTTGCTCGTATGATTGAGCAACAAGAGGCTCTCCTTGAGGCTCTTAGGAATTTGGGAAAAGGGAATGAGAAGCCGGTGGATGGTACTCAGCTTAGCATCATCATTGCCCGCTTCAACCCTCCCACATAAAAAGGGGTTGGGGAACCAAAGTTGCTCGAGAAGTGGCACGGTGAGATTGAAAGTCTCATGGAAATGGTCAAGTGTCCCGATGACATGATCGTTGAGCAGGTGGTATACTACCTGAGGGGTGAAGCCGCTGTGTGGTGGCAAAACGTCAAGGAAGATGCTAGAGCCTACTACCAGGCCGAGGGTCTAGGGGCTATTCCGTGGTCAGGGTTGAAGAGCGCTATGAGAGAGCAGTTTGTGCTGGAGCATATCCGACACAAGATGAGATCGGAGTTTGATTCCTTCACCATGTCAGAGGAGATGACAGTCACTGAGTACTATCATCGATTCCTAGAGCTATCTTACTATGTTGAGGACATGCAGTTGGGACAGAGAGGTTTGGCTCTCCGTTTTGAGAGGGGTTTATCTGCCAAGATCGTGAGCCGTATGTCAGCTGGAGTTGCTATTGACCTTAAGGAAGTGTACCTAAGAGCGGGCCAAGCTGAGCGAATGGTAGATCTCTCAAGAGAGATTAGTGAGAGGACTGCTGCTGAAAAGAGGAAGGCCGACAATGGAGGCAACAGTCAGTTGGGCAACAAGAAGGGAAACTTCAACCATGCTAAGGCTTTTTCTGGTGGAGCTGGTTTCTCAGGGGGGTCTCGTGGCTGGGGAAAGACTGGAAGTTAGAGTCTGAGTGACAATTCCAGTCTCACATGCTTCAACTGTGGTGGAGTAGGCCACAGGAGACGGGAATGCACGAGTTACAGGCCCGACACTAGTTCAGGAGCTCAGCAAGGGAATTTCTCTCAGGGGCCGACTCAGAGCTTTGCTAGTAATCGACCGGAAGGATCATGGGGCAACAGAGGGGGACAGAGCAACCAGGGCAGCTATAACCGCAGTGGTGGTGGATCTTATCAGCGTCAGAACAACAGCGCCACCCAGGATTCGGCAGCCAAGCCGAGCACCTCCAATGCTTCGGTTAAGCGAGGAGGGCAGAAAAGCAGTGGGAAGCTCTTCATGATGGATAAACAGGAAGCACAGGATGATGCACGTGTAGTCACCGGTACCTTTCTTGTTCATAATGTACCATCCTTTGTTTTGTTTGATTCGGGGGCTACACATACTTTTGTGTCCAAGAGTCATGCCTTGTCCTTGGGTTTGGGGAAGTTTGAGGTTGTAAAAGATAATGTGTTCATACCTTCAGGTGAGTCTGTGTCATGTCTCAAGTTGTTTAAGGGAGTGTCTATGGTGGTTGGAGGGGTAGATTTACCGGTAGACCTGTTAGAGTTTCCTTTGGATGGGTTTGAGGTGATTGTCGGGATGGATTGGCTGGGTAAGTATGATGCCAAGATAGATTGTCGACAAAAGAAAGTGTCCTTAAAGGGTCCTAAAGGGGTTAGGGTGTCCTATAGAGGGTTTGTGGTGAAACCTAAGTGTAAGTTCATAGCTGTCATGACTTTAAAGTCATGTTTGAGGAAGAAGTGCCCCTTGATTCTTTGTCATGTGAGAGATCGCCGAGTAGAGCCGCAGACAGCTGCTAAGATACCTGTGGTGGGAGAGTTTGATGATGTCTTTTCTGAGGAGATACCAAGTTTGCCGCCCAAGAGGGATGTTAATTTCACTGTGGAGCTTATACCAGGAACAGGTCCAATATCCAAGGCACCCTATCGTATGGCACCTAAAGAGTTAGCTGAGCTGAAGAAACAGATACATGAGTTGCTAAGCAAGGGTTATATCAAGCCTAGTGTGTCACCGTGGGGAGCCCCAGTGCTGTTTGTGAAGAAGAAAGATGGGAGTATGAGACTGTGCATTGATTACAGAGAACTCAATTGTGTCACAGTGAAGAACAAGTATCCTTTGCCTAGGATCGATGACTTTTTTTATCAGCTAAGTAGAGCGGGTGTCTTCTCCAAGATTGACCTGAGGTTAGGCTATCATCAACTAAGGATTGCAGACGAGGATATTCCAAAGACAGCGTTCCGATATCGTTATGGTCATTATGAGTATGTGGTGATGCCTTTTGGGCTGACCAATGCACCAGCAGCTTTCATGGATTTGATGAACCGGATCTTTACACCGTTCTTGGACAGGTTTGTGGTTGTTTTCATCGATGACATCTTAGTCTACTCCAAGACTAAGGAAGAACATGAGGAGCACTTAAGGATGGTTTTGCAGACTCTGAAAGAGAATCAACTCTATGCCAAGCTATCTAAGTGCGAGTTCTGGTTGGAGGAGGTGGCTTTTCTGGGTCATGTGATATATAAGAAGGGGGTGTCTGTGGATCCTAGTAATATTGAGGCCGTGACCAAGTGGGAATCACCGAAGAATGTTGCTGAGATTCGGAGTTTCTTAGGTCTTGCCGGCTATTATAGGAGGTTTGTGAAAGACTTCTCAACTATAGCACGGACTATGACAGCCTTGATGCGGAAAGAGACCAAATTTGTTTGGGATGAGAGTTGTGAGACGACGTTTTAGACCTTAAAGGAACGCTTGACCACAACTCCTATTCTAGCTTTGCCAGAAGGATGCGATAACTTTGAGGTATACACCGATGCTTCAAAGAATGGTCTTGGATGTGTTTTGATGCAGGCAGGCAAGGTCATAGCTTATGCTTCGAGGCAGCTAAAGCCATATAAGGAGAACTACCCTACTCATGATCTGGAGCTGGGTGCCGTTGTTTTCGCTCTTAAGATTTGGAGGCACTACCTTTATGGAGCAACCTTTAAGGTGTTTTCTGATCATAAGAGCTTAAAATATATCTACACGGAGCTGAACATGTGGCAGAGACGGTGGATGGAGTTGATCGGAGATTATGATATGGAGATCATCTATCACGAGGGTAAGGCTAATGTTGTTGCAGATGCCTTGAGCAGGAAGAGCGTCCATTCGCTATGTACGACCATGTCCTTGCTGAAGCTGAGGGATGAGGTGTCTAGGATGGGGATCTTTATGTTAAGGAAGGGAGATACCATCAGGGATTTGACGATCGAGCCAGAGTTATATGAGAACATCAAGAGTAAACAGGAGCTTGATCCTAAGATTCAGGAATGGAAGTCCAGGGTGGAGAGTGGAACAATTTCCCGGTTTTCTATCCATACAGATGGGAGTGTCCGCTTTGATGGGAGATGGTGTGTTTCTGAGGATGCAGAGTTGAAGAGAGTGATCTTGACGGAGGCTCATTGCACTCCTTATTCGGTTCACCCGGGTGGTGACAAGCTTTATAAAGATCTTAAGAAGACTTTCTGGTGGCCAAACATGAAGAGGGATGTAGCTGAGTTTGTGTCTAGATGTTTGACCTGCTAGAAGGTCAAAGGTGAGCAGAGGAGACCACAGGGTAAGATTCAGTCCTTGGAGGTACCCGAGTGGAAGTGGGAGTCCATCTCCACGGAATTCATTGTGGGATTGCCTAGGTCACAGCAAGGTAATAACATGATCTGGGTGATTGTTGATCGGTTAACCAAGTCAGCTCACTTTGTTCTTATGAAAGATACCTGGTCTAAGATGCAGCTGGCATTGGGTTACAGGAAACATGTGGTACGGTTACATGGTATACCCAAGGATATCGTTTCTGATCGTGATGCGAGGTTCATATCCAAGTTTTGGCAAGAAGTGCAGGAGTTGATGGGTACAACCTTGAAGATGAGTACAGCTTTTCATCCGGCAACCGATGGTTAGACAAAACGAACCATCAAGACCTTAGAGGACATGTTGAGGGCATGTGTCATGAAGTTTGGGGGCAACTGGGAAGACAGGCTTGACCTGATTGAGTTTTCATACAACAACAGTTATCATACGAGTATCGGGATGATACCTTTTGAAGCTTTGTATGGTCGGAAATGCCGAAGTCCAGTTTGTTGGGATGATAGTTCTGAGACTGTGGTTTTAGGGCCACCTCTGGTCCAGGATATGGTTGAGCAGGTCCAGATGATTCGGCGAAAGATGAGAGCAGCTCAACACCGTCAAAAGAGTTATGCCGATTTGCACCGCAGAGACATTGAGTTTGCAGTAGGTGTAATACCCCGTATTTTATATAATCAATTAAACGGATATTATTATATATTAGTTATTATACATTTTATATTACTAATTAAGTCGGGTTATTTGTTGAGTCGATAATTACGTTAAGCTATCGTAAGTTAATTGAGACGGGTTTATAAGGAATACGAAATGTGAGCTAACCCATTTAAGTTGGCCCAATAACATGTTCAGCCCATTTAACCCTAAACCCTAACCCTAATTATAACCTAAACACTACCCAAACCCTTCCCTCAACCCGCCTCCCTCACGCCCCCCTCCTTTCAGCAGCTCCAACTTCAACCCTCACACTTAGAGAGAGAGAGAGAGAGAGAGAGAGAGAGAGAGAGAGAGAGAGAGAGAGAGAGAGAGAGAGAGAGAGAGAGAGAGAGAGAGAGTGGTCGTGCGTGTTGGCGGCGCAGCAGGGATGAGCTAGGGGCTATTGTCGACGACCGTGGGTGGCCCTGGTGGCTGTTGTGGTGGCGGAAAGGTAAGCATTCAACCCCCCTCCTCTGTTTTTCGCATTGATGTCGGGTTTTTGGGTGTTGTTTCGTGTCTTAGGGAAGGGATGCTGGTGGTTTTTGACGGGGTATATGAGTAGTGTGGTGTGTGGCGAGTAATGTGGTGGTTGTTGGGGTGGTTGTAGGTGGTTAGGGTGGCAGAGGCAGGCAATATCGATTAAGGGGGCAAAACGGGTTTGGTTCCGGGTTTTCAGGTGGGTTTAGAATGCTAGGTTTTGGGTGGCGCCACCGTGGACTCGAGGGAGGTCGAACCGGCGGCGCCACGACACCTGGGTAAGCTGTTCGACGGCGAGCAAGGTCGTGGTGGTTTGGCAGGGGTAAGGTGAGGGTTGCGATGGTTGTGAGTCGAGGACAAGGGACGTTTGGTGAGGCTTGGCGGTGAACCAGGCCAAATGGCAGCCCTGGTTCGACTCGCCGGCGGCAGTCGACCAAGCTGGTGGTGGTTGTTGGTGGTGGGGTCGAAGTGGGGAGCTGGCCTGGTGGTTGTCGGGGGGGGGGGGGGGGTGGTTCAGGCGGCGCGTGAGGAGTGTGGGCGAGAGTGAAGGCGTGGGTGGTAAGAGTCGGGTTATTCGAATTGTTTTGAAACGGGTTTTCATAGTTTAATCGTTATAATTCGTTAATTGGTCGTATTCTTAATTAATTAATTTAATTCCCGAGTTATTTAAATAATTAAAGACGGGTTTTGAGTCGGGTTGTTGAGTTGTTCAAAGGTTTGATTCGGGTTTTCTTAATCGTATAATTCGTTTAATCTTTTAATTATCATATTGGTTATTCAATTTATTTCCGAGTCAGTTAAATAATTCAAGTCGGGTTTCGAGTCGAGATGGTTAAATGGAAAACTGCTATATCGGGGAAGTTTCCATTTAGGGAGTTCTATTTTTAGTAACTTTCTATTTTGGGAACGGGAATAGTTAAGTGATTGTTTATCATTTAATTATCTTTCAGAGGGCGAATTGTTGTGGAATATTACTGGACACCCGACTAATTGACGGCAGTACTGAGGTAGGGAAATACACTTGACTTATTATCGTTGTTGTTAAATTGTGTTGACTTGATTCATGGTTGTTGATTACGTTATGATTCATATACGGGAAGGTGATTGATTGAATTGATGGTATTGAGTATGATATCACAACATCGGGTAACCGGCATGATTTTATGATTTATCAGTGCATTGATTTATATATATTGAGTTGCATTAATTTCTTTTGAGCATTCATATGCATTGGAGATGGGGGATGTTGTGGTGATGTGGTGTGGTGATGATGATGTTGTGATAAGGCCCAGGCGGGTTCTGCAGGACTTGCCCTGGTGTCCTCAGTGCGAGTGAGCGGAGATCGGCTACGGTCGATATATATAGTCTACCGGGATCGGTATGGGCTGGGCGTTCGGGTTATGAGCTATGAGACTGGTTATGAGATATGAGTTGAGATGGAGATGGAGGTGACGGAGGAGCATGCATATCATATTATTTGTTGTTTCATTGTTTTCCCTACTCAACCTCGTGGTTGATCCTGTGTATTCGTGAACACCTGTGATGACCCAAATATTGGCGAGCAGACTTGACAGGTTTAAGAGATAGAACGGGAGCTTGGTGGGCGTGAGACACTGGATCAGAAGACTTAGTGGCTAGATCATTATTTAGAAGACTTCACTTTTATTTATATTAGTTCTTTGTAATTTGATGTAAATGAGGTTTGTAAAAGTTAAGTTAAAAATAATTATATAAATTGCCTTGGAGTTTAATTTGTTATTCACAACCTCGGGAAACCGAGATGGTAACAGTCCGGTTTATTAGGAATGTCTTGCTGGAGGCTCCTTTATAAATCGGGGTGTTACAAAGTGGTATCATAGCGAACGATCCTCAGGCCTAAACCAATGAACTCAATGAACGTAGGAAGTGTCTAAATAAAATGAACCCCTGGGAATAAACTGTTAGGAGCTCACAGTGCGGTTAAGAAGGCGCCCTTAATACGTGCTCTTTTGCCCTCTCAGTTTTGAACCAGGTAACCCGAGATAAATTGAGTGAATGGGGTAGTTAGAAGGAAAACCTTGGATATAATCGAGTTGATGTACACCTCGAGACCCATATTTTCTAACCATGCTACAGGGAAACATTACGGTAAGTATTTTGTATGAATGATGACGTGATTCTATGATGTTGTAGAGATGGGAAATAAAATTTTCGTGTTCAGGTTGATAATCAATGAAGTGTTGGATTGTGGTAATCGTGAGCGTGAAAATAATTGCGAATTGATGAAATTTATTTGGATGGATGTTGAATGACGTGTTGATAGAGCTAATATGTCTAGCGATATGCGGTTATGTGATCCCGAAGCCATGCTAGTATAGTATCGTGACAGTAATCTGAAACACTATTGAATTGCATGTCTCTAGTCATAGCAATCGTGATTAGATGTCAGGAGTATATCGAGGTGCGAAGGGATTCGATGGGATAGATGTTTACGTAAGCACAAAGTGTGAGATTTAAGCTAGGATGGGTTAGTATACATAGTATGATCATAAGAGCTGGTAACATAGTAAAGAATGACCTAGTGTTGAAATTCGTTTTGTTTAATTTTACTCTTTAATTGACCTTACTGTCATTTCTTTTCTGTTTATTTCCTCTGGATGAAAATTTTATGAGAGATAGCCTCGTGAGTTAGTGTTCATTTGGCGTTGGTTTCATGCTTATAGGATATACGAATTAGGAGTAATAAATGTTTTAGTGGGCTGTGGTCAGGAAGTTCTGTGCGGTCTTTGTTTTGACCAACGATTTTGTCAAAATCCTCATTTAAATTGTATTAATAATTTTTGCATAATTCCAACTCCATCGATCATAAAATTCGCATATGTTTCCAAATTGATAAGCCACGAAAATTCTTGATGTTTCTATATTAAATGGTAAGTTTTGCAAACTGACCCAAGTTTCGGACCAATTGCTGTCACATACTTGTTTGGACCAACTGAGTTGTAAAATTCTTTAAAAATGGAATTCTTGTGCTTTAGACCTAATTCTTTTTCCTATGTGTTTTTTTTAACTCTACGTATTTTATAAAAGTAATATGAATCAAGTTTTAATCGAACGATTATTTATTCGTGATCTTTAAAAGTTACAACGTGAATCATGACTCGTAAAATGTGTGTTCTAGGTTGAGTTTTCATACAGTTGTTTGATTAATTCATGAGCTTTAGTAATGTGAATTTATAATGTCCTTATATGATGATAGTAGCAGGCATGTTCAGTAGTTATGTATCTTAACCAGTGATAAAATTAAAGTTTAGTTGATAACATTGTTGGCATGGTAGTATGAGTAAAATTGAATAGCTTAATTTGATTCTTAATCAAGGGTGAAATATTTTATACGAGTCCAGTTGTTTGCATATTTTATATATGTTTGGCATGTTGTAATATCTCTGGTGTGTTCATCATATTTGCATAATGGTCGGATATATATAAATATAAAACTACATTGTCATATCTTGGTAAAGTTGATGGCGTTAAATGATAATTTGATTGTTCTAATATACTCGCATGAATATTTACAATAATTATGTTTAAATGTTTACACATGGATGGTAGTAAGGATTATGTCTAAATGTTCCCACATGTAGGATGTCATCTGAGTTCTAAGGTCCTTTATGTGAGTCTGTGTGCCTATAGTTATACTTATTGCTTTCATTGCATTAAATTATTTGATTGAACCTAAAACCTATAACATGATAATAAAAAAGTGTCGTTATTCCTTATTGAATATGTTCATTATTATATTGTCATAAAACGCTAAAGTGATTCTTGCAATTGTAGCACGACATTTGACATATCTATATTCTCGAGTCGTTACTATCAATTATATTATAATAAAGATTGTTTATGATAACTATGTTGGCAATTATAATGGGATAACCCTTTGATGATTCACATGATATGCATTGGTTTAAATGATAGTCGTTATAGTTACGTTTAATTGAGCCTACGAGTTGCCTAATTATTCAAATCGTGCAAATCAGAGAAGTTGTTCAAGTTGCTAATCTTTTATCATAGCTAGTGTTTTACAAAGTATATGATGGCAAATGTATATGTTTAAGCTATTTATACGATATCTTTTGTTTTGCTGAAAATGAGTATACTAAGTTGCTAGGCACAATTGAATGATATGGTTGCTAAAATGTGAAACATATGTGTGATATGGAAGTAATGTTGTCGTTGTCATAGATCATATGTAGTTACTTTTATGGGGAAACATGTTTTCAGAATTGATATCGTGCAAACAATTTTGATAATTTAAAATATGAATTATGAGTATGTTGTCGATTGCTTAAATTCATCGGCCTAATCCGTGACCTAAACCAGTGAGTGAGTAAATGGTGGTACGGACATGTCAATAAGATCCTATGATTGTGATGGATAGTAGTAGTAGATCTATTTTCTGTGATATGTTTACAAATGTGAGAAGTCTCTTAAATTGTTTTGTTGATTTTAGTCTCGCTCGTTCATGGTCTATAGTTGATCATCAAATTTGTTTAGTTGTGAAACCGTGTAAACCTTGGTTCCTTTCTTGTTGTTCTTTTAGTTTGATGCTGTGTTTTTAAGTTAAGCATGAGCTAAGTAATAAATGTTACTTGTTTACAATCAGTTATTTCCATAATAAAATCTTGTTTCGACTTTAATGTTAATGCGCAATCTCTTATCATGTGTTCTTTCCTGTTACATGTGGTTGACAGTGATTTTGTTGCATATGTATATGGAAGTTGAAAAGAGGTTACGAGGACGTAACCATGTTTCTAGTTGGGTAGGATTGTAAAATCTTAAGGCTTATGTTGCACTTGTTTGTAGATTGTAGTTTTGATCAAGTTGATGTTTCGTTGTGAGGTACCTATGCAAATGAGTTCTATATATTTTGTTCCTACTTCTGTTAGTTGGTTGATGTGTAAAAGGAGAGGGTGGTTAAACTACTGATATTGAGTTATGAGTTAGCCTATGAGACGAGTTATGTCTACGGGAGTTATGTTTACGGTCCGGTGTGACCATGGTTATTGAGTTACTTGAGTTTGAGATCGGAATTTAGATGGAAGATGACGGTGTTCTCAGGTGATTATTTAGTTGTTATACATTTGTGTTCTCAGGTAGTTATTAGTTGTAGTTAGTTGGGTTAAGGGAAGATGAGTTAAACTTCGGGACGAAGTTTATTTTTAGGAGGGTAGAATGTAACATTTCGTGTCTGTTATGTTTAATTGATGTGTCAAAAGTGTGTGTTAACTGTGTTAGAAATGCGTGACGTCCGTATGTACGATATACAATACCCTTCTGAGGTTTGAGTACGGGAGCGAACTTCGGGACGAAGTTCATTTTAAGGGGGGAAGACTGTAATACCCCGTATTTTATATAATCAATTAAACGGATATTATTATATATTAGTTATTATACATTTTATATTACTAATTAAGTCGGGTTATTTGTTGAGTCGATAATTACGTTAAGCTATCGTAAGTTAATTGAGACGGGTTTATAAGGAATACGAAATGTGAGCTAACCCATTTAAGTTGGCCCAATAACATGTTCAGCCCATTTAACCCTAAACCCTAACCCTAATTATAACCTAAACACTACCCAAACCCTTCCCTCAACCCGCCTCCCTCACGCCCCCCTCCTTTCAGCAGCTCCAACTTCAACCCTCACACTTAGAGAGAGAGAGAGAGAGAGAGAGAGAGAGAGAGAGAGAGAGTGGTCGTGTGTGTTGGCGGCGCAGCAGGGATGAGCTAGGGGCTATTGTCGACGACCGTGGGTGGCCCTGGTGGCTGTTGTGGTGGCGGAAAGGTAAGCATTCAACCCCCCTCCTCTGTTTTTCGCATTGATGTCGGGTTTTTGGGTGTTGTTTCGTGTCTTAGGGAAGGGATCTTTGGTGGTTGTTGACGGGGTATATGAGTAGTGTGGTGTGTGGCGAGTAATGTGGTGGTTGTTGGGGTGGTTGTAGGTGGTTAGGGTGGCGAGAGGCGGGCAATATCGATTAAGGGGCAAAACGGGTTTGGTTCGGGTTTTCGGTGGGTTTAGAATGCTAGGTTTTGGGTGGCGCCACCGTGGACTCGGGGAGGTCGAGCGGCGGCGCCATGACACCTGGGTACGCTGTTCGACGGCGAGCAAGGTCGTGGTGGTTTGGCAGGGGTAAGGTGAGGGCTGCGGTGGTTGTGAGTCGAGGACAGGGGACGTTTGGTGAGGCTTGGCGGTGAACCAGGCCAAATGGCAGCCCTGGTTCGACTCGCGCGCGATCGACAGTGGTGGTGGTTGTTGGTGGTGGGGTCGAAGTGGGGAGCTGGCCTGGTGGTTGTCGGGGTGGTTCAGGCGGCGCGTAAGGAGTGTGGGCGAGAGTGAAGGCGTGGGTGGTAAGAGTCGGGTTATTCGAATTGTTTTGAAACGGGTTTTCATAGTTTAATCGTTATAATTCGTTAATTGGTCGTATTCTTAATTAATTAATTAAATTTCCGAGTTATTTAAATAATTAAAGACGGGTTTTGAGTCGGGTTGTTGAGTTGTTCAAAGGTTTGATTCGGGTTTTCTTAATCGTATAATTCGTTTAATCTTTTAATTATCATATTGGTTATTCAATTTATTTCCGAGTCAGTTAAATAATTCAAGTCGGGTTTCGAGTCGAGATGGTTAAATGGAAAACTGCTATATCGGGGAAGTTTCCATTTAAGGAAACTTTCCATTTAGGGAGTTCTATTTTTAGTAACTTTCTATTTTGGGAACGGGAATAGTTAAGTGATTGTTTATCATTTAATTATCTTTCAGAGGGCGAATTGTTGTGGAATATTACTGGACACCCGACTAATTGACGGCAGTACTGAGGTAGGGAAATACACTTGACTTATTATCGTTGTTGTTAAATTGTGTTGACTTGATTCATGGTTGTTGATTACGTTATGATTCATATACGGGAAGGCGATTGATTGAATTGATGGTATTGAGTATGATATCACAACATCGGGTAACCGGCATGATTTTATGATTTATCAGTGCATTGATTTATATATATTGAGTTGCATTAATTTCTTTTGAGCATTCATATGCATTGGAGATGGGGGATGTTGTGGTGATGTGGTGTGGTGATGATGATGTTGTGATAAGGCCAGGCGGGTTCTGCAGGACTTGCCCTGGTGTCCTCAGCTGCGAGCTGGCAGATCGGCTACGGTCGATATATATAGTCTACCGGGGATCGGTATGGCTGGGCGTTCTGGGTTATGAGCTATGAGACTGGTTATGAGATATGAGTTGAGATGGAGATGGAGGTGACGGAGGAGCATGCATATCATATTATTTGTTGTTTCATTGTTTTCCCTACTCAACCTCGTGGTTGACCCTGTGTATTCGTGAACACCTGTGATGACCCAAATATTGGCGAGCAGACTTGACAGGTTTAAGAGATAGAACGGGAGCTTGGTGGGCGTGAGACACTGGATCAGAAGACTTAGTGGCTAGATCATTATTTAGAAGACTTCACTTTTATTTATATTAGTTCTTTGTAATTTGATGTAAATGAGGTTTGTAAAAGTTAAGTTAAAAATAATTATATAAATTGCCTTGGATTTTAATTTGTTATTCACTACCTCGGGAAACCGAGATGGTAACAGTCCGGTTTATTAGGAATGTCTTGCTGGAGGCTCCTTTATAAATCGGGGTGTTACAGTAGGTGACAAGGTTCTTTTGAAAGTGTCACCTATGCGAGGTGTAATGAGGTTTGGAAAGAAAGGTAAGCTAAGTCAGAAGTTTATAGGTCCTTATGAGATTTTGGACCGGATAGGCGAGGTAGCCTACAGATTAGCCTTGCCACCAGCTTTGGACAGAGTCCACAATGTTTTCCTAGCTTCGGAAGTATGTAAGTAATCCATCGCATATCCTTGAGATGGAGAACATCGAGCTTGATGAGTCCTTGTCCTACGCCGAAGTTCCTAAAGAGATTCTTGACCGCAAGGTTCGTAAGACAAGGAATGGTGAGACGGTTTTACTCAAAGTACTTTGGTCTAATCACAATGTGGAAGAAGCCACATGGGAACCCGAGGAAGCCATGCGAGAACGTTTTCCTAATCTTTTTTATCAGGTATGTCTGGTTACGGGGACGTAACCATTGTCTTTTTAGGGGGGTAGGAGATGGTCGCGTGTGTGTTTTTTTTTGTTTTTTTAGTCGGGTTAGTGAGTCTTATGGTGTCTTGTGTGGTTCTTTGGCATTGATAAATGCTTGCTTGAGAAGTCTTTTTGTGTTTTGTGGTGTATTGTTTTAGGGTGGTGTGTGAACTTCGGGACGAAATTCTTTTAAGGGGGGAAGACTGTGATACTACGGATTTTCTTAAGTTGAATACTCGGCCGAGTAGAGCCTACTCGGCCGAGTAGTGCTAATGGTGTAGTCTGTTTTGGTTCTGCCGAGGAATACTTGGCCGAGTATGAAGAATACTCGATCGAGTAGAGGATACTCGGCCGAGTATACACTTTACTTGACCGAGTATCCGGTCTGGCGAGTGTTAATTCAGCTGTTTGATGCGGGAGTGTTTAGAGTTATTTTATATTCAAAGTCAGTTTCTAAAACGTCATTTCTACCCTAATCACTTTACGATTTCCCTAATCATACCCTAATCACTCCCCAAATCATTCCATAATCTCATTGTGTGTGCAATCGTCGTGGTCCTTGCGTGTAATCTCTCACTCTACTGTTGGTAAGTATTATTCCCATGTTATTTATATTCTTTTGGGGTACTGTGTGTATGGAATTTGGGAAATAAGGGGGGATTGTGCAATGTGTAATTGTGTGATGTGGTTATTGTATAGGAGAAGACTTCATAGAGGAGCCTTTCTGATTGTTCGGTTTCATACTGCCGTTGATTGCTAAGGTAGGGTTTTTCTACTCAGTTTACTGTTCTTTATTAAGACATAATTGTGTTGTGATTGTTGTTATCTGCTGATCATCGGTGTACGGGCGTTGTTGTGATGGTGTTGGTGTGGAGATGTTGTGACAGCTGTGATGCTGTGTGTGTTGTGATTGTGGTGGAGTCACTTGCGGGAGTGGCCTCACACCCTAGTTCGCCCTCCGTGGAACCCGCCACGGGAGAGGATGTGCACATTAAGGGACAAGGATTGTTAGTCGCTCGTTGATGAGCTAGACTAGGTAGGCTGGGTTGCGGTCACCCACTTGCGGCGAGGATTACCTGTTGCGATGGGTAGTCTGGCAGGGTTACACACCTCGGTGTGTAGTCGGTTACTGTGTGAGATCGGGAGACTGGGGGTGGTGAATGATCAGTTGGTTGCCTCGTTTGTTTGTCTTATATTGATTGAGTAATACTGACCCCGTTGTTGTTTGTAGAATCTGCGGTGATCCATTCGGGGATGGTGAGCAGGCTTGACAGGTATTGCTATTGGTGAGCTTGGGGCAGTCATGGGAGAGTTGTCATCACCAGTCGTAGCATCGCAGACGAGTCTTAGTTATGATTTCATAGTTGTTAGACATTGGTTTTATTTTATTGAATCAGTTTTGGTTTTAGCTTGATGTAAACTTTTACACTTTCTGGTATTTTAATAAATGTGCTCAGTTCAGAAGCTTTTGATATATATTAACCTCGGGTAACCGAGATGGTAACACACTTTCATGGTAGGGTGGTCCTGGTAAGGCACCTTGGTATGAGGGGGTGTTACAATTTCCCCGGCCAAGTGTATGTCGGTGAGTACCTTGGAGGCCCTAGGGATACATAAGGAGGTGCATAACATCTTCACGATCCTTGAATTGGAGGGTTTGTACACCTTGGAGGAGATAAGTTACCACAACCTTACCCTCGAGTTTTTGAGCTCCTTCACCTATAACAAGAAGACCCATAAGGTGAGTTTTAGACTCAAGAATACCTCCTTCAACTTGAGTAGTGATGCTTTTGCCAACCATCTAGGGGTGGGAAAGCGAGTTATTGGTCACCATGACAAGATTGAGAAGGACATGAAAGCCTCAAAGTATTACCACCTTTACACAAGCAAGGAGAATGTTAGTGTAAGTAATATGAAGACTAGGGACATTGAGCAACCCGTCCTCAAGATTTTCTTACGCTCCTTGACAAACCTCATATATGAGAGGAGGGACCCGAGTAAGCTCAACTCCACGGAGGTATTGATCTTGAGCTCCTACCTTAACCCTCACCATGAAAAACGTCTTCACTTCAATGCCGTGTCTTTGGTATGCCTTGCCCTTGAGAGGATGTCCGAGCTGGACTAATGCTCCTTAGATTGTGGAGCCTTGGTGACTCGATTGGCCAAGAACATGTTAGCTTATGAACCGGGGGCGGTGGATGCACCCATGTCTAAGGAAGTGGTTTATTTTGATCTTGATTGGTTGAAAGCTAAGTCTTGGAGAGTAAATGGAGAAGAGGTTGACATCTATTCTTGGAGGGTTATGATGAGTGGTACATGAAACTTCCCGCCGGCGAGGACCTACCCCCGACTTCCCCTTTGGAGAGAGCGGGATCACCCCGCCCTGAGGCCCAAACATATACCATCACTAGTAACCTCACCTTTAACCTTGATGATGCCACCGAGAAACGGGAGGCACCCCCGTTGCCTCCCTCACCTCTTGCTCCCGTCGACCAAACTCCCATATCTTTTCCCCACTCCATGCCTACAACTATGATGCTCCCACCTTATGCCGGGAACTTTGGCCAAGCCCCACCCACCTTTGACTCCAACTATCCGATGTCGTACTGATGTGAACATTATTTGCGCACATTTAGTCCCCTAATTGAACCTATTTTGCATACTTTTATAACATTTCATGACCATTTTATCCGTCAAATGCTTTCTATTTTGCTTTCCTAGTGCATTTTATATGTTTTATAGGAAAGGAGATAATAAGGCGGAAATTCCCGTCTTTCGTGCATATTTGGAAGCTTTTTGATGATATTGGATGGACTAGTATGAAGAGGAGACAAGAATGATGACCAAGGATGTAGGAATAAAGTGTATATAGAAAGATCAAAGGGTTAAGAGTAAGGATGAAGAGAAGGAAGACATTGCAAGAAGAAATTGCTCGAAACCCAAACCAAGAGTTGCTCCTTTGGCTCTGAAAATATGCTAGATGGAACGGCGTCAAAAAAACAAGTGATCTAGGCTTTTAAATCACTCCAATAGGAGTCCGGATGAGAAAATGACGTCCATTTTACAATCCGAGGTCAAACAAAGAAGCTGTCCGCCAATCCGCTCGTCCCGAGACCAATCCGCTCGGATTCCTGAGACCCAATCCGCTCGTCTTCCCCTCAAGACGCTCGGATTCCTGAGACCCAATCCGCTCGTCTTCCCCACAAGACGATCGGATTGTTAAACAGAAAGAAAAGATAAATACACAGCCCAGAATCCGAGCGTTCCGAGACCAATCCGCTCGGATTCTCTTAACAACTCTTACGTTCTCTTCTTGCTCTATGAAGGATGCGCATATTTTTCAAAGACCGGCGAAAAGGAGACCGGAGTCTCTCTTGAGACCGTCGATTCCTCAAGGACTTAATCGTCATTTAAGCCCTTAGTAAACCCTAATTTATACCTAATCCCCACTATAAATACCCCATTTGTAATAATCAAAGGATCAAGTTTTCATTAGGTTAATTCAATCGTTCTTTAGATTAGATTAGGAGTAGATTAGAATAGATTACTCTTTAATCTTTCCACAAATTACACATTAATCTTTCCTTAATCATTGTTTAAGTTTATTATTAAGTAATTCAAGTTTATTATTGGGTAATTAGAATATCATTTGAGTTTATTGGGAGATTGACAACCTTCCATCAATCATCAAGTTCTTCTATTATTCTTTGCATTATTATTTTGGAATCTCCATAGGTATAATTCTCTTAATCCCCTTTTTAATTATTGTTAATCTGTAATACTCCGTATTTATAAGTCTTGGGGTACTCTATCGAGTAGGCCTTACTCTGTCGAGTAAGGGTAAGTTGCGAAATAAAATAGTTTCTGACCTGTTGGGTACTCGATCGAGTAAGGGGGTACTCGATCGAGTACCTTGGGTACTCGATCGAGTGTCCGGTTTTACGGGGAGTTTTCTCGGGTTTTGTTAATTATGCGATTAAGGTATTTAAGTTTCGTCGTCATTGTTTTAAATCACTTTTACAAAACCTAAAACCCTGTTTAAGAGAGAAAGCAACCAGTTCATCTTCCTAATCGCATTCTTAGCAATTCCCGGAGTTCAGACGGTCAGTTCTTGTCGTTATTCGTATCGTTGAGTTCCTGGCGTCGAGGGTAAGATCTATGTACCCTTTTTACTGTTTTTCCCTTGTTTTGGTTAAACCCTAATTTAGAGATTGGGGGTTTTTGTGTGTAGTATGTGATGTGTAGCCTCTATGTGTTATATGATAGGAGGAGGGTTCGTAGAAGAGGCTTTTTTGATATTTGTTGATACCGTCTCGATGTTGTGCTTTCGGGTAGGATTTCTACTCGGTATTAGTCCCATAATGGGATATTGGTGATGTGTTGTATTTGGTTGTTTGATATAATGATTGTCCTGTGTTTGTGGTTGTGATTCTTTGTTGATGGTTCTCGAGATGCGTTCTCGGTGAGTGGGGTCACTTGCGGGAGTGACTTCACGCCCTAGTTTCGCCCTTCGTGGAACCCGCCACGGAAGGGGATGTGCACATTAATGGACGAGTTATCGCTCACCTTGTTATGTGGAGCGGGGATTTGGTGGGTACGGTGCGGTCCCCCATGGCGAATGGTAGTCCGGTGGAAGGGATCGGGATTGAGATGATGGGAATTGGTTGGTTGTGTGTGTGTGTGTGTGTGATTAAGCTGTCATCTGTTTATCTTATTATTGTTATACATGTTGATTGTGTGATTAATCTTGACCCGGTGTTGTTTTGTAAACTGCGGTGATCCATTCGGGGATGGTGAGCAGATATTGAGCAGGTATTGAGATGAATCTTGGGATAGCCGGGATGCCACGACATGATGATAGGAGTCTTCATTTGTAGCCTTTAGTTTATTTACATTTCAGTTAGACAGTCAGTTTGAAATAATGTATCGTACTTTTGGTTTGGTTTTGAGGATTGTATCTATTCACTAAATTATTTATAATAAACATTGTTTCTTTATTGTGGTTTGATTATCATTGCCTCGGGTAACCGAGATGGTAATGTCTTCATACCTGAGTGATCCTGGTAAGGCACTTGGAGTATGGGGGTGTTACAAATGGTATCAGAGCGACGATCCTGAAACCTGTAACCAATGAACTTAATGAACATAGGGAGTCAATTAAAATGAACCCGGGGTAAAAGTTGTAGGAGCTAGTGTAAAGGCTTGGGAGACGTCCTAAAGTCACAGGGGTCGCCCTACAACTTTGAACCGGTCACATGGGGGAAATGTTTGTCGAGTCGTATGTGTGTTTGGTTAACTTGTTTACGAATGTGATGGAATGTGTTAATTGTTGGATGTTGAAGTAGAAAGTTGAGCATGTGAAAGAAAATGGTGATATGAGGAAACTTGTTGATGAGATGATAACATGTTGGATGATTTACAATGTGGCATATAATAACATGATGAAATGGTTTCGTAGATAGTAGAAAAGATGCGTAGTATGCTTATTATGATATAATGTGGTTTATAAAGTTTAGCATGTTAGCATATGACGTAACATGCGGGTAGCTTCTATGAATTAGTGTTACTCGATCGAGTGAGACTGACTCGATCGGGTGGGTTTTGGCGATTTTGAGTCCTGAATCGAGTTTTGGGGCACTCGATCGAGTAACTAGGGGTACTCGATCGAGTAGGGGGTCACTCGATCGAGTAGCCTAGATACTCGATCGAGTAGGTAAGAGATCAGAAGGTCTGTTTGGGTTCTGGAGTTTGGGTACTCGATCGAGTACGTGGGGCACTCGATCGAGTATCCCGTTACTCGATCGAGTGTGTTTGGGAACTCGATCGAGTGGGTTCTGTGCAGCGTGTTTTCGTGTTTTGAGGTTTAGTACGTGTGTTTATGTTTACCCTTTCTTATATAGCTTCAAGATGCCGCCCAAGAGAACCGCTTTGTATGCGAGAGAGCCGAGCTTATGATTTGTGGATGACATCGTTAAGATGTTAGAGCACCAGGATGCTCTCACTGAGACCCTAAAGAAAGTGAATGAGGACAAGAATAAGGATAAGGAGAAGGAGGTTGATCATTCAAAAATCAGCCTTTACATTGCGAGGTTTAACCCGAAAGAATACAAGGGGGTTGGGGAACCTAACCTTCTTGATAGTTGGCTGAGAGAGATGGAGAACATCTTAGACTTGGTTCATTGTCCTGATGAGATGAGAGTGGAACATGCTGCGTTCTATCTGAGGGAGGCAGCAGGCAAGTGGTGGGATTCGGTGAAGGTGAGTGCTAAGGAAATATATACCAACCAAGGCTTACCTGCTATACCTTGGGAGGAGTTTCGTAGGGCTGTGAGAAAGGAGTTTGTACCGGAACATGTGAGGAGTAAGTTGAGAGAAGAGTTTGATGGTTTTAAGATGATCTTTGAGATGTCGTGTTTGAGTACTACAGTACATTTGTTCAATGAGAAGTCTAGGTATCCGAGGACATGGGTTTGAGTGAGGAGAATTTGGCATTGAGGTTTGAAAGGGGGTTGACCACCAAGATTATGGATAAGTTACCCGTGGGGATCCTTGCGATGTTAAGGAAGCTTATGAGAGGCTGGGAGAGCGGAGAGATTGGTGGAGATGGCTCGGGAGAGGTCGGGTGGTGAGAAGAGGAAGTCCGAGAGCGAGGGTGGTGGCCAATCGAATCACAAGAAAGGCAACCACAATCAGTCTAAAGGATTTTCTTCGGGTCCGGGTTAAGTCTTTGGGGCTTCCTTTGGGCGTGGCCGTGGAAGTGTGAGTAATAGTTGGGGAGTGACTTGCTATGGTTGTGGTGGTGTAGGCCACAAGATACATGAGTGCACGAGTGCACCGGGATCCTTTCGAGAGACGCACGAGCTTCGCGAGCAATGGACCGGCTGGATCATGGCCAAACCGGGGAAGTCGAGTTACAGAGTGGAGGCAACCGCAACGGCGGTAATTCTTATCAGAAAACACCGACGAACAACAACAACAATCAAGGGTCGGGTGCTAAGCCGACCGCATCGGCCAAGATCTTGTTCGGGGAGGCGGACGAGAAGACCGTGGCAAGTTATTCATGATGGAGAAGAAGGCAACCGAGGAAGATGCGCACGTTATCACCGGTACATTCCTTGTTAATGGTATTCCTACCTTTGTTTTGTTCGATTCGGGGCTTCTCGGTCGTTTGTGTCTTCGAGTCATGTTAAACAGTTGGGTTTGAGAGTATATGAATCTGTTAGTGAGCAAGTTTTCATACCTTCGGGTGAGTCTGTATCGTGTGGGAGATTGTTTAGAGATGTGTCTTTGATAGTTGGGCAAGTTGATTTCCCTGTAGACTTGCTAGAGTTTCCTCTTAACGGTTTTGAGATGATAGTTAGGATGGATTGGTTAGGAAAGTATAAAGCTAAGATAGACTGTCATCAAAAGAAAGTGTCCTTAAGAGGTCCAAAGGGTGTTAGTGTGTCTTATCGTGGGTTTCTAGTCAAACCCAAAGTTAAGTTGATTAATTTGTTACCTTGAAGTCTTATACGAGGAAGGGATGTCCTTTGATCCTGTGCCATGTGAGAGATGACCGGATAGAGATTCCGACAGTTGATGAGATACCAGTAGTGGGAGAGTTTGCAGATGTTTTTCCAGAGGATATTCCAGGGTTGCCACCGAAGAGGGAGATAGATTTCACCGTTGAGTTGAAGCCAGGGACGGGGCCAATCTCTAAGGCACCGTACCGTATGGGTCCTAAGGAGATGGAGGAGCTTAGGAAACAGTTGGATGATTTGATAGAGAAGGGATACATTAGACCAAGTGTATCGCCTTGGGGAGCACCAGTTCTTTTCGTGAAGAAGAAAGATGGGAGCTTGAGGTTGTGCATAGATTACAGGGAGCTGAACCATGTGACGATAAAGAACAAGTATCCTTTGCCAAGGATAGATGACCTGTTTGATCAGTTGAGTGGTGCAACAGTCTTTTCTAAGATTGATTTGAGGTCGGGGTACCATCAGGTGAAGATTAGAGAGGTGGACATACCAAAGACAGCTTTCACGTCGAGGTATGGCCATTATGAGTATGTGGTGATGCCGTTTGGGTTGTCTAATGCGCCGGCAGTGTTTATGGATTTGATGAATAAAATCTTCAGACAGTTCTTGGACCAGTTTGTAGTGGTGTTTATCGATGATATCTTAGTCTACTCTAAGACTAAGGAGGAGCACGAGGAGCATTTGAGAATCGTGTTGCAGACTTTGAGGGATCATGAGTTGTATGCCAAGCTGTCCAAGTGTGAGTTCTGGTAAGAGAAAGTTGCTTTTCTGGGGCATGTGATCTCTAAAGATGGGGTAGCTGTGGATCCGGCGAAGATTGAGGCAGTGACAAAGTGGGAAGCACCAAAGAATGTTGCTGAGGTTAGGAGTTTCTTGGGTTTAGCTGGATACTACAGACGGTTCGTGAAAGATTTCTCCAAGATAGCTAGACCGATGACAGCGTTGATGAGGAAAGAGAACAGGTTTCGTTGGGATGAGAGTTGTGAGACGGCGTTCCAAACATTAAAGGAGCGTTTAACCACGGCTCTGTCCTAGCACTGAAGGGAGCGAGAATTTTGAGGTTTATACAGATGCCTCGAAGAATGGGCTGGGATGTGTGTTAATGCAGAATGGTAAAGTGATTGCCTATGCTTCTAGGTAGTTGAAGCCTTATGAGGAGAATTACCCTACTCATGATCTGGAGTTGGGTGCAGTGGTGTTTGCTCTCAAGATTTGGAGACACTACCTTTATGGAGCAATCTTTAAGGTATTTTCTGATCACAAGAGTCTTAAGTACATCTTCACGCAGAAGGAGTTGAACATGAGACAGAGGAGGTGGATGGAGCTGATTGGCGATTATGACATGGAGATCATCTACCATGAAGGGAAGGCCAATGTTGTTGTTGATGCTTTGAGTAGGAAGAGTGTACATTCTCTGTGTACAGCTCTATCCTTGATGAGGCTGAGGGATGAGGTAGCGAGTTTTGGGATACATATGATGCAGAAAGGAGATGCCATGGGTGATATGACAGTACATCTTGAGTTTTATGATGATATTCGAGGTAAACAGGCTTTGGATCCTAAGATAGTTGAGTGGAGAGCTGGAGTAGAGAAAGGGACAGTGTCCCGCTTTTCTATTCATACAGATGGTAGTTTGAGGTTTGATGGTAGGTCGTGTGTTCCTAATGATGAGGAGTTGAAAAAGACGATCATGACAGAGGTGCATTGCACACCATATTCAGTTCATCCAGGTGGAGACAAGCTATACAAGGATTTGAAGAAAACGTTTTGGTGGCCTGGGATGAAGAAAGAGACAGCTGAGTTTGTGTCCCGTTGTTTGACATGCCATAGAGTTAAAGGGGAACAGAGACGACCACAAGGTAAGATTCGGTCTTTAGAGGTGCCTGAGTGGAAGTGGGAATCCATTTCCATGGATTTCATTGTGGGTTTGCCTAAGAGTCAACAAGGTAACAACATGATTTGGGTGATAGTGGATCGTCTGACCAAGTCAGCTCACTTTGTTCCAATGAAAGATACATGGACTAAGGCACAATTGGCTATGGCCTATCGAAAGAACGTGCTTAAGTTACATGGAGTCCCTAAGGACATAGTGTCTGACAGAGATGCGAGGTTTATATCGAGGTTTTGGAAAGAGTTGCAGGAATCGTTGGGAACAACTTTGAAGATGAGTACAGCATTTCATCCTGCGACAGACGGGCAGACTGAGAGAACAATCAAGACTCTTGAGGATATGTTGCGAGCTTGTGTGATGGATTTTGGTGGTAGCGGGAGCGAGAGGTTGGACTTGATAGAATTTTCTTACAATAACGGTTATCACACCAAAGTATAGGTATGGCACCGTTTGAGGCTTTGTATGGGAGGAGGTGTAGGAGCCCGATCTGTTGGGGACGACAGTCGAGGCAAAGTGGTTCTAGGACCAGAGATGGTGCATGAGATGGTGGAACAGATTAAGATGATCGGGGAAAGGATGAGAGCGGCTCAGACAGTGCAAAAGAGTTATGCAGATCTACATCGCCGGGATATAGAGTTTCAAGTTGGGGACAAGGTTCTTTTGAAAGTTTCTCCTATGCGTGGGGTTATGAGATTTGGGAAGAAAGGCAAGCTAAGTCAGAAGTTTATAGGGCCTTATGAGATCTTAGAGCGAGTTGGGGAAGTTGCTTATCGTCTGGCTTTACCAGCTGCGTTAGAGAGAGTGCATAATGTGTTTCATGTATCGCAGCTGCGGAAGTATGTGAGTGACCCGTCACATGTGTTAGAGGCAGAGAGCTTAGAGCTAGATGAGTCCTTATCATATCTTGAGGTGCCTAAGCAGATTCTAGACCGAAAGGTTAGAAAGACTAGGAGTGGTGAGACAGTTTTGCTTAAGATCCTTTGGTCTAACCACGAGACCGAGGAAGCTACTTGGGAGCCAGAGGAAGCTATGAAAGAGCGTTACCCTTTCCTCTTTGATCAGGTATGTATGGTTACGGGGACGTAACCTTGTTTCTTTTAGGGGGTAGGAGATGATCGCGAGCAGTTTTAAGAGTTTTATACACCTTTTATATGTAGTGTCGGTATGTTTGTCGGGATGAGTTGGGTTAGTATCATGTTTTATGTTAAATTTTGTTTGGCTTTTGAGTCGGGAATGTTGTGGGAGTACCTTTGTTTAGTAGTGGTTTGAACTTCGGGGACGAAGTTCCTTTTAAGGAGGGAAGACTGTAATACTCCGTATTTATAAGTCTTGGGGTACTCTATCGAGTAGGCCTTACTCTGTCGAGTAAGGGTAAGTTGCGAGATAAAATAGTTTCTGACCTGTTGGGTACTCGATCGAGTAAGGGGGTACTCGATCGAGTACATTGGGTACTCGATCGAGTGTCCGGTTTTACGGGGAGTTTTCTCGGGTTTTGTTAATTATGCGATTAAGGTATTTAAGTTTCGTCGTCATTGTTTTAAATCACTTTTACAAAACCTAAAACCCTGTTTAAGAGAGAAAGCAACCAGTTCATCTTCCTAATCGCATTCTTAGCAATTCCCGGAGTTCAGACGGTCAGTTCTTGTCGTTATTCGTATCGTTGAGTTCCTGGCGTCGAGGGTAAGATCTATGTACCCTTTTTACTGTTTTTCCCTTGTTTTGGTTAAACCCTAATTTAGAGATTGGGGGTTTTTGTGTGTAGTATGTGATGTGTAGCCTCTATGTGTTATATGATAGGAGGAGGGTTCGTAGAAGAGGCTTTTTGATACAGCTGTTGATACCGTCTGACTGTTGTGCTTTCCAGGTAGGATTTCCTACTCAGTATTAGTCCCATAATGGGATATTGGTGATGTGTTGTATTTGGTTGTGATTGCTGTTGATGGTTCTCGAGATGCGTTCTCGGCTGAGTGGGGTCACTTGCGGGAGTGACTTCACGCCCTAGTTTCGCCCTTCGTGGAACCCGCCACGGAAGGGGATGTGCACATTAATGGACAGGGTTATCGCTCACTATGTGGAGCGGGGATTTGGTGGGTACGGCTGCGGTCCCCACTGGCAGGGGCTGGTCCAGTGGACAGTCGGGATTGAGATGATGGGAATTGGTTGGTGTGTGTGTGTGTGTGTGACAGTTAAAGTTGTCTGTTTATCTTATTATTGTTATACATGTTGATTGTGTGATTAGTACTGACCCCGGTGTTGTTTTGTAAACCTGCGGTGATCCTTCGGGGATGGTGAGCAGATATTGAGCAGGTATTGAGATGAGTACTGGGATAGCTGGGATGCCACGACATGATGATAGGAGTCTTCCGCTGTAGCCTTTAGTTTATTTACATTTCAGTTAGACAGTCAGTTTGAAATAATGTATCGTACTTTTGGTTTGGTTTTGAGGATTGTATCTATTCACTAAATTATTTATAATAAACATTGTTTCTTTATTGTGGTTTGATTATCATTGCCTCGGGTAACCGAGATGGTAATGTCTTCATACCTGAGTGGTCCTGGTAAGGCACTTGGAGTATGGGGGTGTTACATAATCTTTCTTACTTGTTCATCATGTTTGGCTTTATTAGTATGATTGACAACCTTATTAACATGTTAAACTTGATCATGAGTGAGTAGTTACTTAGCTAGGATTAATGGGTAATTAGGGGAAACAAACATGGGGAATGATTCATGTTTAATCTAATATGCTTCCATAATTAATTTGTTTTCTTGTTGTGATTTCAACTTATGCACATGTTATGTTTGATGAAATGCTAAGCGTATGAATCCTTGCATTTACAACCATCACTTATCTTTTCAATGAGACTTGTAAGACATAAACCAACTTGAGTCTCATTAGACCATGTATATAGTTGGATAGGGAGGATTAAGTCGACTTGTAGGTGGTGTACAATCTAATCGATTCGGCTCCGGGACCCAAACCTTCCTAGGATTGTAAGATATAAACCAACTCGATCCATCACAACAATAATTGCTTGCATCTAGTAGGAAACATGTTTGTATGATCAACTCCCATGAATCCCTTATGAACCCATGATATCCTAGCATTTTTAATCAATTGTTTACATCTTTCCTTTTGTTGCTTGTTTATTTCTTTTATTAGATTAGAATCATCAACCCTTTATAATTGTGACAACCCCAAGCATAACCATAATTAGGTTGAATAATTTGAGTAACCACCGTCCCATGGATCGACCTCGACTTACCACTAACTAGTTGTATGTTGAGTATTATAAATGTGTTTGATTGGATGTGACCCGACGACATCACCCACATCACGTACCTTATACACCGAGTGAACACCGACCATGTGTTGAGAGACATGCACGAGGCGGCCTATAACCAAGGAGTATGACCCGTCCACCGCCCTAGCTTTTGGTCCCGACCCGGAGACACTTCCGGAGTCTTCAAGGCCTATTGTATCCAACCATCAGATTGGGAGATCAACTTTCCTTTCGGCGTAGGACACTTACGTGACCCATACATGGGTGATGCCGGGATCTATCCTAGTTATGCCTACCAAGGGAGTGGAAGTGAGGCGGGAACATCCACGGCGGCGGAGGCCATGGACCTTGATGAAGTGTGGGAAGAGGCGGCTCGCAAGGTACCGGAAGAGGAAGAGTATGAGGAAGAAGAAAATATAGAAGGGGAGGAGGAAAAAGCGGAAGGAGGAAGCAAGACGGTGAAGAGTCGCTCCGGATGGGCAAAGTGGGTGTCTAGCATTGGCAAGAAGAGGAAGTCCTCCAAGTAATGGTAGCCTTATGATTCGAGATCCTTGAGACTTTTAGTTATCATTCGGAACTTTGAACAATTTAATTTTTATGTTGTAAGGTGGCCATAAGGCTAAGACTAGTAGACCTTGCATAGTAGGATGGTGTAGTGATCACCATTTGGACCTCATTGTATGTATGATCAACCATAAGAAAGCTTAGGGACCATTAATGGCCAAATATTGGACAGCCCAGTGACACTCAGTGATACCGTCGTTTTAGTGCCAAAAATAATTACCTAAAACTACTAACAGAAGTTAGCGGAAGTAGGGTCGATCTCCACAGGGAAGCTATTATATCTATCTGTTAATCTAAGTCTGTCTGGTGACAAATGGGGTTTTTTAACTTGATTTCTAAACTAAAGTGATTAAGGCGAGAGAATAAGAGAAAAGAGCAATAAAAACAAGGATGAGCAAAGCGTGTGATCAGATAAAGAGAATTATGCTAGGAATTCGGTTCACTATGGCAGTTAATTGACTCAATCATAAATAGTTCAGACGATCTGGTGTGAGAAGGGTAAGGGAAAGGTCCTTCCGGTCCGCTATCCACTCTAGAATACAACTAACTTAACTTCCGTCCTCATTAGGGTAGTCTACTGTTCATAACAGGTCTGTTCATTCCAATTTTCCGATCTAGCACTACTACAGATACAGGCTATAACAATGGCTAAAAACCGTTGTTATATAAAAAAGCGGACGTTGTTAAAGCGTCCGTTGTAGTAGGTTTTAACAACAGTTGATTTTTCTAAGAAACCCGTTGTGAAAACTATTAACAACGGTTTAAAGTAGAAAAAACCGTTGTGGAAAGGGTGACTAAATTTTGGTGGGAAAGTTATAACAACGGTTACAGTATAAAAAACAGTTGTTATAACTAAAGACAACGGTTTTTTTTTAAATAACCGTTGTTGTTTATTTAAAAAAAAAAAATATTACTAGATGCATGCATTATTACGGCCCGTTATAATTCCGATGCATGCATTATTACTGCCAATCCCTGCATATGAATGGACAATATATGGAATGAGAAGGGTTATAAGATTTGAAGCAGAGATATGATGGCACAACTTCCTAAACATATATTAATTAAAAAACAACTCAAACGACACATTACTTAGCATAAATACATGCATTATCTCAATAATTAACCATCCATTCCATTATCTCACTATCTCCAAACCCTAAACTGCTAAAACAAACTCCAAACCCTAAATATTTCAAACAAACTCCAAACTTCATCAACAATGAATGATACCATCCGTAAGACTGTTACTATGACCGAGTACAACAGGAGTTTCATCCGCCGGTTGCTGGACATCGAGGACAGGTTCAGGAGCTACTTAGATGAAGCTCGATCCACACTCAAGGACGCTAAAAACAATGGGTTGACAGAGCAGCAGTTGTTGCAGCTATATGACGATATAGCAACTGCTGAACGAAACCTCCAAATAGCAAAGGAGGAGAGGATGGATATCATAGAAGAGAATAAGACTCTCTATGCATATCTAAGAATTGCATTTTTATCAATGTAATTCGTTTTTTAATTTATGTATTTATATATATATATATATATATATATATATATATATATATATATATATTAATTAATTAATTAATTAAGTTTATCATGCATTCCTCTCTATCATCTTACTTCTTCTTTGTTTTATTTTTATTTAATTTGTTTTACAAGCTAATAAACGCAGAAAAACAACAGTGACAAAACTAATTAAGCAAATAATACTTAGAGAAAGAACATAATGGTCGATAAAAACACATGCAAATGAAATAATTAGAGAAAGAAAATAATGACTGAGATGACAAAACCTAAATTAAATCATGCATATTTACCTGATAATTAGAAAAAGTGAGAGACGATGAAACCAAAAGTGACGGCGAGATGATAAAGCGACGATGAGAAAGAGAGAAAGAGACGATGAGGAAGTGTGTGTTTGTGTTTGTGTTTGTGTTTGTGTTTGTGTTTGTGTTTGTGTTTGTGTTTGTGTTTGTGTTTGTGTTTGTGTTTGTGTTTGTGTTTGTGTTTGTGTTTGTGTTTGTGTTTGTGTTTGTGTTTGTGTTTGTGTTTGTGTTTGTGTTTGTGTTTGTGTTTGTGTTTGTGTTTGTGTTTGTGTATGTTTGTGTTAGGTTTGTGTTAGGTTTGTATTTTGTAGCTGTAGCTGATCTGTGTTTGTGTGGTTTATAGTATGGAAAGTATTGACAACGTGTGGACACGGGCCACGGGGGCGCTTGGGAAACAAGCGTTTGCATTTGTGGAGTCGCCACCAATTTATTGTGGAAAATTGGAAACCGTTCGAATACCTCGTGCCATGTCAAGAAACAAAGTAGTGACATGAAAACCAAGAACTCGTTACCCTTAGCATTCTATGTCTAGAATGACTCTCGTGGATGCACAGATGTTCACAGAGATCTGGAGTAAGGGGTGAGGGTACGTATTAGGAAGCTCTTTTGATCGAACACCTAATCCCGCCCGCCTCGATAGCGGCCTCTACTAATGATTAGGGAAGTTATTTATACTTGATATATCGTCGATTATATGCATGCAATGCAACATCCAAGTTTTGATCCTAGCATGTGAAGATTAAACTAAGTCGGTGAACAATTAAATTAACAAACAATTAGGTCGAAGTAGAAATTAAGGTTCAATTACATGTGAAAACATACAAATGATACAATAAAAGAAATACAATAAAGAAAATTACAATAATAAAAATTACAATAATTACATCGGGTTTAGCGATTTATGTCGAAAATACTTCTAAAACGGATAATTTAAGATAAAGGATAAAGGAATGAATTAACGAACAAATCATTAGGCGATAATACGTTTAATAGTAAATTATACGTAAACTAATTAAACTAGGTCAAAGCAGAATGGAAGTTCAGAGACAGAAGTCAACCTGGAACAGGCGCAGCAGGACTGTGTCCTTTGGAAGGGGCGCAGCAGTTGCTGCGTATGTTCCAAGGGTGAGTTCTGGCTGTGAAGCCGGAACTGCAAATCGTTAATATTAAGTGATGATTTTAAGGATTGATTTATGATAACTAACTCGGATAGAAGTGATTTAATACATTAATTACATATGAATGAGTCATAAAAACAATAAAACATGGATGGAACGAATGCAAATGAATTATTTACATGGATGAAAGATTGATTAGTGACATAGGTGAACTAGATAGGTTAAACATGACGAATTAATGACGAACTAATGACAAATATGACAATAGACA
Organism: Silene latifolia; assembly: GCF_048544455.1. Classification (NCBI taxonomy): domain Eukaryota; kingdom Viridiplantae; phylum Streptophyta; class Magnoliopsida; order Caryophyllales; family Caryophyllaceae; genus Silene; species Silene latifolia. The sequence continues at coordinate 34,682,369 of NC_133526.1, read as the reverse complement.
GATGGAAATATATCAAAGATCGAATTCCAGAAACTCAATATGAATTAATCGAATCTCTACAACCCGGATTGACTTTAATGACGAAAACCCGCAAATATTGGATTATAAGGGATTTAAGTCGAATTTAATGATTAAATTATATGCGTTAATGAATGATAAATAGTGTACATGTGAAATTATTATGCTATTGTATCAAAGAATTAACGAAAACAAAACAAAAGAAAACGAATTTACAGAGGACGAAGGAAGAAGAAAGGAAGCAGGAACTGCGGGAGCCTCACGAAGAGGCGCAGCAGGTATTGCGCTCCTTCGAAGAGGCGCAGCAGTTGCTGCGTCCTTTCTCGACGGTTATCTTCTGGTAATCCGTAAAAAGGGTTTTAAACATAGTTTTATAAATCGGTTTTAATAAGTATTTTCGACATGAATCTTACATTAATGATACAAAAAGTAAATAACAATAAATAAAGAAGGATTTACACCCTCAGACTTACATGTTTGACGAAACGAGATGAACTAAGTTTATGATTAGCGATGCTCGACTCGAATGTAACGAAAGTGCCCTCGTAGGAGGAAAACGATTAAGATTAGTTAAGTTGATTATTGTGGAGTTGGTCAAATTGGTCGGTCATGCAAACGAGGCTGGTACTCAGAAGGATCCGAGCTTACGTGGTCGAATGTTCAAGCACGTAGACGCCAAAAAGTAAGAACGTGGTCTTAGAATGCAAAGGGAGAAGAGAAGGGCGGACACTCGCGTGAGAAATATGAGGAGCGAATGCTCCTATTTATACTAATCACGTGAAGGAATAGGGTTTTCGGAGAGACTTTGGAAGTGAATCTCGAAAAGATATGAAAAAGATACGAAAAATACGCGAGAAAGGACTGGGAAGAGGCGCAGCGATCCATCTGCGTCTCTTGGAAGAGGCGCATCACCTGCTGCGTCTGTTCCCAGGTGGTTTCCTCCTGCGGAAGAAAGATTTCCGTGCATAATTTATGGAATAACGGGATTATCTTATTTTCCTTAATATTTTGTATGAATATTACGGGAAATTGTTTACCAAAGATTAAAAGATTGTGAAATATTTATAAAATATGGAATAGAAATATCTGGAACATTCCAGAACATCCTGACTCGGGATTTAACGGTTATTAGAAAATGAAGACGGTTTTAGGCCCGGACTCCAAATGTACTCTAATTACTGTCAAAACGACCGTATCGGCGCGTAGATGACAACTAAGAGGTAGACAAAAATTTTTGAGCAATCACTTGACGATAAACTTATGAACTGTTACAAATCGTTCCGCGTACCAAACATGCGGCCCAATCATCACCGGGTGGTTTACGGGAGGTGCAGAAATGAGGTATCTACACAACGGTTGTTAAACAAAAACCTGCTGTCATTATAGAATATATTAACAACGGCATCGCGCTTCATATGAATATAGGAACTTTTTCTTGTATACTGTTAGTGCCCTTGTCGACTGCTTGCTTACTCTTAATTTTGTATAAATGTAGTGCCCTCAACACCCGCAGAGTTATGAGTGCGGCCATTATGTTATGAAGTGCATGTATGATATTACCGTACGTTACGCATCATCTGATCGGACGACATAGTAAAGGTATATTGATCTATTGTTTCGAACTATTTGAATTTTTATGTATAGATATTGTTCGTATAGAATTTTTATGTATATATATTGCTATTATTTTCTAAGTGTGTACCTCTTCCTAATCCTTGTTCTTTTATTTAGTGTGGTTCAGGTTCGCATATGACAATTGGACAAATGAATGATGTTCGAGAGCTTTGGTCGCTTTATTGTGGAAAGAACGTCTAGAGTATGTATGGTTTAGATTTCTAGAAATTGTAATTGAAAATACACGTTTTGCGTCGTAGAAGCGTGTAGTATGGTGTCTTAGACTACGTTATGCATGAATGCGACGTAATTGTATACGCTATGATATTTTTTTGGTATAATAAATATATAGTTCTGTTTGAATTGTTGGAAGGAATGAGATGCAGGGTTATTATTTGTATATTAATTCATTTTGCAGGTCCCTAATAGTGTAAAAATTCACAAATAGGTTATGAGTAAATCGTCATTTGCGAACCTGAAACATACTACATTAGTTTCATACTACATCAGTTTCAGACCAAAACCGATGTAATTGAGACCAAAATCGATGTAGAATCGTGTAGTATAAGATTGTCATTTACATTACATCAGTTTTAGACCAAAATCGATGTAATTGAGACACTATTAACATCGCTTTTCACCTATAACCGATGTTAATAATATACTATTTACATCGGTTTTAGACCAAAACCGATGTAATTGAAACACAATTAACAACGATTTTCACTTATAACCGATGTTAATTGTATACTATTTACATCGGTTCAAAAAACGATGTTAAGGTAAAAATACCAAATACGTCGCCCCCAGAAACATCGCCACAAAAGCGATGTAAATGGAGAAAAATAACCTATGTCAATAAGACTTTTCTACTAGTGATAGTAAACCGTTGTTAAAAAGTATTAACAACGGGTTTATAAATAACCGTTGTAATTACTTTTCACTAACTTTGCGCCAATTTTACGCCAAATTATTAACAACGGTTGTGCATGTTTGACCCGTTGTTAAAACTTATAACAACGGTTATGGAACCATAACCGTTGTAATTAATTTTAGTAAAATTCGCGCCATCCGTTCTACAACGTCTTATGGTGATTTTCGTGAATAAGCGTTGTTAAAGGGGCGTTGTAGTTGCATGAATTTGTAGTAGTGTAGGATTGAATTTAACCAATTTAACGGGTTTAGAAGCGTGCACTCAACTAAACGATTACAGTTATATTGTTAATGAAACAGTTCTCACAATTTAATCATCTAACCTATTCACAACATCGTCAACTCACTACCATGTCTCCCCTAATCCTAACATAAGGGAATTTAGCTACTCGTGCTATTAATGACACTAACAATAATAACAATGAACAAACTAAGGAAAGACATAGTAAATGAATAATAGAGATGATTCATAAACTAACAACAATAATAATAAACAGAAATTTAGGAACAAGGATTAAGAGCAAACAAAGTATAATTAAATTAAGAGTAAAGAGTGAAGAAAGATTACAAAGATAAGTTCCGGATTTAAATAGCAAATTAACGTAGCAAAGAGAAAGGAAGAGCCATCCGCTTAAGAGAATAATTAAGAGTATAGAGTATGATAAAGATAATTCAGCATCCGTTTAACCTAATCACGTCTTCTTTATATAGGAAAGTGTGTTTATTAAATAAACTAAGATAATCACGGAATAAAATTCTCGTGTAATTAAGCAAAGTATTCGATCGAGGCATTTGAGACCTCTCAATCGAGTACAGCAAATCCTCTCGATCGAACAGATATGTCCTTCAATCGAGGACTTCCAATTCAGCCCACTTCAATCGAGCTCAGCAGGGACTCGATCGAACTCCAGCAGCCGTCAAAACTACTCGATCGACCATAAAAGCTCTCGATCGAGTACTCAGCAACTGAAAATAGCTTGATCTTCGTTTGGTTAGCTTTTAAGGACTCCCTCATGCTTCCCGAGGCATGGCACTTCCGCTCTAAATCCTCCATCTCCATAAATGCATGCTAGGAGGAACGAATAAGGCACGATTTCACCACTTTGAGGTCCGTTCCTGCAAATGAGACGAAACAAACCAAAGTAGTCTATTCGGGGCATTTTGCAATACGAAACAACGAGAATGACATAGAAATGCGTGCAATAAGAGGCTAAAATGAGTATATAAATTGTACGTATTAAATCTCCCCAGACCGAACCTTTACTCGTCCTTGAGTAAACTAAATGCAAACTAATGGAACGAAAATGAAAACTCAGAGCTATCTATAACTTGTCCACTTAAACCGTTTAATGCAATTAAAATCAACATTTATAGCTACAACAGTCAAGCACAAACGAGTTGTATGATGTCTATAAATAAGCTGAATTGTCGACCTTGCAAGACCTTTAAAACTGGACTCTCATGGGTCACTCTTCTCTCATGAAGTAAAGGGTAAGTATAAGTGCAAGAGAGGAAGAGAAAATAGTCACTCACCTAAACTACGACCCACATAAACATGCTTGCAACAAAAATGATAGACAATTCTGATCACCATGCATACATTCCAACCAAACAATGTCTGACACAGCCGAGGGCTTACAAAAGTTATGGTTTAGTGAGGAAACGGGTAAGAAAAGCCAAAACAGTTATGGGACTTGTGGAGGTAAAGCGTCAAGCTAGCACCTAAACAAAACCATACTAAGCAAATCCGATTCCTAACCAATTATACAATTAATCTCAAGTGCCCTTCTTTGGCACAAAACTCACTAACCAATACACAACAACTCCTCAAAAAGATATAAGTAATGCATAGGAGTAAGACCGTCACAAACTTCCCTTTTTTACACGGTCTATTCATTTTTTTTCTTTTCTAATGTTTTTCTCATTTTCTTGCCCACATCTTTTCTCTCTCTTTTTTTTTTCATTTTTCATAACTTTTTTCTCTTTTAATTTCAACATATCCTCCTTTCTTTTTCTTTTCTACCAACTTCATACAAGATAAAACGAACCAACTCGCATCAATGGAAAATATACCGCAAAAATACACTAAACTAGCTTGACAGGCAGGCTTAATTTGGGTGTAGTTAATGGGTCAAAAGGCTAAGTTTGGCTAATGTGGAGCTAAATAGGTGAAAATGAAAGAAAAGGAAGTTGCAAGCACCTCCCTACATGTGACATCGACCACAAACCCGAATGTATGCAAGCAAAAAGCAATCGGATTTCATAAAAATGCAAAATGATGAACATGTTATGCAAGGAGTATACTACTCTCAATTCCTACATGAACTAGTCATAAATGACACCAGTTATATGGCTTTAATAACTTAGAAATTTTAAAGTAGTTTGCCAATTTTCCAGGTCAAGTCTATATTTTCAGCTGTATTGTTAACGTTAACTCGTAGACTATGCGCATGACAAAGCTAATAAAGTGCCAATCTGATGCAAGGCTTAAGTGAAATGACAAGTTACAGTGCAATATCATCACAGAAATCTACCGTTTTGACTCGACCTATATGCAAAAATAAACGTGATATTTTTTTGAATTTTTTGAATTTTTTTAAGATTTTTGTGAAATTAAAAACAATGCAAACAAAAAGTAAACGTGAATGCAAAACAAATGCAAATGCAGACTCAAAGGATGCAATACCCTTCCCAAACCACAACGGACAACGCCTCCGTTGTCCTCCAGCATACACCAGCAGTATAAATACGGGGAACATGATAATGACAACCAATAAATGAACGAATAAATATATAAAGGAGATGAAAAATAAATAAAGCATAAATACTTACAAAATAAGCGAACTTCCCCAAACCAGCCAGAAAACTGGGGAAGTGAGTAGACCAGCAGCTACTCGTCAGCCTCCTCCTCCTCGTCAGCCACCACGAAGTCGGGGTCACTCTCCTCCTCTCCTCTCCTCTATTAACCTCCACCAGTGAGGTCGGCTCGTACCCTCTCCTCCCGCTCAACTGTGTCCACCTCACTCTCAGGCTGTGGATACCCCTCCGCCGGGTACTGGTAGAAATAAGGGTGTGGCCAACCATCTAGAACGGGACATCCTCTCCGCATGTTGGTACTCGTATAGAGGGAACAAGGCAAGTGCCTGATCCCGCTCCATATGAGCATGTCGACTGCACATTTCAAGAAGCAAAGCATCATGACTCCCTTGGTCCATGACCTCGGGCGCCTCAAAGGGTGGGGGGGGGGGGGAATAAAGTTAACCGGCAGAACTGGCTGTGGCACAGAAGGAGTGGGGATAGGGGTTGGTGTAGGAGTGGGCGTGGATGTTGACGTCTGCCCAGCCTGAGTCGGTGTGGACCCCTCTCCGGTCTCAGGTTTCTTCCGCTTCTTAGAAGCGGAAGAAGTGGAAGGAGCAAGTGTAAGGTGGTATGAAGGTAAAGGTGGAGGCAACCTACCCGACACAGTGGTCAAAGGTAAAAGACGGGTTAGGTCGGGAAAAGGTAGGGTCACGGACTCGGAACCACATATCTTCCAAGTTCGCTGATCCTTAGCTAACCAAAACATCGCAAACATGGCGTGAATATCTATGTACACATCCTTATCTACATGTGCCAGGCCTCTGGGGAAGTCAATGAAGAGGGAACGAGCGATGTAGGATGCTATCCCACCACAGGAAATCGTGCCCGTCCTCTTCTGCCCGACGTCGTTAAAATGTTGAGCTGTTAAATAAGCAATGTTAAGAACGAAGGGGCCAGCGCTATCAATGTTCAAATAGCCTACTAAAATAGATAACTCAAAGTTGTTAACGTTGTTAGGCTCGCGGCGGCCAAAGATCGTCCCTCCTACGAGACGAAGAAAGTAACGGGCCGGGGGAAGATGGACGTGAGCCACCTTCCTATGGTCGTAGGGAGTCTGTGCGATGGTAGGCCAAAGTAAAGCCAAGACCTTCCGAGGAGGTTCCTGATGGCCGTGAGAAGACAAACCCAACCTCTTCCCGAACTCAGCTAAGGTCCAAGTAAAAGTCTGGTTAAATAATCTAAAAGAAACACAAGAACTCTCTGGGTCAGTGGCATAGGCAGCGGATGAGATAGTAAAAGAGCTAAAGAACTCGAGGGTCACTTGCTCATAGGTCAATGCGCTCATCGTGGTCAAACCCATCATCCCCGTCCCGTTCAATAACTCAGCCACGGGTTCAAAAATCCCCAACTTTTCCAAAGAAGAACGACAAAAATGGTAAATGTAATGTCACAGGCCATCAAAAATTAGAAACGCTTATGATGAAGCGGGTTAACGAAACGTACCTGAGGATACTCGGGAAGCGAGTCTAGAGAGTCATCGGCCACAAACCTGGCAGCAGCGCGTGCAGCAGCTGTGGGACCCATACCCCGTCCCCGTCCTCGTGAACCTGAGGCACAAGTAGCACCTAAGGCAGAAGCGGTCAGTCCAAGAGCGCGGCCTGAGACTGGTCTAGGTACGAGTTCATACGAAATAACCGTGACAGAGGGTGTCAACGCAGCAGGGGTCGACACCAAGGATGGTACAATAGCTGTAGTAACAGGTGCAGTGACAACAGCGGGAGTAACAGTAGGGCTGGTGACGGTGGTGGTAGCAGGGACCACCGTCTCAGTAACAGGCGGACTAGCAGTAGAACTAGAAGAGGGCAAAGAACTACTATCCATCCTATTAAATAAGTAAGTCTTATAATCAGAAAGCAAACCAATCACAGGACAAAATTTCCCCAAATTTCGAAAAAAATTCAAAACCCTAAATGCTTAATTAAGGTCGAAAAATGCAATTAAACAATAGAAAAATAAGGAGAAGGACTTACTTGTGAATTACCCAAGAAGAAATTGCAAATAAAACCAACAAATTAATCACAAATTAATCGAAAATAGCTCAATTTTTCCGAACCCTAATCCTTCAGAAAACCCGTGAGAAACACGAAAATTCAAGGCGATTATAGAGGGCAAATGTCAAAAATATTGCAAGAAACAATATAAGGATAATTAATTTGGTAACAGGGGAAGAAAAATGGAGGATTTAGGGTGTTTATTGCGAAGAAGAAAAGGAAGTAAATAATGAAATAGAATAAGGGAGAGAGGAGACTCCCTCGTGCTTTAGTCAGCAATTTCACTCGATCGAGTGATTTGAAACCACTCGATCGAGAATGTTTCATTCTCAGTTTTGTTCGATCGAGGCCTTGGAAAGTGCTCGATCGAAAGCTTCATATTCCTTTTTGGGTTTTGCTCGATCGAACATAGCAAAGTTTTCGATCGACGACTTTTGCTCCTCATTTCCTCTCGATCGAGTACAAGACAACTTGATCGAGGAACCCTCAAATTCTGCATTTCGATCGAGTACTCTAGTTTACTCGATCGAAGACATTGGCTGGGCATGTGGCACCCCCATATACCAAGGAGCCTTAAGAAGACCTTCCCTAGCATATAAGGGCATCACCATCTCGGTTGCCCGAGGTAAGTAATCATCAAAAGTCGATAAAAGAACAATTACAATTATGTTACAAGTGTTACATCTAAACTATTAAAACAAAGGTACAACTCGCCAAAGCTTTAGAACTACTTCTGACATTACTCGTGAGGACTCATCCCAACCCGGACTCCATCTAGCATCCAAGACAGCACCTGCTAAGACGGACTGCTCACCATAAGGGATCACGACAGACACAACAAAACAAACAAGACAGCCACACAAGGTCAGTAACTGAGGTATGACACAACAAACAGTACCAACATATTACAAACACAACCAAACACGCACACACAATCACAACCACTCCAACCAATCTTCGTCACCGACTATCCACTGGACCAGCCCTGCCAGTGGGGGACCGCAACCGTACCCACCAAATACCCGCTCATCATACCGAGCGATAAACCTTATCCCATTAATGTGCACATCCCCTTCCGTGGCGGGTTCCACGGAGGGTGAAGCTAGAGCGTGAAGCCACTCTCGCAAGTGACTCCACTCAGCCGAGGACGCACCTCGAGAACCATAGACAATCAATCACACACAGTTGCAATACAACGACAACCAACAAAACAGCATACACCAACCGACTACCAGGTATACTCAACCACACGGTCACAACTACAACAATGGCACAACAACCGACACACTAGACATTCAACAGAAACTGAGTAGGCGAACCTACCTTTAAGCGACTGCAGCGATTCCACGTCCACACACGCAACACCCATCAATCAAGCAACACCTATACACACAATACAATCCTCTATCACTACCATTCTAACCCTAACCAAAAACACAATGACAAGGACGATGATGACGACATACCTACACATAGAAACCTAGCAAAGAGACCGCTACCCGACTCAAGCTATCCACTCCTATGGAACAAGCATCTCCAAAGGCTCCCATGGAAGGTATTTGGTGAAAGGAAAGGAGAGAGGCGACCTATAGATCTGAAGGAAGGAGGCGGAAATGATTTGCGGTTTTAACAAAACACGATTATAAACCCTCACTGAAAAGACGCTACTCGATCGAGTAACCCACTTACTCGATCGAGTGGCCCCTACTCGACCGAGTACCCAAGCTACTCGATCGAGTAGCCTCTACTCTATCGAGTACCACTCACTTCTAAAGGCAATCAAGGCACAAGGTAACTCCGGCACGCATCACTAAGGGCTATTGCCTGCCCCCAAAGGTCGGTCAACGGTGGTCAACGGGTCCCTAAAAGGACGGGTATTACAGTCTTCCCTCCTTAAAAAGAACTTCGTCCCCGAAGTTCAACTCACCCTTCCCCAACCGCACGACAAGAAACCAAGGTTGACACCACTGTTCTCCCGACACAGGTCACTACTCTCTAGAAGCATTACCCCACTATGTCATCATCATCACTGCCCGACACACCATATACACCAACTTCTACGACCCACAACTTGAAGTACCAAACTCACAACATGTTCCAACACGACCAACAACTATACTACTACTCCAAACTCTTAGCCACGCACTACGGGACTATACTTTCACTAGTACACAACTATCAACACCAAAACATGCCACACAACGATTCAAACACTTCGTTACCGTTCCCAACACACTCATCTCTTTATGACTATTTTCATTGTAAATTACTCAACTTTTACTTAAACATACAAATTACTCATCAAAACAATTAAAACAATTATAACTTCATGCTAGAATTATAACAGAGACAATAGCGAGCATTACAAACAAACAACGAAATTAGTATAGTATACAACAAAATTATTATAATATCGGCCTTTTTATTTTGCGACATTACTCTTCCCCCCTAAAAAGGAACTTCGTCCCCGAAGTTCACCATTAAATAAATTTTCTAACACAAACTGCACCTTGTCGACATTACTCATTAATCACGACTAACATAGTCTTATATATATATATATATATATATATATATATATATATATATATATATATATATATATATATATATATATATATATATATATATATATATATATATATATATATACTACCTTACGAGGATAATTGTCAAGAACCATAAAAACATGCACATATCAATTGTATCTAATGTAGTTATGGAAATTCTATGAAATAATTAACAAGTCTTTTCGATAATAAATAAGTTAGACTTGCTTGTGAATGCAATAAAAGAAACCTTTGTGTCACATCTATCCCACAAAATATCATTTATAAGTCAAGCATGGACCCAAGCATAGCTAATAAATCGACTCAAACATGCTACTGACCTTCAATAACCATTATAAGTATCAAAATATGCAAAAATAGAAACATTCAAACAATTTTATTTTCGAAAAAGTTCCTGTAACAGTGCTACTCGATCGAGAGGGTTAGACACTCGGTCGAGCTGGCCCTACTCGATCGAGTATCTTAGCTACTCGATCGAGTAGCCCGAAATCAAATTACTCCCAATCTGCCACACCTGCAGCTACTCGATCGAGTGAGGGCCACTTGGTCGAGTGGCCACAGGTCAAATGCTACTCCACAACTTTCCTAACATAACACAATATATATATATACGGTCGCATAACCACGAGTCGGTATGGTAACCCGACCAGAAATACTGCAAACAAGTCTAGGAAAAGCAAGTACGGCCTTATGGCCACCAATACAAACCGAACACAACAAGTACAAAATGAAAAAGTTCCAACCAAAGCAAACTAACACCCGATACAACTATGAACAAAATAGGAAAAGGAGTATCACTCCTGCTACTGCTGCTCATCCATGACATAATCCTCATCTCCACCACCACCTGAGGTGCCAGCTCCTGAAGTCCCAAGACCCGCATCATCCCATGATCCAACCTCTGGACTCACGTACCATGGGGTCAAACCGCCATAAGGGTAAGACTGAGGTGCTCCCCATGTGGACGCATCCACCCCGTAAGAGTTGAAAACCTCGCTGTAGTCCCCTACTCCCCTCCACCAAACTGGATGCGGTCCCGAGGTCCCAATACCCTGAGCATACGCCATCTCGTGCATGTTTCGGAGCGTCAAGGTAGAGGACACTCTCTCTGCCAAGTAGTTGTCGCGTGTCGCCGGGGTATCAAAGGTAAGGGTAAAAGGAAACGGGTGCTGTGGTGGTGCTGCCGGCTGTGGCTGGGTCTCAGCCATCATCTCCCTCACACGGCGTGGTCCCCTCCCTATCCTGGGTCTGTCCTCCGCAGCTCTCACATTCTCCCCCTTCCTTGGGTCGGGCATAACCTGAAGGATCGTATCATCGATGAGGTACGTCTGTCTCGCTGGAGGTGCATCCTCATCCTCCTCCTCATCAGAATCGGCAGCTACCACTACTGTATCTAACGGCTCAGTCGGTGGGAGGTGCTCAGGAGCCGGTATTCTCATCCAGCTCATGCCCCACACCCTCCATGCTAGGCTACCATCTGCCAAGGTTCTCAACCATTTCAGGTCGAGGAAATAATCTCTGTCCATGGTAGGTACCGGGGTGGCTAAGGGAAAGTACTCGGAGGAAGCTTCAATACCCAGATCATCTAAAAGGGTCGTGTCCACACAACGAGTCGGTCTCATCTTACGGGATTGTAAGGCCACAAACCTTTCCCGTTGTGTAAAGTCTACAAAGACCACAGAAGGATACTCTGGTACAGCTGGTACCACTGGTCCACTACCCTCCCCAACTTCGGGCTGAGAAGCCCTACCCCTCTTACTTTGTCTGGTCCCCAAGTTTAGTCTCGGCATCTGTTTCAACATATTATTTAAGTACACCAACGCATATGCACCAAAACATGATATTTACACAAATTAAGTCATGAAAGAATCATCTAAGTACACACTATCACCAACAATTTCCCAAATTACAGATAAAATTTCAATTCCTTATATCTCAGACGGTCTCTACAACTGTGAAAATTTCATCATAATTAACACGAATTAATTCAACTATTACAATCTTTAGGACTCAAATCTTCAAAATACATCCATGTACAACACAAATTCCCATTATATGAGACGGATTTCAGTTTGGGGCACTTTTAAGACGGAGTTTTAAGGCAAATTTTGAGGTGACAATCACAAAAATCAACTTTCCACATGACATATACAACATAAATTACTCAAATTTCATCCTTTAACATGTAAAAGACAACCAAAAATCAATTTAATTTCTCAAACCCTAGGAAATTCGGCCCCAATTATATGCAATTTCTACTTGAGTTTTGTATTATAAACAACAATAATCATAAAAGGGAAGCACTTAGATCGTATTACAACAATTATAAGCAAATTTTCTTCCATATGAATCGATTTTTCAGATTTTCTAACAACCTAATTGTCTTTTTAATTGATGAAAAGCATAAAAATAGGAAGGAAATCATACCTTAATCAAATAGAAAGTGAAGGAACAAATAAAAGCAATGAAAATCACCCAAATAAATTACCACAACACAAGATTTGAGAGCAAATGAGAGATATGAAGGTATTAGGGTTTATGAATGAATTAGAATGAAGGGAAGAAAGATGGGAAAAGAGTATAAGAATCCCGCAATTATCCGGGTACTGTAGCTTACTCGATCGAGTGTCTTGGGTACTCGATCAAGTAGGCGCTATTTGATCGAGTATTCGTTGGAAATTCCTACTTCCTTGACGTCATAGCTTCCTAACTAGATCGAGTGAGGTCTACTCGGTCTAGTAAGCACTCACACTCGGTCAAGTAAGGTTGGGTACATGGTCGGAATAACAAGGTTAACTGAAGATTCCTGCAAAACAACATCACGTGTCGATTCCAAACCGAGTTCGAAAATCGTCACCGGTTATCATATTCATTCACATTATACCATTACTACTCAATCGTACCACACCGGTTTCACCAACTAGGATACATATCATGTTATTCTATAACAAACTTCACACCTCGTAGTTTACCATGATATTAAATCATTCATGTATACATTTAACGCATTATCTCATCACTTAAACCTTTGCCTACTATTCTGCTAATAAACTTATAATCACATTACTTTAATCACTCTTTTAACATAAAATTTACAGTTATCATCCAAGGGTACTAGCAACATAATTATGCCTCGACATAAACAAATTAACCTACTCAAATTGATCGCGTCACATGCGAAAGCTTTCAGCCATTCATATATCACATTCATCCGTTAATATTTTGATAAATCTCACTACAATTCTACAGTTCTTTAACTACCCTCATAAGCACCATTATAAGGCTTATAAACCCTTATAGAAACTACCATTACTAACGACTTGAACAAACACAGCCATTACCACATTTCATATCGCCTCATGCGTTTCTACTCTTTTCACATACCTCTATCGTATAAAACCTTTCACGTTCCTCATTATCATCACACACACATATTAGTTCCATCAAAAAATTACCATACATGTTTCTAACATAACTATTGTGCACATGCTAACTTCAACATAGACCCGACCTCAATCAATTCCAACATAATCACAATACATATTAAGCACATAATGGCCGACTCAACATTCCCATACCCAGTGAGTGGCTTAAGCACAATGGGGCCAAGATTTTGAAATGAGGGCGCCACCTCATCCAAAATCTAGCATTGGCTGGGGATCCCAATATACATACACCAGGTTCATTTTATCAGACTCACTATGTTCATTAGGTTCATTTGTTACAGGTTCCAAAATCGTCGCTCTGATACCACTTTGTGACACCCCCATATACCAAAGAGCCTTAAGAAGACCTTCCCTAGCATATAAGGGCATCACCATCTCGGTTGTCCGAGGTAAGTAATCATCAAAAGTCGATAAAAGAACAATTAAAGTTATGTTATAAGTGTTACATCTAAACTATTAAAATAAAGGTACAACTCGCCAAAGCTTTAGAACTACTTCTGACATTACTCCTGAGGACTCATCCCAACCCGGACTCCATCTAGCATCCAAGACAGCACCTGCTAAGACGGACTGCTCACCATAAGGGATCACGGCAGCCACAACAAAACAACCAAGACAGCCACACAAGGTCAGTAACTGAGGTATGACACAACAAACAGTACCAACATATTACAAACACAACCAAACACACACACACAATCACAATCACAACCACTCCAACTAATTTAACGGGTTTAGAAGCGTGCACTCAACTAAACGATTACAGTTATATTGTTAATGAAACAGTTCTCACAATTTAATCATCTAATCTATTCACAACATCGTCAACTCACTACCATGGTTCCCCTAACCCTAACATAAGGGAATTTAGCTACTCATGCTATTAATGACACTAACAATAATAACAATGAACAAACTAAGGAAAGACATAGTAAATGAATAATAGAGATGATTCATAAACTAACAACAATAATAATAATAAACAGAAATTTAGGAACAAGGATTAAGAGCAAACAAAGTAGAATTAAATTAAGAGTAAAGAGTGAAGAAAGATTACAAAGATAAGATCCGGATTTAAAGAGCAAAGTAACGTAGCAAAGAGAAAGGAAGAGCCATCCGCTTAAGAGAATAATTAAGAGTATAAAGTATGATAAAGATGATTTAGTGTCCGTTTAACCTAATCACGTCTTCCTTATATAGGGAAGAGTGTTTATTAAATAAACTAAGATAATCACGGAATAAAAATCCCGTGTAATTAAGTAAAGTACTCGATCGAGGCATTTGAGACCTCTCGATCGAGTACTTCTTAAGTAAATCCTCTCGATCGAACAGATATGGCCTTCGATCAAGGACTTCCAATTCAGCCCACTTCGATCAAGCTCAGCAAGGACTCGATCGAACTCCAGCAGCCGTCAAAACCACTCGATCGACCATAAAAGCTCTCGATCGAGTACTCAGCAACTGAAAACAGCTTGATCTTCATTTGGTTAGCTTCTAAGGACTCCCTCACGCTTCCCGAGGCATGGCACTACCACTCTAAATCCTCCATCTCCATAAATGCATGCTAGGAGGAACGAATAGGGCACGATTTCACCACTTTGAGGTCCGTTCCTACAAATGAGATGAAAAAAACAAAGTAACCTATTCGGGGCATTTTGCAATGCGAAACAGCGAGAATGACATAAAAATGCGTGCAATAAGAGTCTAAAAAGACTATATAAATTGCACGTATCACTCGGCCGAGTGCCGTATTCACTCGACCGAGTGGTGGTCCACTCGACCGATTAGGCTTAAAGACAGGTTCTGGAAACCTCCTATAAATACCGCCACTCGACCGAGTGGCGTGACCACTCGACCAAGTGACATTCACTCGGCCGAGTGACTGCTGAACTCGACCGAGTACATTGGAATTTGACTTTTTTTGTGAATTTTGACCACCTATGACGCATTTGACCCTGAACTTGAACTGTACCGGCCTATTAAGAGTCGATTGGCCATAGAAAACCCACACGATAGACCCTTGTGAATTGTTTACTCTTGACCTTGTTAGTTGTGGGACGGTATAAGAAAATAATAAAACTACAAATGATTATATGATGGCATAAAGTGCATGAAAACATGTAGACATTCCGTAATAATAGTGAAAAGTAAATCATAGTAGTGAATACACACCACGTGACGATTTGGTAATACTAGTACATATTGTGGCGGTCCGATACGATAGCTGAATGATATGTTGAATGTTAAACGTGGTTGCGTCTAGTCATAAAGAGTACTCATATATATATATATATATATATATATATATATATATATATATATATATATATATATATATATATATATACATACATACATATGGTAATCATACACAACTTCGGGTAATAATGGTAGGTTACCGGACGAGCGTCATGTGAGGCTTATAGCGAACTTCGGGACGAAATTCCCTTTTAGGGGGAGTGAATGTAAGAACTCGGAGAAATTTAGAAAGAAAGAACGCAATACGTAGGGAAGTAATGAGAGCAAACAAGAAACGTAAGATAGACAGGACACACTTGTGTAATAATAAGAGTGATGAGGGCAATAGAATACACGAGGACCGAAAATGAGGCTTCAGAGAAGACCGAGAAATAATTGGATAAGGGAGTGAGTGGTAAACTTCAGGGACGAAGTTCTTTTTAAGGGGGAAAGGTTGTAATACCCGGCATTTGTGGAACGCGTAATTAGACCTTGGACCGCGTGAGACGAAGGAAAAGGCCTTACACATGACCTGAGCTTAGACCGTGTGGTATTGCAGCGGATCGAGTGGGTTTACTCGGTCGAGTGAAAGGTACACTCGACCGAGTACGTCCACTCGATCGAGTGCGTCCACTCGACCGAGTGGAGTGCTACTCGGTCGAGTGAGTTTACTCGACCGAGTGGACTCGCCACTCGGTCGAATGCCGCTGTTTTCAGAACACGGAATTTAATCCCTTTATTCTAGACCTGACAAAAGCAACCTGACCCGATTGACCCGACCAGAAAAAGCTGACTCGAGACCCGAAGTGACCCGAACTACATCACCCGAAAGTAACCCAAAAACCTGAATTGACCCGACCCGAACATGACCCGAGCTTTCTTGACCCGTACTGGCCCGACACGAAAATGACCTGATCCGAAACCACCAAACCCGAAAATGACCCGATAAAATATAACTCTAATTGAACCGAAAAGACATGAAATGGCTATTTCTCTATTATTCATTGACCCGAAAATGACCCGACCCGAAACAACCCGACCCGCTTGACCCGAAACAGACCCGACAACAAACCCGAAGCAGACCCGAAACCCGAAAAGACCCGTCCCGACCCGAATTAACCCGTACTCAACGAGAGACCCGAATTGACCCGACCCGAATTGGGTCGACCCGAATTGGGCCGACCCGAACCTGACCCTTTGACCCGTTTTGCCAGGTCTACTTTCTTCCCTAACCCTAAAATCATTTCCCCACCTTCCTCCTTATCTCTCAAAACTCCCTTCCCTCTCTCTAAAATGCTTCCAAATGCTTTTCCCTCAACCTTCAAGCTTGGATTAATGGTGGAACATGTCTCCTATCCCCCGATCTACCTTTGTAAGTAGAAATCTCACCCTTTTCTCTTTGTCTTATTAGTAAATTCGAGTTAGGGTTTATTAAGGGGGATTAATTAGTAATTAATTATGTAAAGTGAGTAATTAATGACTAATAATAAGGGATTTTATGTTGTAATCTAGTATAGAGTGGATTGTGATAGTTATTACATGATTTATGTAGGATGAGACGGTTTTATGAGATGGATACTTGTGATTTCGATTAGCTTAAGGATTATGCTTAAAGGTAGGTTATCCTACTCGGTTTCAATGTTGTATAAGCATGTTTATATGCCTTTCCTTGTCATATGCATTCATGAATTTGTTAGTATATCATGTGGGTATTGGAAGGGTGGTTGTTGTTCATAACATGTGGGATGGAATTCATGAATTTGGTCATATGTTAAGTGTTGTTCTTCCATTTGTCATGTATGATTGTGTTTGTGTTGTATTGGAGATCTTTGATGGCGGTACTTGATTGTTGAGAAGACGTAAGATGGTTGGGAAACCGTCTTACGCTCGGGTCGCCCCTTGGAGCTTTCCACTCTAAGGAGAATGTGCCCATTAATGACTTGAGTACGGAGGGACGCGTGTGGTTGAGACACGACGTCTGGCAGGGGATCCGGTTGGCTTTTGGACCCGGTACGTCTGGGCGTGTCCCGGTACCTAGTGTGATGGTCGGTATGTCGGGGCGTGTCCCGGTACCGGTATAATGGTTATAGGTATGTCTGGGCGTGTCCCGGTACCGGTATGATGTTGATTTATTCGTGTCTTATTCTTATAATCAACATGTTGCGTATTTCCTTATTATGTCATGTCTTGCATTTATCATTGAAACTGACGTTTGTGTGTCCGTGTAATTGTCACCTATTTTCGGGGTGGCCTGTGTCGATCCATATGATATTTTCGATCATATGGGGAGCACTTGCTTACAGGTTAGCTTGGTAGCATGCGGGAGAAGGGACGAGGCTTGTTGATCTCCAAATCGGACTTGTTTGATTAGATTAGTTTAGGAGTCATGACTTGTAATCTTTCATTATTTATTTATTCGTTGTAAACCATTAAACATTTTATTTATAAAAATCGTTCTTGGATTGTATCTCCGATTTCACTACCTCGGGAAACTGAGATGGTAACGCCCCAATTGCCTTGGCAGGGTAGTTGGGGTGTTACAGTATGTAGTATTTTGAAAAATATCAACTATAATAGGTATTATTTTGCAATTTTCCCATAAAGTTATAAATGGCTTATTAACTTATTTGGGAATGACCAAAGATGTTCTAATCCCTGTTCTTTTCGATTGATAGTAGTTTAACTAGACACCATAGAGCTAAGCTAAACTAAATTGAACTGAATTGAATAGAACTGAAGTAAGAGTTAATTTGTGAAGAGATGAGCTGAACTGAACTGAATGGAGCTGAACTAAAATGAACTGAAATTAAGCCAAAAAGAATAAGGTCTTAATCGTGTAGTTAAGACGGAGGTATTACGAACAATAAATTCCAAGTTTTAATTACCCAATCTCCTCTATTATAATGTGACTAAGGCGCGCTCTGTGTTTGGGCCAAATTCTGCGTATTGGGCCAGCAAGGAGGTGTGTGTATCAAGACCGGCGTACGAATTGTGAGGAGCCCGTAAGTTGAAAGCAATCAAGGAGATCTTAGGGAGATTAGGGAGAACAGGGCTCCGGACAGCGAATCATGGGTTGTCAGCTAGAAGAAGCCCAACAAGACCGGGATACAGCTTTACTTGCCGTGCAAGCAATCTAAACCCTATTAGGGTTTGGGCCCTATATATATACAAGAGGGAGGAGGAGAAAAGATTCATTCAAAGACCGACACACAAACATAGTGCATTGTGCTAGCTAGATTACCGTGCTACCTCTCTTGTACTCGTCCTTACATTAACAGCTAGTGTAATCATTGGAAGGGTACCGTCCCTTCCTGCAGTCGTGTGTTAATTCTTATTTGCATCTTTATCTTTCATACTTAGTATTCATACAATCTACATATAACGCATAAGACCACTTTGACCTAACTTAACCTAATTCGGTAGAAAAATACCAAAACAATCTGCAATACCCAAAAAAAAAAACATTATTTGGAAATGGCAACGCCTTTGATGTTGGTCATGTTTTATGGGATTTGGATTCACTTAATCCGGCCAAATAAACTGGCCTGACCACCCGAAAACATTCCAAAAATTTAGCAACTCGAAACGCAAAACCAACCTGCTCCGTTTGCGATGCAACGCTTATATAAAACCGATAATAGTGAATCGAACCTTAACCCGACCCAATATTGACCTCATAAGATTGACTATGATATTGGCATTTGGGATGTTGGGAGGAATAATTGGAGATGGAGCTTACAGCTTACTTTGGTTTTGGTAACAATCGAAATATTCATTCCTTATGTTAGTATACTATTTGTATCTCGATGTCTTTCATATTTGCTACATTTCGTAGTTTATCAACTTCGTTAATAATTTTCGAAGTTACCATGTTACTAAATAACCTCACAATAATTTACCTTAAAACCGTCTGGTAAAATAGTGACTAAAACATTAAAAGGCAAAAGCAACTAATCAATGATACAGTATCATGATTAGTGTAATTTATTAAAATACTCAACCGAAGTACCCTAATGTGCCGACACAAGATACCACACCATAAAACAGAAAAACAGAAGCTTGAATAACCAAGTGATCTAGCCAAATTTTAACATAAATACATTAACCAGCACAACCACTGCTCAAAACGCATCAACCCTGCTTTTGGAGAGCAAGGGCCTTCTCCCAAGAAGGCCTAGCCAAGATATCCTTGCACCAAGCACTCACATGAGGACGCTCATCGAAAAGCGACTTCACTTTGGTGCCAGACAAGTAGTGCAAGGCAGGCAAGTGATGAAGATCAGCCAATGTGAAGGAGTCACCAGCTAAGTACTTGGACTGCGCCAGACGAGCCTCATACACATCCAGGACCTTCACCAACTTAGCTTCATTCTCCTCAACTGCAGCTGCGTCAGTCTGCATTCCGAATAAACCCTTGTAGAAGAGCTCCCAAGCGAGTTTGCTACCAACTGGATCAAATTGATGGGCCTCGACTTCTGACCAGATAGCTAGGTCCGCCAATTGCTTCTTGTCCTTGTTCAGCAGTGGAGTTTCCTGGCTTTCGTATGCAGATGCTATGTACTTTGTAATTGCCCTCGACTCTGTTTTAACATGAAATTATGATTAGAATTACTAGCAGAGTAGCAGGAGCAAACCTAGAAATAAAATTTTGGGATAGCGAATTTTTCAAATATTGTTTTATACTCCCTGCATCCCGGTCAATTGTTGTCCTTTAATTTTGACACAAAGACCAAGGAAAGAAAAAGGGACTAATTACAAAATGACAAGTGAAATTTTGGGTATCGGGTGCTACCCTTTTCTACTAGGACGTCTAATGCCATAACAGGTAGATATTACCCGTAAGAAGTAGGACGTCTCAAAGATTTTTGGGATTTAGCAAATTTGCTACCAAATTATACATATGAAATGACTAGAGAGTAGTTTACCAATTAAAGACGGTATTCGCAAGTAATTAGGTGGGATTAGCGGTGTAGCCATACAAAAACAAGCAAGAAGAGTTAATCTTACCAAAAAGTATGATATCTCCATCTTCAAGAGCAGGTACTTGACCAAATGGCTGCATTGATTTAAAGCAAGGAATATGTGAGTCATCTCGTTAACAAATACCAACAGCTGTAAATCCTGTAATACGGCATTCGTCTACATACGGCGACAGCGTTGATTCAGACATCGTTTGTTTAACAATCAAATTCTTAAATCACAACTATCATACATAAGCGTTAATTTAGACATTGTTGCGGGTCAGGTCAATTTGGATCGTTTTTAACACCAGGTTGTGCTATAGGCTCAAAAGGCGTTCTATATCAAAACCAATTGGCAACAGTTGAAGTAATCTACCGTCTCATTTTTTTATGACCCTGAACGAACTGAAACTGGTACACGTTCTCTCCCTTTCATATCTTTCAACCGTTTTATTCTTTTCGAATAATTTAGGTACGACCGTACACCCTAACCAGTGAAAATACATTTAGTCTTTCTCAAGTATTAAGACTTTAGACAGAACAAGTTTATTGTTATTCCTTGGTCATTTTACTTTTTATCCGATCTATCTATTAACCCGTTTCATGATTAAAACGGATATGTCTAGACAAGAATTTTGGGATGAAAAAACAAAAATAACGCAAAACTAAGTCTGAGTGGCACAAATCAAAACCAAAACAAGCGCAAGGAATCATCATCATGATCATCAAACTAATCGCATGAATAAAAATTAAAATTAAAAACTTACATTAAGAGCGAGATATTGAGGGGTTTTATGTGCACCGGATCTCATATCAACAGTAACAAATTCGAAATCGATTTCCTTTTCATGAAGAGCAGCAACAACACGGAGAGTTGCGGTGGAGTTTGGGCTTCCATGAACCTTGATCGCCATTGCTGTAGCTAAGCTAAGATTGAAGTAACGGATTATGGAGATTTTTAAGGCAAAAACGAGGATTGATTTTGTATTGAAATGGAACGTTTTAGTTGTTGTAGTAATGAAAAATCCCCTGTTCCCAGAGCACTATTTATAGGACTAAATTCTAAGATTAAGATTAAGTTTATCCACAAACTTATCTTCAAACTTCACACTCTCTCAACTCAGCTTTCCACTAACTTTTCATTCTTTAGACTCAATTCATACGCTCTCAGACTCACTTAAAATATACACTTTATCCTCATACTCATTTCAGACTTTGTCACCTCAACTTTCCACTCAACTTATTTTACTTTTATATTTCATTACATCAATATCTTCACTTATTTTATGATGACATATTTTTCACTTAAATAAATCAAATATTAAATAAACCTTTTGACATATTTTTTTACTACCGATATATAAATAAAAGAAATTAAATTACAAACTAAATTCCAAGATACGAAAGAAAATTACATAAATACATAATATAAAACTGAACAAAATAAATAGAAATACGAGATAAAATAATTAAATATCCCCTGAACGATGTCATATGTGTTCAACCAAATCAGCTTGAAGTTGATGATGATGGGCTCGATTACGAATTCGACGATGATTTTCCTACATTTCAATTGGTCAAGTAGATTTTTATCTTATCTATATTGAGAAAAATAATACATAATCTACTTATATATTTATAAAAAATGCAAATTCTCCCGTCTGAAATAAGACGGAGAAAATGTTGTCGTTTTACGATAAAATGTTACACCATCATTTTTAGGGTAAAAAGTGAGAATTTTAGTTATAATATTTTATCACTAAATGGTTACATTCTTTTAAAAAATGGTGACATTTAATCCCTCTTATTTTAGAGCGTCTGAAGCAAGACGGACTATATTAATAAAATCTACAACTTATATTAATAAAATAATACAAATCTACTATTCATCCGTCTGAAGAAGCGTCTTGAAAATTCAAGACTGATGCTCGGACTCTCAGCTCAAACCCACTACTTTATCCAAGTCTGATCTTTAGCCAGTAAAAATCTGACGCTAAGACCCACACTCATACATCTCTTCATACCCCGTTAAACTTAGCCTAAAGTGGAGTATGCCATTTTGCTTTTGTGTGCAATGTCTCGAAACTTCTACGATACTTTTCCTACTTTGTCTAAGGACCGGACACGATATGGTCAATTAAAGTTAACTCAATGTCGTCGGTAACACTAAAACGGACACAGATATGACACGAACACATGACACGGTATTTCATGAAACTTAGGTTATGAAATTCGTTATTTAAATTTAATAAAATATAAAATTTTATAGTTATAAAATAACATACAATTTTATTTTTATAATATAATTGATATCAAATTAAATTTAAATAATTGACCGTGAAATTTGCACTTTGATTATAAATTGTTCTCATTTCTCATCCAAACTCATCTTTTAATCAATCTTTTTCAATCTTTTGACATAACTCATCTTTTAATCAATCTTTTTCAATCTTTTGACATTTCACATTTCATTTCTGGTTTATAGATACATTAGTCTTGTTATAGACGAGTATATCTGTTTATTGTTATAGACGGGTTAAATACAATGAAAGTGGTGACATTTTTTGCCCCCACCACCCCACTTGTTGTTGTCCTATTAGGAAAGTGGTATTGTATTTGGCATGTCTTTCATTATAGACGGATATTGTCCGTCTATAATGAGAACTAGTTTAGATCCCGCGCAATGAATGCGCGGTATTTATAGAGTTACTAATATAGACCATGTGTAATATATGCACGATATTTATAGAGTTTTAAACTTTTTAGTGTATTATTTATAGAATTTAAATTGACAATTCATCTATTTTTCACGTTTCTCCTTAATGTATTTTGATTAGAGAAATAAGTAAAAATTTAAATCGTAAGAAATAATAAAATGAGTATTTTTTTTTACCAAGAAATTAATGATGTTAATTTACAAATATTTACTAATAACATATTTTTTAGCTGCAATTTTTATCATAAAAAGTCAATGAATTTTAACAAATATTTACTAATACCATATTTTTTAGCCGCAACTTCTTATCATAGAAAGTAAATAAATTTTTATCAATAAGTTCTTTAAAAAAAAAGAATTTCCTTATCCTAAAAAGATCGGAGATAAATTTGTGCAGAATGTGAAATATTAAATGTTATAAATATTTAAATACAAAAGATTATATCCATTTATAATTTATCAGGTTCACGCCTATAGTATATGCTAAAAATACCAAACACTATTTTAGAAAACATGTTTTAGGCGGGAAAAATTGGAGTTTCGCCTATTCATTTAGTAAATAGAGGATTTCTATTTATAGATATCCTACACATTTGACGTGTGTCCGACGAGTGTTGGTGTCCTACACAGAACGGCTAATTAGGCGGAGTATCCATGTTATCTAGGTCCAATGTTTTTGTATATAACTTTCAATTTTATTCTAGTAATATCATACTCAATAGTTTATAAATTATAATTATGATTTACTTTTATTTTTGGGATGAGAAAACCTGTAGCGATTATTTTAGGTACGTATTGATAATCTGCAAATTACGTATATTATGTCAACCATTTTTTTTACTAGACGATATAAAATTGAAATTTAAAAGGTATAGTCTTAGCCACTCTCAAATCATAAGAATATAATTAGCTACTTAAATATATGAGCCATTTTATAATAAACTAGTATAGATCTCGCGCATGCATGCGCGATATAGAGCTTTTACATTTTAACTAGTTTTACACCCGTGCAAAAAAAAAATGCACGGGTCGTAACAACAGACGTTAAATGTTCAATGTCGTAACAATATAAATTGTTCATAGTGATGGTATTGAATTTAACCGGGCCTCTTATTTATTATTGTAACCACGTATAATGAATTAGGCCTCCTTATTCAAATGTTAAATTCAAATGACGGTATTGAAACTGTAGATATGATATTGTTGATGCCTGATTACTAAATAAATGTTTTTGTCTAATAATAATTCTTTGTAAGA
Source organism: Silene latifolia (assembly GCF_048544455.1). Classification (NCBI taxonomy): domain Eukaryota; kingdom Viridiplantae; phylum Streptophyta; class Magnoliopsida; order Caryophyllales; family Caryophyllaceae; genus Silene; species Silene latifolia. The sequence continues at coordinate 34,657,766 of NC_133526.1, read as the reverse complement.
CTTGTGTTTAAAAAAAAATAAGAAAATTAGTAATGCTACTTTTTTTATAATCGTTAAAATCTTTACCATGTGTATTTATTTTTAACATTGTAATTATATGAATCTACTTCTAGTTTTGCTAAATTTTGTATATTTCTCAACATTATGAATTATAATTATATGAGTCTGCTTTAATTCTTATCAAGACTTGTATTTTTTTGTTGTTGTATAGGAATGTTATTTGGGTATCTATCAAGAAAGAAATTAGTAAAAATAATTTGCAGTTTTATTCAATTTGTAATTTTTTGTAATTGTTTTGGTTTAGATTTATTCCTAATATTTTAGGAAAATACATATGTATAATAATATGTAATTGTCAAAAAAGTTAAAATTAAAATATCCTAAATTCAGTAGCTTGAAAAGGAGAAAAAGAAATACAAATTAAGTGAAATATAGGAGAGAGAATAATTAAATATGTACAATGAACAAGGTGGGTCCTACCTTAAATTTTTTTTCTTCTCAATACTTAAAAACCATGGACCAATAGGAGGGCTTTAATTGTTTCAGCTTTTGGCCCTGTTTGGTAAACAGCGGATTAATTTCAGCATAAGCAGATTGTAAAGGCAGATTAGAAATGACAAATTTAACAGAAGGTTTGACTAACATATTATAGTTAGCAGAATTAATTTGAGTGTTTGGTAACTGACAAATTACAATTAGTAGATTGTTAGTTTTCTTTGTAAGATGTAGTAAAATTTTCCAGTTTAGAATATGTCAACCAATATGCTGGGGTAAGCAGTATATTGTAAAACAACATATTGACCCCTCAAACTAATCTTTCATCGCGAGAAAGTAGAGAGGGGAAACTCTCTCTATTTTCCTGAATTTTGAAAGGGGATCTGGGATTTTTTTTCTTCCCTTCATCTCCTTTACCAAAATCCCTAGAAAATTAGGATGTGGTCTTGAATATTGCTTCTTGACCTCCTTTCCCAGCTTTTATATAGCTCTTCTTTATCCTTCTCTAGAATCATCTTCATCCATCTCCTAATCTTATGATTTCTAGTGTTTATAAAAAAATTCATCAATTGAAAATATTTAGTCTATTTTCTTAGATTTCTACCTTCTTACAGACTTGACTTTAAATTGCTCTCCATTTTAGCCTAAGAGAGCGTTTTTCAGTCGTTCGTCTTTGCTAAAGAAGGTTTAAATCAAGAATTTAAACAGCAAAAATTCAATGTTGATTATAGAAAATCAATGTTGATATTAGAAATGAAAGCTTTTTTGAATGTCTTCTAGTATTTTATTTTTGTATGTGTTTCTAAACAAATTGTGTTCTTTCTATGCACTTTTGGGGTTTCTTTGCATTCCCTTGTTGGTTATTATCTCAGGGGAGTTGTCCTATTGATTTTGGATTTTTTTTCTTCCTCCAATTTGCAACTTCGTTTAATACTACGGTTTTTCTAAGTCTGTTACTTTGTCGAATATGGCTTACTTGGCCAAGGAATGCGTCGTGTATTTCTGGTCAGGCTACTGTCCAGGAATACTCGACCGAGTAGAGGATAATCAGCCGAGTATACTATATACTCGACCGAGTATCCAATTTGATGGTGTTTATTTCCGCGGTTTGATTTAGATAGGATTAGAGTTATAAAAACGGAATTTACAGTTTCATAATTACTTGTTACCAAAGCCTAAACCTTCAACGTAACTCTAATCATCTCTAATCTATCGAAAGTTCGTGGATTGCTCTCGAGTCTTGTTCATTCTTCTCTTGCGTCGATTGTGTCGGTAAGCCTCTAGTTCTACAAGTTTTGTTAATTTGTCTTTTAGGGTTTAACCTAGTTTTGTGATTTGGGGGAAAAAAGGATTTTGGCATGTTTGTGATTGAAATTGTATGATTATTGTTAGTTGGAGATTTCGTAGAGGAGCCATTCTAGCTTTCTTGATTGTCTCGTTTCAGATTTGTGCTAAGGTAGAGTTTCCCAACTCAGTTTATTGTTTAATTGATTTAAAATGTGTGTTGTGATTAGGGATGTCGGTGGAGCGAGTTTTGGCGGGTCTCCCCCCACACCCGTGCCACTTGGTGCGGGTGCGGGTAATAATTTGGTGGGTCGTGGGGCGGGGATGTGTATCACGTGAGTCCCGCCCCATACCCACCCCGCCCCACACCGCCCCGCCCGCCCCACCTCACATGCCCCCGCTTCGCTAATACTTGCTTTACTCATAAACCTAGACAAATATGTACTATATAAAAATAAAATTTATAACTTAGATAAAAAGCTTACCACCCCCCCCCCCCCCAAAGAAAAAAAAACGTTCATACTCAAACTATTTCGTGGTTTGAAAAACTTGGGTACTAATTAATTAAATGCTGGACCATTTTGTGGAAACGTATTTGTATAAGATGTACGAGAGTACGAAACTAGTATGTTTTAAATTCAAGATTTATATTTTTAAAAATTGTTTTGTGAGAAGATAGGTAATTTGGCGGGTCAACGGGTCCCCATGGGGCGGGGACAGGTTTGAAAAGTTCAACCCGCTGCGGGTCGCGGGGCGGGTGTGGGTACGCATTATAGTTCGCAGATGCGGGTGCGGGTTACCCCTCCTCCGCACCCACCCCGCCCCATTGACATCCCTAGTTGTGATTAATTGATTCGATTAATATTGTTGATTGGTTGTTGTTGGTGGATTGGAGTATGGGTGTTGGAGTTGAGATGGTTGATGATGTTTGCGAGGTGCGTCCTCGGGTGAGTGGAGTCATTTGCGGGAGTGGCTTCACGCCCTTGATTCGTCTTTGTGGATCCCGCCACAAGAGGGGATGCGCACATTAATGAACATGGTTATCGCTCGTGTGATGAGCGGGGCTTAGGTGGGCAAGGCTGCGGTCCCCCACTGGCAAGGCTACACACTTTAGTGTGTAGTCAGTGATGAGTTGTGATTGGGAGTTGGAGATTGATTGTGGAACAACTGTTTACCTTTTGTTGCATTTTGTCTTATTTTGATTATGCAATGAACTGACCCCGTTGTTGTTTTGTAAAATATGTGGTGATCCATTCAGGGATGGTAAGCAGATTGTGATAGGTGATGATGGTCTTTAGCTATGGAGACGAGATGGGGAGTCATCACTTCGAGTCTAGCTTCCGCTATTACGAGATTAGCTGCTTTAGATTTCAGTCGTTTGAGAATTAGTAAACATTTGTTTTGATTTAGTTTTGGAACTTTGTAAACTTAAACTTATATACTTTAATAATTGTTGTGGAATGGTTTCCTTTGATATGCTATCCTCGGGCAACCGAGTTGGTAACGGACTCTCATATTAGGGTGGTCCTTGGTAAGGTACCTTGGTAAGAGAGGGTGTTACAAAGTGGTATCAGAGCAACGATTCTGGAACCTAAAACCAATTAACCTAATAAACATAGGGAGTCTAAATAAAATGAACCCGGGGAGAGTTGTTTGGAGCTACCGCAAAGACTTGGGAGACATCCCGAAGTCGCAATGAGGCCCTTACAATCTCGAGCCGGACAACATGGGGGTGTCATGGGAACCGTTGTGTTTTAAAGTTATGTGTGTTATAATAGTAGATGTCAATCTTGTGAAGTTGTTAGGTGAAATGAAAATGAATTGCGTAATTTTAACGTGGTGGTATATGAGAAAGTGAATTGCGTAGTTGAACATGATAGACTTGAGCATGATATGTGATTTCTTACTTGGCTTTTGGAAGGGTAGTAAAGTATCGTATATAGAATTGCATGTTAGACAATGTTATCGTAAGTATATAGCTCGTTTTTGGCATGATTCGGTCGAGCAGGGCGGGTAATCGACCGAGTAGAGGATACTCGGCCGAGTAACCAAGCACTCGACCGAGTGTCCGTTAGTGTGTACGTAGCGGTAGCTACTGGTTGTGATCACTCGGTCGAGTAATAGTTGTACTCGACCGAGTAAGGCATACTCGACCGAGTATGTTCTTTGTGTTTTTGACGTTGGCTACTGGAGTGGAACACTCGACCGAGTAATATCATTACTCGACCAAGTAGTCCATACTCGACCGAGTATTTCACCATACTCGGCCGAGTGCTTCTTTGGCGGATGGTCTTGTTTATTTTGAGCCGTAGGCTATGTGCTTACGTTTCTCTAATTTTATCAGCTCAAAATGCTGCCAAAGAAGTCAGCAACATACCTCCAAGCCTCTGAGATGACTATGGATGAGGTCGCCCATATGATTGAGCAACAAGATGCGCTCATCGAGGCTCTAAAGAAAGTGGGAAAGGGAAGTGAGAAACCGGTGGATGCATCCCATCTAAGCACCATCATTGCTCGTTTCAACCCCTCGACTTATGAGGGCATTGGTGAGCCAATAAAGCTGCTCGATAACTGGCACCGCGAGATGGACAGTCTTCTTGAGGTTGTGATGAAGTGTCCGACGGAGATGGCAGTGGAGCAAGTGGCGTACTACCTAAGAGGTGAGGCTGGGGTTTGGTGGCAAAATGTGAAAGAGCATGCTAGAGCATACTACAAGGACGAGGGATACGATGCTATACCATGGGCAGGTCTTAAGAGCGCCATGAGGGAGCAATTTGTGCCAGAGCACGTCGTCACAAGCTGAGGGCTGAGTTTGATTCCTTCACCATGACGGATGATATGACTGTCACGGAGTACTATCACCGGTTCCTAGAGTTGTCACGTTACGTAGAGGATATGCAACTGGGTCAGCGAGGTTTAGCTCTTTGTTTCGAAAAGGGGTTGGCACCTAAGATCATGGATAGACTACCAGCTGGGGTACTTACCGATCTGAAAGAGGTATATGCACGAGCTGGGCATGCTGAGAGGTTGGTGGACTTGGCCAAGGAGGCTAACGAAATAAACGCTGAAAAGAGAAAGGCAGAGAGTGAGAGTGGCAGCCAGTCGGGCCACAAGAAGAACAACCATGGTCCTTCTAGGGATTTTTCTAGAGGGTCTGGATATGCAGGGGGGATCTCGGGGATGGGGAAGAGGTGGTGGTCGGAGTACTAGTGATAACTCCTACCTTACCTACTTCAACTGTGGCGGAGTGGGTCACAAGAGACATGATTATACCAGTGTCAGAGTCGAAGGAGGCTTTCTGGAGACTTATCAAGGGAACTTTTCTCAGGCTCTAAGCCAGAGTTTTGCTAGAAACAGGCCATCTGGGTCATGGGGCAATCGTGGAAGGCAGAACAACAACAATGGCGGCTTCAACCGCAACAATTGTAATACCCCATAGTTATAAGACCTGGACTCGGTCGAGTAAACCGAGTACTCAACCGAGTTGAACCCACTCGACCGAGTAAGGGACCGAGTGAGCCTGCAAAGTTGTTAATAACCCCTGATTCATAGGCCCACTCGATCGAGTGGAGGTTCACTCGACCGAGTGGAGCCGCCACTCGACCGAGTGAACCGAGCACTCGACCGAGTGCTGCATGAACCCGCTGAGTTTTCACGCATGGGCTTTTCTCTTAAAGGACCTTGACATATATATACCCTATTTTTCAGATTTTTCCCATTTCCAAACCCTATTTCCTTTTCTCTAAAACCCTCCTACCTTTCTCTACAATCCCTACTTCTCAATATCCTAGATCTACAACTATGGGTGAAGATTTTGGAAGATTCGTTCACGTATTCCTTGTCACTTGGTGAGTCTCATACTACCTTTTTCCCTTTAATTTTGATAATTCGTTTTAAGACTAAACCCTAGAATTTGAGGGTTTTTAATGGGTTTTGTTAATTAGTGTTTTAATTAGTATTAGGAGTAATTAGTGGGTAATAGTGAAGGGTTAATTAGTAGTATTAGTTGTTGTAGGATATTTTGTGATAGTTGTTATGGTATTATCTAGGATGAGACGATCTTATGATATGGATGCTTGGTGGTTTCGGATTTGCTTGTGAAGAATTCTAAAAGGTAGGTTAATCCTACTCGGTTTCAATATTGTAGTTGTCACATCTTTTATGGTGGATATTGTAATTAGTCTCATGTAATTAGATTAGTTGCATTATAACATGTTTAGTCACTAATTATGTCATTAAGAGGTAATTGTGGTGGTTATGATGTATTATAAGACAATGTTGGTCAAGATGAGTCGGTATTTGGTACACTAGTGTGGTATTGCATTGGTTGTTGGTTATCATGGCGGTTTGTGATGGTGTTATGGTTGTTGAGGAGACAGAAGGCGGTTGGGAGACCGTCTTCCGCTTGGGTCGCCTCTTGGAGCTTTCCCACTCCAAGAGGGATGTGCACATTAATGACTTGAGTTTGGAGGGACGCGTGTGGTTGAGACACAACGTCTGGCAGGGGATCCGGTTGGCTTCCGGACCCGGTATGTCTGGGCGTGTCCCGGTACCTGTTTGTGGTTATCAGTATGTCTGGGCGTGTACCGGTACCAGTGTTAATTATTGTCGGTATGTCTGGGCGTGTCCCGGTACCGTGGTGGTAGTTGTTGATGGTGGTTCATGTATATCATGGTCGCATTGTATGTTCACACACTTGAGTCGTGTCGCACTTTATTTGTTTATTGAAACTGACGTTTGTTGTGTCTATGTATTTGTCACCTGTCTCTTTTGGGGTGGCCTGTGTCGATCCATATGATATCCTTTGGTCATATAGGGAGCAGATTATATTCAGGTTGTTTGGATAGTACGCGGGAGACGGGACGAACTTGGTGATATCACGAGACGAGTATAGTTGGCTAGAGAGTATAGTTGTCATGAGTTGTATTTTTATTCATTTGTTTACGTTTATGTAATTCATTAAACATTACATTAATAAAATGTTCTCTGATTGGATTTTTGAAACCCTACCTCGGGAAACCGAGATGGTAACGCTCCAATTATCTTGGTCGGATAGTTGAGGTGTTACAACAATGGAGGGTCCTTTCAGTGCCCGAACAACAGTGTGACTCAGAACTCTGCAGCTAAGCCGACTACTTCGACTACCTCGGTCAAGGTGGAGGTCAGAAAAGTAGCGGAAAACTCTTTATGATGGGCAAGCAATGGCAGAGAACGATACTCATGTAGTTACCGGTACCTTTCTTGTTCATAATACACCGTCTTTCGTTTTGTTTGACTCAGGGGCAACCCATTCTTTTGTGTCTAGGGGTCATGCCTTAGCTATGAGTTTGGGAGAATTTGAACTTGTAAAAGATAGTGTGTTTATACCTTATGGGGAGTCGGTGTCTTGTTCTAAGTTGTATAGAGACGTGTCCATGTTGGTAGGAGAGGTAGACTTACCGATCAACTTGTTAGAGTTTCCTATGGATGGGTTTGAGGTCATCGTCGGGATGGACTGGTTGGGTAAGTATGATGCTAAGATAGACTGCAGACAAAAGAAAGTGTTCTTAAAGGGTCCCAAGGGTATAAGGGTGAAGGGGTTTGTAGTGAGACCGAAGTGTAAGTTTATCGCAGTGATGACTTTAAAGTCATGTCTAAGAAAGAAGTGTCCCTTGATTCTTTTCCAAGGGAGGTATATGCGTGTGGAGGAGCCATCGGCGTCTGATATACCTGTAGTTGGGGAGTTTAGTGATGTTTTTCCATATGAGATACCGGGGTTACCACCAAAGAGAGATATCGACTTCAATGTTGAGCTCAAATCGGGGACAGGTCCTATATCTAAAGCACTGTATCGACTTCAATGTTGAATTATGGTACAAAATAAGGTAGAATGATTATGTGAGTAATCATCCACTACACTTATTTTATACGGTCCACTTGACCATTTACGGGTCCATGTTGGTTCTTATATTTGTCGCACAAATCCGTGTAATTATTATTTTAAACATCGTATCATGTTTAAATACTTCCATAATTAATTCGTCCAATTCACTCCGTAAATATACGTGTACCATTACACATATTATTTACGTACTAATATTAATCACATTAATCAATTAATACAATTTTATTAAATTAACAGTTAATTAACTAAAACCCGTTTCCCAAAACTTATTATTTAATTATCGCATAATTAAATAATAACTGCTGCTCCTCGAGTTCGCAACTCGAAATCTCTATAAAAATAATCGGCTAACCTCTTAGTCTATAAATCAAGGGACTAAACAAATTGTATCTCATACAATTAATTAGTTATCAATTGGGGTTCGTTCCTTTAGGTGTGACCGAAAGGGGTCAGTTGATCACCGCCGTCTCACGACAATAACGTTAAACTCTAGTCAGCCAACCGTTATCGATTTACGTTAATCAATTGACGAGGATCAAATAATTAAATATCTTATGATATTCTATTAATGAGATTTATTATGTTAACGCACTATTGTGGAGGACACTAACTCCAACAAGGGCAACCGAGATGGTAGCACTTCCATGCCTTAAGTGGTCCTGGTAAGGCACTTGAAGTATGTGGGTGTTACAGGAAGGGTTAGTGAAGGGTGGATTAGATTAGGAACACTAATTGGGCCAGGAATAGTTTAGGGTAGATTTTGTTGGTAAAAGAAGGTGGCCATTTAGTGGCAATTGTTGTCAATTGGATGGTGTGATAAGGACAATATGATCATTTTACTTTCTTTTTATAGTAAGTGGTAGAGTGGAGTTGAATGGATGATTATAGAAAGATGGTAGAGTGGAGTTGAATGGAGGAAGTGCTTTTCTTTGTCAAGTACTACCTAAAAAGTTATGACTATTTCTAAGTTACTACCTAGTAACTTAAATTAGATCTTAATGAGTGTAAAATAATCAAAAACTCATACACTACTTTGGTATACCCATTTACCCCTCTTTCACCACTCACTCAACATCATCTTCTTCACCACAACCACCATCACCCAGTCGCCACCGCCACCACCACCGAATCGCACCATTTCCGATATTAACCACAACCAACATCATTACCTAAGTTCGCCTTCATTATCACGCTAATCTAGTCATGCGCACCAACGAACGCCGTTTCGACCCTAATCCACCACTACAACACTACCCAAATCCCACATCTACCCACAACCACCCCCCCAACCACCACCATCACCACCACCACCACCACCACCAAAACCATCCTAATCGCCTGATACGAAAAATTACTCGAAAGAATAAGATTCGTGAGGTTGCAGCGGAATTAACTTAACTGGACAGTTGCTGGAACTGTCTGATTGTCGAATTTATCGATTATTGATTTCTAGAACAATTTGAATGGTTTTAATGACTGTCTAATTATAAATTCGAACCTTTAATTTTTATGTTTGTTTGTATTTGTGAATGACAATAAAGTAACAAATATTTGATTCGAGATTTATGAAGAAAACAAACCAATGGGAAATTTGCGCGAGTTAGACCTATAACTCGAACAATGGTGAGAACAACCAAGACCTACTGATTGCTACTCGTGTTAATGCTTGAAAACACGTCAAACAAAAACAAAGTTTGGAACAAAACGTGTCAAACCGGTGTTTACAAAACTTGCAAACGAGAGAAAGCAACAACTTCAATTTTCTTATTTAATAATTCATCATCTTTAATCTGGAATAAACGACACAAAAGACCTTCGTATATAGGAGTAATAAACTGACCTACTTTGACTAAACACGCACCTAAACTGATCAAAACAATCAGCTGGAAACTTACCTAAAATTGACTTTCCTAAAGCTAACACAATTGCCTTATTATTCTTATTCATTGATTAGGAAACTAGAAAACTTTCCTAAATCGAATAAGTTTATAATTTAGAAAACTAGAACTTCTAACACAACTAGGAAATAAATAAATTCTGACTACTATTAAGAAATAATAAAATTAGTACTCTTAGGATATGACTTCTGTTAGGAAAGAAGTCTTCACACCTCTTCCTTGGCCGCCAAGCAATCGCGTGAAATAGCTGCTGAGTCTGTCTTCTAACTGAACAGCCATGGAGAATGTTTATTTCGTCTAATCCTTACATCAATTTCATATCATCGCCACAAGTATCCACCCCCACTATCTAAGACACTTCCTCCGGCTATGAAACCTCCTCTACCACCAGCAAAAACCCTAGATCTATGAATTATGATTCCTGGAGCAACGATGACGAGCTAAGAAAGTGTCGTAGTGGAAGGTACGAGCCATGGTGCAGGTATAGTGGAGAAAGGTGATTGAGTATGGTGGCAACGCTGAGAATGGGGTGGTGGGAGGGGGTTTGGAATGGTGGTTTGTGGTATAATAGTTACCACTTCGAGTGAAATGGTGGTAGCTGTTAAATGAGTTGTGAGTGGGTGAAGATGATAAGAAAATTTTAAGAAAGGGGTAAAATTAGTAAGGGTATAATTGGTAGACCATTTTAAAAACTAATTGAGTAAATGAAATCACCTCCTCATAAGGAATTAAGTCTTAAACCTAATCATTAAGTAGTAGTTTAGGAAGATGTGTAACTTAATAGGTAGTATTTTGAAAATATAAGTATAATACTCCCTTCTAGTCAATCATTTTTTTCCCTCTTTCATTTTCAAAGCTAGTCGGATTTTCCTCTCTCTCTCTCTCTCTCTCTCTCTCTCTCTCTCTCTCTCTCTCTCTCTCTCTCTCTCTCTCTCTCTCTCTCTCCTTTTTTCTAGAATGTTTTATGTGGTCTTAATTTAATTGCATGTGGGGTAGAAGTCTTGTGTGGTCCAAAATCATTTACTTATTTCTTGTGCAAAATGAAAAGGGGAAGAAATGAGTGGCTAGGAGGGAGTATGTAGTATTTTGAAAAATATCAACTATAATAGGTATTAATTTGCAATTTTTCCATAAAGTTATAAATGGCTTATTAACTTATTTGGGAATGACCAAAGATTTCCTAAGCTCTGTTCTTTTCGATTGATGGTAGTTTAAATGGACTTCATAGAGCTAAGTTAAACTGAACTGAATGCAGCTGAAGTAAGGGTTAATTTGTGAAGTGATGAGCTAAACTGAACTGAATGGAGCTGAATTAAAGTGAACTGAAATTAAGCCAAAAAGAATAAGGTCTTAATCGTATAGTTAAGACGGAGGTATTACGAACAATAAATTCCAAGTTTTAATTACCCAATCTCCTATATTATAATGTGACCGTGTGTAAGGAGAGCTAAACCCGTCTCAACTATGTGATGATGACGTCATTCGGCGTAACCGTTGTGTTTAGGGGTATGAGGCGGAGAAGTAAGATCAGAGATACCTTCATTTGTGATGGATGGAGTAAGCTTGATATAATCCGCACCATTATCAGAGAAGAGCTGAAGAATAGGTTTATTGAAAAAAATTTCCACTAATGCACGAAAACGATTAAAAACAGAGTATGTACCGGATTTGCGTTGCAGCGGATATAGCCGAGTATATTTGGTGTAATGGTCCACAAAAATGTTGTATCCATCGGAAGACAAAATAGGTGATGTCCAGACATCAGAAAACACGAGTTCAAGTGGTGAATTTGTATTAAAACTGGAAATAGAAAAGGGGAGCTTGTGGCTCTTATTAATATGGCACGCACTACAATGAGATTCGGAAGCAGAATTAATAGGTAAAGATGCTAAATTGTTGATGATGCTAAGAATGCGGGACGACGGATGACCAAGCCTATGATTCAGGTTGATGAAGACACGATGCTAAGATGAGTGGAGGGATAGAGAGGACGCCACACAGACACCATTGCTACCGTGACCTTGAAGGAGAACAGAACCCGTCTTCACATCCTTAACAAGAAATGAACTAGGTAAGAAAACGACATAAGCATTGTTATGAAGGCAGAGTTTAGAGATAGAAATTATGTCACGAGAAATAGACGGAACATGAAGAACATCATTAAATTGAAGTACAGTAGAGAAAGAAGGGATATAAAAAGAACCAATATTGGAAATCGGAAGACTAGAACCATCGCCTATGATAAGATCACCAACTCCGTCGTATGGTGAGTGAAGGGCAAGGGTGTTGAGGTCACTGGTTATGTGGTGAGTTGTTCCACTGTCCAAGAGAAAAGTGCGCGGTGGTTGAGTGGTAGATGATGAGGTAGTGTAGGCTTGAAGAGCAGTATAACGTTGGTTGTTACTATAAGTAATGGGTGGAAATTGGAAGTTTGGAAATTTGTTTTTGAAGTCTCGGCATGTGGTGAGGCAATGGCCCGACACCTGGCAGTACTGGCAGCGTCCTTTGAAAGGAGCTGGAGTACGGTCTGATGACGAGGAAGGGGAGGCAGCAGGGGTATATGAGGGTAGGGGTAACAGGCCAGCAGAGATATTATTTCTTTGTGGGTAATCTCAAAGTTGAGTATTTTTTCATGCAAAGCCTTGAACGAGATAAGAGGGTCATGGCCTTCTACTGCGTCAATCACGGGATTATAGATATCCTTATCAAGACCGTTCAGAACTCTAACAATTATATCCTCATCGTCCATGGGTTTCCCCATGTGCGAAAGCTCATCAGTGGTGGATTTAATCGCTTGTATATATTCACTGATTGATTGAGACGATTTTGAGATAGATTTCAGGCGCTCCTTGATATAGAGAATATGACCTCGCGAGGGATTCGCAAAGGTGTTGGCAAGAATCGTCCAAACCTCGCGAGAGGTTTTGGCACTCAGAATTAAGGGAGACACAGATGTGTCAAGGGTAACAACAATTGCACCGCGAATAAGTTTGTCTTGACGGACCCAAGTTGAGTACGCGGGATTGGTGGTTGATTTACTGTCAGTGGTGACAGTAGGTGCAGGAGCAGGGTAATCTCCATTGAGATATTTGAATAAATCGAACTCATCAAGGATGTTTTCAATCTGATATTCCCATGTTCGGTAAGTGAGGGGAGTAAGTTTGGTGCAATTAGAGAGGTTGAGGATGATGAAGGGAGACTTAGGGTCATTTGGGTTAGCCAACGTCGAACTCCGTTAGACATGACGGGCAAGAAAAGAAAATTATTGTGAGAGGATCGATTTACTCGATGATACCATGTAAAGAAAGAAGAAGATATGAAAAGCTTGATTCTATTGACAAAACAATTGAACGGTATTTATACAACCCTAAGTCTAGTATATGGAAATACAATGATACAAAAGATATGGAATAACTAGAGGCGGCAATCACTGACACGACACGAAAACACGACACGAACCCGACACGGAGTTAGCGGGTTAGGGTCGAGACGTTGCGACCCATTTAAGTAATTGGGTTGACACGACACGACATGAAACTTAAATGGGTCGGGTTAGGGTTGATGTCTTTTGACACGAACCCGACACGAATAACCCATTTATTTAAAATTGTCATAATATATTTGACTGGAGTCAATAATTCAACAAAACTACTAAAAAGTAGCATTTTCATTTATCATTTTGTCGGATAATAGGTTTATAAAACGTAGTTTATTGTATTAGTTTATTGGGTTAAACGGGTTAAGCAGATTAAAATGACCTGCTTAAGGATAAATGGGTTAAACAGGTCGGGTTGGGTTATAGAAAAACTAAATGGGTCGGGTTAGGGTTGAGACAAATGACCCGTTTATGTAATTGGGTCGGGTTAGGGTTGGGGTAGTGGTGACCCGTTTAATAATAACCCGAACACGAAGACGACACGACCCGAACTGTTTGCCAGGTCTAGGAATAACACTGAAAGAGGAAACCGAATAATACGAGATAATTACAACCTTGAAGCACAAGACAATATATCCATTAATATTTAAAATATCTAACTATCCTTACTGCTAGACCCCAAAAAAAACATTATTTGGAACACCAATTCTCATTGAAGACGGACACTTTTCGTCATAAGTTGAAAACGGGCTAAATGTCGCCATTTTAACGACAAAATGTGACCATTTTAATGACAAATTATTATAGCTTAGGAAATTGTTCTGGTAACTTTTTAGGTAAAATGGTTACATTTTCGTCTTAAATGGGTCACATTTTACCCCGTCTTCAGCTTATGACGAAATGTACCTGTCTCAAGCAAGACGCTTTGTATTTGGAAATGGCAACGCCTTTGATGTTGATCATGTTTTATGGGATTTGGAATACTCTTAATCCGGCCCACTAAACTCGGCCTGATCACCCGATAACAATCGAAAAATTTGGCAACTTGAAACGCAAAACCAACCTGCCATCTGCGATGCAACGCGTATATAAAACCGATAATAGGGAACCGAACCTTAACCCAACCCAATATTGACCTCATAAGATTGACTATGATATTGGCATTTGGGATGTTGGGAGGAATAATTGGAGATGGAGCTTACAACTTACTTTGGTTTTGGTAACAATCGAAATATTCATTCCGTATGTTAGTATACTATTTTTATGTCGGGGAAGTGGCAAATAAGCCCCAAACGTTTGTCATTACGTGCAAATTAGCTCCATAACATTTTATACGTGCAAATTAACCCCATTAGTTATACCCGATGTGCAATTTGCCCCAATTAGAGATATCCGAGTAAATTTCTCGCCGGAAAATATTGACATGACACCGAAAAGACGTCTAGGATAGAATAAATAAATAATAAATTAAAAAAAAAAAACAAGAATTATCACCGTCACTTTTATCACTCGTTACTTCCTCCCTCTTCTCTCCCACTCATATATTTTAAGCTCCTTCCATCCGATCCATTTTTTTTTTCATCACAATTTTGTTGTTTGTTGTAGCCTACACTAATTCTCATATATCATCCACCATTTTTGTAATTAAAGTTTAGCAAGTATCACAAAAACTGAAAAAAAAATTGAAATTTGGGGAAAATTGAGTTTATGCACAATGCCACAATACACTTATATACCGCCATTTTTACACGGTTTGAGCTCGAAAATTAACAATGACGATGAAGAAGATAGGAAGCAATAGACAGAAGTAAGAAATAAAAATAATAGGGTTAATTTATAATCTAAAGGCGGAAAAAGATAAGAAGCAATAAACAAGAACTAAAAATTAACAATGGCGATGAAGAAGATAGGAAGCAATAAATTGAAATCTGCCAATATTTAAAATCATGTTTTTTTTTTAAATTTATTATTTAATTTAATCTATCCTAGTTATCTTTCCGGTGACACGTCGATATTTTCCGGCGAGAAATTTATTCGGAAATCTCTAATTGGGGCTAATTGCACATCAGATATAACTAATGGGGTTAATTTGCACGTATAAAATGTTATGGGGCTAATTTGCACGTAGCGAATAACGTTTGGGGATTATATGCCACTTCCCCGATTTTTATGTGGATGTCTTTCATATTTGATACATTTCGTACTTTATATCAACTTGGTTAATAATTTTCAAAGTTACCATGTTACTAAATAACCTCACAATAATTTACCTTAAAACCGTCTGGTAAAATAGTGGCTAAAACATTAAAAGGCCAAAGCAACTAATCAATGATACAGTATCATGATTAGTGTAATTTATTAAAATACTCAACCGAAGTACCCTAATGTGCAAACACAAGATACCACACCATAAAACAGAAAAACAGAAGCTTGAACAACCAAGTGATCTAGCCAAATTTTAACATAAATACATAACCAGCACAGCACAACCACTGCTCAAAAGTCAAAACGCATCAACCTTGCTTTGGGAGAGCAAGGGTCTTCTCCCAAGAAGGCCTAGCCAAGATATCCTTACACCAAGCACTCACATGAGGACGCTCATCGAAAAGCGACTTCACTTTGGTGCCAGACAAGTAGTGCAAGGCAGGCAAGTGATTAAGATCAGCCAATGTGAAGGAGTCACCAGCTAAGTACTTGGACTGCGTCAGACGAGCCTCATACACATCAAGGACCTTCACCAACTTGGCTTCAAGCTCCTCAACTGCAGCTGCGTCTGTCTGCATTCCGAATAAACCCTTGTAGAAGAGCTCCCAAGCGAGTTTGCTACCAACTGGGTCAAATTGATGGGCCTCAACCTCTGACCAGATAGCTAGGTCTGCCAATTGCTTCTTGTCCTTGTTCAGCAGTGGAGTTCCCTGGCTCTCGTATGCAGATGCTATGTACTTTGTAATTGCCCTCGACTCTGTTTTAACATGAAATTATTATTAGAATTACTAGCAGAGTAGCAGGGGCTAACCTAGAAATAAAATTTTGGGATAGCAAATTTTTCAAATATTGTTTTATAATCCTACATCCCGGTCAATTGTTGTCCTTTAATTTTGACACAAAAACCTAGGAAAGAAAAAGAATTACAAAATGACCAGTGAAATTTTGGGATACCGAGTGCTACCCTTTGCTACTAGGACGTCTAATGCCATAACGGGCAGATATTAAAGGTAAGAAGTAGGACGTCTCACAGATTTATGGGATTTAGCAAATTTGCTACCAAATTAGGGAACATATGAAATGACTATAGAGTAGTTTACCAATTAAAGACGGTATTCGCAAGGAATTAGGTGGGATTAGCGGTGTAGACATACAAAAACAAGCAAGAAGAGTTAATCTTACCAAAAAGTTTGATATCTCCATCTTCAAGAGCAGGTACTTGACCAAATGGCTGCATTGATTTAAAGCAAGGAATATTATGTGAGTCATCTCGTTAACAAATACCAACAGCTGTAAATCCTGTAATACGGCATTCGGTTGATTCAGACATCGTTTGTTTCACAATCAAATTCTTAAATCACAACTATCATACATAAGCGTTAATTTAGACATTGTTGCGGGTCAGGTCAATTTGGATCGTCATATATCTATCTATTAATCCGTTTCATGTTTAAAACCGACGAGAACTTTGGGATGAAAAAACAAAAATAACGCAAAACTAAGTCTGAGTGGCACAAATCAAATCAAACCCAAAACAAGCGCAAGGAATCATCATCATGATCATCAAACTAATCGCATGAATTAGAATTAGAATTAAAATTAAAATTAAAATTAAAAACTTACGTTAAGAGCGAGAAATTGAGGAGTTTTATGTGCACCGGATTTCATATCAACAGTGACAAATTCGAAGTCGATTTCCTTCTCATGAAGAGCAGCAACAACACGGAGAGTTGCGGTGGAGATTGGGCTTCCATGGACCTTGATCGCCATTGCTATAGCTAAGATTTAAGTAACGGACTATGGAGATTTTTAAGGCTAATGAGATTTGATTTGATTTAGTTTTTGTTGTAGTAGTAATGAAAAATCCCCTGTTCCAAGAGCGGTATTTATAGGACTAAAGTAGACTAGTGGAGTATGCCATTTTGCTTTTGTGTGCAATGTCTCGAAACTTCTACGATACTTTTCCCACTTTGTCTAAGGACCGTTTTAGGACACGATATGGTCAATTAAAGTTAATTCCAATGCCGGGTGGCGGGTAGCACTAAAACATATACGGACACGATATGAATATGAAACAATGACACGACATCTTATGAAGTTTAGGATATGAGACACGTTATTTAAATTTAATAAAATAAATATTTTATATTATGAATAATGCACGGTTTTTATATTTATAAATATAATTTGGATTTTATTTAATAAATTAAATAATTAAAGCTAAAATTTGGATTTTTGATTATAAATCGTTCTCATTTCTCATCCAAACTCATCTTCTAATCAATCTCTTTCAATCTTTCGACATCTCATTCCTAATTTATAGATATCCTACACGTTTGGAGTGTGTCTGACTAGTGTTGTTGTCCGACATAGGGACGACTGGTTAGGAAGGGTGTCCGTGCTACACTGCTACCTAGGTCCAATGTTTTTCTATATAACTTTGAATTTTATTCTAGTAATATTATACTCCATAATTTATAAATTATAATCATGTCATGATTTACTTTTATTTTTAGGATCAAAAAACCTGTAGCTATTATTGTAAAACTTGCATTTATAACCTGCAAATCACGTATATTATCTCAACAACTTTTGTTTACTAGGTGATAAACATGAAATCTAAAAGGTATACTCTTAGTCACTCTCAAATCATAAGAATATATATATATATATATATATATATATATATATATATATATATATATATATATAATTAGCCACTTAAATTATATGAGCCATTTTATGATGAATTAATTAATTGTCAAAATAAAATTTAATTTAAATCGTATCAAATTAATTATCTAAAAGATTATTTTTTGTTGAAATTATAAACACTACAATATTGTACCCATGATATTTACATTTTTCTTTCAATTATTTATTTACCTATTTCTTACATGTCTATATTAGGAAAGTTTTTTTATGTGTAATTTGATCAAACACATCTTTTATGGTCTAGTTGTCAGAACAAATAAAAATGCTCCCCTTTTTTTTCCTTTATCTTTACAGTACAGATCCTCCATCTCATTTTATGTCACATCTTGTATCCCATTACTTCTCCTATTGATACATAAGGCTTTTGATATATATTATTACCAATTTTTATTTTCTTATGTGTGATGTGTCATGATCTTAAGGTAGTGGGACACAAGATGAGACATAAAAGTGGTACAGGTGATCTCAACTGTTATCTTTATGCCAAAATAAAAGGACAACAGAATACACATTTTTTTTATAGTAAATTAATCCTAAAAAGGGTAATGGATTGAAAGTTTTAACATTCACAAATTAAATTCTAGTTTAAGACGGAATACTAGTCTTAAACATGAAATAAATAAAATAGTTAAATGGAACAAAACGCAAAACGTATTAAGAATTATAAAATGTTTATCTTAATAATAATAATAATATTATTATGAACTAATATTCGACTCGTTTTAAACTAAATACGAATATTACCATCTTAATTGAGTACAACTCTTAACATTATTATGAAACGGGTGTTGGAATGGGAAATTGATCCTCTCCATTTCCTCTCACAATCTCTTTAAATAATAATTTTATTTTTCACTTCTATTTTTCCTTTATTTTTTTTACGTAAATTTAAAACCGTTAGATGTTGTCAAAATATAATCCAAACTATTTATAAAACAAAGCGTCTTGCTTGTGACGGGCTAATCCCGTCACAAGCTGAAAACCTCTCACAAAAAGGGAGAGGGGACAAGGTGGGGCACCCCTCATGTGCTTCCCCACTCACCTCTCATGGATATTTTGTGAAAGGAAATAGTATCCGTCACAAGCTTGTGACGGATATCGCCGTCTTCAATGAGATTTTGTGTTTATAAAAACTTGCCACTCTATTCTTTTTAGAAAATGGAGAGATAGACTAAATCTATACGTGTGCGGTGACGTTTAGCCGTTTAGGTACTGAAATAGCTCAACTGAGGTTTTTGGTCCACGTAGTTGAGTCAAGCACATGAATTTATGAAGGCCTAACGAAACAAACATAAATTCTCATTATAGACGGACACTATCCGTCTATACGTATAGACGGATATTATTTCCTCTCACAAAATACCCATTTGCTATAAAGTGGGAAGCATATGGGGGTGCCCCACCTTATCCCCCCTACCCATTTTATTAGAGGTCTTTATCCGTCTGTTCGCCCCACCCGTCTATACCAAGACCTATTGCGAAACAAACTACGGACTATTATGCATTCATATTTCAAAGAGTCATACACATCAATCAATCGCGTCATTTTTATGTTTTAATATGGAAGCGATATATATTTACATGTGATCTTGTTTGATTCTAAGTTTGGAAAATATCAAAATTTATATTTTTAAATAATATTTTTTGTTTTTTTATATATGACTTTCTTACCTTTCGAAACACTTTCTTCTCTCTTCAATATCTCTTAAAATGTAAGACTAAATATTATTATATGTATATTCATATAAAAGAGTTTTTCGTAAGGAATTTAATAATACCATTTTTATATTTTTTGAACAAATATATTTTTGTAAATATTAAAGTCAAATGTCTACCTCGTAAATGCAAAACGTCATTTACGCTATATAATGTCACTATAAAATATAAAATGGTCATCTTTGACCCCCTACATAGGCTAGGTAGCACCAAAACGGACACGAATACGGACACGCGACACGGCATCCCATGAAATTTAGGACACGGGACACAGCATTTAAATTTAATAAAATATATATTTTATAATTATTTATGTGTGATTTTATTTTTGAAAAAGTATTGAATATTAAATTTAAATAAGTGAAGATAAAACTTAACGTTAATTATAACCCATTCTTATTTCCAAAACTAAAAACCAACTTATAATCAATCTATTTCGACATCTCATTACTAGTCAAAAGAACATCATTTGCCCCAATTCAACTTATTTCCCCACCAAATCCAAACATATAACAATTCACGCCATTTACCTTAAATTCAACTTGATTTCGTTTGAAGGTGTGTCCAAATACCATAGACACGTGTCGGACATGTGCCCAAATAAAAGATGAAAGTTAGACACAACTTTACTAGTGTCGTGTCCGACACGAATGTCCAACACGGAAAGGTCGATTAGGAGGAGTGTCCGTGTTACATAAGATACGATGCTCGAACGCCTAACCACCGCTTTAATTTGCTCATTTACTCATTTACGTAGTGGATAAGAGCTACACTATGCGTGTATGATGACGTATGTAAAGGGAAATTGCACGTAGGAATTTTGGATCAATAAATTATGTACGAGAATGAGCTTTGTTATTGATTAAGAGCTACACTTAATTGAAATCAAAAGAACATAAAGCAGTATAAGTAAACATCTATAAATCTTATCTTTATTAATTCAGAAGACAATGTTGAATAGAGAAAGTGCCACTCCATTTGTACAACCTTTTTTTTTTGGAAATTCAGGTTATGGTGGGTCCCGTTGGTGTGCAAAGAATTTATTTCTTTAAATCGTCTGCCAATACAACCATGCGACAATTATGTCTTAAAAAATAATTTATGAAATAATTACATACAATCGCAATAAATGAAATTAATTGCATATAATCGGAATGAATTACAAATCGGAATAAATAAAATAAATTACATATAATCGGAATGAATTACATAATTAATAATAAAATTACATAATTAATAATAAAATTACATAGTTACGAGAATAAATTACATTTAACTACGGGAATGAATTACATATAATGGTGATGGGGCATATTCTGCACCCGCTGACCAGTCAACATATTGAGCAGGGTCAAAGATATCCACAGCAAGTCAACGGCTTAGACAGCCTAACCGACGCAGCCTGTCGGCCTGTCTCTTGTACCTCGGCTAGGACAACTAGCCAGCCGGGGCACACATCCGCGAACTCATATCCAAGACCCCTCGGCGGTGAGTCAACAGGGCCCGCCGGCCTGCCATGGGTCCCTCGGCCGAGGGGTAGATCAGTCTTTCCACCTGCTAGCCACTTGGCCACATGGCCACTACATGACAAAAGGTGAAAGTCTATAAATACTCCTCAACTCTCATTGAGGAGGAGATCGATAATATAACCTAAGAATCACTATTCATCTGGTAATATCTTCCTTATCTCTCTACAATATATACTTCACCAAGTAACAACAACTTCTCTCTAAGTTTACTGACTTGAGCGTCGGAGTGAGTTCGCTCGGTCCAAAGCCGAGCCCTCAGTTTGTTCATCGTTTCAGGAGACCGCAAGGAGGATTCAACCAAAGACGTCATTCTACAAGCACGGGTGGTAACAAATAACTGCTCTGGAATTACACCCGGAACAATTGGCGCCGTCTGTGGGAAAGGATACTAGAAGCTAGTCACATTCATTCCCAAACAAAACAAAAACCCACCCAAAAAGCTAAGAAGATGTCAAAACAACAAGAGGTATTCGTAACTGACGGTGATAACCGGAGTCGAGCTAGCTAGGGCCGCAGGGGCGGAGCACATCATTTTGAAAACAGATTCACTTTTGGTGGCTAATCAAATCAGAGGAGAGTACGAGACTCGAGACGACGGAATGGTAAGATACCTGGAAAGGGTAAAAGCTGACACCTCAAAGTTGAAATCTTTTGGATGCAATGCATTCCAGTGTCCGAGAACAACCGAGCCGACGCTCTCTCAAAACTTGCCGGTTCAACCATCAAGAATGTCACCCCGAACCGTCTTTGGTGGACATCGGGAATGCCAAGAGCATTGCGAGGCCGTCGGCATGGTGGGTAACATAGAGACCGAGACAACGTGGATGACTCCGATAATGAAATACAAATTGACAAGTGAACTACGGAGGACCGCATGGTCTCTCGCGAGAAAATAAAGAGGATCGCAAAGAAGGTACTTGGTGTTTGAAGGGGAATTGTACAGAGGTCCGTGACGAGGCCACTCTTAAAGTGCGTCGGTCCAGCCGACGCGGAGCTAATCTTGAGAGATTCACGAAGGCGTCTGCGGCCATCACATGGGGGCAAGAACGCTAGCCCACAAAGCTCTCCGAGCCGGCTACTTATGGCCCACCATGCTTGCGGATTCCAGAGCCAAAACCAAAAAGTGCAACAATTGTCAAATGCATGCTCCGGTGATACATGCGCCATCCCGAGACTGCGGCGGTACTTAATCCCCTTCCTTTCGCACGGTGGGGGATGGATCTACTAGGGCCATTTCCAACGGCATCCGGCGGAAGAAAGTTCTTGATTGTCGCCGTTGACTAATTCACCAAATGGGTTGAAGCGTAGCGATGCACTGCAAAGACGACGGCAACCGTAAGAAAGGTAATCCGGGAAAATGTCATAACTCGTTTTGGGTTACCCCAAGTCATGGTATTCGACCACGGCCGAGAGTTTTGGAGTGACACAATAATGAGCCGGGCCGGAAGAACTCGGTATCAAATTTGCATACTCCTCCGTCTGTCACCCACAGAGCAATGGACAAAGCGGAGGCGGCAATAAAACAATCCTCAACGGTTTGAAGAAGACGTTGAAGACCTAAAGGGAAGATGGGCCGATGAACTACCCGGCGTCTTGTGGTCCCTGCGAACCACGGAGAAAGAAGCAACGGGGTACAGTCCGTTCCACTTAGTCTACGGGTCCGGCGTTACGCAATTGAAGCAACGGTGCCGACATTCGAACGGCCACCTTTAACCCGGTTGAAAATGAGGAAGGCTTAAGAACCTCCCTAGACCTAGTTGAAGAAAGCCGAGATACAAAGACGCCTCAACTTGGCGGTATACCAAAACCGAATGAGAAGAGCTTACAACCGAAGAGTCCACAAAAGAGACTTGAAAGTAGGGGATCTAGTCCTAAGAAAGTCGGCCGCCACCAACAAAGGAAACATTCATGGTAAACTAACGGCCAACTGGGAGGGTCCCTACAAAGTGGTTGAAGAAATGAGGCCGGGTACATACCGGCTGACCGACATGGAGGGTGTGCCTCTGATGAGCCATTGGAACACTGACAATCTCAGGAAATACTTTGTGTAGCGGCGGAGGTGTCCAAAACAAGTGTTGGCACCCCAACGCATGTTTACATCTAATGAAGAATCACCCAATTTTATCATCAAAGTGTTTATCCCCTCCGCAGTCATATCGAGGTAGACGCCACGGCCCAAGCCGTGCAGTCACCCCAAGAACGCTGTCGCGCCGTAACTCCTAGTCGCCTCGGCCCGCCGAAGGCCTGGCAGGGGACACAACGGTCGATACGCCAAAGAATGCTATCGCGCCGTAACCCCTAGTCGCCTCGGCCCGCCGAAGGCCTGGCAGGGGACACAACGGTCGATACGCGAAAAGAATCTTTGTCGCGCCGTAACCCCTAGTCGCCTCGGCCCGCCGAAGGCCTGGCAGGGGACACAACGGTCGATACGCCAAAGAACGCTGTCGCGCCGTAACCCCTAGTCGCCTCGGTCAACCGAAGGCCTGGCAGGGGACACAACGGTCGACACGCTAACATGTTCACAACGGCGGTTGGGAAACGCAAATCCGACGCCTCGGCTAGACCGAGAGTGAAAGAGGAAGCGACCAACACGCTAACATGTTCGAGAAAAAGACGTTAAACGCAGTTGAGATACGCATTCTAGCTGCCTCGGCTAAGCTGAAGGTAAAAATGAAAAAGCGCTCAATTAATAACGCAAGAAGACAAGAAAAGACCTCGGCCAAGCCAGAGGCAAAACAAGCAAACTTTCATTAACGATAACAGATTACAAACAAGAAGAATGCAGACGACGGCCGTCCCCATAGGGATAAGCCAAAATGCAACCTACCAAAGTTTTACATAAACAGGGAAAAGAAAAGCAAAATGTTACAGACATGATAATTTGAAGCGCCAAAAGATGGCAGGGAGGAAAGGCTCAATAGTTAGCCCCCGAACAGCTACAGCTATCCGAGATGCCGGGTGAGTCTGGTGACGACCGCCCGTCTCCCTATGCTAGTTCTTTGCCCTCCATCGGTAGCAGCAAAGATCATCATCGCCAGCTAAAGATCGTCTTCGGTGGCGGCCCAGGAGGAAGGCTCGTCATGTTCACGTGCCTTTAGCCTCTCAGCCTCCTCATGGGCCTCCTTCACCTTTGCATCATAGGCCGCCTTGGCCTCGGCTATCTGAGCCGCCTTCGCCGCCTCCGCCTTTTCCGCAGCCGCTTTTTCCGCGGCTTCGGCCATCTCATCCGAAGTGTTCAAATTTTGCCCACGGGAAGGAGCCTTCAGAATGAGCTTCTTGATTGCCTCCCTAGTCGCTTCCTCGGCCTGATCCCGGAATTGAGCGCACATGTTAGGCATGATCTCGGTTTGAAGCACCTCAATATCTTTCTCCCTTTGGGCAAGGATATCCCTTGTATCCCTATGTGCCTCCGACTGGGACAAATACAGATCTTTCCATTCGTCCCTCTTGGCAACAACGGCGTCGTAGCCACCCTTATACCTGTCCCGCTCCTCCAGCAACTAGGCAGAGGTGGCATCAGCAGCCTCAACTTTGGCCCTCTCGGCCGAGGCGCTTCTCGGCTTCCTCCGCACGCTCCGAGCAGCTAGGAGGTCAAGCTTAGCCTTCCGCTTCTCCCTTTGCAGCAGAAAGATCAAGCTTAAGCCGTTGGATCGGTGGCCCGGCTGGGCCATGGCATTCTTGCTCCATAATGTAGGAGCGGCCGGTTGAGTCCACTTCGCCAGCCTCTTGGATATTCTTGTACCCTCTGCCACAAGCTCGGCGAGGGGAACCTTCTGGAGTACGGAGTCAACGGTGACATTCCTATCACCCGCCTTCTCAGGCTGCTTCTCTAATTGCCGCTCAGTTAGAACGGCGGCTGCCGACGGCGGATCTACAAAAAATTCACACAGCGCATCCATGTCAACATTCATTGACACACCAGAGAGTCTGTCATCGGGAATGCATAACAAACCAGCTAAGTCTAAACCACAGGTTAGGTCCGTACCAGTCCGGACCCTCTTAGACGGAGGACCGGGTGAATCTTTCTTTTCCCCGGCAACGGTAGAAGCCGGCAGTGGCTCTCTTCTCTTCTTCGGAGGAGGAGGGCCCTTCGCAACGGTCACCACCTCCTCGGAGATATCGATGACCTCCACATGCTCCTTCTGGGCCGTTGGGGTCGAAGAAGGAGTTGGGATTGACGCCGCCGCCAACCACGGACGCGCCTTTGGTTTTCTTCGCACGCCTCCGAGAACCCGTGCTTGAGCCGCCGCCGGATCCCAAAGTGCCTTCACCGCTTATCCATAAGTTCGTTGGGAGCGGTCTACGATCACGCGCGTCACCTGAGGGTGCCGCTCAACGACGTTCCCGTCCTTATCAAGCCCTAATCTCTTCAAGGTCCTCTCGATGATCCTGGCCAAACCGGTGCAAGAAACCAGACAAGAGTTAAATAAAAGAAGTAAAACAAAGCTCTAAAAACAGGAGCGTAACAGGCAAAGATGGGCCTCACACCGACCCTACTCACCCTGGTTGAGGGCCGGTATGAGGCCGACGCGGCAAAGCAGCTCATCCTGAAGAATAACCGAGTCGGGGCACCCATCCCTTCTCGGCATCAAACAGTGCACGCCGCTCCTCGTCCGCACCAAGAGGAACCCTACTGGCATCCATCTTGAGCTTACTCTGGGAGACCCAATTTTCACGCTCCCTCTTACTCTCACACCGTAAGTTGACTTGGTGCTGGAAGGACCGGGGCAGCGGATAGTCATCCGGCATTTCGACATACACCCACCGCCCCTTCCAGTCCTTGCAGGAAGAAAGCTTATCAACAGAGAGGACGCCCGGCTCCATCTGCACGCTGTACTACCCCACCTTACCGGGGGTCGATGTCCGAAGATGATGAAGCCGGCGGAATAAGTTAACTGTAGGTACCTCCCCCTTGAAAAGACAGAGCCACACGAAGCCAACTATCGTCCTAATGGCCAACGGATGCAGTTGAGCCACGGCGACGTTCATAGCTTTGATGATGGCCGTGACGTATTTATTCAAAGGAAACTGGAGCCCATACTCCAGATGCCTGATATATACGCCAATATGACCCGGAGGAGGGCAACATACCGCCTGACCCTCCCCAGGGATAACAATTTTGTACCCCTCACCGAAGTAGAAATGACCCTCGAAAAGAGTTCCACCGGAACAACTGGCGAATTTATTGGTCCAGGCACGGTCAGGACCAGTCATGCACGCCTCGCCGTGATCCAAGATATGCGGCCTCTCTTCACCAGAAGGAATCCTTTCCTCACAGTCATCATCAACATTATCGTTCTCCCAATCCTCCAAAGCTTTTGGATCGACTTCGGGAGACGGAGACCTAGGGCCCCCAGACCTTATCGGGATGGCATCTAGCATCTCCTCCTCATCAAGACGCGGCGGGGAACCCCCCGGCGCACGGTTACTAGGACCGGCATCAGCAGAAGACATGATTCACAACGAAAACTTAATGAAAAAAAATTAAAAATTTGATTGTTTACCTTTAAGAAAAATGCTACGCCGGAGTAACAAGTCTGAAAGCTAGAGAGAAGTTTCGTCAAAGAAGGCTAGAAAGAAGAAAATTTTATAGAAAATGAAATTGGTGGCCAATTTCAGGGACTAACTGCCCTATTTATAGGGAAAAGCCCATGAAGAAGGACCAATCAGGGCACAGCCCATGAAACGTCAGCCAATCAGCAAACAGACACGTGTCAGGCATGCAGCCACGGAATGTCAATCGTTGCAACAGTTGAACGTCAATCAATGCAACAGTGACCATGCGTCTTCAACACGCCCCTTCAAATCTCTCTGCCTATTCATCTTCCTCAACAAATTCTTAAGTATCATTCTCCAGGCCACATGATCAACCAAGCTTGTCGACCGGCCGGGGGGGCAATCGAAACAACCAAGCACTCTCCACCCTGGTCTCAGCCAGCGTCATTGCATTTTCCACATCGGATGTCCATTACACAACCATGTGGAGGGGGGATATGGTACGGCCTAAGCAGAGCCACGCCGAGGTAGAAGAAGCCGGGGCAGAAAATTTTTGTCCAAAGCAGAATATACGCTCAACATACATCGGAGCCCATACCACGGCATAGACTACGCTGGGGGCAAATTGATGGGGCATATTCTGCACCCGCTGACCAGTCAACATATTGAGCAGGGTCAAAGATATCCACAGCAAGTCAACGGCTTAGACAGCCTAACCGACGCAGCCTGTCGGCCTGTCTCTTGTACCTCGGCTAGGACAACTAGCCAGCCGGGGCACACATCCGCGAACTCATATCCAAGACCCCTCGGCGGTGAGTCAACAGGGTCCGCCGGCCTGCCATGGGTCCCTCGGCCGAGGAGTAGATCAGTCTTTCCACCTGCTAGCCACTTGGCCACTACGTGACAAAAGGTGAAAGTCTATAAATACTCCTCAACTCTCATTGAGGAGGAGATCGATAATATAACCTAAGAATCACTATTCATCTGGTAATATCTTCCTTATCTCTCTACAATATATATTTCACCAAGTAACAACAACTTCTCTCTAAGTTTACTGACTTGAGCGTCGGAGTGAGTTCGCTCGGTCCAAAGCCGAGCCCTCAGTTTGTTCATCGTTTCAGGAGACCGCAAGGAGGATTCAACCAAAGACGTCATTCTACAAGCACGGGTGGTAACAAATAACTGCTCTGGAATTACACCCGGAACAAATGGGAATATATTATAAAAATTAATGAAATTAATTATTACAAACAATGCGAATAAATTAAATTAAATAACTTAAATAATTTTTAAAACTAGATAGTACGATATTGTTGAGCGCTTAATGAGAGATTTATGTGCCGAATATGGTGAAACTCTTACTGATGTTAATCCGTCTGTAACTGGAAATAAACATTCACCCGGTAGTTGTGGTTTTAACGAATCCTATTTACGTGGAGAATGTTCATTTCCAGTTAGATCAATGATCTACATTAAACATGTAGATCACTGATATAGAACTATTAGATAATTACAATAGAAATGTAAAAATAAAATATTCATAAAAAAACATTCATACCGTCCTAAATACAAACCCGTGCAATTCTGCACGGGTTTAAAACTAGTATTATTAAAAGGGTAAACCTTAAAAATCACGTAGACAATGTCACCTCGCATTACCAAAATTCCACGTCATCAATCCTCCATGTAGTATGACGTGTTTACTTAAGAGGGTAATTCATATTCGTATAATGATCCATTTAAAATGATACCTAAATTAAAAAATATTTACATAAAAAATAAATTAGCATAACAAACATTAAATTTTGGCCTTTTTAATTTGTAGATAAATTAAAAAAACAATTAAAAATCAAAATTCATACTAAATTTTAAATTTCGACGTTTATTGTTAGAGTATTTTAAGCAACAAATAAATGTCACATAATATCTATAAATATTATTAGAAGGGTAAACCTTAAAAGACACGTAGACAATGTCACCTCGCATTACCAAAATTCCACGTCACCAATCCTCCATGTAGTATGACGTGTTTAATTAAGAGGGTAATTCATGTTCGTATAATGATCCATTTAAAATGATACCTAAATTAAAAATTATTTACATAAAAAATAAATTAGCATAACAAACATTAAATTTTGGCCTTTTAAATTTCTAGATAAATTAAAAAACAATTAAAAATCAAAATTCATACTAAATTTTAAATTTCGACATTTATTGTTAGAGTATTTTAAGCAACAAATAAATGTCACACAATACTTTTTGTTATTAATTATTGATTAATTTCAAAAATTTATTCGAGGGAAGAGGAGTGATTTTGTGAATTAAAAGGGAGATACAAAAAATTATGATAACTACAAATTATAATGATGGTGAGAGAAACCCAAAAAACTATCCTATTAAATAAAAAAAAATTAAAGGTTAAATAAATAAGTAGATTAATAACCAAATTTATGAGAGGAAAATAAAGAGTTTGTATTAATTTATTTTTTGTGTTTGCAATTAATATTTTTTTTAATTTTTAAAAATAGAATAGGTTAAACGACAAATAAAAATTTACATCATGTACTCTAATTTTAAACTGTTTATGTGTGCAATTCCCTCTTAAGTCTCACTGTTATAAATTTGCTCGATTATATTATATTATATATATATATATATATATATGTATATATATATGTATATATATATATATATATATATATATATATATATAGGAATGAGATCATGTGAGGATACACTATCTTTTTGAGGATTGAGGATTTCGTTACAATATCACAGGTTGTTCAATACAATATCACAGGTTATTCAATACAATATCACGAAAAAAAAAAACACCTGTGCAAAAAAAAAAATTATAATTTTTTTTTTCAAAAAAAAAAAAAAATTTTTGGCAAAGGTCAAATTTTTCGTGATATTGTATTGAAGAACATGTGATATTGTATTCACTAATCCTCAATCCTCAAATATTTAGGAGTTCTCATAGGATATATATATATATATATATATATATATATATATATATATATATATATATATATATATATATATATATATATATATATATATATATATATATATATATATATATATATATATATATATATATATATATATATATATATAAAGAGAGAGAGAGAGAGAGAGAGAGAGAGAGAGAGAGCGAGAGAGAGAGAGAGAGAGAGAGAGAGAGAGAGAGAGAGAGAGAGAGAGAGAGAGAGGAGATCTAGTGAGTCCACCTTTTTTCATTGAATCCATAAGTCCTCTTTAAGACCATTGAAAAGATGGGATGAAGGGTTGAAATTGAAAGGAAAAAAGGGAGGATTAATGCTAATTAAAAACTAATTCACTATATATCAATTTTTTCCCCATCCACTTCTCTCTCATCTCACAAATATCATTACTCTCCCCTCTCTAAAAAACACAAATAATTCAAAACCCCAAATAATTCAAAACCCCAAAACATAAAATTTTTTACCCTATCTCAATATCACCGTCACCACCCACCGCCACCTCCCTTTCCAGATCCACCACAACCACCCCACATGCCGCCACCACCAACTCGCACTACTGCCGCCACCACCATTCTACTGCCGCCGCCACCACCCACCAACTAGCAACACTGCCACCACCATCATCACCAACAATCCAAAAAAAAAACGCAACCCCCTTTTCAGATCCACCACAACCACCACCACTGCCTCACGACCACCCCACCAGAACCACCTCACGACAACCACCACTACCTCACGACCATCCCACGACAACCACAACTGCCTCTCTTTCTCCCTGTTTGTCCAGATCCGAGCCCCACACCTCCACCAGCCCAACCACCTCCCTTCCTTTAACCAACCGACCACCCCTACCCACCATTCTCGCAAGTCACAACCCGACACCACCATATCTCCACTCTTTTTTGCAGATCTGGGCCGCACTCACCATGCACCACCACGCCGCACTCACCACACTCCCTCACGCCGCCCTTACGCCTGCCGAGTGCCGCCTCCCTCCTCCTCATCTCTCTCTCTTTTTTTTTTTTTTTTTTTTTTTTTTTTTTTTTTTTTTTGTGCAGATTTATCATTTTGTTTGTTTTGAGTTTCGTGTTTTTGTTTGTTTTGAGCAATATCGTTTGTTTCCTCTGATTTTTTTTATTTATATTTCGTTTTTTTTTTTTAAAAAAAAATTGTTGTTTGTTGTTTTTATTTTTTCACAAATCCCGTGTAAATCTAAAAAAAACACTTTATTTTATTAAAGTTATATTCATTTTTCAGATTTACACTCGTGTTTTATTAAATTTACATTCGTAGATCTAATAAATATATAGT
This sequence comes from Silene latifolia, assembly GCF_048544455.1. Lineage (NCBI taxonomy): Eukaryota > Viridiplantae > Streptophyta > Magnoliopsida > Caryophyllales > Caryophyllaceae > Silene > Silene latifolia. The sequence goes on along the minus strand of NC_133526.1, from coordinate 34,626,846 downwards.
AGATTTTTGAAAAAAAATCGTATTATCATGATTTTTAATCTTAGATCTAATAAATTTATTTATTATACTCATATTTCTTTACATTTACACTCGTATTTCTTTAAAGTTACACTCGTATTTCTTTACATTTACACTCATATTTTTTACATTTACACACATATTTCTTTACATTTAAACTCGTATATCAGTACATTTACACTCGCTAAAATTATATAGATTTGCACTCATATTTTTTGTGGATATGAGTTGGTGGTGGAGGACGACGGTGGTGGTGTTTTTTGGTAGTTGGACCAAAGTTTTACTCGTAAAGGAACAAAGTTACACTTATAAAGGACAAAAGTCACACTCAAAGGACCAAATTTACACTCGCAGATCTTCAAATTTACACTCGCAGACCTTCAAATTTACACTCGCAGACCTTCAAATTTACACTTAAAATACTGCATTTACACTCGTAAAACACCACATTTACACTCGGTAACATGTTAAGATTTTATAAATTCAAATTGCCTAAAAAATCAAATCTACACTCGTAAAATGTTAAAATTATATAAATTCAAAATTTTCGTCACAAAAAATCAAATTTACACTCTTAAAATATTACATTTACACTCGTAAAACATCAAATTTACACTCGTTAAATGTTAAAATTATAAAAATTCAAAATTTCCGTAAAAAAAAAAATCAAATTTACACTTTTAAAATATTAGATTTACACTCGTAAAACATCAAAGTTACACTCGTAAAATGTTCAAACTATATAAATTCAAAATTTCCGTCACAAAAAATTTAAAATTACACTCTTAAAATATTATATTTACACTCGTAAAACATCAAATTTATACTTGTAAAATGTTAAAATTATATAAATTCAAAATTTCCGTTACAAAAAATCAAATTTACACTCTTAAAATATTACATTTACACCCGTAAAACATCAAATTTACACTTGTAAAATGTTAAAATTATATAAATTCAAAATTTCCGTCACAAAAAATCAAATTTACACTCTTAAAATATTACATTTATACTCGTAAAATGTTAGAGTTACAATTGTAAAACTCATACAACATTACATTTACACTCCTGAAATCTGAAACTCAAAACTGATTAATTAGGGCTAGAGAGAGAATGAAAAATTAATTAGTGTATAGAAATTTGATTAGTGATAATTTTTTTTGGTTATTTTCAATCTCAATACAACCATCCACATTTTTTTCCTTTTCTTTTTAATAGCCCTTAATCAATATCATCTCAACCATCCATTGAGTCCGTCCAATGGCTCTTAGAGGGACTTAGGGACTCAATGGCATATGGTAGACTCAATAGAACTCCACTATATATATATATATAATCTATAAATAAAAGGCAAGGCAAAGTATGTACCATCTTTTAGTTTCGTAAGATAACTACATAAACAACTCTCATGCAAAGTGAATTTTGTAAAAAAAAAAAAGAGAACTAATAGGAAAAAAAATTAAAACAAACCTTTTACATTTCATTTCTCCTTATTCTATATTTATGTCTATAATAAATTTGCTAATAAATAAAAAAGATGCTTAAAAGTCATAAAATTTTGCTACATATTTATGAATATATTAAATTTGATTATAATTAAAAAAAAAGACGTTCAAAAGTCATACAACGCATCCTTAACTGGCTATAAATATTTAATGGAAGACAACATTTGTGAGCCAAAATTCAAGTCAATATTTTTTTTCCTTCATCACCAAGAGAATTGTATGCGTCAATAATCTTTCTTATCATTGTGTCAAGGTAAATGTATTAATGTTTTAAATTAATAATTTATTTAATTATTTTTAAGTTCCATTGGTTATGAAGTACTCATCACACATTTAGACTTCACATATATGTTGTTTTGCTCTTATTTAGGGGCTATTAAGATTTGTTGAGTTGTGTTATTCAAAGGTAAATATACTTACATCTTTATGATTCAATGCCCTCTTTCTTTCGTTATTTAAAGGAGAACTTAAATTAATAACGATAAGGTTAATATTACATAAATCAAATTCCACCATTTTGTTTGTTATTAATCACTCAATGGATTTTTTTTGTAGGGTTGGTTCATTGGAGAAAGAAAACTATATGAAGAAGGAAAATACTAGAATTGTTCTCTTGTATTATTTTATTTTTTTTCTTACCCCTTGGTGGATGAATAAAAAGGATCATGAATTTCTTGCAAAAAAAATACTAGAATTGCTTAAATAAATACTCCCTCCATTCCATTCAATACAATATTATAAACTAACTATAAGATTGACAACATGAATGTAAATGACTAATTGTTTTTAATTTCATAAAAAAATTTAGTATTTCAGAAACTTTCAAATGTAATTTTTATTTTGGTCTGTGTTGTTTTTTTTATTCATCATTTTCCCTTTGAAATAGCTCTAATAGTGTGATATTTGAGTTGCAAGGATCTCAATCTTATTAACAAGTTGGACAACGTAAATTCTATTGACATGGATAATGACTAAATGTATATTATGATCTAATATTGATGCGCACGTGTCATATTATCTAATGTATATGTCTTATAACACATAATGATATTGCAATGAGATTTGTAGTAGACTACTACTCAATTTATCATTTTTGCAAAAAATTAAAACTTAGAATTTTTGACAAATTGATATAAATGATATATTAAGACTAGCATTTACTAAACTTTGTAACTATGCTACTATAAAAAAAATATGATTTATGAGAATTAAAATATTGGGAAGATAAAAAAAACTCTAATCCTATATGTTTTATGCTCCTTATATTGAGAAATTTATCATTCTCAAAAAAAAAAAAAAAAAAAAAAATTCAGCATAATGCATTAATTTGTCCTTTCGTCTTCACTAACTTCATTTACCTAGATAAAAAAGGGACGTTCAAACTTTTACATAGAAAATTTAGTATACAATCTATCTATACAATCTACTTAAAAGGCAACCTTAAACATTTTTTTTGCCACATGACAACTACTTTAAATTATTAAAAAACTACATTACAATACTTATTAATAATTAATTTTGTTCATGTTCATGGACCCATGTTGCTGAGGATTTTGAAGCCGAATAATTATAATTGTAGGATCAATAATGTAAAGTTTCAATGGCTATTGACACGTTCTTATTCAAGCCAAGTTAAAATAACTTTCATCTCAAACGCGTTTCAATATAAATAGTTTATAAGAGAGAAAGCAAAATAATTAAAAGATGAGATGTGATGGCCAAGTACAATATGTGTAGTTTCAGCAATTTTAGTAACATAAACATCATTTGAACCAACTTTAACATCTTATTTAATTTACAATATCTATTTGATTAGGGCATGTTGCTCGGATGTTGATCAATTGGTTGGGTTACTCATGAATTTGTTGAATGTGTTTTCACATGAGTGTCACGAATTACTGGACTCATTGAAGGTATTTTTTTTTAAAACACATGCTATTAGTATATTAATCAAAATAGTAACTAAAGTAGAACATATAGCTTTCAAAATAAACCAAAGTAGTCAAAGAAATAAGGCATTAACTAACTAACTTTTATGTATTTTAAGACTATATCTTTTTAAACGGATCAACTAATTGCTCAGACAAATCTTAACAATACGATAAAATAATAAAGGTAAAACGGATAAACCCGTGAATTTCACGCGTCACAAACCTAGTCACTTTATTTCTAAAAGGTCGTTGGATTCACTCTCTATTAATGATACGTGTTTACCAACGGAAAACGAAAAAGGGATATATCCGACAAACTAGACCTATAGCTTGACGAATTACGAGACCAAGCCAAGACCTATTGACTCGAACTCAAAGAATTATGTTAGAGTCGCGTCCAACAATAACTCGAAAATTCTGAAATTGCACGCAACAATTACGAGAAGTTTGATGTGATTTTTTTGTGAAAACTTTTGATGATTTTCATTCCAACGAAATTGACTTAAATAGCCCTAAAGAGACGACCGAAGAGTCCCTTATAATCCTATAGTTATTAGCTAATTTAAGAATGTTAATTAGCTAAATTACTCCAACCATTACGACCATTTATTTTACCACATAACTATAGCTAATAAACTGCCTCCACCTAATTAATAAACTTACGTCACTTTATTCTACCCATGACATCATGCAAACACAACGAGAAAACGAACCCATGAACGCGTCCCTTCCTTCATTAGAAATGACCAACAAGCTACGACCATCGATGTCCGCATCATCTCCCCCTCCTTTAAAAGGAATTGACCTCAATTCGGTGAGGCCGTCGTCATCAAGGTAAGGTGATAAGTCCCCTACATTAAAAGTAGCGTGAACTCCATAATCCACGGGAAGCTCGATTTTATAAGCGTTATCATTGATACGCTTGATCACCTTATATGGTCCCTCGGCTCGCGGCATTAATTTATTCTTCCGTTTGCTCGGGAATCGTTCCTTGCGTAAATTGACCCACACCAAATCACCTTCTTTAAATATTCGAGGATGACGATGCTTGTTCGTTTTCCTTTTATAGGCTGCATTGATCGTTTCGATGCGCTCGCGTATTTGTTGATGGAGTTTGACCATGGACTTTAACTTAACTTCATCATCCTTATGAACGAGATCCTCCTTGGGAAGCGGAATTAAGTCTAGTGGCAGATAAGGATTAACTCCATACACGGCTTCAACGGAGTTCGTCCAGTGGCGTATGTTGGGGACCGATTGAATGCAAATTCAGCATGCCCGAGCTTGAGGTCCCAATCTTTTTGGGTACGACCGACCAACCCACGTAATAATGCTCCCAAAGTCCGATTCGTCACTTCTGTCTGACCATCCGTTTGGGAGTGGTGTGATGTACTAAAAAGCAATTTGGGTCCCACCTTCCTCCATAGCGTATTCCAAAAGTAACTGAGAAACTTGGAGTCACGATCCGACACAATGGTTTTGAGAATCTTATGAAGACGGACTATTTCACGGTGATACAAGTCAGCCACATGACTCGCATCGTCGGCCTTGCTACATGCCACAAAATGAGCCATTTTTGAAAACCTATCCATGACCACCATTATGGCATCCTTTCCTCGCTGGGTCCGAGGTAGAGCTACAGTAAAATCGATGGAGACATCCTCCCATGGGCGCATCAGAACGGGTAGAGGAGAATATAAACCGGGCTTGAATGCACTCTTGACCATTCGACAAGTTACACACTTTCCAAGAAGGTTTGTTACGTCACTCAACATTTTGGGCCAAAAGAAATGTTCGCGTAATACCTCCAACATTTTAGTTACACCGAAATGACCTGCCAATCCCCCACTGTAAGCTTCTCGGACCAAGAATTCTTGAATGGGATGCTTCGGGACGCAAAGTCGATTTCCCTTGAAGAGGAAACCATTCTGAACCATATACTCTCCAAACGCACCAGTGGAGCATTTTTTGAATAACTCACTGAAGTCCCCATCATCTTTATAATAGTCTTTAAGAGTCTCGAATCCCAGAAGTCAAATTTCTAAAGTAGTAAGCAAAGCATACCTGCGTGAAAGTGCATCTGCAACGATGTTACTGCTGCCATTTTTGTATCGCGCCGAAAAATTAAACGACTGCAGAAATTCGACCCATTTGGCGTGCCTTGGGCTCAATTTTTGTGGACCATTAATGTACTTGAGCGACTCAAGATCGGAATGCAACACGAAATGGTTGGGACGGAGGTAGTGGCTCCAATGCCATAATGCCCGAACAATTGCGTAAAATTCCTTGTCGTAAGTACAATAGTTCAAGCGTGCCCTATTTAATTTCTCGGAGAAGTATGCTATTGGCCTCTTCCCTTGTATTAACACCGCGCCAATCCCGACACCACTAGAATCACACTCAACTTCAAAAGCTTGAGAAAAATCGGGTAGAGCCAAAATAGGTGTAGAACATAATTTCTCCTTTATTAGCTCAAAAGCAGCTTCAGCCTCTTTACTCCACACAAACACCCCCTTTTTCATACAATTAGTAATAGGGCTCACAATGGAACTGAAATTACAAATGAAACGCCGGTAAAATGAAGCCAAACCGTGAAAAGAGCGAACTTCACTAACCGTTTTCGGAGTGGGCCAAGTCTTAATTGCTTCGATCTTAGCCGGGTCGACGGAGACTCCTTCTTTCGAGACTATATTTCCCAAGAATACCACACTGTCCACGAGGAAAGCACACTTCTCCTTTTTTCCGTATAATTTTTAGGCACGTAAGAATTCGAAAACCTCTTTTAAATGCCGAACATGATCCTCCTCTATTTTGCTATAAACCAAAATATCATCTAGATAAACACTACTACAAACCGGCCCAAAAATGGTTTAAGTACCTCATTCATCAAGCGCATAAAAGTACTCAGAGCATTTGTAAGTCCGAAAGGCACCACAATCCATTCATAAAGGCCGTGCTTCATCTTAAAAGCCGTCTTCCACTCATCTCCTTCCCTCATCCGAATTTGATGGTAACCACTCCATAAATCAATTTTTGAAAATACAACCGAGCCGTGAAGTTCATCCAACATATCGTCTAACCTTGGGATGGGAAAACGATATTTAATAGTGATGTTATTTACAGCCCTACTGTCGACACACATCCGCCACGAACCATCTTTTTTTGGGACAAGTATTACGGGCACAGCGCAAGGACTTATGCTTTCCCGAACGAAACCACGGGCTACTAACTCATCAATTTGCCTCTGTAGCTCTTTGGTTTCTTTCGGGTTATAACGATATGCAGCCTTATTGGGTAAAGGGGCACCCGGAATAAGGTCAATTTGATGTTCAATACCTCGAATAGGAGGTAGTCCAGGCGGTAAATCATCTGGGAAAACGTCTTGAAATTCGCGCAGCAAATTGTCTATGGGACTATACGTTAAATCCCTCTGATTATGCCTTATTTCTTCCTGAGCCACAAACAAATAAACCTGCTCACCATTGTTAATTGCATACTTGATTTCCGGTTCCTTGATCAACATGGTTGTCTTCCTCCTTTTGGTGCTCATAGCTCGAATTTCCTTCGCTGACATGGGTTTTAGCACAATTTTCTTCCCCTTATCCCAAAACTCGTACTCATTACTTCGTCTATGGTCCACTACGTCCTTATCAAATTGCCAAGGACGGCCTAATAAGATGTGAAAAGCATCCATTGGGATTACGTCACACAAAATCTCGTCATGATAGGAACCCATAGCCAACCTGACAAGCACCTGTTTCGACACCTTCATGTTATAACCATCATCGAGCCAATGTAATGAATATGGTTTAGGATGAGCTGTGGTGGTTAACCCGAGCTTGGACACTACTTCACTAGATGCCACATTGGTGCAACTACCGCCGTCGATTATCACACTGCACCATTTATCTCCGACTTGGCATTTGGTGTGAAATAATTGGTCTCGTTGTTTTGTAACTTCCGGGACTGATTGAGTTTGTAGAGTACGCAGTACTAGGACCGTGTCATAATTCGGAGCGATGTAATCCTCTACCTCCCCTTCTTCACTGTCTCCTTCATCAAAATTAAAAATATCACCCAACCGATCCCTCTCCTCCTCGTCCAACAATTCATCCCGAACAGCCACGGCTTCCCTCAAAGTCACCACTCGTTTATTGGACATGAGCTTTGATAGTGTCCAAACCCCTGACATTTGAAACACCTCACCTTGGCAAGACTGGTCTCTTTAGACGAACTAGGAGATTTTGAGGTCGTCATATTTTCATTGGAATTAGCATTTTTGGCTGGAATGCTACTGGTTGTGGGGGTAGAAAATTTCAGGGGTGATTCGGTTTTGGACCACGTTTTAGGCTTCGCATAATCGGTTCTCGGCCCATCCCCGTATTTTGCTTTACCCTGGGACTCAAGTTTCAAGCAAAGCCCGCAAAGGGTGTCGAAGTCAAAATAGGGATACAATTCCACGGTTTTAGCAAAATATTAAAATTCAATCCCCGCAAAAACCTAGCTATCTTTTGCTCCTCTATTTCCTCTAGTTCCCCCATTAAAGCCACTCAATCCCCGTATTTTGCTTTACCCTGCGCTTCAAAGATTCCCACGATGCAATTTTGTCCTTCCCAGCCCGTGTTCTCTTAGCGTTCAGCCCCTCGAACCATAAAGATGCTCCTTTGCTCAATCGCAAAATCGCATACCGACATCTCTTCTTGTCATTGATGTCTTTGAAATCGAAGAACCGCTCGATCTTTCGTTCCCAATCCAAATAGTTTTTGGGATCAGTACCCCCTGTAAATTCTGGAAGTTCGGAGATTTTGAACTCGTCTTGCTTCGCCTTCCCACCGGTTCGACTCCCGATAGGTCTATTACGCAACAAGTCTTGAAGCTTGTCATAAAGCTCGTCGTCGAATCGTTCAACAGCCATTTCTTTTCTAGTGAGTTTTTTTTTTTTTTTTTTTTTTTTTTTTTTTTTTTTTTTTTTTTAATTTCAATCGAACGAAAAATAGGATCGTCTCGATTAATGGAAATCAAGAGCCGAAGCTCTGATACCACTTATGATACGTGTTTAGCAACGAAAAACGAAAAAGGGATATATCCGACAAACTAGACCTATAGCTTGACGAATTACGAGACCAAGCCAAGACCCATTGAATCGAACTCAAAGAATTATGTTAGAGTCGCGTCCAACAATAACTCGAAAATTCTGAAATTGCACGCAACAATTACGAGAAGTTTGATGTGATTTTTTTGTGAAAACTTTTAATGATTTTCATTCCAACGAAATTGGCTTAAATAGCCCTAAAGAGAGGACCGAAGAGTCCCTTATAATCCTAGAGTTATTAGCTAATTTAAGAATGTTAATTAGCTAAATTACTCCAACCATTACAACCATTTATTTTACCACATAACTATAGCTAATAAACTGCCTCCACCTAATTAATAAACTTACGTCACTTTATTCTACCCATGACACCATGCAAACACAACGAGAAACCGAACCCATGAACGGGTTGTAACACCTCCATACTCCAAGTGCCTTACCAGGACCACCCAGGTATAAGGATGCTACCATCTCGGTTACCCGAGGCAATGATAATCAAATAAACAATAATGAAACAACGTTTAAATATAAATACTTTAGCGAAAGGTTACAATCTCAAAACCAAAACCAAAAGTACGAATACATGTCTCAAACCAACTATCTAACCAGCTAACTGAAATGTTTATTAAACTACTAGCTACAGCGGAAGACTTCTATCATCAGATTGTGGCACATCCCAGCTATCCCAGTAACTCGACTCATACCTGCTCAATAACTGCTCACCATCTCCGAATGGATCACCACAGTTTTTAAAACATTAACCGGGGTTAGTACTAATCACAAAATTTATATAATCAACATTACAGTAAACAACACAGCTCAAACAGTCATACACAATCACCCACTCCAATCAATCTCCGTCACCGACTGTCCATCTGGACACCCGCCGATGGGGGACCGCACCGTACCCACCAAATCCCCGCTCATCATACCGAGCGATAACCCTGTCCCCATTAATGTGCACATCCCCTTCCGTGGCGGGTTCCACGAAGGGCGAAACTAGGGCGTGAAGCCACTCCTGCAAGTGACTCCACTCAGCCGAGAACGCATCTCGAGAACCAGAGACAAACAATCAGCAATCACAATACAATATCAACAACCGTCTGAATCAATCAACAATCACTAACTACAGCACAATCACCACACATTATGTAATTAATACTGAGTAGGGAAACCCTACCTGGAAAGCACAACACAATCAGACGATCTCACAGCTGATATCAAAACGCTTCCTCTACGAATCCTCCTCCTAACATACAAACATATAATCACTACCAATCATACACAACAACACAACCCCCAAATCCCCAAATTAGGGTTTAACCAACTTTAATGAAATGCTATAAGGTCTTACCCTCGACGCAAGGATCACAACGGTATAAAGAAAGGTAAAATCCGACCTTCCAAGCTCCGGGATTTGCCAACAATGCGATTAAAGCGAATGACGTAGTTTGATTTCTCTTCTCACAGTGATTAGGTTTTAAAAAGTGTTTTAAGAACAATGACGGAAGTAATATATACTCTAATCGCATTATTAACAAAACCCGAGAAATCATCCCCCGTAAACCGGCTACTCGATCGAGTAGCTAAGGTACTCGATCGAGTGCCCCCTTACACGATCGAGTATCCACGTTACTCGATCGAGTACCCAACAGGTCAGAAACTATTTTAAACTGCAACTCACCCTTACTCAACAGAGTAAGGCCTACTCGATAGAGTACCCAGAGACTCATAAATACGTAGTATTACAGTCTTCCCTCCTTAAAAAGAACTTCGTCCCCGAAGTTCAAACCACAATAAAACAAAGACTCACACTACGACACTTCCGACTCAACAACCAAAGCAAACTCAACGTAAAACATGTTACTAACCCAAACTCAACTCGACTCAACGACAACAACTATACCGACATAACATAAAAAGGGTATAAAAACTCTTAAAAACTCTTTACGATCATCTCCTACTCCCTAAAAGAAACAAGGTTACGTCCCCGTAACCATACATACCTGATAAAAAAGGAAAGGGTAACGCTCTCTCATGGCATCCTCTGCCTCCTATGTAGCTTCCTCAGTCTCGTGGTTAGACCAAAGGATCTTAAGCAAAACTGTCTCACCACTCATAGTCTTCCTAACCTTCCGGTCAAGAATCTGCTTAGGTACCTCAAGATATGATAAGGACTCATCTAGCTCTAAGCTCTCTGCCTCTAACACATGTGACGGGTCACTCACATACTTCCGCAGCTGCGATACATGAAACACATTATGCACTCTCTCTAACGCAATTTGGTAAAGCCAGGCGATATGCAACCTCCCCAACTCGCTCTAAGATCTCATAAGGCCCGATGAACTTCTGACTCAGCTTGCCTTTCTTCCCAAACCTCATAACCCCACGCATAGGAGACACTTTCAGAAGAACCTTGTCCCCAACCTGAAACTCTATATCCCGGCGATGTAGATCCGCATAAATCTTTTGCCTATCCCGTTTGCTCTCATCCGTTCCCTCGATCATCTTTATCTGTTCAACCATCTCATGTACCATCTCTGGTCCTAGAACCACTTTGCCTCAAAGATCGTCATCCCAACAAATCGGACTCCTACATCTCCTCCCATATAAAGCCTCAAACGGTGCCATGCCAATACTAGTGTGATAGCTGTTGTTGTAAGAAAACTCTATCAAATCCAACCTCTGTTCCCAGCTACCACCAAAGTCCATCACACAAGCTCGTAACATATCCTCAAGAGTTTTGATTGTTCTCTCATCCGACTGTCTGTCGCAGGATGAAAAGTCGTACTCATCTTCAAAGTTGTTCCCAAAGATTCCTGCAACTCTTTCCAAAACCTTGAGATAAATCTCGCATCTCTGTCAGACACTATGTCCTTAGGGACTCCATGTAACTTTAGCACATTCTTCCGATAAGCCATAGCTAATTGTGCTTTAGTCCATATATCTTTCATTGGCACAAAGTGAGCTGACTTGGTCAGTCGATCCACTATCACCCATATCATGTTGTTACCCTGTTGACCTTTGGCAAACCCACGATAAAATCCATAGAAATGGATTCCCACTTCCACTCAGGTACCTCTAAAGACTGAATCTTACCTTGTGGTCGTCGCTGTTCCCCTTTAACTCTCTGGCATGTCAAACAACGGGCCACAAACTCAGCTGTTTCTTTCTTCATCCCAGGCCACCAAAACATGTTCTTCAAATCCTTGTATAGCTTTTCACCACCTAGATGTACTGAATACGGTGTACAATGTGCCTCTGTCATGATTGTCTTTTTCAGCTCCTCATCATTAGGGACACACCACCTACCATCGAACCTCAAACTACCATCTGTATGAAGAGAAAAACGAGACATTGTCCCTTTCTCCACTCCAGCTCTCCACTCAACCATCTTAGGATCTAAAGCCTGTTTACCTCGAATATCATCATAAAGATCAGGCTGTACTGTCAAAACTCCCACAACATCCCCTCTTTGCATCATATGTATCCCAAACTTCCCCACCTCATCTCTCAACCTCATCAAAGACAAGGCTGTACACAGGGAATGCACACTCTTCCTACTCAAAGCATCTGCAACAACATTGGCTTTCCCTTCATGGTAGATAATATCCATGTCATAATCGCCAATCAGCTCCATCCACTTCCTCTGTCTCATGTTCAACTCCTTTTGAGTGAAGATGTACTTGAGACTCTTGTGATCCGAAAATACCTTAAAGGTCGCCCCATAAAGGTAATGTCTCCAAATATTGAGAGCAAACACCACTGCACCCAACTCTAGATCATGTGTAGGGTAGTTCTCCTCATACGACTTCAATTGCCTAGAAGCATAGGCAATCACCTTACCGTTCTGCATCAACACACATCCCAACCCATTCTTTGAGGCATCTGTATAAACCTCAAAGTTCTCGATCCTTTCAGGCAATGCTAAGATAGGAGCTGTGGTCAAACGCTCCTTTAATGTTTGGAACGCCTTCTCACAACTCTCATCCCAGCGAAACCTGTTCTCTTTCCTCATCAAAGCTGTCATAGGTCTAGCTATCTTGGAGAAATCTTTCACGAACCGTCTGTAGTATCCAGCTAAACCCAAGAAACTCCTGATCTCAACAACATTCTTTGGTGCTTCCCACTTTGTCACTGCCTCAATCTTTGCCGGATCCACAACTACTCCCTCCTTAGAGATCACATGCCCTTAAAAGCAACTTTCTCTAACCGAACTCACACTTGGACAGCTTAGCATATAACTCATGCTCCCTCAAGGTCTGCAACACAATCCTCAGATGCTCCTCATGCTCCTCCTTAGTCTTAGAGTAGACTAAGATGTCATCGATAAACACCACCATAAACTTGTCTAAAAACTGCCTGAAGATTCTGTTCATCAAGTCCATAAACACAGCCGGTGAATTAGATAACCCAAACGGCATCACCACATACTCATAATGGCCATACCTCGACGTGAAAGTTGTCTTCGGTATGTCCACCTCTCTAATCTTCACCTGATGGTACCCCGATCTCAAATCAATCTTAGAAAAGACTGATGCACCACTCAACTGATCAAATAGGTCATCTATCCTTGGCAAAGGATACTTGTTCTTCACCGTCACTCGGTTCAGCTCCCTGTAATCTATGCACAACCTCAAACTCCCATCTTTCTTCTTCGCGAAAAGAACTGGTGCTCCCCACGGCGATACACTAGGTCTAATGTATCCCTTCTCTATCAGATCATCTAACTGTTTCCCGAGCTCCTCCATTTCCTTAGGACCCATCCGGTACGGTGCCCCCGTCCTCGGTTTCAACTCAACGGTGAAATCTATCTCCCTCTTCGGTGGCAACCCCGGAATCTCCTCTGGAAAAACATCTGCAAACTCTCCCACCACTGGTATCTGATCAACTGTCGGACTCTCTATCCGGTCATCTCTCACATGGCACAAGATCAAAGGACATCCCTTCCTCAGATAAGACTTTAAGGTGACGGCTGCAATCAACTTAACTTTGGGTTTGACTAGAAACCCACGATAAGACACACTAACACCCCTAGGCCCTCTCAAAGACACTTTCTTTTGATGACAGTCTATCTTAGCTTTATACTTTCCCAACCAATCCATCCCAACTATCATCTCAAAACCGTCAAAAGGAAAATCTAGCAAGTCTAGAGGTAGATCAACTTGCCCAACTATCATGGACACATCTATAAACAACCTCCCACATGATACAGACTCACCCGAAGGTATAAAAACTTTCTCACTTACAGACTCATATACCCTCAAACCCAACCGTTTAACATGACTCGAAGATACAAACGACTGAGACGCCCCCGAATCAAACAAAACAAAGGTATGAACACCGTTAACAAGAAAAGTACCAGTGATAACATGTGCATCCTCCTCAGTTGCTTTCTTGTCCATCATGAACAGCTTTCCACTTGTCTTCTGTCCACCTCCCTGGATAGTACTGGCTGATGTGGTCGGCTTAGCACCCGACCCCTGGTTGTTGTTGTTGTTGTTGTTGTTGTTGTTGTTGTTGTTGTTGTTGTTGTTGTTGTTATTCGTAGCTGGTTTCTGATAAGAATTACTGCCATTGCGGTTACCTCCACCCTGATAGCTCTGACTTCCCCGGTTAGACCATGACCCACACGGTCTATTGCTCGCATAACTCTGTGCAGGTCCCTGAGAATAGCTCCCCCGAGCTGATCCCTGAAAAGCTCCAGGCATACTAGTGCACTCATGTCTCTTGTGGCCTACACCGCCACAACCATAGCAGGTCATCCCCCAACTACCACTACCACTCACACGGCCACGCCCAAAGGAAGCCCCAGCACTGAACCCTGGCCCAGAAGAAAACTCTCTAGCTTGGGTGTGGTTGCCTTTCTTATGACTAGATTGGCCACCACCCTCACTCTCAGCCTTTCTTTTCTCACTCACTCTCTCCCGAGCCATCTCCACCAACCTCTCGCCTCTCCCGGCCCCTCTCATAAGCTTCCTTAACATCGGTAAGGACTCCCACGGGTAACTTATCCATAATCTTGGGTGTTAACCCTCTCTCAAACCTCAGCGCCAGGTTCTCCTCACTCAAACCCATATCCTCAGCATACCCAGACTTCTCATTAAACTGCTTGTAGTACTCAAAGAATCGACATATCGATGTCATCTTAAACCCATCAAACTCCTCTCTCAGCTTACTCCTCACATGCTCCGGTACAAACTCTTTCCTCATAGCCCTCCGAAACTCTTCCCAAGGTATAGCAGGTAAGCCCTGGTTCGCATACATCTCCCTAGCACCCACCTTCACCGTATCCCACCACTTGCCAGCTGCTTCCCTCAGGTAGAACGCAGCTTGTTCTACTCTCATCTCATCAGGACAAAGTGGACCAGGTCTAGTATGTTCTCCATCTCACGATGCCAGTTGTCAAGAAGGTTTGGTTCCCCGGTTCCCGTGTACTCTTTTGGGTTGAACCTCGCTATGTAGAGGCTGATCTTAGAGTGATCAACCTCCTTTTCCTTTCCCACTTTATTTAAGGCCTCTGAAAGAGCATCTTGATGCTCCAACATCTTAACGACATCATCTATGTTCATGGTCTCAGCTCTCGCATAATAAGCGTTTCTTTTGGGCGGCATCTTGAAACTATATAAGAAAGGGTAGACATAAACATACGCACTAAAACCTCAAAACACGAAAGCGGACTGCCCAGAACACACTCGATCGAGTGCCTAAACCTACTCGATCGAGTAAGAGGCTACTCGATCGAGTGCCCACATACTCGATCGAGTGCCTCGACATCAGACCCCAAACAAACCTTCTGATCTCTAACATACTCGACCGAGTAGCCAGGCTACTCGATCGAGTGACCCCCTACTCGATCGAGTGCCCAAGGTACTCGATCGAGTGCCCAAAAACACGATTCTGGTTTCAAAAACGTCAAATACCCACTCGATCGAGTCAGACCCACTCGATCGAGTCATGCTAACTCGAATATGCTACCCGCATGTTATATCATATCCCAACATATTCTATGCAACTTTATAACTCGACATATAAATAGCTAAGCATGCATTTCTACCAAGCTTTTCATACGATCAACAAAACGATTATATCATGTTATCAAACGCCACATAGTAAACATCCAACATGCTTCATGTCCAACAACAGTTCTATATACTTCATCAACCTTTCATTCACAAACTCAACCTCCTACTCCAAACATCCAACAATTACAACATACTTCATCACATCCACACACAAGCTAACAAACAACACATACGACCTTGACATACACCCCCCATGTGACCGGTTCAAAATTGTAGGGCGATTTCGCGACTTTAGGACGTCTCCCAAGCCTTTGCATTAGCTCCTACAACCTTTACCCCGGGTTCATTTTAATTGACTCCCTATATTCATTGGATTCATTGGTTACAGGTTTCAGGATCGTCGCTTTGATACCATTTTGTAACACCCCCATATTCCAAGTGCCTTACCAGGACCACCCAGGTATAAGGATGCTACCATCTCGGTTACCCGAGGCAATGATAATCAAATAAACAATAATGAAACAACATTTAAATATAAATACTTTAGCGAAAGGTTACAATCTCAAAACCAAAACCAAAAGTACGAATACATGTCTCAAACCAACTATCTAATCAGCTAACTGAAATGTTTATTAAACTACTAGCTACAGTGGAAGACTTCTATCATCAGATTGTGGCACATCCCAGCTATCCCAAAGAACTCGACTCATACCGCTCAATAATCGCTCACCATCCCCGAATGGATCACCACGATTTTTAAAACATTAACCGGGGTTAGTACTAATCACACAATTTATATAATCAACAAGACAAGAAAACAACACACTCAAACAAATCACACACAATCACCCACTCCAATCAATCTCCGTCACCCATCGTCCCGGACTGGACCCCGCCCGATGGGGGACCGCACCGTACCCACCAAATCCTCGCTCATCATACCGAGCGATAACCCTGTCCCATTAATGTGCACATCCCCTTCCGTGGCGGGTTCCACGAAGGGTGAAACTAGGGCGTGAAGCCACTCCCGCAAGTGACTCCACTCAGCCGAGAACGCATCTCGAGAACCAGAGACAAACAATCAGCTATCACAATACAACATCAACAACCGTCTGAATCAATCAACAATCACTAACTACAGCACAATCACCACATATTATGTAATTAATACTGAGTAGGGAAACCCTACATGGAAAGCACAACACAATCAGACGATCTCACAGCTGATATCAAAACGCTTCCTCTACGAATCCTCCTCCTAACATACAAACATATAATCACTACCAATCATACACAACAACACAACCCCCAAATCCCCAAATTAGGGTTTAACCAACTTTAATGAAATGCTATAAAAACGGTATATAGGTCTTACCCTCGACGCAAGGATCACAACGGTATAAAGAAAGGTAAAATCCGACCTTCCAAGCTCCGGGATTTGCCAACAATGCGATTAAAGCGAATGACGTAGTTTGATTTCTCATCTCACAATGATTAGGTTTTAAAAAGTGTTTTAAGAACAATGACGGAAGTAATATATACTCTAATCGCATTATTAACAAAACCCGAGAAATCATCCCCCGTAAACCGGCTACTCGATCGAGTAGCTAAGGTACTTGATCGAGTGCCCCCTTACTCGATCGAGTATCCACGTTACTCGATCGAGTACCCAACAGGTCAGAAACTATTTTAAACTGCAACTCACCCTTACTCGACAAAGTAAGGCCTACTCGATAGAGTAGCCAGAGACTCATAAATACGTAGTATTACACGGGTCCCTTCTTTCATTAGAAATGACCAACAAGTTACGACCATCGATGTCCGCATCAATTAAGACCACCCCTAAGCAAATGTCACCTTAACTAGGTCACTACTCCATTTTACTCTTAATCTCACCTTATTTATCTTGACCTACTTTTACACTCCCAAGCAGAAAGTCGCGACCTAGGTCACCCATCCAATCATTTTCCACTTTCCAACATTTTCAATCATTTCCCACTTTTCACCATTTCCAATCATTTCCCACATTCTCTACCCCACCAAAACATCTCTCTTACTTTTCCTATTATTAATTTTTACCAAACAAATTATAAAAATGTTAATGTTAATTTTGTATTTTTGTTAAATATGTTAATTAATTATTTATTATTCCAATATTATAAGTATTTTAGTTATATTTAGTACACTTGGAAAAAAAATAACACCGTTAAAAATAAAAGCAAGTAAGATAATTTTATTACCATAAATAAAGTTAATTGAAAACATAATATAACATATTAAAAATCCGCATACATAAGAAAAAAAATTAAGAACCATGAAAATAAAATACATTCCAAAGTAGTACTAGTTACGGAAGTTTTGCAAAATATGCTCAACGAGATCATTTCTCAAAGCGATATGAGTGGCACGTTCACGAATCTAACCATAAATTTCTACGACATTATCTTTAGTTGGCCTTCTACGACGATGATATTCATACTGATCGGCATCAGTACCTAAAGTCGGATTATCTTCTATGAACTCCGCTATTATGTGTTCATAGTTAAGATAAGTTTCTCGTTCATCTTCCACTATCATATTATGCATAATAATACAAGCCATAAGAACCTTCCCCATCATAGTTCGATTATCCCAAAGAAGACAAGGGTGTTTGATAAACGCAAATCGATTTTGTAAGACGCCGAAAACATGCTCAACATCTTTTCGACAAGTCTCTTGTTGAGCTGCAAATAACTTATGCTTTTGAATTTGAGGCGCATTAATTGTTTTAACAAATGTTGCCAAAGATAATATCCCATGTTATATTCCGTGCCATTTACCGTGTAATTAACGGTTGGGGCGGATTCTTCTAAAACTTCATTAAATAGTGGAGAACGTTGAAGAACGTTAATATCATTAAGCGACCCTGAAGTACCAAAGAAGGCATGCCATATCCATAAATCGTACGATGCGACAGCTTCCAAAACGACTGTTGGCTTTCCACTTCTCCAGGAATATTGTCCTGCCCATCCCGATGGACAGTTTTTCCACTCCTAGTGCATGCAGTCAATGCTACCCAACATGACGAGAAGTCCACGAACCTCCCCCATATGAAGTAACCTTGCTAAATCTTAATGATTGGGTTTACGTAGATACTAGTTCCCAAAGTTTAGTATCACACCTTCGACGAACGATTTAAGAGAGTCTCTTATGAATGTATCGCTCATACATAAATATTCATCTACTGAATCAGTAGACGTACCATATGCTAGAACTCTTAAAGCCGTTGTGAAACTCTGCAATGTTGAGAAACTAAGTCTTCTATTACCCCCAGGTCGTTGTTGAAAAAAGTGATCGTTAGCGGATAGAGCATTAACTATACGCATGAATAAATGCTTGTGCATGCGAAATCTTCAGCGGAAAAGCTCCTCGGGATAGACCTGATCCATAAAGTAGTTGTTATATAATTTGTTATGACGCTCTTCACGGTTCCTCTCAATGTTTCTCCTACAACGTCTAGGAGGAGGAATTGGTCGTTGTATATTTCTATTGACACGCTCACGAATACATTGGACTACAAGGTTTTGTAGAGCCTCAGATATTTCATCCATTTTGGCTTCCCATTCGTAATCGGAAGGCTTATGTTGATCAATAATATTATCGTTGAAAGAGTTTGAACAGGAACTTGACTCAGACATTTTTTTTGGTAATAATATTTCATTTTATAATTTTCTTTTTGTAATTTTTTTATAGAATGAAAGAAGAAATATGTGAGAATGATTTTTTCTTACAACTATACGAGGTATATATAAGTGATTTTCTCCAACGGCTATATTCAATCTAACGGCTATATTTAATCCAACGACTATATATTAATCTAACGGCTATAATTGTTCCAACGACTATATTGTGATGTAACAGCTATATTCCAATCTAACGGCTATATTCCGATGTAACGGCTATATTCCGATGTAACGGCTATATTCCAATCTCAATTTCCATGTCCTAAAAATTCCGTCTTCATTTCCGTATTAATAAAAAACTCCGTGTCTAGCTAACTCTGTCTTTATTTTGAATAAAAAAAAAACAAAAAGTTTCAGTCTTAATTTCTCTAGAACTTACCAAACTCATTCATTTTTTCACTTTTCAATTACATAGATTTTCAATTACACAGATCTTCAAAAAAACAAACTATTCTCTAGAAATTACACAGATCTTCAATTACGCAGCATATATTGGAATTTTTTTTCCAAACTCGAACAACAATGGCTATCAACTACTCCCATCCCCAATTCCGATTCCAAAAAACTAAAATCCTCACTATCGACGGCGGCGATACCTCCGCCTTAATCGCCGGCTCATTCTTAGTCCACCTCGAACATACTCTCCAAATCAAAACTAACGACTCCACCGCTCGTATTGCCGACTTTTTTTTACCTTATCTCTGGTACCGGCGTCGGCGACGTCCTCGCCATCCTACTCTCCGCTGCTGACTCGTTTAATAAGCAATTTATTTATTTATTTAATGTAGGTGGTCGTGTTGGATGATTCATGGCGGTCGCAGCATATATTGGAGATGATTCTGGTAATTCTTTGTTCATCTTCAATTTTTAATCCGTAAATTATCCTGGATAAGTTATTTTTTTTAATCCGTAAAAATGATTCATCTTCAATTTTTAATTCGTAAAAATGATTCTGGTCGCAGCATATACTCCCTGCTGCTGACTCGTTTAACAAACTCATTTTTTTATCCGAAAATTATTCTGTTGCTGTTGGATGATTCATGCCGATGTTGCTGTTTATGGATCTGATTTTGCTCTTATTTTTTAATACGAATTTGTGGGACAAATTGCTAACAATAAAACATAATATTATTAATTAGTTTAAGTCGATGTATTAAAGATCAGACATATATTTTTGGATAAGTTTATTCTTCATCTCTTCATCATCTGGAATTAGATGTTGTTTTGCTAGCAATGTGTTTAAAATCTTCATCTCCGACTTCATCTTTATGTCTCCTCTTGTCATTTCTGCTATTTGTAAATCTGTTTCTATTCGCCTTTGCCGTAACTGAATTTGTGCTTTGTTATCGTTACTAATTCCGTTAAGAAGCGATTTATCTTCTTCGTTGAACGTACTCTCTGTTGTCGTCGTCGTTGTCTTTGTTTTGCCCTTACGCCTCTTCGCTGCTTCGCGTCCCTCGGGAGGATTGTTAATGTCTTCAACACTAGTTGGAGTGTCGACATTAACACTAGAAGTGGTCGGGATGTTAACACTATAAGGACTAGAATCCACATCCGACCTCGTCCTTTTAGAACTTGATCCACTTACTTCAGTGATTACACCCTTTTTTTTTTTTTTTTGGTAAAGACCATTTAGGGTGCTTACTCATAATATTATGATAAAACATTGAAATTAACAAAAGTATTACCATTGTTTTCAAGGCGATACAATTTTTGAGCCGCCTCAATGTCGTCTTCTATATTTGCCCCGCTTACGGGTGGTCGACTAATGACTTTGCTATAACAACCGACCCATTTGTTGACATTTAAATTTAGTCGTTTCCAATGACTTTTCATACCTTCAATAGTCCTTGGATGAAATTCGTAGTGACTTTTATTTTCTAGCCGAGCTTGTTCGTATAATTCTAATACATTTGACCATCTTACTATATTGATTTTATTTTTTCCAAGGATTGAATCTTCGCTACAAATACACCAAGCGGACATAAGAGCTTCATCTTCCTTCTCATTCCATTTGTCAATTTTATTTGTGTTGGATTTATTTTTTATGGAAGATGATGGTTTATATGTTTTGGTTGCACAATAATTTTCAATATTTGTTGTGTTGGATTGATTTTTTTCGGAAGATGATGGTATATTTGTTTTACTCGCACATTAAAGGGAGGCATTTTGAACAAATTCTTGTGTCGGGAGTTGAGATAACCACATTGGATTGCCAAAAATATCTAGTTTTTGAGAAAATTGGGTACCCGATAATAATTCCGAAAAGTAGGAATATAATTATTTTGAGTAGTTTTATTTAAATCGAAAATTGGATCTTCTTCGGAGGAAATATCGTTTATATTGTAACTTGAAAAATCAATATTATTTAAATCCATTTTGTTATTTTTGTAGTAATGTGAAGATATTATTTGAAGCAAGATTTTGGTGACTTCATGTTAATTTTGAGTTCCTTTAATAGACCATTAAAAAAAATTAACTTTTTTTTATTATCAGTTTTTTAATAATTATAAATCAAAAAATAAATGTTACATTTAATTGTTTTACTAACTAAGTATTTATTTTGGTTTATTTGGCATGTGAGACTTGGGAGTTCCAAAAGAAATGAAGAAGCAAAGTGGATGGTTGTTGGTAGTTGGATGATGCGTGAAGTGAAGAAGAAAGTTGTCTAACATTCATTTCATTTTTTTCTCTTCATTTGTGTTGTCGATATTTGTGCCCAACAAATACTTCATTGACATGTGGAAGGTCACAAGGCAACCCGCCCAAGTCATGGAATGACCTTTTTACATATAAGGTCTTCTTAATTTTTTCATTAATCCATGATTAAGGAGACCCACCCCCCAAGTAGTGACATAGTTGGTGACCTTGCTTGGGGGTGGTCTAAGAGTTCGGTACCAAAGTCGGAAAAAGGGGACGAGTATTCTTAAACAGGTACAACAATTTGGGTTTAGTAAAAGTATATAGGAATCATAATGGATGGAGGTTTTAATTCCCGATCTATTTAGGGGATGTTTGGTTCAAGCATTGTAGGTATAAGGTATGAGTTTGGAATGAGTTAAACTCATACCTTGTGTTTGGTTCACTGTTTTTATAATTTGATACTCATACATCAAACCCATGAGGGATGGGTTTCTCATACCCAAGGGGGAGGTGGGTATGAGAATGATACCTTGGTATCATATCAAAGAAGAGTATTGGACAAAATTAACATTAAGAAAATTTATTTTTTCCTCACAAAACTAAATATATCCATATAATTATTTTTTTTTCCTGAATTCTTTCTTTTCTATGAAAAATATAAACGATGATTTTTCTTGAACATTTTTAATAATATTGAATAAAAGTATTAAGATATCAAAAAAAGATTAAAATATGTATAAAAAACTATATTCAAGTTTTTAACTAATTAATTTATGAAAATTTAAAGGAGAAAATTAATACATAAGTAAATGGTACAATCAATACTATAGATATACAAAAAAAGTTCATTCTTCATTCTGGAGTTGAACCAAACACAAGGTATCAGGAATGGAGTTCCAAACCCATACCACCCTAGTTTAATTCCTGATTCTACATAAATGTCTCACTTTATGCGAACCAAACGTCCCCTTACTGTATCCACTATTTATTTTACTATATGTCCATTTGATAATTATAATGTACTCCCTCCCATTCTACATAAATGTCTCACTTTCCATAATTGTCTATTCATAATAGTGTTTCACTTTCCTTTTTAGTAATGTTTTATACTTATTTTAATTACCTCACCCACAACAATACCCCACCTCACCCCACAACAATAGTTATTTTAATCATCTCACCTCACAACAATACTTATTTTAATCACCCCACGCACCCACAATAATACCCCACAATACCTTCACTCTCTTCAATTACCTTACCCCACAACAATCCTTTACCTTATTTAATTTCATTCCTTAATTCTTGTGTCAACTCCCAATAGTGACAATTATCGGGAGAAAAAAAAATACTTGTGTCCTCCAGGAGTATCGTCCTCCTTACACCTAAAATTAATCCACCAAATAAAATATTATAAAAGGTTAGGTGTAACTTGTAAGGAGTACGGTTGATAGAGTCAAACTTGTCGATTCAATAAGGCATTCTTCGGCATAATTTGGTTTTATTTAAGGGTCTTTTGTCGGTATAATGAACAAGTTATCCCGTTCCATTGGTTGTTGTATTTAACGTGTTTTGATGCATATATGGAGCATGGTTTTGAGAAGAGAGTTCGGAGTCCCGAGCAAGTACCTCTAACAACACCCCGGAACAAGCAATCAAATGAAGACGGACTCCAAACGAGCTAGCATAGAAGTTGTCACTCCTTGATGAACGAGTACGAAGGACAAGTGGTGAAAGAAGCTAAATGAGAAGAAGAATTTTGGAGCGGAGACCAGCCTAGGACGCAGCCTACGACTGTTGACGCAACCTGCGCCGTTTGACGCAGGCCTGCGGTATGTGACGCAACTTGCGTTCTCCTCAGCCTTCGAAAGTTGATCACCCGTCTTAAGCCATCCCGTGGAAGCCCAAATGAGGTTTAACCTAGAAGGGAGT
This sequence comes from Silene latifolia, assembly GCF_048544455.1. Classification (NCBI taxonomy): domain Eukaryota; kingdom Viridiplantae; phylum Streptophyta; class Magnoliopsida; order Caryophyllales; family Caryophyllaceae; genus Silene; species Silene latifolia. The sequence goes on along the minus strand of NC_133526.1, from coordinate 34,602,978 downwards.
ACATCCATATATATAGTTTCATTGTTTGAAGACCTAGTTTATGATATCATTATTGAATAATCACAAACTTGTATGTTGAGTAAGAACTTGGTATTTGGAGAGCAAAGTTGTAATCTTTTGATTGGTTTTATGTCAATCTTTCCAACAATCTTAGATTCATCTATGGTTATGGAAGGCTAGACCTTTTGCTTGGTATAATTTGGTAGACACTACTTTCCTTAAGCTTTGTAAGAATCTCTCAATCTTTCCTCAATAATTATTGCATATTCCTTGAAATTCATGTTTTATGTTGGATGTTATTATGTTAGGTGATGAGTCATAACGATATACATATTTATGCATCACCTTAATTACATTTGATACGATTTTCGTGCTATCTAGTTTATATTAATTACATGCCTTTTATGTTAAAATGTCGATACTTCCGCTGTTTGATGTTTAATGCAGGAAAGATGCATTTGAGGAGCAAATGAATGAAATGGACATCGCGGAGTGGGCATGAAGGAATACACGAAGTATGGCACGGGAATTCATAAGAATGAAAGAAGAGAAGTTAAGAAGACAACACGAAGAAAAGAGTTGAACCAGGATGGTTCTCGATCAACTACACCTAGGCTCGATCGAGGAAGTTGGTTACTCGATCGAGTGCACATAGGCTCGATCGAGGAACCACTTGTTTCCAGCATTTTCCGCAATATCCTTAAGTCAGTTATGTTTTACTATAAATACCCAATTCGTACCCTAAATTTATTTACGTCTTATTTTACATAGCTACGCTTTATATTACCCTAGAAACTCTCAAATACTCTTAATTTTAGTTTTATTATTGTTCGGATCTTCTTAGCTTGTTCTTCATTATTATTATGGTATTGTTTATAATCCTTCCTCAATTATTAATAATTCAATTGCTTGTTCATCTTTTATGCTTTTAATTATGTTTTCCTTTATAATTATTATTTTTGTTCCCTCTATTATGCGTAACTAAACCTCTTATCTAGGGAGAATGAGGATTTAGGTTATTAGAAGGGGGTTATATTGATGAATTGATAGTTAAATTGCTCTTTGTTGTTGTTCAGTTTGTTGGTTTGAATATAGTTTATTAGCTTCTGCAAGGTAATTAATTAGTATTGCATAAACTAGGATTTTTACTGATCGAGTTAAGACTAGTAAAGGCTACAGTAAATGAATAGAATTAACTAATGATAGCAATCACATGTTAAGTTAGATCTAAAGGACATATTAGAACGACTGATCATATGACCTTAAACAACATAATTAGCTCTATCAATGAATTAAACCTTACCCCGTATAACTACCTAGTGAACCTAATCCCTAGACTCTTCATTATTTTGAATTTGTCTTTATTTACATCGCAATTAGTTATTAGAAATCAAACAATCAACCCCATAAAATTGTTACCTTTAAGACGAACTTAAAAATATAAACAAACTAGATTAATTAACTCGCTGATGAGTAGTATTTTAGTCAATTCTTACCCCTAATTTATACCTTATTCCAACTCGATTTTTTATACTTGAATGATTCAAAAGCTCGTTTTACTAGCTAATTAATAATAATTAGTCTTTTTAGCTAGACTTGATAAGTAGTCGGTTGTTAGTATAATAATGTTAGTATCACTATTATTTTATTAATATAATTTGTAGTCGAGACGGGATAATAAGGCAGAGACTCGAGCTTCAAATGGAAGGCCAAAGTAAGCTAAGAAAGGATTGAAGCTAGCAAGGCATCAAAGAAGGAAGATGAGGCCTAAGAGGGTTCTGAGCCTATCCAAGAGGGTTCTGAACCGGTCCAAAAGGGTTCTGAGCCGGTCCAAGAGGGTTCTGAGCCGGTCAAACAGGGTTCTGAGCTGGTCCACTGGCCAGTAACCCTCCCAAGGCCAAATCCAAGGAAAAATGGAAGAAAACATCAGATGGTTCTGAGCCGGTCTAGGATAGGCGGCCGGTACATCGGCCTAGAACCAATGCTAATCAAGACTCAAGCTAAACTTTAAAGAAAACTTCCAGATGGTTCTGAGCCGGTCCAGGACAGGCGGTCGGTCCACCGGCTCAGACCCCTTCCTCTGCATTTTTTTGTCTTTCTCTCCTTCGTTTGACCTAATTATTAGAACACTATATATACTCCATCATATTTTGTATTAGACACATAATCCTAGACCAAGAATTTTTTATGCTCTTTAATTAATCATTCCTTAATCAAATTGTAATCTTTCTTTAATTAGACTTTAATTACCCCTCAAATTAGTGTAGGTCTACTTCTAGTCTTAGTTCATTGGGTTGTATCTTGAAGATTAGAAGAAATTCATCTTCTTTTATCATCCAAGTTTGTTACTTTCCTCTTTGTTGGTACAATTTCTCTCTATTTACATCTTATTTTCATTTGTTTACATTTCTTATCTTAGTTAATTACTCTTTGTTCAAGTCACCATGTTGTTTGTCATTGTTTGCATATTGTTTTCCCTTATTGTTGAATTCATACCCATGGACATGTGTGAGTAGTCTTATCTAGGGTATATGGGGAACTTGGGTAATTAAAGAGGATGAATTTGGGTTGTTAACACATTAGTGTGGGTGATTATGTAGTTTCTACTCTCATGTATATGAAGTGTTCGATGAAATGATTGAATGAAAGCTTGAATTTTTCATTAGCATGTTTAACTTATCTTGGTGCATTTTACTATTGGATGTCTTTAGAAGTGTTTATTGATGTGTGCATTTTATATAGACTTTTTGTACCGTATTTGCACGCATCTCTATGCATATTACGTAGTATTAAGCTACAAATGTCCCCCGAATTGTCTACTTTGGTTTGTCTTGTATTACTTGCAGGTATGGACCGGAAAGAAGCACAATCAAGCTTAATACATGTCTCTATGCATGCATTTAGGATATAAGTTGAGTCGGAGCTTGGAGACTACCATTTTGAGATGCGCATAGAAGTAAGGAAGCTAGGCGAGCAAAGGAAGAGCTTCAAATTACTAGTGCCTACTTTGAAGAGCCATATCTCGAGTTCTACAACTTATTTTCAAGTTATTCCAATTGGAAATGAATGCTTGTCCTATTAGATTTCCAACGCCATCGGAAACACTCTGTTTTCCCAAGTAACGAAGAAATGGAGGCCGTTTGAAGTTCAGTGCGCGAAGTAGGAAATGTGCGCTGGAAGTCACTCGATCGAGTACTATCTTGCTCGATCGAGCACCTATTGTCTTCGATCGAATGATACCTTTTTGATAGTGTTCGATCGAGTACCTAATGTCCTCGATCGAGAGGTTTGTGCTAGGAGTTACTCGATTGAGATGTTCTAAAGTCCTTGATCGAGTACTTTTCTATTAGACGCAAGATTTCCGTATCTTGTTATGTATCTTAGCCCAAATAATTATCTTTCCTATAAATAAGGAGGACGTCATTAGGTTTAAACTCTCTCTTTTTCTTTCTTTTTGGATCCTCTTTCAGACGGTTGCTTTGTTCTGCTATTTTTCCGGATTTCCTTCTCTGTAATTCTCCCTCTCTTTTATGTTATTTCTCTTTTACTCATTTCTTCATCATGGTTGTTCTTGCTTTATTTTTCGTTCTTGTTTTATTTACTATTAAGCTTTTTTTTATGACGAGGAGATTGAATCCCCCTAGGCCCATGCATTCCCGCACCACCACATGGATCATGTAAGCCACCCCTTCGGGGGCTGCAGTGGTCAAGTGATCATCGCCCCAGCTGGTAGTCGAACCCGGGACCTCTCAACTCCTGCACTTATGCAAGTTTCAAGCTTCAAAGTTTAACCCGGCTTAGCTAATCCCTTAATGCTAGGATTAGGGGAGTCATATCTTGGTAGTATAGCAATGATGCGATAGTTGCTTTAGGAGATTTAATGTGAGAATTGTTTTCTTAACAATATAATTATAATCGTTTAGTTGAATGCATGCAACTGAATTAGTTAATTTGGTTAAGTTCAGACCTAGATCGGAAGATTGGAATGAATAGACCTGTTATGAGCAATAAACTACACTAGTGAGGGCGGAAGCTAAGCTAGTAGTATTTTAGGGCGGATAGTGGACCGGAAGGACCTTTTCTTTACCCTTCTCACATCAGACCGACTGACCTCATCTCTAGCTGATTTGTGTAATACCATGGTAACCCGACATCCGGGCATCTCTCTCTCTCTTTATTTTCTCTCAACCCTTGCTTTTATTAGTTTAGTTTATTCAACTCAACCCCCCCATCTTGTGACCTTAGACAGACCGAATAACGAGTAGATAGTGTCCGCCTCCCTGTGGATACGATACCCGACTTACCTCTGCTGCATTAGTAGAGCCAGTTGGTTTTATTTTTGATAGGGTTGCGATAGCCGTGTCATTTATTGAGATGCTTAAATGAAAGTTGGAGCCTTTCTTAGACATATTTGATCCATCTTGGTGCCTATGTTATTAGATAGTCTTTATGGCTTGTTTGTAGCAAGCTCACCTTAATCAAGTGACAAATTATTGAGGAACTTAAGGTGACTAACAAATTAATCCTAAATCCTTGACCACTATCATCACTAATCTCTTGTTGGACCTTGTTTCTCCCCTTAATTACCCTTTGTGAACCCAAAAACCTTAGCTTTACTTCATTAATTAGAAACAATCTCATTCAGTTTAATTTTATATCTTATTTGCATCTTAGTTTATAATCAACCAATATTACTTTTGTTTGACTTAAATAGGATTTAAACCGACTAAGTATACACCCCCGCCATCTTTGTGTTCGACCCCGATTAAATACTACTTTTTAATTGGGTTTTATAAATTGAGCTTGATACCGGAAATGACGACAAATTCCTAGGTATCACTCGCCTCCCTGTGGATTCGATCCTTTCTTGCCACTAGCTACTAGTTAGTAGTAATTTAGGATTTATTTTGATAGGCCAACGACTGAAAATAACCTTATCAAATTTGGCGTCGTTGTCAAGGAGGCAAAAATTTTTCTAGTTGTTTTTGTTTATTTTTCTCTTTTGTCTCAGGGAGCATCAGTTCCTTTAGACAGTTTGATATTTTCTTGTTGTTTTCGTATATGCCCAGGTCTCACAGGTCGAAAGATTGTACTTTTGATCCCGAGCCAGAGAAGACTTTTCGCTATAGACGAAAATTTCAAAGAGAAATAAGTCAGGTGGAAGACTTGAGTACACTTGGCTACGAGCGGTTTACTTTCGCAGAAGATTCGTCCTTTAAAGAGGACACACTTGTTTCTACACCCATTACTCCTACAACATTGAAGATGCCGACCTTGGCACGTCATTCCGAACCCACCGTTGATTCCATTCCTAAAGGTTTTAAGCTCCTTACCACTGATAAAGGGACTTTTGAGATCAAACCATCTTATATAAGCCTAGTAGAGAGAAATTTATTTGGAGGAAAAGCTGGAGAGGACCCCACCAAGCACATGGAGAAATTTGTCACAGATTGTTGTTCTATTCCTTTGACAGCTGTGGTGACTCAAGTTCAAGTCAAACAAAATCTTTTCCCTTTCTCTCTGAGAAATGATGCAGCATAGTGGCTACATGACTTGGATATAGAGACCGACGCAATCACTAACTGGACTTCATTAACTCTTGTATTCTACAAGAGGTATTTTCCACTGTAGAAGACTAATGATCTTAGAAGCCAGATCACGAGTTTTAAGCAAGGTCCTACCGAATACTTTAATGAAGCCTGGGCTCGTTTTAAAAGGCTAGTTCGATCCGTCCCTCATCCTGGCTTCCAGATTTGGTTCCTTTGCAACCAGTTTTACAATGGGTTGTATGATGATCACAAAGCATTGCTTGATTCAGCTGCCAATGGGAGATTACAAGATAATACTAATGACGGTAATGCTTGGAAGTTGATTGATCAGATAGCTACTCACACTGCTGAGTATGGTAACCCCAGAGGTAGTAAGAGAGGAAGTGGTTCAGATAATGTTATTGCGGCACAATTAGAGGCCTTAACGGCTCAAATAGCTGAATTAAAGACATTTTAGTCTTTGGGTAATAACCAAGAAATAGTTCATATGGTTCAACAAGAGGTGTCCTGTGAGAGACGTGGGATATATAGATGGCCACACTACGACCAAGTGTATGAGTAAAATTGAACAAGTTCATGCCTTCCAATCTTTCAAGCAAGGTACTCCCTATTCTAACTTCTTCCCTGAAAGGAGTCAAATTTTTTTTGCTCAAGCCCCGCCGCAGAATGCTTATATTATTCCTTCAAATCGTGGTAATAAACCACAAGGGTACTTTTTTCGGCAAAATCAAGGAGGTTTTCAACAGATGCAACCTCCTCCTCAAGCTCCAAGTAATGAGATGGCAGAGATGAAAGCTCTTTTGCAACAAAGTTTGGTGATTCAACAAAAGCAAACGGCTCAGATTTCCGAACTAATAGCTCACAAAAAGATGTTGGATACTCAAGTTGCTCAAATGGCGGCTCAAAATCCTTCAAAACAGTCCAACAATCTTCCTCCTCAAGGTAAGAAAGCACATGAGCAAGTTAATGCTATTTCTTTGAGGAGCGGTACTACTTATCAAAGTCCGGGCGTGCCCATTATTGAAGATGAGGTTCCTTTCATGGATCCTAAGGGATTGGGTAATCTCAAGTTGAGTGATGATGAGAAAGAACTGAACAAAGATTAAACACGGGATAAGAAGAAAAGCAAAACAACGATGAACAACTTGATTCCTCGACCGAGTAAGCACGGGCTCGATCGAGGAACCACTGTGCTTGATCGAGTACAACACGGGCTCGATCGAGGCACCCCCACAGTTGACAAATTTTCGCGTGTTTTAGCTACGACATTGGAAGAAAATAGGATCTTCGATCGAGTGACTATTGGACTCGATCGAGGATCCCCTATAACTGACGATAATTCTTCCAAACCGACTTCTAAAGCAAAAGAAGCCGAGCCAATTATAATTCAACTACCTTTTCCTCAATGATTGCAGAAATCTAAGCTCGAACAATAGTTTGGGAGGTTCATGGAGGTAGTGAATAATCTTCAAGTAAGTGTGCCATTTACTGAATTGGTCACTCAAGTGCCGGCGTATGCTAAGTTTTTGAAAGAAATCTTGTCAAAGACGCGGTCTTTTGATGAAGTTGAAACGGTAGCATTCACACAAGAGTGCGCGGCCGCATTATAAGCTAACTCACCACCGAAGCTAAAGGGTCCAGGGAGTTTTTCTATTCCATGTGATATTGGTAGTATAGCTATTGATAAAGCCCTTTGCGATTTAAGGGATAGTGTTAGTGTCATGTCGTATTCTATATGCAAAAAGTTAAATATGAGTCAACTACGTGTCACTAATATAACCTTGCAAATGGCTGATAGATCTTTAAAGAAGCCTATTGGTATCTTAGAGGATGTGCCAGTTAGAGTAGGGAAGTATTTCATTCCAGTTGACTTTATCGTTACGGATATTGATGAGGACTCTCAAGTCCCTATTATTCTAGGTAGACCGTTCCTTCACACTGCAAGAGCACTCATAGATGTTAGGGATGGTAGTTTGACACTAAGAGTTGGGGATGACACTGTTAAATTTGTTCTTGATAACGCTCTAAAGCGTCCTCACTCAGTAGCTCCATGTTATATGCTTAATATTGTTGATCCAGTTATTCATGATTCCTTTACTTTATGTTTGGACAAGAATCCGTCTGACACCCCTGCTGTTGCGTCATATCCATGAGTAAGGAAGTGGATAGATACAGAAGTTAATTTATGGAAATGAGCCTCATCCTGAGCCGGTTTATAGCTATGGTGATAGTGTTGACTTGGAGGCCGAGTTTGATGCTTTGGAAGCAGAGACATTCAAAGAGGCGCCCGTCGGAATTTATGAGATGAAGCAAGCTCCTATGACGGATGAAGTACCTCATCTCCTTCCAAATGATGATGACTTAAAGAGCGATGAACATACTTGCTCATATTTTATATTAGACTTTGAGTTTGATGAGCCAGAACTTTATTCATTGCTTATTTTCTTTGTTTGGACCATTTATTGGTGCTACTTATGTCTGTGTGTAGCACATGGGCTACATTTTGATTTACTATTACATGTTTTAAGTTGTATTGATTATGCCTTGCATGACATTTATTTTTAGTGCAGGAAAAGTCTGCTGGATGGATACTCGATCGAGTCCAGCCAAGCTCGATCGAGTCCAGGCAGGCTCGATCGAGTACCCAAGCTTTTTGGGTTTATTTCGTTGCTGGCTTGGATATGAATTTCGCGGTTGGTCTTTCTCCCCTATTTTTGCAGCTGGTTTGGGAGAACTCCTACGCTCTTACCCGGTATTCTATTCCCTTGTAACTATTTTTATTGTATTATCTCTATGTCTTTTCCATTCCTTTTGTTAGATGTGTCCTTCAGGTTGCTGGAAATTTTTGTGTAATTGTTATGCTGTAGGCGTCATAATGAGGACACTGTGACATTTAGGTTTGGGGGAGGAGTCTTTAATTATGTTGTGAGATTTATTTATGTCGTGTGCATTTATATCCATAATCCATAACTCCATAATCCATAAAAATTTTAAAAAAATTCAAAATATAAAAATATGGTTTTACTTTGTTTTAGATCGAGTCTTGGTGAATTTAAATAATAATGATGTTTGACACGTCTGTCGTGTACCTGTTAAAAATAAACTAACTAAACTAACTATATAGTTAGGGAAGTCAGGTCGATCTCCACAGGGAGGCAAGATATCTGTAGTGGTCCGTCTATTTGGTCACAAATGGGGGGGTTGTTTGAATTGTTATCTAAACTACGAGTTTTAAAGGAAAGAGAAATAAAGGGCAAGAGCAATAAAGGCAAGGAATAAGATTTAAACTATCAGAAAGAGAGGGACATGTCAGGACTTCGGTTCACTACGGTAGTCTAGTGACTCAGCTGTAAATGACTTAGACGAATTAATGTAAGACGGATGCTGAAAGGTCTTTTCGGTCCACTTTCTATCCTAAAAAAACCACTAACTTAACTTTCATTCTCGTCAGGGTAGTCTACTGTTCATAGCAGGCCTATTTAGTCCAATCTTTCGATCTAGGATTAATTTTAGCCAGATTAAAGGTTAACTCAGAAGTGTGCACTCAACTAAGTCAAATAAATACAATTAAATTGCTATGGTGACAGAGTCTTGTAATCAATTCATCTGTTTCATTTACTACATCGTCACATTCCTACCGCAGATCCCCTAATCCCAACATGAAAGGGGTTTAGCTACTCATGTCACTAATTAAACTAACAGCAGATAAATCCCCAGCAGTAAACATTATGAAATAACAATAAAATTGCATAAAAGAGAAATTAGGGCAGAAGAATAAATGGAGTAAACAAGAAATTAAAGCAACAGAAGATTAATTATTATTAAGAAAAGAGAAGAGGATTACAATCTTGCGAATCCGGCGTAAAGAACAATCGAATCCGAGCAAAATAACCCAAGAAATAAAGTAACAGTCAAGAAGAATGTTTTACGCAGTAAGGTTTTGATAAAAGCTAATTAGTGAATAAAAACTGATGCTAATGACCTAACTAAAGCTTGCTTAAATAGCAAAGTAATTAAGTTTAGCGAAAAAAAACATAACACGGGCTGTTTAGAAGCCCATAATAGCAAAACCACTCGATCGAGTGGATTAAAACTACTCGATCGAGCAAATCTTCAACAGCATCTACTCGATCGAGTAGAAAGTTACTCGATCGAGTAACCTGTCTTTCTGCAAGCTAAGGATCGAGTGGAAAACCACTCGATCGCAAAAGCTAAATTAGGTGCATATTCCACTTATTATCCTTTAATATATTAGTTGACACTCTCATTTACAAAAGATTCCACCATTTTTAACTTTTGTTTCATTCTTCATTTTGTGATAAACACCATAATCCAATACAACAAAGTTAAACCCCTAAACACTACTCGGAATATTAATCCACTGAACTAACTAATTATGGACAGAAATCATAATTAGAACGGGACAATACTCATGTCTTTATCGACTAAACTAGCTAATAGAAGGCGAGAATAAAACGAACAATGCACGGAAAACCGCGAAACAAGCAACGGGCCGACCCGGGCCAGCCATGGGCCAGCCGTGGCCTGCCGGGCTGCTGCTCGGCAGCCGCCGCCACCATTACTCCTCTTTTTTTCCATTTTTATTCATTATAAGACCGTCTGAAACATAATTAATCGTTCCCAATACTAACTTGTTAACTAAAACTAACAAAAATACATGGATTAAACATGCATGCATCAAATTTAATCATGTGAAAATTATTACTCAAACAAAAATCACAAAACATACAAAAACAACAAAGATTGTGACGATAATTCGTCGAGTAACTCGAAATATGTTACCTTAAGCTAGAAAAATGAGAAATTAGCACCTTAAAACCCAACCCTAATATGCAACTAGCCGCTATCTTTGATAAAATACGAGTCCCCAAACTCGTCCTCCAATTCTTCACCTAAATAAACAATTAAAACACAATAATAAGTACATAAAACCGAAATTACCGAAAATTCATCTTAAAACAACTTCAAGAAAACTGAAATTAAATTATACCAAGTTGTAGATCTCGACGAGGGGATTCCGGAAATGTAAATTTCGTGAAAAACCGATAAGAAATGAAGAAATTAGGGCGATTTTAGCTTGAAAATGAACAAAAATGGTGTTTTGGTGTTGTTGGAAGGTTGAAGATGAACATAAGAATAAGAAAATCAGAAAAAATGAAGGGGAAGGGGGGGTTGGTCCGCGGGAAAGGAGAGAAAGAAAGGAAAGAGCGGGTTTGAGTCGGGATTTTTCGAGTCGGTTTTGACTCGTTTCGATAATAATTAAAACCGTAAGTCAAATGCAAATTCCGACAAGACCAAAGTTTTTAAACACGAGATTACAAGAAAATTGAATATTCATACGACCCATTTCCAAATTCGTTTACCCAACGTTCAAAAGAATTGTCATTTTCCCCCCGATACGCCCTTATTTCGAAATAAAAGATTTTACACGGTTTAAACTATTTTTAAACATTTCAAAACTATCAAAATAAATACTTTTTTTCAAAATATAATAAAATTATATTTCTTTGAATTATTTTTACTTTAAACACATTAATGTCAAATTTTACTTGATTAATTAATTATTTCCGAAATATATTAACGGTCCGAAATTTACGGAGCGTTACAATCCTGGGACGTAAAAACCACTCGATCGAGTGGTAAAACTGCTCGATCGAGTACTTTGTCTTCATTTCAGCTCAAGTCCGCGCCTAAACGCCTCGTAATCCATGCCATGACGCTTCCAAACGTAGTATCTCACTCAGGAAAATCCCGTCTCCTCTAAATGCATGCAAAAAGGACGAAAAAGAGTACGATTCCACTACTTTCGCGTTCATTTCTACAAAATGGGCAAAACGAACCAAAGTAGCCAATTCGGGGCAAAATACTATAAAAACAGTATAAAAACCGTGTAGAAATACGTGTTGAAATAGGCTAAAAAGACTATATAAAAAGCACGTATCAAATCTCCCCAAACCGAACCTTTACTCGTCCTCGAGTAAACTAAAATGCAACTGATGGAACGGAAATGATAACTCAGAGCTAGCTTAACTTGTCTACTTGAACCAATTTAATGCAACAAAAACTAACAGTTATAGCTAAGCAGTCAATACGCAAACGAGTTATAAGCTGTTCAGAATCATAGCCAACCTATCGACCTTGCAAGACCAACAAAATCGGACTCTCTCGTGGTCACTCTTCTCTCATGAAGCAAAGGGTGAATAATATGTAAAAGAGAGAAGAAAAGGCAGTCACTCACCTAACTGCGACCTACATAGCATGCATGCAACAAAAATGAAAGACAATTCAAGTACTAATGCACACACTTCAACCAATAATGTCCGTCACAGCCGAGGGCTTACAAATAAATTGGGAATAGTGAGGTTCAGGTGAGAAAGGGCAAAACATGTTATGGAAATATGGAGGTAAAAGCGTCAAGCTAGTTCCTAACAGGACCATAATAAAAACCATCCGAATCTCAACTGACTGAAAAACTAAGTACAAGTGCCCTTCATTTGGCACAAAGCTCACTAAACTCACACACAAACTCCTCAAAAAATATAGAATAAGAATGGAGGAGTCAGACGGTCACAAACTTCTCTTTTTTAAACACCGTCTGAAATAACTAACTGAGACAAATCAATTCTTTTTTTTTCAAACTCTCTCTTTCTTTTTCTTCCTAATTCACGTTTCAGCTTTTTTTTTTCTTCTTTTTCTCACGTTTTCTCTTTTTTTTTTCTTTTTCAATTCTTTTTCCTCCTTCCTTAATTTTCCAACAACTCCCAACAAAGAAAAACGGGCCAAAATGCAGATGAAAACTCATACCCAAAAGATCATACTAACTAGCTTGACTAGACAGGCTTAATTTGGAATGTAGCTAATGGGTCAAGGAGGAAAATTTGGCTAATGTGGAGCTAAATGGGTGAAAAATATAAGGAAAGGGAAATTTGCAAGCACCTCCCTGCATGTGATACCAACCACAAACCCGAATATGTGCATTTGACGAGAAATTGAATGTCATAAAAGTGCAAAAAAGATGAACATGTTATGCAAGGAGTACTACTCTCAATTCCTAATGAACTGGTCATGAATGTCACCAGTTATAAGGCTCTAAAACTCAGAATTTTCAAGTAGTTTGACAATTTATCATGTCAAGTCTAAACAATCAGCTATATTTGAACAGAAACTCGTAGACTATGCGTATGACAAAGCTAATAACTATCAATAAAGTGCAAGGCTCAAGCAAAAAGACAAGTTAAGTGCATTATCATCACGGAAATCTACCGTTCCGACTCAACCTATATGCAAAAGTAAACGTGAATTTTTTGATTTTTTTTGAAATTTTCTAATTTTAATTTTTTTTTGGATTTTTGATTTTTGATGAAATAAACAACAATGCAAAGCTGAAAAATAAACGTGAATGCAAAAACAGATGCAAATGCAGACTTAAAAGGATGCAATACCCTCCCCAAACTAAAACGGACAACGCCCTCGTTGTCCTCCAGCATACACCAGCAGATATATACGGGGAAATGGGAATATACAACCAAAAGAAAATAAAAACAATAAAAATAAAGGAGACAAAAATAAAGAGTAGAAGATACATACAAAAGACGAACTTTCCCAAACCAGCCAGAAAACTGGGGAAGTGAGTAGACCAGTAGCTACTCGTCGTCGTCGTCACCGTCGTCGTCCACCACCGTGTACTCCGGGTCTCTCTCCTCCTCTCTCCTCCTCCGCTCCTCAGCTCGAGCTCTCTCCACTGCCACCTCTGGGTCCTCGTCCTCCTCCTCCTCGGACACCGGGTACCCCTCAGGTGGGTACCGGAAGAAGGAAGGGTGTGGCCAACCCTCTGGGATCGGTCGGTGCCGCCGCAAGTGGTACCCGTACAGAGGGTGCAAGGCTAGAGCCAAGTCCCTCTCCATACGAGCCTGACGCTCTGCAACCTCAAGCAACAAACCGTAAACGGCGCCCCTTGGTCCAGGACCGCGGGCGCCACAAAGGGAGGAGGTGGTACGAAAGTAGCCGGTATGTCCGGCTGGGTCTGTGTCTGGTCAGTGGGAGTGGGAGTAGGAGTAGGAGTGGTAGTAGTAGTAGGAGTAGGGGTCGGAGTGGGAGTGGCCGTGGAAGGCTGGGTGCTCCCTGAAGGTGTAGACCCCTCTCCGGTCTCAAGACGCCGCTTCTTGGCGGCGGGTGCATCAGGAGGTGGTCGGCGTGGAAGGTGAAGGTCAGGCAGTGGTGGCAGGCGGGCGTCCCTAGCAACAGTAGGAAGGGGCTCTAGACGGGGGAGAGTCTCACAAGGTAAGTCTACAGACAGGAAGCCGTCTATCTTCCATGTCTGGTAGTCTGGGGTAAGCCAATGCTGAGAAAGCATGGCATCCAGACTCAGTAGCCTCTCTCCCTGGAGGTAATGCAGATCACGAGGCCAAACGGGGATGAGGGAACGGGCAAGAATGGCGGCGATGCCACCGCAGGCAATGGTTCCCGTCTCCTTCTTCCCCTGGCTCTGAAGGTACTGGGCGGTCAAGTAAGCTATGTTGAGGGTAAAGGGACCCTCACAGTCGATGTTCAAGTAACCGCCCAGGATGGAGAGCTCGGTGTTTGTGATGTTGTTCGGCTCCTTTCGGCCGAAAATAGTGCTCCCCATCAGTCTAAGGAAACAACGGACAGTAGGGAGGTGGACCTGTTGGAGCTTTCGCTCCTGAAAAGTGGTGTGGGCCAGGGTCCTCCAAAGCTGACGGAAGACCCTCATTGGGGCGGAAACCGCGCCCGTAGAGGTAAGGCCAAGTAACCTACCAAACTCCCTAAGGTCTTCGGAAAGGTCCGGTTAAACAACTGGAAGGAAACTGAAGAACTAGAGGGGTCAACATCGTGTGCCCCTGAGGAGAACGTAAAGGAGCTGAGAAACTCGAGGCTCAGCTCCAGAAAAGTGCGGCCGCTCATAGTGATGAGCCCGACCATCCCCGTGGCCCGTAGTAAGTCACAAACCGACCCGTAAATGCCGAGTCTCACTAGCGCCGTTTTCTCTAGAAAACGGGAAGGAACATGCACACAGCTTAGCAGGTTATAAAATTTCGTACGATGTAAAGCGTTAACAAAATGTACCTGCGGATAATCTGGGTGAGAGTCGAGAGAAGTGTGCCCTCGTGATCGTTGTGAAGTAGAAGCATCACCAAGCGTAAGCGAGTGGAAGTAGAGGTGGTGGTGCGTAACGAGATCGTCTACGACCTGACCTCGGAACCCGAAGTAGTAGCCCGTGCAGTGACGGAGTGAGGGACCAGGGCTGCTCTGAAAGCAGCTGCGGCTGCTGGCGAGTCCACCACAGGAGTAAAAGCAGTGGCTGGTGTAGAAGTAGGGGCTGCTATGGCCACCATTGAAGAGGAACTAGCAGCAGTGCTAGCAGTGGTGGTGACCGTAGAGGAAGTGGCAGCCTGAACTGAGCTAGTAGCAGAGCTAGCTGGAGCAAAAACTGTACCCGCAGCTGAAACTAGAAACACTGGGGCTGCGGTAGTCACTAAAGTGGAGACAGTGGCAGCAGCAGGGGCCACTGTCTCAGACAGAGACGGACTAGAGGTGGAGCTGGTAGAAGGTAACAAACTAGACTCCATCCTGTAACAAGGGTAGGGGGCATGATAAGACAAAAAGTGGCTAACAGTGGCTTAAACAGAAGGAAAACCAACATGCATAGCCTGAAAACTCCCCTACCAGTCGAGAAATTTCGACCTACAGCATATAATTCCCAACAATTCCCCAAAAAAAATTTCGAATAGCAGCGTGTAAATGGCGATAAGGCGGGCATAACAGTCAATAACAACAACATGTAAGAAACAACTGAACTTAATTAGGTTATGAAAGCATGTAAACCCGTCTGACAGTCGAAAAAATTCAACTGAAACAGCCCTAATCGCGAAATTTCGCACAAAATTCGAATTGAAGCATGTTAAGCATGGACAGGGGTGTGATAACAGTCTAAAACAGCAGCAATTAAGCGACAAGGAGGCTAATTTAGACAAATTACAGCAATGAGAACCATAATGACAGTCGAAAAGTTCGACTGTCCTGAACCCATATCGCAAAAATCGTGTAAAATTTGAATTAAACATGCAACAATAGTGAGGAAGGGGAAATGATCATCAAGCAAGATAAGTAGGGGCAAACAAAGACAATTAAAGTCGAAAAATTCGGCTAAACCAAAGTTTCGAACCCTAATTCCAAAATTCCTCATAAAAATTCGAAAAAACGAAATTAAAATGCAATGAGGAAGTAGAAATCACTTACTTGATGATAGAAATCCTACAAAAGGGCAATTAATCTTCAAAGAACAAGCAAAACAAGAGATTTTTCGAGCTAAAAACCGCAAACCTTAATCCCTTTTTAGAACCGTGAAAACGAGCACAATCAAGGGGGAAATTAAGGGGCTTTGAAAGATTAAAAGGCAAGCAAGAGATTGTAGGAGGCGGATTTGGGCAAGAAAATGGGGATTTGAGGGAGTTTGTGTCGCAATTAGGGATGAGATAGACGAAAATTAGGGAAAAATGAAGATAGAAATAAAAGGGATGAGTTTAAAAGAAAACTCCCTGCGTCCTGTTCATTTCACTCGATCGAGTGGTTTTAAACCACTCGATCGAGCACTTTGATGCTCCAGCTACTCGATCGAGTAGAAATCTACTCGATCGAGAACTCCCATTTATTGCTTTACTCGATCGACCAGAGGACGCACTCGATCGACCAATTTTTCACTTGATCGAGTACAAAAAGTACTCGATCGAGCTCTTTTCTCGCGTAAGCTCTTGAATTTCGTCTATTCTTCCCTTGGAATGCGTAAAACTTCCCCAAACCTGTATAAAAATACGTGCAAAAATATCCCAACATACCAAATACGCATATAAACAGTCTATAGTCTAATTCTCCTAATAAAAGCAATAAAACAAATTCAGCGGAAAATTCAAAAATTATCTATTACAAAGTGTTACACGGGGCATTTCCCGCTCAATTCCCAATGCAATTCTGTAGCCCCTTGAAGGGCTCCTGACTGGAGGACGTCATCTCAGCAACGTTGATTGCCCTTCTCAACTTCCATGAGCTTGAATATTCATTTGAAACAGTAGGAGGGGAGTAGTTCACATCCACATAAGCGCGGACTTTCCTCGTCCTTGCTCCTCTATCACCATCTTTAGCATCCTTATCTCTAATTTGATTGACAGCAGTTGCACAACATCCTTTGACAGCTCCTTCATTGCTTTCATCTGTACCTGCAGCAAGGAAAACAGACGAACTTTCCTCCTTTTTGCTCTCAGTCTGAGGCGGAGGGGTAACAATTGCAGCACAATACTCCAAATTTTCAACTGGAGTGTCAATAATAGGGTCAATAGAGGAGAGAGCATTGCAAGGCTGAGCTTGCATGAGAGCCCTCCGAGACTTAGACTGATGAAAAATCAGCTCCTCATCCCCTACCTGAAAGGTCAAAGTCTTCCCCCCGACGTCAATAACTGCACGAGCAGTAGACAAAAATGGTCTCCCTAAAATAATAGGGGTGTGTGCATCTTCGGAGATGTCTAAGACAATGAAATCAACGGGAATAAAGAACCTCCCGATCCTCACAGGTACGTCTTCTACTATACCTAGTGGCCGTGATATACTACGGTCGGCCATCTGGACTGTCATTATAACAACCCGACCCACCACTGTTGTAACACAACCCAATAAGAAGGGTGTGCACTTTTGGGCCAGTTATTTGTCATCACTTAAGCCCAAAAGCACAAGGCCTTGTTATTAAGTGGTGGGTGGAATCCCTTATAAACATATCATAACCTCCTCAATTCCCCGATGTGGGACAATCTTACTCTCAATAACTTGGGGTGTTACAGTCATATTGGTGCAACTCAGCTTTGTCAAACCAAGTCTCTTAGCCAGAGACAGCGGTAATACACTCACGCTAGCGCCTAAATCGCATAGCGCATTATCAATCAAATAGTTACCGATATGACACGGAATTGAAAAACTACCCGGGTCTGACTGCTTAGGAGGTAACTTATTTTGAAATAGGGCTGACCCCACCTCAGTCAAAGCTACGGTCTCACTATCACTAATACTCCTCTTACGCGATAAAATTTCTTTCATAAACTTGAGATAAGAGGGTACCTTTGTCAGCAACTCAGTGAACGGCACAGTGACTTCCAAGCTTTTCAGAAGTTCGACAAATTTGCCGAATTGTTGATTGGCCTTAGTATTCTGCAACCGCCTCGGGAAGGGAACCGTGATAGGTATCTCGAGTCCCTTGTTTCTCTCTTCCAATGTATCTTCCGGAGCAAGTTCTGTATCCTTTGAACGCTTCTTACCTCTCGAACGAGGTCTTTCCAGTGATTTATCGCTTAAACGAGCACTAGCAGGCTCTCGAATAAGCTTCCCGTCATCAAGACTACTCGTTCGACCAATATACCCATTCGATCGAGTAGAATCTTCAATAATATCACTCGATCGAGTGAAATTTTCACTCGATCGAGCAACTCCATTTTGCTCTTCACTCGATCGAGTAGATAAACTACTCGATCGACCAGTACTATTTCCTTGATCACTCGATCGAGTGGAAAAACCACTCGATCGAGCACTTTCTTGCCCAAATCTGCTCGATCGACCACCTGAAACCAGTCGATCGAGCACTTGCTTTGCCGTGAGCTCACTTTCTTCGACAGAACACTGTTCACCATCAGTTTCAGCATTCCTCGGGTCTGATTTTTGTATTTCCGGTCCCTCATAAGAACGACCGCTTCTCAGATTTATCAAGTTTACCGTCTCATGTGGATTCTTCTCATTTTGAGTCGGTAATTGACCCTGCTTCCTTGTAGATTGTATCATAGCTAGTTGGGCAACTTGAGTTTCAAGTGCCTTTATGGACGCATCTTTCTGTTGATCACTCAGCTGAAATTGCTTTGTAAAAGCTTGCAACATAGACTTAAGCTCACCAATTTCACTCACCCCACCGGAAGATGATGCACCGTGGTTAGGAGGAGCAAAGGAAGGAGGCTTCTGAAAGCCTTGTTGATTCTTGTGTGGAGGAACATAAGGCTGCTGCTGGTGCGGAGGAGGTGTAGGATTGAGCACATTTTGACTAGTCCACCTCAAATTGGGATGGACTGCCCCTTAATTATTGTAATAGGAACCTCCTCCTTGCCTATATTGCTGAAAGGCAAGGACTTGTTCCTTCTCTACAAGACAGCCAATAGCAGTGTGGCCATCATTACTCCCACATCTCTCACAAGAAACGGTCTCTCCTCTAGTAAGAACATGGACCGTCTGAGGCTCCCCAGCAGCTTGTAACTCCAACTTGTCAAATCTAGCATTCATGGTCTCCAGCTGAGCCAAAACCTGCTTGTCAACTGCATGAACTGTTCTAATCCCATCCCTCGGGTTTGCATACTTAGCACTGTGGTTCGCCATCTCTTCAATAAGGGACCATCCCTTATCATCATCTGTATTCTCCTGGAATCTTCCACTGGATGCCGCATCAAGTATGGCTCTTTGGTCGTCATACAGCCCATTGTAGAACTGATTAGCTAGAAACCATGGGTCAAAACCATGGTGAGGAATAGACCTCACCAACTTCTTGAATTGCGACCATGCCTCATAGAAACTTTCATCGGGAGCCTGTCTGAAACTAGTAATCTTGGCCCTCAGCAGATTGGTGCGTTGTGGAGGGAAGTATCTCTTGTAAAATGCAAGAGCAAGAGACTCCCAATCTGTAACCCTAGAAGCTGTGCGGTCCAAGTCAGTCAGCCACTCCCTGGCTGAATCAGCTAAAGAGAAAGGAAATAGAACTTCCTTAATCTTGTCCTGAGTTACCCCCTTAGTGGCGGGGATAGTAGAACAGTAATCGGTAAAGGTCTCCATGTGCTTCCTCGGGTCTTCACCAGCCACACCTCTATAGATATTCCTCTCCACCAGATTGATATAAGAAGAAAGGATGTCGAATGTATTCCCATCATCAGTCTAGAGATTGAAACCCTTCGGAATAGAGGATGCTTTAGGCACTGAATGACTGGAAAGCTTAGGCATCTTTACTGTAGAAATTGGACTGTCTTCGAAAAGAGAGTGATGTAGCTCTGGCTCGAAAGTACTTAAGTCTTCCTTTCGTGATTTCCTTTGCAGACGGAGTCTATGCCTGAATAATATCTCTGGCTCTGAATCAGCTGAAACTAATTCAAACCTGTCTGACCTGGGCATAAACAACACTGAAAGAAAATGAATAAGAACTGCCTCAAGGAATAAGAATTCCCTGAGATGGATAAAATAAACGGAATGAAAACAAATAGGGCAATTGCCTCCCCGGCAACGGCGCCAAAATTTGACACGTCTGTCGTGTACCTGTCAAAAATAAACTAACTAAACTAACTATATAGCTAGGGAAGTCAGGTCGATCTCCATAGGGAGGCAAGATATCTGTAGTGGTCCGTCTATTTGGTCACAAATGGGGGGGTGGGGGAGGGGGGGGGGGGGGTTGTTTGAATTGTTATCTAAACTACGAGTTTTAAAGGAAAGAGAAATAAAGGGCAAGAGCAATAAAGGCAAGGAATAAGATTTAAACTATCAGAAAGAGAGGGACATGTCAGGACTTCGGTTCACTACGGTAGTCCAGTGACTCAGCTGTAAATGACTCAGACGAATTAATGTAAGACGGATGCTGAAAGGTCCTTTCGGTCCACTTTCTATCCTAAAAAAACCACTAACTTAACTTTCATTTTCGTCAGGGTAGTCTACTGTTCATAGCAGGCCTATTTAGTCCAATCTTTCGATCTAAGATTAATTTTAGCCAGATTAAAGGTTAACTCAGAAGTGTGCACTCAACTAAGTCAAATAAATACAATTAAATTGCTATGGTGACAGAGTCTTGTAATCAAATCATCTGTTTCATTTACTACATCGTCACATTCCTACCGTAGATCCCCTAATCCCAACATGAAAGGGGTTTAGCTACTCTTGTCACTAATTAAACTAACAGCAGATAAATTCCCAGCAGTAAACATTATGAAATAACAATAAAATTGCATAAAAGAGAAATTAGGGCAGAAGAATAAATGGAGTAAACAAGAAATTAAAGCAACAGAAGATTAATTATTATTAAGAAAAGAGAAGAGGATTACAATCTTGCGAATCTGGCGTAAAGAACAATCGAATCCGAGCAAAATAACCCAAGAAATAAAGTAACAGTCAAGAAGAATGTTTTACGCAGTAAGGTTTTGATAAAAGCTAAGTAGTGAAATAAAAACTGATGCTAATGACCTAACTAAAGCTTGCTTAAATAGCAAAGTAATTAAGTTTAGCGAAAAAAAACATAACACGGGCTGTTTAGAAGCCCATAATAGCAAAACCACTCGATCGAGTGGATTAAAACCACTCGATCGAGCAAATCTTCAACAGCATCTACTCGATCGAGTAGAAAGTTACTCGATCGAGTAACCTGTCTTTCTGCAAGCTAAGGATCGAGTGGAAAACCACTCGACCGACCATCCTGGGACGTAAAAACCACTCGATTGAGTGGTAAAACTGCTCGATCGAGTACTTTGTCTTCATTTCAGCTCAAGTCCGCGCCTAAATGCCTCGTAATCCGTGCCATGACGCTTCCAAACGTAGTATCTCACTCTGGAAAATCCCGTCTCCTCTAAATGCATGCAAAAAGGACGAAAAAGAGTACGATTCCACTACTTTCGCGTTCATTTCTACAAAATGGGCAAAACGAACCAAAGTAGCCAATCCGGGGCAAAATACTATAAAAAAACAGTATAAAAAATGCGTAGAAATACGTGCTGAAATAGGCTAAAAAGACTAATAAAAAGCACGTATCAATGTTAAATTGAATTGTTTTTGCATTTGAATCCCAATATAGTTGTCCATGTACTTCGTTTTGACCCGTTATTTATGAAAACAAAGCCCCTACCTTATCGGGACAGCCGCAATTGCTTGTTTATCATGTCTATTTTGCTATTATGGTTGGGTTGGGACTTTTCGTCATGTGGGTAATACAAAGTACTTTTTAGCAATTGCGTTGTATCCTTGTATTGGAAAAAGAAAAATATGAAGCAAAAAAAAAAGAAAAGAAATAAAAAAAGAAGAAAGAAAAATCGAAAAAGAAAAGAAAAAGAGAATTGAAAAAAAAGGAAAAAAAATTGATTGCTTCATTTGGTTTTGTCAAGGATCAAAAGGATGGTCGTTAGAGTCTAATACATATTTGGAGAGTACTTGATGAGTGTCTATTTTGTACCACTTTCCCCTTTCTTCCCTTTGCATTTTGTCCCTAATTTAGACGGTTTTGACCTCTTTAGCTTGCATTTTATAACCTTAGTCCCATTCTAGGAGTTTTATGTCTCTTCTCATAAACACCCACCAAGCCACCACTAGGGTTTTATTCGTAAACCCTAAATTGCGCTCATGATACCCAAAATAAACATACAAACAACATACGATATATGTTTAAAACATAAAAACATATACAAACATGCAAAAACATAATTAACATGATAATAAACAACCAAACATGTACCAATCATACAAAACAATCATTAAATCATATTAATTACATCAATTGGCATAAACACACTTAAAAGAGAAACACCTAGTTACCTTATTAGCAATTAATGAAAACCTCCATGAAAGATACGATCATCAAAACTTGTCTCCAACACGTGCCAACGTAGAATCAACTTTAAGGATACACGAATCCCAATCCATGAAAGTACCATAAAAGACTCTTCTTCTTCTTCTTCTTCTTCTTCTTCTTCTTCTTCTTCTTCTTCTTCTTCTTCTTCTTCTTCTTCTTCTTCTTCTTCTTCTTCTTCTTCTTCTTCTTCTTCTTCTTCTTCTTCTTCTTCTTCTTCTTCTTCTTCTTCTTCTTCTTCTTCTTCTTCTTATTCTTCTTCTTCTTCTTTACCCATTAAATAAGAGACCTTAAAGGTAGGTCCAAAGGTCCATACAAATAATTCCCATAAAATTATTTGGAGATGAATATGATGTAGAGGTAAGAGCAAGGTGTAACACCCCCATACTCTAAGTGCCTTACCAGGACCACTTAAGGCACGGGAGTGCTAACATCTCGGTTATCCGAGGCAATACATATCAAATAGACAATAACGAAATGTACTAAATTAAGTAAAAGAGTTTAACTCATTACAAGTCCCAAAATCCAAACTGTAAAATCAATACAAAAGTTCCAAAACCAAACGATATAAAGTAAGCTAAGTTCATGACACAGCAGAAGACTCAAGTGACTCATGTGATGACTCCATCCCAGCTATCCCTCGTGCAATCCATCTCATACCTGCTCAATAACTGCTCACCATCCCCGAATGGATCACCATAGTTTTTAAAACAATTAAATGGGGTCAGTATTGATTACACAAACGATACAATAAAAGCAATACAATAATCCAATCCAACCAACCCAATGTCCATCATATCACCACACACCTGACTACACACTAAAGTGTGTAGTCCTACCAGAATACTCATCGCAACAAGTATTCCACACCGTCAGTGGGGGACCGCAGCCGTTCCCACCTAAGCCCCGCTCATATAATCCGAGCGATAAACCCAAGTTCCTAAACGTGCACATCCCTTTTGTGGCGGATTCTATAGAAGGCGAACCAAGGACGTGAAGCCACTCCCGCAAGTGACTTCACTCAGTCAAGGATGCACCTCGCAAACCACATACATTTATAAAACCAACTATACAATCAACAGTCACCAAAACCAATACCGATATGATATACATAAACAACAGCAATCAATTATCACCGATGCCAAGTAAACAATACTAAGTAGGGAAACCCTACCTGGAATAGCAATCACAAGACCGTCACAACAGTTAATCAGTAATGTTCCTCAATGAATCCTCCTCCTATAACACATATGCATACAATTATCACCTAATCAATACAATCCTCCCCAAACCCCCAAATCTACCCAATTAGGGTTTTAAACAAACTTATCTAATCATTATAAAAATTATACAAACATCTTACCCTTGGCGCGATGAACTCAACGGTGTAAGGGACAAGACAATCCGACGATCATAGCCTTAGGATTTGCTAATAACGCGATGAGTGCGAACTACGTAACTCCTTTTTATTTTTTCTTGAAAGGTTTTAGAAAGCAAAAGTGATTAAGAATAATGACGGAAGTCTTTTATATTAATCTCGTGTTATTAAAAAACTCGGCTAAAACAACCCATAACATGCACTTACTCGATCGAGTGCCCCTTACTCGATCGAGTGCCATACGTACTCCATCGAGTACCCATCAAGTCAGCTACTATTTTGCGTAAAAAGATACTTACTCGACAGAATAAGCCTACTCGATAGAGTACCCATAGACATAGAAAACCGTAGTATTACAGTCTTCCCTTCTTAAAAAGAATTTCGTCCCCAAAGTTCAACCCATACACAAAAAAAAAACACATTATCTCAACTACGACACAACAACATAACCAAAACTCAAGACAAAACTCCCAACCAAGACTCAAACCGACTCAAAACAACTAGAAACTTTTACTAAAACCAACATAAACCATACCAAAACCTTATGCGACCATCTCCTACCCCCTTAAAATAAACATGGTTACGTCCCCGTAACCACACATACCTGATCAAAAAGAGACGAATACCGCTCCGTCATGGCCTCTTCCGCCTCCCAAGTAGCCTCCTCTACCTCATGGTTAGACCAAAGAACCTTACGCAACACTGTTTCCCCATGTCTAGTTTTCCGAACCTTGCGATCAAGAATCTGTTTTGGCAACTCAAGATAAGACAAAGACTCATCCAACTCTATGTTCTCCACCTCTAGCACATGTAAAGGGTCACTCACATATTTCCGTAACCGAGACACATGAAAAACATTAACCCTCTATCCAAACCTGCTCGCAACGCTAACCGGTAAGCAACCTCACCCACACGATCCAAAATCTCATATGGTCCGATAAACTTCTGGCTCAGCTTCCCTTTCTTACCAAACCTCATGACCCCACGCATAGGAGACACTTTCAAAAGAACCTTGTCCCCAACCTGAAACTCTATGTCACGACGATGTAAATCTGCATAACTCTGTTGTCGATTCTAGGCCGCTTTTATCTTTTATCTGATCAGCTTAACCTGTTCTATCATCTCCTGTACCATCTGTGGTCCTAAAACCACTGCCTTAGCTCTATCATCCCAGCAAATCGGACTCCTACACCTCCTCCCATAAAAAGTCTCAAACGGTGCCATCCCAATACTCGTGTGATAGCTGTTGTTATAAGAGAACTCAATAAGATCCTACCTATCCTCCCAGCTACCACCAAACTCCATCACACAAGCTCACAGCATATCCTTCAAAGTTATGATGGCCCTCTCTGTCTATCCATCTGTCGCAGGATGAAATGCAGTACTTATCTTCAAAGTGGTTCCCATCAACTCCTGCAACTCTTTCCAAAACCGTGATATGAACCTCGCATCTCTATGTGACACTATATCCTTAGGCACCCCATGCAAACGAAGCACATGCTCCTATAAGCCAAAGCTAACTGTATCTTGGTCCAATTATCTTTCATCGGCACAAAGTGAGCTGACTTGGTCAAACGATCAACTATTACCCATATCATGTTGTTACCCTATTGACTCCTCGGCAAACCCAGTATAAAATCCACAGATATGGACTCCCATTTCTACTCAGGTACCTCAAGGGACTGAAGCTTACCTTGTGGTCATCGCTGCTCTCCCTTAACCCTCTGACATGTCAAACATCGAGCCAGAACCTCAGCTGTTTCCTTCTTCATCCCAGGCCACCAGAAAGTCTTCTTCAAATCTTTATATAACTTGTCATCGCCTAGATGTACCGAATATAGTGTGCAATGAGCCTCTGTCATGATCACCTTTTTCAATTCCTCATCATTAAGAACACACCATCTCCCATTGAATCTCACACTGCCATCTGTATGAATAGAGAACCGAGACACTGTCCCTTTCTCTACTCCAGCTCTCCACTCCTCGATCTTAGGATCCAAAACCTGCTTCCTGCGAATATCCTCATAAAGATCTGGCTCCACTGTCAAATCCCCTCTAGCATCCCCTTTCTGTATCATATGTATCCCCATCTTCCCCACCTCATCTCTCAACCTCATCAAAGACATAGCTGTGCATAGAGAATGCACACGCTTCCTACTCAACGCATCTACAACCACGTTTGCCTTCCCTTCATGGTATATGATATCCATGTCATAATCCCCAATAAGCTCCATCTACATCCTCTATCTTATGTTCAGCTCCTTTTGAGTGAATATGTACTTGAGACTCTTGTGATCTGAAAACACCTTTAAGGTCGCCCCATAAAGATAGTGCCTCCAAATCTTAAGAGCAAACACAACTGCACCCAACTCTAGATCATGTGTCGGATAGTTGTCCTCATAATGCTTTAATTGCCAGAAGCATAGGCAATTACTTTCCCGTTCTGCATCAACACATATCCCAAACCATTCTTTGAAGCATTTATATATACCTCAAAGTTCTCACACCCTTCAGGTAATGCTAAGACTGAAGCTGTGGTCAAACGCTCCTTTAATGTTTGGAACGCCGTCTCACAACTTTCATCCCAATGAAACCTGTTCTCTTTCCTCATCAATGCTGTCATAGGTCTAGCTATCTTAGAAAAGTCTTTCACAAACCGACGGTAGTACCCTGCCAAACCCAAGAAACTCCTAATCTCTGCCACATTCTTCGGTGCTTCCCACCGACTGACCACCTCTATCTTTGTCGGATCCACAACAACACCCTTCTTTGAAATCAATGCCCCAGAAAAGCAACTTCCTCGAGTAAAAACTCACACTTAGAGAACTTTGGATACAGCTGATTGTCACGCAAAGTCTGCAACACCAACCTCAAATGCTCATCATGCTCCTTCTTAGTCTTAGAATAGACTAAGATATCATCGATGAAGACCACCACAAATCGATCCAAAAACTGACTGAAGACCCGGTTCATCAAATCCATAAACACTTCAGGTGCATTAGATAACTCAAACGATATCACAACATACTCATAGTGACCATACCTCGATATAAAAGCTGTCTTCGGTATGTCCTCATCCCGAATCTTCACCTGATGGTAACCCGACCTCAAATCAATCTTAGAAAAGATCGCTGCCCCATTCAACCGATCAAACAAATCATCTATCCTTGGCAAGGGATACTTATTCTTCACTGTAACCCGGTTCAACTCTCTATAATCAATGCACAACCCTAAACTCCCATCTTTCTGTTCTACAAACAAAACTGGTGCTCCCCATGGTGATATACTAGGTCTAATGTATCCCTTATCAATCAAATCATCTAACTATTTCTTCAGCTCCTCTAAATCCTTAGGACCCATGCGGTACGGGGCCTTAGAGATTGGTCCCGTCCCTTGTTTTAACTATACACTGAAATCTATCTCCCTCTTTGGTGGTAAACCTGGTATCTCCTCCGGAAAGACATCTGGAAACTCTCCCACCACTGGGAACAAGTGTCGAACTCACCATACTATGGTCTCTCACATGGCATAAGATCAACGGATACCCCTTCCCCAGATAAGACTTCAATGTCACCGCTGCAATCAGCTTGACTTTGGGTTTGACAACAAACCCACAATAAGACACACTAACTCCCTTAGGACCTCTCAAAGAGACTCTCTTTTGGTGACAGTCTATCCTAGCCTTGTGTTTTGTATGGATTTTGTGCAAGGCAAAATCAGGTAAGGGTAGGTCTAGGCAGGGTTAACTAGCTCAAACTTATCCGTTAATATGTAGGGCAGGGTACAAAACTAGAATAGTAAGACAAGATAACCGAAATGATAATAAGACAAGGAGTTTTGTACGTGGAAAACCCTTAAATGGGAAAAAACCACGGGCACCAAGCCAGAAGAGGATTTCACTATAATATTCAGTAATTTGCACAAATGACTATAATTTAGCTTGAATATTGTATATGAGTATTGCTAGAGTATTGTGTTGTGTCTTGCAAATGATCTAAGTGCTCCTTATATAGTTCAATGCTGAACGGCTGCCGGATCTCCTTCATCAATGTTGAATATCCCGCCTTAATTGCTTGATTTAATGCGCATTATTACTCCCTTTATTGTCGTCCTTTATTACCAAATCTTCTCCGTTAATGCTCTAATTATCATCCGTATTTTGTCAATAATATAGTCATCTGGTCAAATATCGTCCTGATATTTTGACTGTTGTTCTCTCCATGGCTGGCGCCTGTCTTCATATAACTTGGTAGCCTGTCGTCCCGAAACCCTGATAGCCAGGCCAGGGTAGAATGTCATCCCGAAGTATCTGCGGATTTCTAGGTCTAACAATTGCCCCTTATCTCCTTATCTTCGCTGGGTCAGGCCAGAAAGAAGGAGATAACTACTAACTTTGGAAAATTGCTTACAACGGCTGGATTATGATTTATTGGATTCTGTAACAGCTAATCGGCGGTTTGTTGACGCGTGTTGCAATTACTGCAACTTCTTCAATAATTACTCTGCAAGTTGCGGTTGAAAACCCTCAATTTACCGAGTATAAATACTCTTTGCTTCATTGAATTAAACTCCACCAAAATCCATTTTATTCTCTTCTAATAATCTTCATCTTCAAGTTCTTTTAATTTCCAGATTTCTTCAATCTCTAACACACCTTTACCAAGCCTTCAAAAAATGGTTGCAAAAAATAAATCTTCCAGGGGAGTAATGTCTCCTGGAACTCCATTCGTTCCAAATCCTAAAGAAATCATCTCTGAAAATTTACCAGCATCTTCTACTGCTCAACCTCTTGCGGTTGAAAAACCAATTGGTCCTCCTCTTGAAAAGGTTTCAATTTTTCACAGAGAATTCGAATTTAAACCCAAAAAAGCTCTAAAAGATGATCAGTCTCTTTCAAACCGTCTGAAACCTGAATTCGAAAAAGTCTTAAAAGATAAGGGAATCATTCCTGCTGATTCCGAAGTCTGGATCCCTGAAAGTTCCCCTACAGGGCTGACTGGGCATGTCCTGGTTGGTTCTGTATTCATGACTGGGCCTTCAGGGCTGGTTGCAAGCTTCCTTTCTCTCCACTTATGGTGGATGTTATTAAAGAAATCGATGTGCCTTCCTACCAACTGATGCCTATGGTGTGGAAGGTAGTCTGCTCTGTTAAATAACTCTGCAAAAAACACAATATATCCTTCTCCTTCGAGGACTTGAACGCTTGTTATGCTGTCAAGACCAACAGTCCTGGCCGTATCAGTTTCAAGGTTAGGCCTTCTACTACTCCTCTTCTCAGTA
The DNA here is from genome assembly GCF_048544455.1 of Silene latifolia. Classification (NCBI taxonomy): domain Eukaryota; kingdom Viridiplantae; phylum Streptophyta; class Magnoliopsida; order Caryophyllales; family Caryophyllaceae; genus Silene; species Silene latifolia. Next base: position 34,574,123 of record NC_133526.1, on the reverse strand, counting down.
ATCTAGATAGTGGTCATGACAAGAACCGGGCTGCTGGGTACATGTTCATCAGGACCAATTCTATGGGCCCTGATCTAGCGTACTTGAACTATGATGCCTGTGTTAGTGGTGAGTACCCTGACTTTTCCTTTTATCCTGCATATTTATTCGTTAGTTTAAAAAATAAATAAGTTTAAATAATTTTTACCTCCTTTTGTTCGTAGTTGATGATTGGTCAAATGAAATTGAATATCCTACTGCAAGTATTTCTGCTTTCCTTGTAATTCCTCAATTGGAGAGGACTTGACCCCTCTGTTGTGGGGCTGGTCATATTCCTCATTACCTGAAGTCTGAAGGTGCTGCTAGAGTGCCCAAACCTTCAAAAGTTGCCAGTGCTTCTACTTCAGGCAGTAAGTCTATTTTGTTCTCTTTTTTGTTTTGCTTTTCTTTCTATTTTGGCTTTTTCATGACAGCCTGTCTTTATTGCTAATATAGTATCTCATGTTATAGCCACTAGATCATCCACTCGCCTTGCCAGATTTGGTATGGCCGACCTTTCTGCCAGGCTGACCAAGGTCAAGGAGGAGAGTTCCCAGGGAGGTGGCGATACTGGGCCTTTCATTGATTTAACCGAGCTGCCTGCCACTTCCAAGGTTTTTGCTGCTCCTGTTGCCCCTGCTGAAACAAGTTCAGCAGCCCAGAAGAGAAAAGTGGAGGAAGTTGATCTGTCTGCCCCAGTTAGGGATGTGCGAGCCAGAGTGGATAATTTGGAGGCTGCCAGGGTAAAAATTAGTGATTATACCACTTCCAAATCAGATGTTATGCTCATCCTTGATCCTATTGAGACTGCTACTCAGGCGGTTGCTTCAGTAAATCCCTTTTGGCAGGTGCCTTGGCCGCTGTGAGAGAGGTATAACATTTATTTTTTGTAATATGTATATATCTTTTATTTAGAGGTTTTTATTATTATGACATAATATTCATACTATTCTTTTTTCTGTTCAGGGTGCTGCAGCTTGTCTCCATAATGCTTATCAGGCTACTTCTTTGGTGGCCAGGATTGATCTTATGAGATCTGATTATGATAAGCTGAAGTCTGAACTGGATTTTGCGCGGGCTGATCTGGCTGTAGGGGCCGTTAATTTGGCGAAGGTGCAGGATGAGAGGGATGCTGCCAAGGCTGAAGCAAGTTCAATCAAATAGCTTCTGCAAGAGGCACTGGACAGGAATGAGGAGCTTACCCTGGAGAGGGATGACTTGGAGTTCAAGCTTGATGATGCTTCCCCGTACTTCTATATCAAGGGGAAAGTGGCTGCTATGTCGGAGCCTGTGGAGGCCATGACAAACTGGAACCTTGAAGCTGAGATGGCCTTCGCTCCTTCTAAGTATCCCGACCTGCATAATATGGGTAATGAACAGGAGGTCGACTCTCCAGGGGAGCAGTATGTGGATGCTGAGGCTGATCAAGCCAAAAGTGGAAGTGCTGATACTATCTCTAAAGGGGAGCACTAATTTCATATTTCTTTGATGGTATTGGCCCATCTAGGGGGGATGTCCCTGGACAAACAATTTTATTTTCTCGTGTTTGGTAGGCCAAGGAGGTTATCCCTGGCCTTGACGAATATTTTGGTGCCTTTGTCCCTGGGGGTAAGGGCTTTATTAATATGATGGTAGTGGCCTTCCTTGGCTCATTTTACTTATTTCCTGGTGTTTTGTTGCTTTTGATTTTCTTTAAACCTATGAACCTTGTTTCTCCAGTCTTGTCAACTTGTTAAATTTTTGATCTTGTTAACCTGTCTTGCGATTAAAGCCATTGTAAGTCATTCAGCCACATATAGTTTTTGCCATAGTGGTTGAAGGGGTGGGAAAACCGGCCTGTCAGGAGGACTTATGTCCCATGCCTGACCGGAGGGCTTGGTACTCGGCCTGTCAGGAGGGCATTTAGACTAATGGTCGGGATAAAACACCCTTGCACCGTCTGCTGTGTCCAGCCGGTTGTAGATGTGTGCATCAAATCAATCAGGTCAGGCAATTATTTCATGCCTGATTGGTCCTGTTATTTACTGTATCCAGTGATGGTTACCAACTTCGTTAGGCACAGTGAAATGCAAAAGATTTAAAAAGTACGTAAATAAGAGGTCTAATGTATAGTAGAGTAGCCCTCAATCCTGAATATTCATGCATATAAACATTTATCATGTATAGTTGTTCAGGATTCAAAAATAATAGAAATTGGGTTAGTTGCATACATAGACATGGATTGCACATAGGACATGTGAAGCACGTAATTTTTCAAATAGCACGTCAGGTTAAAACACTGATAGTAAAGATATAGTTTTTACCTGGTTCAGGGCTGACATAAAATTTTATACATGGAATAATTTCAAATGTGTTACATTCCAAGATCTTGGGATTATTTCTCCTTCTAATGTTTGGAGCCTGTATGCTCCTTGTCCGACGATTGAGTCAATTAAGTAAGGGCCTTCCCACGTAGGGGCTAACTTGTCTGCTGATTTTTCTTTTTTATTTGGAAAAACTTTTCGTAGGACAAGGTCTCCTTCTCTGAAGACTATAATCCTGACATTTTTATTCTAAGTTCTGGCTACTGCTTGTTGATATGATGCCATCCTGATTTTGGCTGTGTCTCTTAGTTCTTCCGTCAGGACTAGGTTGTCTTGCATCAGGCTGCTGTTTGCTTCTACATTGTTTAGGCTATTTCTTGATGTTGGCACTTGAACTTCTGCAGGGATGACAGCTTCACAGCCATAGACCAAAGAATAGGGTGTTTGGCCTGTTGATGTCTTTGGAGTTGTCCTGTCTGCCCATAACACTAATGGAAGTTCATCAGCCCATCTGCCTTGTCTACTCTTCAGTTTTTTCTTTAAGTAGCTGTTAGGCCTGGAAATCCGCAGAAGCCTTTGATCAATATCTCATCTCAACCTGACCATCAGGCTGTCAGGCTATCAGGGCACACGAAGATAGGCGCCAGGCCATGGAGATGACAACAGTCAAAATATCAGGACGATATTAGACCATAAACGCGTATTATAAAAGGATTATATACGCAACATTGAATGAGAAGATCTCGCAGTAAAGGCAATAATCAAGGGAGGAATATTAGCAATTATTACAGGCAATATCGGAGAATAATCCGCATTCAATACATTATCAGGCAGCCGTTCAAGATTAGAGCTTATATAAGGAAGACTTTGAAGACATTGGGATCATCTCATTCTTGCACAAGAAGAAGTATACATTTACATACGCGATACTTAGAGAAATATAAGCATTGTCATTGTCATACAATAATTCTCCCAAATTACATAGTGAAATCCTCTCCTGGCTTGGTGCCCGTGGTTTTTTCCCGTTCAAGGGTTTTCCACGTACAAAATTCTTTGTCTGCCGATAGTTATTGTTATTATATTTACAGCTTTATATTTGGCCCTGACGACCTGACCAATAGACCATTTAGAGCTAGTTAACCTTACACAACTCTACCCTGACCTGATTTCGCCTTGCGCAAAATCCACACAAAACAATTGGCGCCCACCGTGGGGCATCTAGCTCTTTAAATCATTTTTTCTTATCCTTCAAAAATTCAAAAATCCTACAAAAATGGCCCAACCTACCGTTGAAGAACAATTGAATGCAGCTCTCCAGCAAATCGCTGAGTTGAAAAGTCTGAAAGAAAAAGTAGCCCAAACTGAAGTAGAAATCCTGCATTTAAGAGAATCTGAGTCAGCTCTAAAACAAAAATTAGAAAAAACTCAAGGACCAGGCTCTAGATTCCAACCAGGAATCCCCATTTGCATCAATCATCAAAAATATCGATTTTTCCAGTTTTGGGATCCCAAGTGTTTCTAAATTTATTAATGTTGATGGTGATGGTGAACCAAAGAATGACAAGGAGAAACCTGATGAATCTGCAGCAGCCATCATGATGACAGTGGTTCAGGAGATCAAGAAACTCAATGAAAAATTCGATAAGATACCCGGAGTACCTGCCAACATGGAAGAAGCTGCCCCTGACAGCTATGCTGATTCGCCTTTCATAGAGGAAATAACAAAAGTAGACCTACCAAAGAAGTTCGTAGTTCCATCCATGAGGGTCTATGATGGAACCACGGATCCACAAAATCACGTGGCCCTTTATAAACAAAAAATGCTGACTGCATCTATCCCCAACGAATTTAGACAAGTCTGCATGTGTAAGGGATTTGGAACGACCCTGACTGGCCCTGCTCTGCAATGGTACATCAAACTTCCAACTGGGAGCATCCCTTCCTTCGCCAACCTGGTCAACAGTTTCTACCAGCAGTTCGCAAGTAGCAGGGAGTTGGAGAAACGATCCAGTGACCTTTATCGAGTTACACAGAAGTCTGATGAAACTCTCAGGACATTCCGTGCAATATTTAACAAGGAAAAAGTATCCATACCCAGGTGTGACATTGGAACAGCAGTGGAGGCATTTAGACAGGGGTTACTACCATATAGTGACTTATACGGCGAGCTCACTAAGTATCCCTGCCACACCTTCGAGGACGTTCAGGCCAAGACTCTTGCCTTCATCAGGCTAGAGGAAGATAAAAGCTATAAACTTGGATCACCCAGTAGACCAAAGGATCATGAAAAGAGCAGTATGAAGAACAACAAAGGAAACAACTATAGGATTACTCCATATTCCAGGCCAGATCAGTCAGAAGTTAACCTGGCTCATGAGTATCAAGGTAAGGTTAAAGTTTATCCACCTATTTCCGAACATAACTTCAGTGTTGATATTGCAGGATTAATCCAGAGGCTTGACAACATGGGATCAGCTGTCAGATGGCCCAGGAATTCAAAAAATCCCAACCCCAGGAGAGACAATTCTAAATGGTGCGAATTTCACATGGATATTGGACACACCACGGATGATTGTTTCACCCTGAGGAAGGAAGTGGCCTACCTGCTAAAGTCTGGATACTTGAAAGACCTAATCAAGACAAAAGGCAGGAACGCAAACCAGGGTAAAGAGAATCAGGAGCATAAGCAGTATCGTAGTCTCCCTCCACCACCACCAGTTTATGAAGTAAAATTCATATCTGGCGGTTCAGAGATTTGTGGCCTGACAAGTTCAGCAGCAAAGAAGATAGCCAGGACACCAAGGACCATGTCACCCTTCAAGCCGGATCATATCCCAACAATCACTTTCAATGATTGTGACGTGGTGGGCATCTCTGATGTTCATCATGACGGCCTGGTAATTTCTATGCAGATTGGAACCGCCACAGTAAGAAGGATCCTGGTAGACGGGGGCAGCTCGGTGAATTTGATCATGCTTGACGTACTGAAAGCCATAAAGATCAACGAGGACCAAATCACCAAGAAATCCAACGTCCTAGTGGGATTCAGTGGCGAAACCAGGAGCACCATAGGAGAAATCCACCTCCCAACCTACGTGGAAGGAGTCTCTTCTTATGAGAAATTTGGAGTCCTTGACTGCCTGTCATCCTACAACGCGATCTTGGGTAGGCCTTGGATTCATAATGTCAAGGCCGTACCGTCAACCTATCACCAGTGTATCAAGATACCAACAGACTGGGGCATAGCCACAATCAAAGGGGATCACAAGACAGCCCAGGAATGCTACACAGCAGCATTGAAGCCTTCCAAGGCAGGTAAGTCCCTTGCATAGCAATTACAGTACCCTGTCAGGAGCACTTATGTAGCGCCTCCCAGAATGGAAACAGATCAAGTAATCCTGGACCCTGAGTATCCTGACAGGTATGTTTTAGTAGGATCTGATGCACCAGATAGTGTCAGGCCTGAACTGGTAAAGTTCCTTAAAAATAAATCATCTTGGTTTGCTTGGTCACATTTTGATATAACTGGAATTAGCGCTGATATAATTACACATAAACTCAATGTTGACCCATCTTTTAAGCCTGTCATGCAATGAGAAAAGGCGTAAATTTGCAAATTGAAAGAAATACCATTATTAACGAGGAAGTAGAAAAACTCTTGGATATGAGGATGATCAGGGAAGTAATGTACCCTGAGTGGCTGGCTAACGTAGTTGTTGTGCAGAAAAAGAATGGAAAGTGGAGAGTCTCTGTAGACTACACCGACCTGAACAAAGCCTGTCCTAAAGATCCATTTCCCCTACCACATATTGATGCCATGGTAGACGCCACAGCAGGCCATGAGATGCTGACTTTCATGGATGCTTCCAGTGGATTCAATCAAATAAAGATGCACCCTGCTGACCATGAGAGTACTGCATTCATTACAGACCGAGGCATATACTGTTACACTGCCATGCCTTTCGGCCTGAAGAATGCAGGGGCAACGTACCAGCGCCTAGTCAACATGATGTTTAAAGACCAAATAGGTGACATCATGGAAGTATACATAGATGACATGGTGGTGAAATCCAAAAATGCAGAAGATCATGTGAATCATCTAGAAATAGCATTCGAGATATTGGAAAAATACAACATGAAGCTAAACCCTGCAAAATGCCACTTTGGAGTCTCCGCAGGCAAATTCTTTGGATATATGGTCACAAAAAGGGGCATAGAAGCCTGCCCTGAACAGATAAAGGCTATCCTGGAGCTACAGTCACCCAAGTCTGTCAAGGATATCCAGATATTGACAGGCCGAGTAGCTGCCCTGAATCGTTTCATATCAAGATCCTCCGAGAGATGCAAAACATTCTATAACCTCCTCAGGAAGAATAAACAGTTCCAATGGACGGATGAACATGAAATAGCTTTTCAAGATCTGAAATCCTACTTATCATCTCCACCCTTACTGGCTAAGCCAGAGAAGGGAGAGCCTTTGTCAGCGCAGTCCTAGTAAAAGAACAGGATGGTCAGCAACATCCAGTCTACTATGTAAGTAAAAGCCTGCTAGATGCTGAGTTGAGGTATGGATTGCTTGAAAAATATGTCTTAGCTTTAATTATGTCATGTACTAAACTGCGACCTTATTTTGAAAGTCACCCCATTATAGTCAGGACCAATTTACCTATAAAATCTGTCCTACGAAAGCCTGAACTATCAGGCAGGGTGGCCAAATGGTCAGTACAAATTAGCACATACGACATCTCCTTTGAACCCAGGGCAGCGATTAAATCGCAGGCCCTAGCAGACTTTGTGGCTGACTTTAGCCCTAACCTGGAACCAGACCTGATAAAAGAGGTCAACCAACTAGAAAATAAAATCCCAGACCAAGAATGTGTGGGAAATAATCTGTATACTTCCCTTTAACATGAAGGATTATAACGATATAATAAAGATGATCTATGGTCATAAAATAAAATACATAAGCATAAGTAAAAAGATTTAGAATTAACCTCGGGTCCTTGCAAAATTGGCCTAAGAACAATATCAAAATTGATATTCACCTATTAGTTGCACCCAAGACGATCTAAGATATACCCTTTGATTATGCTAGAAATCAATCTAAAATTTTCTGTAAAATTTTATTGTCTTTGTGTTTTGTGATGAGAAAGAGGAGGCTAGGTCAGAAAAAGAATTAGGTTAGAAATAATTCTCCACCTTTCTTTTTATATAGACCGAAATCCGAAATCAATTAGGAAAGATTTATATCTCCTAATTTCGGCTAACATTGACCGAAATAAGGAATAGAATTTCCTTCTTTTTGGTCTTTCCAAAAATATATAAAGTGTGTTAAATTGTCATCTAATGAGGATCGAACCCATGACCTCTTGGCTTGTGTACCCTCACTATTACCACTGTGACACATTCAACTTGTTGATATTAAATACAACTGATTATATTTAACTACGAATTAACAGATTAATTCTTTCAAACAAACCTTATATATATATTTAATTAAATATAACTTATTATATTTAATTTACGAATTGACAGTTAATTCGTCTCAACTTAATATTATTTAATTTTCATTAAATAATTATCTCATCAACACATTGACTAACTTTTTAGTCATTTTGGGCATCAATGTAATTATATTTCTATAACCACATTTCTCAAATACGTCCTATAGGTGTGACCTTTAGGGACCAGTTGATCACCGCCATCTGTATGATAATAACGTCAAACTTTCTAGCAAGCCAACCGTTATTAGGTAAACGTTAATCAACTGATTAAATATACGAAGTATACCCTTTTGAACCTGTAAGAGATTTACAAATGTTATCACACTAATTTGTGGAGGACACCAGCTCCAACAAACTCCCACTTGTCCTCACAAGTGTATGTGCGATAACCGATTCTCATATCCTTTAAAATTTCTCCCACTCAATGTAAAACAATTTGCAAATCCGAATTCACAAAGGTCGTATTTTACAAGCGATCAGTATCAAGAGTGGTTTTCCCGACTAGAGAGTAACTTAACTGATAAACGAATCAACATTCGAGCATGGCCATGCATTTCGGTTACAACTCCTCGAGTGGCCCTAAGAAATAACTATACCTGATAAGGGATGGATATTTTCCTCAACTCAAATCTTGCAGATGTAAGCACAGTATGAAATGACCCAGAAAAAATCTACTTAGCCCCAGTTACGGTAGACCGTGAGAAAGAAACCAAAGTCACCCAAAAAACTGCCTTAATCTCAAGAGACAGTTGATAGTCAAAAGAATCGACTCTAGGTACACAATAGATGTCCTATCCACGACTTGGCACCGAATGTTATAGAACATTTAGGACTCCATTACGTTGTCACAAATAAAAATTGTCCTACGAGGTATCGTCATAATCTCGTATCTGTGATCGATTAGTCAACCGTTTAAATTTATGGCTCGTTGAACCCACCATCAATCGACTGCACAATATAATAGCCGGAGTTATCAGCTCACATTGGCGATTACGGACAAAAACAAATATAATGTAATTCAGTTCACTTTGTGGCGTTCAATGTTGTCAGTACAATCCACATGAAAAACAAAATATTATATATATAAAACGATGAAGTTATAAATAATATATGAAAAAGATAATATATCAAATCCATAATCAAGTACTACAACTTAGGAACATGTTTAATTCCCATGGAATTAACATGCCCTACATGCTTATCATAATTCAACGGTTTGGTGAGAGGATCTGCGATGTTATCATCCGTCGCAATCTTGTCAATCACTATCTCTTCTTGCTCCACGTAATCACGGATCGGGTGAGCCTTCCGAAGTACATGTCTAGATTTGTTGCTAGACTTTGGCTCCTTAGCTGGAAGATGGCACCTCTATTGTCACAATAGATGGTGATTGGGTCATTCGAACTAGGAACTACCGAAAGCCCTTGTAAGAATTGACGCATCCATATTGCTTCCTTTCTTTGTCTCCGAAGCGGCATAGTACTCGGATTCGAGTAGTAGAATCTGCTACAACACTCTGTTTGGAACTCTTCCCGCTGACCGCAGCACCATTAAGAGTGAAGACGAACCCGGATGAGATTTTGAATCATCTCGATCCGTTTGGAAGCTAGAATCGTGTGTAGGTTGCGCATAGCTTAGTATCGCCTCCATAAGTCAATACCCAATCCTTAGTCCTCCGTAGGTACTTGAGGATATTTTTGACTGCTATCCAGTGTGTTTCACCTGGAGTCTTTTGGTACCGACTCGTCATACTCAATGCATATGCCACGTCTGGACGTGTGCATATCATGGCATACATGATGGATCCTATTGCAGAAGCATAAGGAACACGACTCATGCGCTCAATACCTTCAGGCGTCGTGGGTGATCGAGACTTGCTCAACCGCATCCCGGTCGTCATAGGAAGGTTCCCCTTTTTGGAGTTGGTCATCTTTGAACCTCTCAAGAACCTTATCTAGATAAGACTCCTGACTAAGTGATAACGTCCGTCGTGATCTATCTCGATAGATACGGATTCCCAAAATACGCTGTGCCTCACCCAGATCTTTCATCTGGAAATGGTTCTTCAACCATTCTTTAACCGAAGAAAGGAGAGGAATGTCATTCCCAATAAAGAGTATGTCATCGACATACAATATCAAGAATACAATCTTGCTCCCACTCGACTTGATATATAAGCATGGTTCTTCGACCGATCGAGTGAAACCATACTCTTTTATCACTTGGTCGAAACGATGATTCCAACTCCGAGAAGCTTGCTTAAGTCCATAAATGGAACGCTTAAGCTTGCATACTTTCTTAGGATGTTTAGGATCTATGAAACCTTCGGGTTGCACCATGTACAACTCTTCCTCCAAATAACCGTTTAAGAAGGCGGTTTTCACATCCATTTGCCAGATCTCATAATCATGAAATGCGGCAATCGCTAAGATTATCCGAATGGAACGTAGCATGACTACAGGTGCAAAAATCTCATCATAATGCAATCTTTGCACTTGAGTGAAACCTTTTGCCACAAGTCGTGCCTTATAGATATCGGTTGCGCGTCTCGTAACGCTTTATTTTGTAAAGCCATTTGCACTGTAGAGGTTTTACCTTATTAGGCAAATCAACTAGATCCCATACGTTATTCTCATACATGGAGTCCATCTTAGATTGCATGGCTTCAAGCCATAGCTTTGAGTCGGAACAGGCCATAGCACCTTTATAGGTTGCGGGTTCATTACTTTCTAGAAGTAAAACGTCATTCTCCTTGACCATACCAATGTATCTGTCCGGAGTATGAGAGTCTCTACCCGACCTCCTAGGTTCCTTAGGAATATTAACCGTATCATCAGTTGGAGGTACAGCTTCCTCCATCTATTCCTCGGTTGTTGGTTCTGGAATCTCCGACAGCTCGAAGGTTCTATTACTCGACCTCGAGAAATTCTTTCTCTAAGAACGTCGCACTAGCCGCAACAAATACTCGATGTTCGGTTGGCGAATAGAAGTAATGACCAAATGTTCCTTTTAGATAACCTATAAAGTATGTCTTGACCGATCGCGGGCCGAGCTTATCCTCGTGTCTCCACTTGACATAAGCCTCGCAGCACCAAACCCAAAGAAAGGACAAGTTAGGTACCGTTCCCTTCCACATTTCATATGGAGTCTTGTCGACAGCTTTAGACGGACTTCGGTTAAGTATAAGAGCAGCTGACAAAAGAGCATAACCCCATAATGAATCAGGCACTACCGTGTGACTCATCATGGATCGAACCATATCAAGTAAGGTTCGATTTATCCGTTCGGACACACCATTTAATTGAGGTGTTCCAGGTGGAGTTAACTGTAGAGCGATTCCACAGTCTTTCAGGTGTTGATCAAACTCATTTGAAAGATATTCACCATCCCGATCTGAATGGAGTGCTTTAATCTTTCTATCCAGTTGGTTCTGTACCCTATTCTGGTATTCCTTAAATTTCTCAAAGGACTCACTTTTTTGCTTCATTAAGTAGACATATCCGTATCTACTCAAATCGTCCGTGAAAGTGATAAAATATCTATAGCCATCTCTAGCGGTAATTGACATAGGTCCACATACGTCCGTATGTATGAGTCCTAATAGGTCACTAGCGCGCATTCCAACACCTTGAAGGAAATTCGAGTCATCTTGCCAATGATACATGATTCACACGTGCCATATGCAGAAAATCCGAATGAGGGAATAGTCCCATTATCGACGAGTTTCTTTACGCGTTTCTCATTTATGTGTCCCATTCGACAATGCCATAGATAAGTTTGATCTTTGTCACCAACCTTTAATTTCTTATTATTCATGTGTAATACTTCCGTGGTTTGATCTAAGATATAAATTCCATTCATGGAAACTGCTTTGCCATAAATCATTTCATTAAAAGAGAAAATACAACAATTATCCTTTATTGAAAATGTAAAACCGTCTTTAGCAAGTATGGAAACAGAAATAATGTTCTTAGATAAACTGGGTACATAGTAACAGTTATTTAAAGATAACTCAAAACCACTAGGGAGTTGGATTACATATGTTCCCTTTGAGGCAGCAGCTACTCGTGCTCCATTCCCGACTCGCAGGTCCACATCACCTTTTTTGAGAGGTATGATGTTCTTTAGGCCCTGCAAATGATTACACAGATGGGAACCACAACAAGTATCTAGTACCCAAGTTCCGAAACTTGCATGGTTAATCTCAATCATATGAATATAAGATGACATACCAACAGGAGCGACACGGCCTGCTTTGATGTCCTCACGGTAGACGCGACAGTTCCTCCTCCAATGTCCAGTCTTGTGACAATGGTGGCACTCTATGTCACCGCCTTTGCTCTTTGTCTTGCCCTGTGAGCCACTAGTCTCACCGGGCGCACTCTTACCGTTTCCTGGCTTCTTAAACTTTGGCTTACCTACAGCTAGGTCGCCATGAGCCTTGCCCTTACCTTTACTCTTGTTGTGAATCGTGAGAACATCCTGCTTCATGCTCCCACTCAATTTTATATCCTTCTCGGTCTGTACGAGAAGGGAGTGTAGCTCATGAGGATTCTTTTTCAAGTCATTACTGTAGTAGTTCGCCCTGAAAAGGGCAAAACCATCGTGAAGAGAATGAAGCATTCAGTCAATGACAATGCTCTCACTGATTCTACAATTCAGTGACTCCAGTTTCTCGACATTCTCAAACATGTGAAGAATGTGTGGGCTAACCGGTTGGCCCTTCTGGAGTTTCGCATCAAAGAAGCGACAGGTATGCTCATATGTGATGATTCTCGGTGCCTTTGAGAACTCATTAGTGAGCGTGGTGAAAATCTTGTTTGCACCTTGGGCAATGAAGCGTCTCTGCAAATTGGTTTCCATTGCAAAGATGAGTACGTTCTTTATCGCACCCGCTTCCATAACGAAATCACTATAAGCGAGTGACTCGTTGGCTCCAGCATTTGGGCCTGGGTTGATCGTATTGGCTCGATTAAATACCGAGCTTACCGTCGCGATGGCAGCATTCCGTAGTGCCGCCTCCCGATCCGCAAAATTGGACCCATCATTCTTGATCGAGTGGAATGATTCATTTGGTCCATGAACATTTTAAGCCGGGACGAACGATCTAGTGTGGCACTAGGCATTGGGATTGCGTTATTTCCGGCCATTTGTTGTAATAAAGTATTATTGATAATTAGCGTGTTCTACATGCGAAAAAGAAGAATAAAATAATAAGCATGCATCATTTTTATTTTAAGTCTAATGAACTAATGTCATAACGCGAAGACTCAAAGACATTTATACAATTGACCTCCCTCAAGAATTATATAAATGACCCCAAGACTCAATTCTCTGTAAATTGATAAGCTAACCTTTTAGCTAATTCTACCGTTAGAATTCTTGGTCGATAAATTTCTGTAAATTCTATCTATAGTCCATCATAATCACGAGAAACTCTTCGGACTATGATGTTGAGGTAAACTAAGTCAACACAACTACTTACCCAACGTAGAAGGGGTCATATTAGGCCTACCGACGAAGAAGGGACTCATAGATGTTTGCCTTTATAAAGACTAATCTCGATTTCCATTTTAAAGGAAGATCCCATCAACTTTTTAATTCATTTTAAGTGAACTATAATCTAGCATGCGAGAATGATTTAAACTAAGGTGATGGCTTAAAGACTGTGACATCTGCATGTCCATGAAAACTAACATACAACCTATATGAGTCAATTTTCATGCATTTTAGTAGTAGGTGGTTTGGTTTTAGGCGGAATATGATGCAATTACTAGTATGTGAATGAAAAGCAATAAAATGAAAAACGTAAAAAAAAAAAGAGTAAAAGTCCTAGTGTGGCCTATCCTATCAAAATGAACAATAAATACAAGTTTGGAATCCATCCTTGGACACGAGAAGCTTGTCTTGATGTTCCATCTTGATCCATGTAGCGGGAGTGAGCTTGAATCTTCATCTTTAGTCTTCTTTGAAATTACAATAATTAAAATTACATAATTGACCTATTAATTACATTCTAATTTCAAAACCCAAAACTAAAATAAAGGAGATTCGAGATCTCATAATTACATAAAAATTATGTTCCCTTCATTACGAAAACATAATTGACTAAGGCCACACTAAGTATTACAAATTACAACCGATTTCAAAATTAAATACGTAAATAAAATTCATTCATTCGATTCATTCAACATGATTAAAAGCATCAACTAAAAATAAATTAAACATACATAATACGATAAATAAATTATGTTGATTAATTTATCCAAACCACCTATTTAAATTAAATTAAGTGACAATTCCGCAATTTAATCACATTAATTTCATACTTAATCCATATTATACTTGTAATATGAATTCTATCCGTCAAAAATTTTAAACTGCTTTAAAATAACTCGGTATCATTAAATTGTGAACCGATTCACAATAACTAATTGGCCAAAATAAAGAAAAATAAAATCCAATTCTCTAAATTTGTCTCGTCCAAAAAAACGAAAAGTCCTTTTTTTTTTATTAATTGACACGGCTGAAAAAAAATAAGAAAAACAACTTCTTTCCTATTCTAATTAGGTAAATAAGAAAAACAAGGGAAAAAAAAACTTTCCAAAAAAAAATTTCTCTATTTTTTTTTCGGCAAAAGGCAAAAAAAACTTTCCTAATGTTTTTTTTTCTTTTTCACGGTTTACCATAAATAAAATTAACAAATTTTTTTTTTTCCGTAAACCCTAGAAAAACAGCCTATTTTTTTTTCTTTTCTTTTTGCGGCAATTATGCCCTAAAACAAGATTTGATGATCAATTGTTTACCTTTGCTATTAAAACATGATTAGCATATGAAATAATAAACATGATTAATTTATATGCCAAAAACTATATAGGAAAAACAATCTTTTAATCATAAACATGACGATTCCATTTGATTTTAACTTAATCTGCATTAAATCAAAAACTACCAATTCTTCATATGATAATTTTAACTGATTATAAAGTATAATATGAAAAATAGAATGGAAAAACTATCATCAAACAGAAAAAAAAAAACGACACAACAAAAACGGCATAAAAATTTCGATCCAAAAATCGAAACCCTAAATTTTCTGCTCGAAAATCTTATCGTTTACATACAAATTTTATGAAAATCATCAAAATTAAAATCGTAGCCTAGTGCTCTGATACCACTTGTGGGAAATAATCTGTATACTTCCCTTTAACATGAAGGATTATAACGATATAATAAAGATGATCTATGGTCATAAAATAAAATACATAAGCATAAGTAAAAAGATTTAGAATTAACCTCGGGTCCTTGCAAAATTAGCCTAAGAACAATATCAAAATTGATATTCACCTATTAGTTGCACCCAAGACGATCTAAGATATACCCTTTGATTATGCTCGAAATCAATCTAAAATTTTCTGTAAAATTTTATTGTCTTTGTGTTTTGTGATGAGAAAGAGGAGGCTAGGTCAGAAAAAGAATTAGGTTAGAAATAATTCTCCACCTTTATTTTTATATAGACCGAAATCCGAAATCAATTAGAAAAGATTTATATCTCCTAATTTCGGCTAACATTGACCGAAATAAGGAATAGAATTTCCTTATTTTTGGTCTTTCCAAAAATATATAAAGTGTGTTAAATTGTCATCTAGTGAGGATCGAACCCATGACCTCTTGGCTTGTGTACCCTCACTATTACCACTATGACACATTCAACTTGTTGATATTAAATACAACTGATTATATTTAACTACGAAATAACAGATTAATTCTTTCAAACAAACCTTATATATATTTAATTAAATATAACTTATTATATTTAATTTACGAATTGACAGTTAATTCGTCTCAACTTAATATTATTTAATTTTCATTAAATAATTATTTCATCAACACATTGACTAACTTTTTAGTCATTTTGGGCATCAATGTAATTATATTTCTATAACTACATTTCTCAAATACGTCCTATAGGTGCGACCTTTAGGGACCAGTTGATCACCGCCATCTGTATGATAATAACGTCAAACTTTCTAGCAATCCAACCGTTATTAGGTAAACGTTAATCAACTGATTAAATATACGAAGTATACCCTTTTGAACCCGTAAGAGATTTACAAATGTTATCACACTAATTTGTGGAGGACACCAGCTCCAACAGAATGGACCCT
This sequence comes from Silene latifolia, assembly GCF_048544455.1. Classification (NCBI taxonomy): domain Eukaryota; kingdom Viridiplantae; phylum Streptophyta; class Magnoliopsida; order Caryophyllales; family Caryophyllaceae; genus Silene; species Silene latifolia. Next base: position 34,558,130 of record NC_133526.1, on the reverse strand, counting down.
ATTCATAGATGGGGCATCCAACGCCAGGGGGACAGGGTTAGGACTAGTACTCAAATCACCACAGGGAGATATGATAGCACAGGCTATAAGCTGTGAGTTCAAAGCTACGAACAACGAAGCAGAATATGAAGCCCTGATAGCAGGCTTAAAGGTATGTCTAGACCTCGGTGTTCAAAACCTAAAGGTAAGAACTGATTCACTCCTAATTGCTAATCAAATAAAGGGAATTTATACGGCTAAGGATGCAAAAATGATTTCGTATTTAGAATATGCAAAAAACTTTACCGCTAAATTTGCTTTATTTGACATAGATCAAATATCAAGAGACCTGAACACCTAGGCTGATGCTCTGGCCAGCCTAGGTTCGAACTTTACCCCCACTGTTTTTGACAAAATACCAATTGTGCATTTATTAGAGCCAGCCATCAGCAGACCTGAACAAGTCAATCCTGTCAATCAGGACAATAACTCTTGGACTAAACCCTATTATGATTGGTTTCTCCGAGGAATACTGCCTCAGGGCAGACATGAGGCAAGGGCCTTTAAAATTAGAGCTTTAACTTATGCTATCATCAATAACACTTTATTCAAGAGATCGCAGGATGGACCCTACCTGAGATGCTTGGATCCTGACAAAGCCAAACTAGTACTTCAAGAAATACATGATGGACACTGTGGCAACCACAAAGGCGGAAAATGCCTGGCAAATAAAATTCTTAAGACAGGCTACTACTGGCCTACACTGAGGGCTGACTGCCTGGAATACTCTTCAAAATGCGAAGCCTGTCAAATTCATGCACCAATCTGTTGGAGCTTGTGTCCTCCACAAATTAGTGTGATAACATTTGTAAATATCTTACAGGTTCACAAGGGTATACTTCGTATTTTATCAGTTGATTAACGATTACCTAATAACGGTTGGCTTGCTAGAAAGTTTGACGTTATTATCATACAGATGGCGGTGATCAACTGGTCCCTAAAAGTCACACCTAAAGGATGTGTTTGAGAGATGTGATTATAGAAATATAATCACATTGATGCCTTATATGACTAAACAGTTAGTCAATGTGTTGATGAGACAATTATTTAATGAAGATTAAATAATATTAGTTGAGACGAATTAACTGTCAATTCGTAAAATTGAATATAATAAGTTATATTTAATTAATGTATATAATGTTAGCTTGACGAATTAATATGTTAATTCGTACTTAAATTTAATCGGTTATATTTAATCAACAAGATGAATGTGTCATAGTGGTAATAGTAAGGGTACTCAAACCAAGAGGTTATGGGTTCGATCCTCACTAGATGACAATTTATATTTAACACATTTTATACATTTTTGGAAACCGAAAATAAAGAATTAAAACTCCTTATTATTTCGGTATATGGGCCGAAATTAGGAGATGAGAAATCTCCCTATGGACTTCTCTTTTTCGGTTATAAGAAGAGGAGAAGGGAGAATTTTTCTGACCTAATAATTCTTTTTCCCAATTCTTGCCTCCTCTCATCGGAAAAACACAAAAAAAAACCTAAAATTAATCTGTTGATTTGGGGATCGATTCTAGCAAAAGAACAAGTGCATATCTCATATCATCTTGGGTGCAACTGATAGAAGAATATCATTGCGATATTGTTCATAGGCCATATAAGCTAGGACCGAAGGTTATTTCGTCATCTCTTTATCCTTTTTGTTTATGCAATTTAATTTATGACATGCTTTCATCATGATAAATTCGTTATAGTCCTTAAATTTAAAGGGATGCATACAGATAAATCCCACAAGTGGTATCAGAGCCAAAGCCACGAATTTTATTTTGATGATTTTCATAAAAATTGGATGTAAACTTTATTAGGGTATCCAAAAAAAAAAATGACACGGTTGAAATTTTTTTGTGTGCCGAGAACAATTTTTTTTGCAGCCATGATTGTTGCGTTTTTTGTTGTTGTCTTATTTCCATTTGATTTTCATATTGTTGTTTTAATCAGTTAAGATAATAATTATGATAATTTGTAGATCTTTGATTTAATTCAGATTAAATTAAATTGTAAATGGAATCGTCATGTTGATGATATAAAAAAATTGTTTTTGCTATATAGTTTTGGCATATACATTAATCATGTTTCATTAATTCATATGCTAATCTCGTTCTAATAGCATCTATAAACGATTTTTGTTCATCTTAATGTTTTTGCAATTAGGGCATTATGCCAAATGCAAAAGAGTTTTTTTTGTTTTTGTTTTCTGTTACTGTTCACCGTGAACAGTGTATAAAAAAAAATTAGTTTTGGTTTTTACAGAAAAACCGTGAAGATAAAAGTAAAAAAAGGGGTTTTTGTTTTTGTTTTTTCAGTTTCTGTTACTGTTCACGACTGGGCAGAATAAAAAAAAAAATTCTGTTTTTTTTTTCTTTTTTCGGGTTTTGCCGAGACAAATTAAAAAAAAGGGAGTCTTTATTTTTGTTTTGTTTTGGCAAATTTATTATTGTGAAGCGGTTCATAATTAATAGATACCTAATTATTTTAAAGTAGTTTAAAATATTGATGGATTAAATTCATATTGCAAGTTTAATATGAATTAAGATTGAAATTAATGTGATTAATTGAGGAATTGTCACTTAATTTGATAATTTAAATAGGTGGTTTGGATAAATTAATCAATATAATTAAGGAATTGTGTCATGTATGTTTAATTTATTTTTAGTTGATGCATTTTATATTTGTTGAATGAATCGTTGAATGAATTTATTTACGTATTTTTTTTTGCAATCGGTTGTTGGCCTTAGTCAATATATGTTTTCGTAATGATGGGAACACAATTTTTAATGTAATTTGAGATCTCGAATCTCATTTATTTTTCTTTAGTTTTTGGGTTTTGAAATTAGAATGTAATATATAGGTTTATCATGTAAATTTATTTATTGTATTTTTCAAAGAAGACTAAAGATGGAGATTGGAGCTCACTCCCACTAAATGGATCAAGATGGAACATCGAGACAAGCTTCTCGGGTCCAAGGATGGATTCCAAATATGTATTTAATGTTCATTTTGATAGTATAGGCCACACTAGGACTTTTATTGTTTTTACGTTTTTCATTCCTATTGCTTTTCATTCAGATGATAGTTTATGCATCATTTTCCGCCTAAAACCAAACCACCTACTACTAAAATGCATGAAAATTGACTCATATAGATTGTATGTTATTTTTCATGGACATACAGATGTCACATACCTTTTAAGCCATCACCTTAGCTTATTCATTCTCGCATGCTAGATATTAGTTCACTTAAAATGAATCTAAATTAAGTTGATGGGATCTTCCTCTAAAACGGAAATTGAGATTAGTCTTTATAAGGGCAAACAACTATGAATCCCTTCTTCGTCGGTAGGCATAATATGACCCCTTCTACGTTGGGTAAGTAGTTTGTGTTGACTTAGTTTACCTCAACATCATAGTCCGAAGAGTTTCTCGTGATTATGATGGACTAAAGATAGAATTTACAGAAATTTATCGACCAAGAATTCTAACACTAGAATTAGCTAAAAGGTTAGCTTATCAATTTGCAGATAATTGAGTCTTGGGATCATTTATATAATTCTTGAGGGAGGTCAATTGTATAAATGTTTTGAGTATTCGCGTTATGACAAGTAGATCATTAGACTTAAAAATTATAAACAATGCACATGCTTATAATTTTAATTCTTCTTCTCGCAGTGTAGAACACGTTTATTTTGATAATACTGTTACAACAAAATGGCTGGAAATAACGCAATCCCAATGCCTAGTGCCACACTTGGACGCGAGTCCTGGCTGAAAGCTTTCATGGACCACATGAATCGTCACGCGATCGAAGAATGATGGGTCCAACTTTGCGGATCGGGAGGCGGCACTACGGAATGTTGCCATTGCGACGGTAAGCTCAAGTACTTAATCGAGCCAATACCGGTCAACCCAGGCCCCAATGCGCAGAGTCAACGAGTCAATTGCTTATAGTGACTTCGTTATGGAAGCGGGTGCGATAAAGAACGTACTCATCTTTGCAATGGAAACCAATTTGCAGAGACGCTTCATTGCTCAAGGTGCAAACAAGATTTTCACCACGCTCACTAACGAGTTCTCAAAAGCACCGAGAATCGTTACTTATGAGCATACCTGTCGCTTCTTTGATGCGAAACTCCAGAAGGGCCAACCGGTTAGCACACACATTCTTCACATGATTGAGAATGTCGAGAAGCTGGAGGCACTTGATTGTAAAATCCGTGAGAGCATTGTCATTGACCGAATGCTTCATTCTCTTCATGATGGTTTTGCCCTTTTCAGGGCGAACTACTACATGAGTGACTTGAAAAAGAGTCCTCATGAGCTACACTCCCTTCTCGTACAGATCGAGAAGGATATAAAATTGAGTGGGAGCATGAAGCAGGATGTTCTCACGATTTACAACAAGGGTAAAGGTAAGGGCAAGGCTCATGGCGACCTAGCTGTAGGTAAGCCAAAGTTTAAAAAGCCAGGAAACGGTAAGAGTGGGCCCGGGAGACTAGTGGCTCACAGGGCAAGGCAAAGAGCAAGGGCGGTGACATTGAGTGCCACCATTGTCACATGACTGGACATTGGAGGAGGAACTGTACCGTGTACCGTGAAGACATAAACGCAGGCCGCGTCGTTCCTGTTGGTATGTCATCTTATATTCATATGATTGAGATTAACCATGCAAGTTTCGGAACTTGGGTACTTGATACTGGTTGTGGTTCTCATCTGTGTAATCATTTGCAGGGCCTAAAGAACATCATACCTCTCGAAAAAGGTGATGTGGACCTGCGAGTCGGAAATGGAGCACGAGTTCTTTAAAGATCGAAGGAACATACGTAATCCAACTCCCTAGTGGTTTTGAGTTATTTTTAAATAACTGTTACTATGTACCCAGTTTGTCTAAGAACATTATTTCAGTTTCCGTACTTGATAAAGACGGATTTTCATTTTTAATAAAGGATAATAGCTGTATTTTCTCTTTCAATGAAATGATTTATGGCAAAGCAGTTTCCATGAATGGAATTTACATCTTAGATCAAACCACGGAAGTATTACACGTGAATAATAAGAAATTAAAGGTTGGTGACAAAGATCAAACCTATCTATGGCATTGTCGAATGGGACACATAAATGAGAAACGCGTGAAGAAACTCGTCGATAATGGGACTATTCCCACATTCGAATTTTCTACATATGGCACGTGTGAATCATGTATCATTGGCAAAATGACTCGAATTTCCTTCAAAGGTGTTGGAATGCGCGCTAGTGACCTATTAGGACTCATACATACAAATGTTTGTGGACCTATGTCAATTACCGCTAGAGATGGCTATAGATATTTTATCACTTTCACGGACGATTTGAGTAGATACGGATATGTCTACTTAATGAAGCATAAAAGTGAGTCCTTTGAGAAATTCAAGGAATACCAGAACAGGGTTGAAAACCAACTGGGTAGAAAGGTTAAAGCACTCCGTTCAGATCGGGGTGGCGAATATCTTTCAAATAAGTTTGATCAACACCTTAAAGACTGTGGAATTGTTTTGCAGTTAACTCCACCTGGAACACCTCAATTGAATGGTGTGTCTGAACGGAGAAATCGAACCTTAGTTGATATGGTTCGATCCATGATGAGTCACACGGTAGTGCCTGATTCATTATCGGGTTTTGCTCTTTTGTCAGCTTCGCTTATACTTAACCGAAGTCCGACTAAAGCTGTCGACAAGACTCCATATGAAATGTGGAAGGGAACGGTACCTAACTTGTCCTTTATTTGGGTTTGGGGCTGCGAGGCTTATGTCAAGTGGAAACACGAGGATAAGCTCGGCCCGCGATCGGTCAAGGCATACTTTATAGGTTATCCAAAAGGAACATTTGGTCATTACTTCTATTCGCCTACCGAACATCGAGTTTTTTTTGCGGCTAGTGCGACGTTCTTAGAGAAAGAATTTCTCGAGAACAAGACGAGTAATAGAACCTTCGAGCTGTCGGAGATTCCAGAACCAACAACCAAGGAACGGATGGAGGAAGTTCTTCCTCCAACTGATGACACGGTTAATATTCCCGAGGAACCTAGGAGGTCGGGTAAAGTCTCTCATCCTCCGGACAGATACATTGGTATGGTCGAGGAGAATGACGTCTTACTCCTAGAGAGTAATGAACCCGCTACCTATAAAGGTGCTATGGCCTGTTCCGACTCAAAGCTATGGCTCGAAGCCATGCAATCCGAGATGGACTCCATGTATGAGAATAACGTATGGGATCTAGTTGATTTACCTAATAAGGTAAAACCTCTACAGTGCAAATGGCTTTAAAAAATAAAGCATTCTGTAGACGCGCAACCAGATATCTATAAGGCACGACTAGTGGCAAAAGGTTTCACTCAAGTGCACCGATTGCATTATGATGAGATTTTTGCACCTGTAGTCATGCTACGTTTCATTCGGATAATCTTAGCGATTGCCGCTTTTCATGATTATAAAATTTGGCAAATGGATGTGAAAACCGCCTTCTTAAACGGTTATTTGGAGGAAGAGTTGTACATGGTGCAACCCGAAGTTTTCATAGATCCTGAACATCCTAAGAAAGTTTGTAAGCTTAAGCGTTCCATTTATGGACTTAAGCAAGCTTCTCGGAGTTGGAATCATCATTTCGACCAGGTGATAAAAGAGTATGGTTTCACTCGCTCGGTCGAGGAACCATGCTTATACATCAAGTCGAGTGGGAGCAAGATTGTATTCTTGATATTGTATGTCGATGACATACTCTTGATTGGGAATGACATTCCTCTCCTATCTTCGGTTAAAGGATGGTTGAAGAACCATTTCCAGATGAAAGATCTGGGTGAGGCACAGCGCATTTTGGGAATCCGTATCTACCGAGATAGATCACGACGGACGTTATCACTTAGTCAGGAGTCTTATTTGGATAAGATTCTTGAGAAGTTCAGCATGACCAACTCCAAGAAGGGGAACCTTCCAATGACGCCCGGGATGCGGTTGAGCAAGTCTCAGTCACCCACGACGCCTGAAGGGGTTGAACGCATGAGTCGTATTCCTTATGCATCTGCAATAGGATCGATCATGTATGCCATGATTTGCACACGTCCAGACGTGGCATATGCATTGAGTATGACGAGTCGGTACCAAGGCAATCCAGGTGAAACACACTGGATAGCTGTTAAAAATATCCTCAAGTACCTACGGAGGACTAAGGATTGGGTATTGACTTATGGAGGAGATACTAAGCTATGCGCAATCGGTTACGCAGATGCTAGCTTCCAAACGGATCGAGATGTTTCTAAATCTCAGTCCGGGTTCGTCTTAACTCTTAATGGTGCTGCAGTCAGCTGGAAGAGTTCCAAACAAAGTGTTGTAGCAGATTCTACTACTGAATTCGAGTACTATGCCGCTTCGGAGGCAACAAAGGAAGCGATATGGATGCGTCCATTCTTACAAGGACTTACGATAGTTCCTAGTTCGAATGACCCGATCACCATCTATTGTGACAATAGAGGTGCCATCTTCCAGGCTAAGGAGCCAAAGTCTAGCAACAAGTCTAGACATGTACATCGGAAAGCTCACCTGATCCGTGATTATGTGGAGCAAGAGGAAATAGTGATTGACAAGATTGCGACGGATCATAACATCGCGGATCCTCTCACTAAACCGTTGAACTATGATAAGCATGTAGGGCACATTGTTTCCATGGGAATTAAACATGTTCCTGAGTTGTAGTAGTTGATTATGAATTTGATACATTATCGTTTCATATACTATTCATAACTTCATCGTTTTTATATATAATATTTTGTTTTTCATGTGGATTGTACTGACAACATTGAACGCCACAAAGTGAATTGAATTACATTATATTTGTTTGGTCCGTAATCGCCCATGTGAGCTGATAACTCCGGCTATTATATTGTGCAGTCGATTGATGGTGGGTTCAACGAGCCATAAGTCAAACGGTTGACTGATCGTTCACAAATACGAGATTATAACGATACCTCGTAGGACAAATTTTTGTGACAACGTAATGGAGTCCTAAATGTTTGAAAACATTCGGTGTCGGGTCGTGGATTGGACGTCCATTGTGTTCCTAGAATCGATTCTTTAGACTATCGACTTTCTCTTGAGATTAAGGCAGTTTTTGGGTGACTTTGGTTTCTTTCTCACGGTCTGCCGTAAATGGAGGCTAAGTAGATTTTATCTGGGTCATTTCATATTGTGCTTACATCTGCAGGATTCGAGTTGAGGAAAATATCCAACCTTTATCAGGTATAGTTATTTCTCACGGCCACTCGAGGAGTTGTAATTGAAATGCATGGTCCTGCTCGAATGATGATTCGTTTATCAGTTAAGTTACTCTCTAGTTGGGGAAACCACACTTGATACAAATCACTTGTAAAATACGACCTTTGTGAATACGGATTTTGCAAATTATTTTACATTGAGTGGGAGAAATTTTAGGATATGAGAATCGGTTATCGCACATACACTTGTGAGGACAAGTGGGAGTTTGTTGGAGCTTGTGTCCTCCACAAATTAGTGTGATAACATTTGTAAATCTTTTACAGGTTCACAAGGGTATACTTCGTATTTTATCAGTTGATTAACGATTACCTAATAACGGTTGGCTTGCTAGAAAGTTTGACGTTATTATCATACAGATGGCGGTGATCAACTGGTCCCTAAAAGTCACACCTAAAGGATGTGTTTGAGAGATGTGATTATAGAAATATAATCACATTGATGCCTTATATGACTAAACAGTTAGTCAATGTGTTGATGAGACAATATTTAATGAAGATTAAATAATATTAGTTGAGACGAATTAACTGTCAATTCGTAAAATTGAATATAATAAGTTATATTTAATTAATGTATATAATGTTAGCTTGGACGAATTAATATGTTAATTCGTACTTAAATTTAATCGGTTATATTTAATCAACAAGATGAATGTGTCATAGTGGTAATAGTAAGGGTACTCAAACCAAGAGGTTATGGGTTCGATCCTCACTAGATGACAATTTATATTTAACACATTTTATACATTTTTGGAAACCGAAAATAAGGAATTAAAACTCCTTATTATTTTGGTATATGGGCCGAAATTAGGAGATGAGAAATCTCCCTATGGACTTCTCTTTTTCGGTTATAAGAAGAGGAGAAGGGAGAATTTTTCTGACAATAATTCTTTTTCCCAATTCTTGCCTCCTCTCATCGGAAAAACACAAAAAAACCCTAAAATTAATCTGTTGATTTGGGGATCGATTCTAGCAAAAGAACAAGTGCATATCTCATATCATCTTGGGTGCAACTGATAGGAGAATATCATTGAGATATTGTTCATAGGCCATATAAGCTAGGACCGAAGGTTATTTCGTCATCTCTTTACCCTTTTTGTTTATGCAATTTAATTTATGAAATGCTTTCATCATGATAAATTCGTTATATTCCTTAAATTTAAAGGGATGCATACAGATAAATCCCACACAATCATACATCAGCCATCTGAACTCCTCCATTCAATTTTCGCACCCTGGCCGTTCATAAAATGGGGCATGGATATTGTGGGAAAACTGTCCGTAGCTCCAGGACAAAAAGTATTCATGTTGGCTATGACTGATTACTTCTCCAAATGGATTGAGGCTGACTCTTTCAGGTAAGTAACTGAAAAAGAAGTAATATCCTTCATCAGGACAAACATCATTTGCAGATATGGAGTCCCATCAGAAATAATATATGATAATGGAACTCAATTTGTGGGGAAAACGACCCAAGCATTTTGCCAAGAATGGAATATCAACCTGGTAACATCAACCCCTGGATATCTAAAAGCCAATGACCAGGCTGAATCAAGCAATAAGGTAGTCATAAGCTGCCTAAAAAAGAAGCTAAAAAGAAGACGAGGCAGATGGGCTGAAGAACTTCCATTAGTACTATGGGTAGACATGACAACTCCAAAAACTGCAATAGGCCAAACACCTTATTCTCTAGTGTATGGCTGTGAAGCTGTCATTCCTGCGGAAGTACGAGTACCAACATCCAGATACAGCCTGAACAATGTTGAGGCGAATAGAGACCTAATGCAAGATAACTTAGTTCTAACAGAAGAGCTAAGAGACGCTGCCAAAATCAGGATGACATCATATCAACAAGCAGTCGCCAGGACTTAAAACAAAAACGTCAGGATCAGAGTCTTTAAAGAAGGAGACCTTGTCCTACGCAAGGTATTTGCAAATAAGAAAGAAAAATCAGCAGGCAAACTGGCTCCCACATGGGAAGGCCCTTACTTATTGATTCAATTGTTGGATAAGGAGCATACAGGCTCCAAACGCTAGAAGGGGAAATGATCCCGAGATCCTGGAATGTAACCCATTTAAAATTATTCCATATGTAAAGATCAGGCTACAATCAGGTATAAATTCAATCACTACTCAACCTGACGTGCTATCTGATGAACTACATGTTTTACATGCCTTGTCTGCAATTTATATCTATTTAACTAATCCATTTATTTTACTTCCTGAATCCTGAACAATTATACATGATAAAAAGATTATATGCATAAATATTCAGGATTGAAGGCTACTCTACTATATATTTCTAAAACAAAAATTTTGCACTTGACTGTGCCTGACGAGTTGGTAACCACCACCAGATACAGTAAATGTCAGGACCAATCAGGCATGAAATAATTGACTGACCTGACTAGGTTTACTGCCATGGATTACAACCGGCTGGACGCAGCAAGACAGGTGCAAGGGTGTTCTCTCCCAAACACTTTATCTAAATGCCCTCCTGACAGGCCGAATACCAAGCCCTCCAGCTAGGCAGGGGACATAAGCCCTCCTGAAAGGTCGGTTTTCCCACCCCTTCAACCATTATAGCAAAAAACTATACTTGGTTGAATTACTCATGAATAACAAGATAAAACAAAAATGATGTGCAGGTTATTCAAACAAAATGTTTGACAGGCCCAGCAGGATGAAACTTACAAATCCAAGCAAAGTTAAAAGCAAAATTAGCCAAAGGCCACCATGCCTATATTAATAAAAACCCTTAACCCCTGGGGCAAAGGCGCCAAAATATTCATAAAGGCCAGGGATAGTCTCCCTGACCCAAGACAGAAAAAGAAAATAAAATTGTTTGTCCAGGGACATCCCCCCTAGATGGGCCAAATACCAACTCAAAAATCAAATTACTGCTTCTCCTCAGAAACAATACCACTACTTCCACCCTTGGCCGGACCAGCATCAACATCCTGCTCACCTGGAGAGTCCACCTCTTGTTCATTTCCCATATTATGCAGGTCAGGATACTTTGAAGCAGCAAAAGCCATCTCAGCTTCAGGGTTCCATTTTGCTCTGGCCTCGACAGTCTCCGACATAGCAGCAGCCCTTCTCTAAATATAGAAATAGAGGAAAGCATCATCTAACTTGAGCTCCAGGTCATCCCTTTCCTGGGTGAGCTCCTCATTTCTGTCCAAAGCCTCCTGCAATAACCGCTTGCTTGAATCTGCCTCAGCCTTAGCAACATCCTTCTCAGCCTGCGCCCTCACCAAATCAGCAGCTTTAGCAGCCAGGTCAGCTCGTGCAAAATCCAGCTCAGACCTCAGTCTATCATAATCTGACCTCATCAGATCAATCCTGGCTACCAAAGAAGTAGCCTGATAGGCGTTATGGAGATAAGTCGCAGCACCCTGACCATAAACAAGAAGAAGAGTATGAATAATATACCCTAACAACGAAAACTACCCAAACTAAATACACAGAAATTTGTTCCAGCCTACCTCTCTAACAGCAGCCAAGGCACCTGCCAAGAGACTGACTGAATGATCCACTGAAGCAACCGCCTGGGTAATCCCTGATCTTCACCCTAGCAGCCTCCATATTGTCCACCCTGGCTTTTACTTCCCTGGCCAGGGCAAAAATGTCAACATCTTCAATTTTCCTTTTTTGGGCTGCTGAACTTGTTTTAGCAGGGGCAGCAGGTACAACAGTAACCTTGGCAGCATCAGACTGTTCAGTCAAATCAATAACAGGATCAGCATCCCCGCTTCCCTGGGAACCTTTCTCCTTGATCTTGGCCAGCCTGGCTGAAAGGTCAGCCATACCGAACCTGGCAAGACGAGTAGATGACCTGGTAGCTACAACACAAAACACTACATTAGCAATATAAACCAAACATTATCAGGAAGCCAAAGCAAAAAAGAATAGATAGACTAAGATAGACTTACTGCCTGAGGTAGTAGCACTAACAGCCCCAGAAGGTTTAGCCGCCCTGGCAGCACCGTCAGCCTTCAAGCAGCGAGGAAGGTGACCAACCGCACAACAGAGAGGCCAAGACCTCTCCAAAGGAGGAATAGCAAGGAAAGCAGAAATATTGGCAGTGGGATACTCAGTTTCAGTAACCCAATCATCAACTACACACATGAGAGGTATGACTTATTATAAACTTCATTTTATTTTTCACTAACAAGTAAAACATGCAGGGCAAAGAGAAAAAACTAAAAGACTCACCAGCAAGACAAGCCTCATGATTCAAATACGCCAGGTCAGGACCCACAGAATTGGTCCTGACAAACATGTACCCAGCAGCTCAGCCTTTGTCATGGCCGCTGTCCAGGTTCCTCAAAAGAGGAGTAGTAGAAGCTCTGACCTTAAAACTTATACGGCCAGGACTATTGGTTTTAAAGGCATAACAAGCCTTCAAATCGTCAAGAGAAAAAGAAATATTGTGCTTTTTACAGAGATTCTCAATGGAACACACAACCTTCCACACCATAGGCATCAACTGATAAGATGGAACACCAATCTCCTTAATAACCTCGACCATAAGAAGGGAAAAGGGAAGCTTGCAACCTGCCCTGAAATCCCAATCATGAATACAGAACCAACCAGGACAAGCCCAGTCGGCCCTAATAGGAGAGTTCTCAGGGATCCAGACTTCAGTATCAGCAGGGATGATTCCCTTATCGTTCAGCACCTTCTCAAACTCAGGCTTCAAGCGGTTTGCAAGAGACTGATCCTTATTTAAAGCCTTCGTAGGCTTGAATTGAAAGTCACCATGGAATATTGAGATTATCTCCAATGGAGAATCACTCGGCTTACTGATCGTGGAAGGTTGAGTAGCAGAAGAAGTAGGTGAATTCTCAGAAGAAGTGCCTTCAGGATCTTGGGAAGGAGGGGTTGCAGGAGCCGCTGCCCTGGTAGACTTCCTTTTTGCGGCCATCGTTGAAAAATTATGAAGAATTGATCGAAGATTGAAGAAACTGGTAATTAAGGGAACTAGAGAGAAAGATTAATAAAGAGAGAAATAAGAAGAATTGTTTTGGTGGAGTTCAACTTAATGAAGCACGCAGTTATTTATAGTGGAGAAGATTAGGGTTTCAATCACAAAGGAAGTGGATAATCATTAAGGAAGTTGCAGTAAGTCTTACACGCGTCATAAACTGCAGTAAAATAGCCGTTACAGGAAACTGACTGAGCATAACCTAACCGTTGAGTAATCTTCCTAAAAATAAAGTTATCTCCTTATTTTTTCGTCCTGGCACACTGAAAATAAGGAGATAAGGGGCAATTGTTAGGCCTGGAAATCCACAGAAGCCCCTGATCAATATCTCATCTCAACCTGACCATCAGGCTGTCAGGCTATCAGGGCACACGAAGATAGGCGCCAGGCCATGGAGAGGACAACGGTCAAAATATCAGGACGATATTAGACCATAAACGCGTATTATAAAAGGATTATATACGCAGCATTGAATGAGATGATCTCGCAGTAAATGCAGTAATCAAGGGAGGAATATTAGCAATTATTACAGGCAATAATGGAGAATAATCCGCATTCAATACAATATCAAGCAGCCGTTCAAGATTAGAGCTTATATAAGGAAGACTTTGAAGACATTGGGATCATCTCGTTCTTGCACAAGAATAAGCATACATTTACATACGCAATACTTAGAGAAATATAAGCATTGTCATTGTCATACAATAATTCTCCCAAATTACATAGTGAAATCCTCTCCTGGCTTGGTGCCCGTGGTTTTTTTCCCGTTCAAGGGTTTTCCATGTACAAAATTCTTTGTCTCACTATAGTTATTGTTATTATATTTACAGCTTTATATTTGACCCATGACGACCTGACCAATAGACCATCTAGAGCTATTTAACCTTACACAACTCTACCCTGACCTGATTTCGCCTTGCGCAAAATCCACACAGAATAGTAGCTTATGACTACCTTATTACTAGATTCAGCCTAGCCATTAGCTTTTGGATATCCAGGGGTTGATGTGACCAGGTTAATATTCCACTCTTGGCAAAATGCTTTATTCTTTTTTCCCCACAAATTGGGTCCCGTTATCACACACTATCTCTGATGGGACACCATATCTGCAAATAATATTCGTCCTGATGAAGGATATTACTTTCTTCTCAGTTACCTGCCTGAAGGAGTCAGCTTCGATCCATTTGGAGAAGTAGTCAGTCATAGCCAACATGAATACTTTTTGTCCTGGAGCTACGGACAGTTTTCCTACAATATCCATGCCCCATTTCATAAATGGCAAGGTGCAAAAATTGAGTGAAGAAGTTCAGATGGCTGAAGTCCAAGCAGTCAGCCCTTAGTATAGGCCAATAGTAGCATGTCCTGAGTACTTTACTTGCCAGGCTCTTTCCTCCTTTATGGTTGCCACAGTGTCCATCGTGTATTTCTTGGAGTACTTGTTTAGCTTCATCAGGCTCTAAAAATCTCAAGTATGGTCCAGCCTGCGATCTCTTAAATAAAGTGTTATTGATAATAGAATAGGTTGAAGCTCTGATTTTAAAAGCCCTCGCTTCATGCCTTCCCTGAGGTACTATTCCATGGAGGAACCAATCATAATAAGGTTTGGTCCAAGAATTATTATCTTGATTGACATGGTTGACTAGTTCAGTTTTACTGATAGCCGGCTCTAATAAATGAACAATTGGTATTTTATCGAAATCTGGAGGGGTAAAATTTGAACCTAGGCTAGCTAAAGCATCAGCCTAGGTATTCAGGTCTCTTGGTATTTGATCTATGTCAAATAAAGCAAATTTAGCGGTAAGGGTTTTTGCATACTCTAAATATGAAATCATTTTTGCATCCTTTGCCGTATAAATTCCCTTTATTTGATTAACAATTAAAAGTGAATCTGTTTTTACCTTTAAGTTCTGCACATCGAGGCCTAGACATACCTTTAAGCCTGCTATCAGGGTTTCATATTCTGCTTCATTGTTGGTGGCTTTGAACTCACATCTTACAGCCTGAGCTATCACGTCCCCCTATGGCAATTTAAGCACTAATCCTAACCCTGTCCCCCTGGCATTGGATGCCCCATCTATGAACAAAGTACATTCTTAGTCTGGGGTTTTGTCTTCTAATTGCTTAACTTCTTTTTTCAGGTCAGGTTCTAGGTTAGGGCTGAAATCAGCCACAAAGTCCGCTAAGGCCTGTGATTTAATCGCTGTCCTGGGTTTAAAGGCAATATCATATGTACTGAGCTGAACTGACCACATATTTTATGAGTAAGTTAGTCCTGACTATGATGGGGTGACACTCAAAATAAGGACGTAATTTAGCACATGACATAATTAAAGCTAAAACATATTTCTCAAGTAATCCATACCTCATTTTGGCATCCAGCAGGCTTTTACTTACATAATAGACAGGATGTTGATGGCCTTCTCGTTCTTTTACCAGGACTGCACTTACTGTTGTGTCAGTGACAAATAGGTATACTGACAGAGGTTCTCCTTTCTCTGGTTTAGCCAGTAAAGGTGGAGATGATAGGTATGATTTCAAATCTTGAAAGGCTGCTTCATGCTCCTCCGTCCAATGGAACTGTTTATTTTTTCTGAGCAGGTTGTAAAATGTTTTACACCTTTCAGAGGATCTTGATATGAATCGGTTCAGGGCAGCTACCCGGCCTGTCAATTTTTGAATATCTTTGACAGACTTGGGTGACTGAAGTTTCAGGATAGCTTTTATCTGTTCTGGACTGTCCACTATGCCTCTTTTTGTCACCATGTAAGCAAGGAACTTACCTGCAGAGACTCCAAAGTGGAACTTTGCAGAGTTGAGTTTCACGTTGTATATTTCCAATATTTGGAATGCTATTTCTAAATGCTTCACATGATCTTCAGCACTTTTAGATTTTACTACCATGTCATCTATATAGACTTCCATGATATCACCTATTTGATCCTTGAACATCATATTGACCAGGCGCTGGTACGTTGCCCCTGCATTCTTCAGGCCGAAAGGCATGGCTGTGTAACAGTATATGCCTCGGTCTGTAATGAATGTAGTACTCTCCTGGTCAGCAGGGTGCATTTTTTTTATTGAATCCATTGGAGGCATCCATGAATGTCAGCATCTCATGGCCTGCTGTGGCGTCTACCATGGCATCAATATGTGGTAGGAGAAACGGATCCTTAGGGCAAGCTTTGTTCAGGTCAGTGTAATCTACACAAACTCTCCATTTACCATTCTTTTTCTGCACAACAACCACGTTAGCTAACCATTCAGGGTACATTACTTCCCTTATCATTCCCATATCCATAAGTTTTTCCACCTCTTCGTTAATTATTGCATTTCTTTCAGGTGAAAATTTTCGTCTTTTCTGTTGCACAGTCTTAAAAGATTGATCAATGTTACGTTTATGTGTAATTACATCAGCACTAATTCCAGTCATATCAAAATGAGACCAAGCAAACCAAGATGATTTATTTTTAAGGAATTTTACCATTTCTGGCCTGACACAGTCTGGAGCATCAGACCCCACTAGAACATACCTATTAGGGTACCAAGGGTCTAGGATTACTTGATCTGTTTCCATCCTACATGGTGCCACATAAGTGCTCCGACAGGGTACGGTAATTGCTATGCAAGAGACTTACCTGCCTTGGAAGGCTTCAAGGCCGTTGTATACCATTCTTGGGATGTCTTATGTTCTCCTTTGATCGTGGCTATGCCCCAATCCGCTGATACTTTGATAAATTGATGGTAGGCTGATGGTACAGCTTTAACATTATGGATCCAGGGCCTGCCCAAGATTGCATTATAGGATGACAAGCAATCCAGGACTCCAAATTTCTCATAGGATGAGATTCCTTCGATATAAGTTGGAAGATGAATTTCTCCTAATGTGCTTCTGGTTTCTCCACTGAACCCTACTAAAACGCTGGATTTCTTGGTGATTTGATCTTCGCCAATATTCATGGCTTTCAGTACGTCAAGCATGATCAGGTTCAGTGAGCTGCCTCCATCTACTAGGATCCTCCTTACTGTAGCGGTTCCAATCTGCATAGAAATTACCAGGCCATCATGATGAACATCAGGAATTCCTACCAGGTCACAATCACTGAAAGTGATTGTTGGGACATGATCCGGTTTGCAAGGTGATGTAGTCCTTGACGTCCTGGCTATCTTTTTGGCTGCTGTACTGGTCAGGCCATAAATTTCTGATCCACCAGATATGAATTTTACGTCATAGATTGGGGGTGGTGGAGGAAGGTTGTGGTCCTGTTTATGCTCCTGGTTCTGGTTTTAGTAGGATTTTCTCTGAAGGAATCTGGCTTATCTAATAAGTGATCAGGGTAACTAGTTCTGTAATTTAGAAGTAAAGATATGAACAATTGGAAGAAGAGAATATATTTCAAGTTGTGTTACTTTATTCTTAAAATCAACTGGATACAAATGGTGTGTATATATTATAGTATTTAGGAGAGTAATTTGCAAAGTATCTAAATTAAGTAACAAAAATTAGATGATCCTATACAAATGTTTGATCATGCTATTTATACTCTTCAAATGATAACGTTGGATGCTGTCCAACGTTCCTCTTAGCCGTTGGCAGCTAACTCCTGAAAAATAGCGCACACCTCCTATTAATCTGCTTGACTAAGTCTTCTTCAACGAACATTAGCTCCTTCTCTTTTACATGGTCTGTTATGCAGAAATAAGATGCTTTTGAAGTTGGACTTGGTCTTCCATGAAAATAGGGCATGATCATTTCCCTTTATGTAACTATCACATTGTCTGGTAATTCAATCCAGCCTGCCTTAGAGTTCCGCCAGGCTATTCTATGCTTTCCTTCCTTACCATCAGGCCTTTCTTCCAAGGTTTAATAGACTACTTGCCCAGGAATATACTTTACCTGTCAAACAATAGTCAGATTTGTCCGGATCTTGGATGCCCCAGTCAGCCTAATTATGCCAGGCTATACTAAGGTCTGTCCAGCCTAATTTGGGCTCAACAATTGCCCCTTGATATTTCATCCATGCTGAATCCGGCCAGGGGTGAGATGTCAATTTACCGGGCTAAAAATAAAGATAATCATGGTAATTTGATGACTCTTGGACTTCTTGTGACCCTTAAACACGGCAACGGCTAGCTTAGTGATGTCACGCTGACAGTTTTGCAATTTCTAGGGTTTTTAAACCGTTGAACCATTCCTCCTTTCCTATAAATACGTGGTTGAGGAGGAGTTCAACGTTTACTAAAATTCTTCTTCCTTATTTGCTATATTCTCTCTAAAGATTCTTCCCAATTTCTCAGAAATAACCTTAATTTATTTCCTGCAATTCTACATAGAACTTCTCTCAATTTTAATAAACATATTTACTTAAGAAATTTGAAGAATATGGGACCAAAAAACATCCTGCTTCTCAGAGAGCTACAACCAGTCCTGAACCGAAAGAAGCCCATGAGGAGGAGGTAGTTGAGGTAGATCCTCCTGCCCACGCTATAGCTTTTAGGTACCAAGATTCTACCTTTACTGCTCTCCGATCACTTGAGTCTTCTTTTTCTGAGGAGAATCAATTAAAGATAAATTTTGATGGGATTTTAAGAGAGAAAAAATTAATCCCTGATTCGGCTGAAGTCTGGATCCCTGAGTCTTGTCCTGTTAGAGTCAATTGGACATCACCAGGTTGGTTCTGCATTTATGAATGGGCTTTCAAGGCTGGTTGCAGGTTGCCCTTCACTCCTCTGATGATTGACACCATTCGGGCTATGTGTTGGAATAAGTGTCCTCCGACAATAACGCGATCACAACTGTCGATCATAATGATCACATGTTTAAATCTCATATTTAAGAATACATGTGGGAAATAATATTTTACATTCAACTGGTCCACACATATCGGTAATGATTGGCTGACTAGAGTCTGACATTACTGTCGTGCAACGGTGGTGATCAGTTGATCCCCTTAGGTCATACCTATAGGGAAATACTCTTAATTGATCATTTAATTAATCGTATGCCGATACGAGTTAATTAAATTGCTTAATATTGACGGATGATTTTGTGAGTAAAATTAACGTGTCTTATTGTAATTCGATTAAATTAGATACGGTCTAAGTAATCGAATTGTTTTATTACTTAGAATAAAATATTGTTTACGAAACAATTGAAACAGAATGAATAATTTATTATAAATACAAGTTGTTGTAATTTATAATTTGATAAACCATTTTGGTACAAGTAATCAAGAATTACTAGTTAAATTTTGTATGTGACATATTTTATTAATATGTTGATTTAATATGTTAAAAATACATTATAATGTAACATGTCATGCAACATGTGACATATAACAAAATTGACAAATGACAAAATAAAATGGACCTTCCATTTTATGTGTATGTGCCGAAATGGAGGGAGTATTAGAGGATAAATTGTGTTGATTATTTTAATAAAGAAAACACAATGATTATAGTCTAATTGTAGCCATGCATGCCTAGTCTCATCTTGAGAAGAACAAGACCATGCATTGGCTCCCCAATAGACCCCCCCCACACCGGTTTTTCATCAAGAGGAACAAAAAATGGATTCCTCCATAATTCATTCTTTACTCTACTATTTTTCTAGTGTAAGAAAAATTTTCTCTTCTCTACCTTTTGTGAAAAACTTAGAGAAATAAAATCTCACACAATACTCCTCTCTTGACCGAAATAAGAGAGAACAAAATCAATTTTTGTGTCCAAAGTTTAAGTAAGATTAGTATTATTACTAGCTCATAATAATATTAGTCATTAAGGGTGCTCCTTGGGTATAAACTTTTGGGAGAGATTCTAATTTGAATCTTAGTTCATCCATTGTTGGAAAGCTGAAGAACTAACAAGTAGGAGATCTTGTTGGTGCCCAATAAATCCGAAACACCAATGTAAGAAGTGACGATTTCTTCTCTACTTTGTTTTATGTTTGCATGCATAAGATCCATTTTAATTTTATGACTAAATTTAATCATCGTACTATGAATATGTAAACTATGAGATTAATGGGAGAGATTCTAATTTGAATCTTAGTTCATCCATTGTTGGAAAGCTCAAGAACTAACAAGTAGGAGATCTTGTTGGTGCCCAATAAATCCGAAACACCAATGTAAGAAGTGACGATTTCTTTTCTACTTTGTTTTATGTTTGCATGCATAAGATCCATTTTAATTTTATGACTAAATTAAATCATCATACTATGAATATGTAAACTATGAGATTAATGAATCCTAACACTATGGAGGTGTCTCCTTTCCAGATTATGCTGATGGTTTGGAAGCTGGTTCATTCTGTTGAGAATTTATATGCCAAGCATAATCTTACAATTACTGTGAATGATATCAAGGATGTGTATCATTTAAAAAATCATTCTGTTGGTCCCTTTAATTTGCGGTTCAGATCAAAGATGTCTCAGTTAATCACCAACCTGTACTCGGGCGATGATAAAGGCTAGGCGAAAACTTACCTGTTCGTCCGGACCGAGAGTTTGGGGTCTGGCTTGGACTATTTAAGATATCCTGCCTTAGAGAGTAGTAAGTGTCCTGCATCTTTTGATTTATATGTACTTTATTTTGCGTAAATTTAAAGTATGTAAATTTTACCTGAGTGTTTTGGGGATATTTGCAGCTCCTCACTGAAGTTTTGATCCTCTTGATGAGGAGTCTATTACTAGGATAAATGCTTTCCTAGCTCTTCTTGAAGAAGAGAGAATTTGGCCTGGCAGTTTGGGCAGGGACTTACTGCCCCGGTACATGAGGCCCAAGCTGAGTGGTATTAAGGCGCCTAAAGGCAAGCTTACCTCTTCTGCTCTTTCCTGTATGTCTTCTTTATTCTCTCATACTGATGATTTCATTTCTCTTGTTGGTTCCCTTTAATTTATACGTGTTTCTTTTGTTTATCTAGTATATAGATCTTCTGCTAGACTGGCTAGCTTTAGTGCTGCTGATTTGAAGGCTGGGGTTGCCGAAATTTTCGAGCAGTCTAGGAGTCAGGAGGCTACTGCTAGTGGGAGTGATAAAACTCTCAATATTATGGTCTCTGATGCTCAAGTTCAAAGAGAGCCGACTCAACTTGCGTCTCCTGAGGTTGTTCAGGCGGCCAAAAGGATAAGAGAGGCTATTGTGGCCGAAAAGGTAGGGGGAGAGGAGGAGCCTACTCAGGCCCAACCAATTAGGAGCGTCATGGGAGTGTCTGCCCAGTTCAGCGATATAGAAGCTGCTCGGGCACGGATAAATGATTTTTCTGCTAACATTGATAGCCAGCTGTATCTGGTGATGCTGTTGACTCTTCTACCAGGGTTGTGGCTCTCTTGACCTCTCTTATGACGAGTGCAGCTGCCGTTGCCTCCCAAGCCAAAGAGGTTGGTTATAATGGAGTTTTCTTTGTATTGACTTTTGCTTAAGATTTAGTAAATAAGCTTTCCTTTCTTCTTTTCAGGGTTTGGATGCTGGGTTGATTAGTGCTTGCCAGCTGAGAGACGCCCGGGCCAAGATTAGCAGCTTGGAAGAAAGGTTGGATAAGGTTAACTACGAGTTACATTTGTCCAGGGGTAATGAAACGGTACTTCAGTCCCAACTTGGATCAATCAGGGAAGCGTGCAAGGCTGCACAGGTTTGTGAGGTGGCATCCAAAAATGCTGAGAAAGCGGTCAGGAAAGAGCTTGAAGCCGTGAGAGGGGAGCTTAAACCTGTAAAAGGGGAGCTGGTTGCTGAAAGACAGACTATGCAGGATCAGTTGAAGAAAAAATGAAGAACTTGGTGCTGAAAAGGAATTGGTTGAGGCGCGGTTTGCTGATGCTGCCCAATATTTCTTTGGCAAAGGTCAGGTTGATGCCATGAGAGATCTTGAGTCTGACAGGGCTAGGTGGGATCCAGATCGGGACGAGATAGCTCTGGATGCCAAATATCCTGACTTGGCTAACTTAGGACAGGAAGAGGAAGTGGTCTCTCCTCCTTCCAAGGAGAGGTCTCCTGATCAGAAAATGGTGGAAGGCTGTGGGTTAGTTTCTGACTCGAAATCAGTTTAGATTTTTGCTTTTGGTTTGACCCATCCAGGTGGGATGTCCTTGGAATGAATATTTATTTTTGCTCTTTAATGTAGTTTGATAAGTAGATCTCGTCCAGGGGGAAGTCCCTGGTTTGAATATTTTGGTGATTGGTTTTGAATAATTAATGTTTTTATTTTTTGTTGTTTTTGGGATGTGTTTGGGTGAGGTCATAATTTTTGTAATGTTTGTATTCATACTGGATTAGGCCAGTTAGTCTACTGGATCGGGCCAGTCTCTTCGCGCTGGATCTGGCCAGACTTTCGTGCTGGATCTGGCCAGGCTTTTGTCTTATGGGTAAGGTATTTGCCTGTCTGGAGGGCTTACAACCCATGCCTGTCTGGAGGGCTTATGACCCATTTATGACAAGCGAATCAGGGAGAGTATCCCCTAGCCCGTTTATTCGGACTGAGCTCAGTATTTTTAAAGCCTGTTTTGAGAATTTTGCAACTGAAAGTTGGATAATTTTCACATATGTGTAGTGTGAATGCTAGTGGAGTGGCCCTCAATCTTAAAAATTTGTTTAAGTAGAGTGTGTACTAAATGAATGCACGGTGTAAGTAAACAAGTATTTAAGATTCAATAAAAGTTAAAGAGTAAAGAGAATAATCAGGTATATAGCAAGAAAAAAGACATGTAGGATATATTTATTCACGTAACACCAAGTATCATACACGTAGTTCCATATCCGACCAGGCAAAAAAGGTAAAATGAAGATTTTTACCCGGGCTAAGGAGTGCATTTTATATGTGAAATAATTTTAAGTGTGCAACATTCCAGGCTCTGGGAATCATCTCACCATCCAGGGTCTGTAGCCTGTAGGCGCCCTGACCGACGATTGAGTCAATCAGGTAAGGACCTTCCCAGGTTGAACCCAGTTCGCCTGCATTTTCCTCTTTAGTGTTTGGGAAAACTCTTCTGAGAACAAGGTCTCCTATTCTGAATACTCTAGCCTTGACACTTTTATTGTAACTTTTGGCCACTGCTTGCTGGTAGGCTGCTAATCTGATGGCTGCATCTCTTAATTCTTCATTTAAGTCTAGACTGTCCTCCATCAGGGGAGTGTTGTCTGCTACTGTATTCAGGCTACATCTGGCTGATGGAATATCAATTTCTACTGGGATCACTGCTTCACACCCATAGACAAGGGAATAAGGAGTTTGTCTAGTTGTAGTCTTGGGTGTTGTTCTATCAGCCCATAACACATAGGGTAGCTCTTCGGCCCACCTGCCTTTTCTCTGGGTCAGCTTCTTTTTTAGGCAATTAAGGATTACTTTGTTGCTTGATTAGCTTTAACATTTGCTTTGAGATAGCCTGGGGTTGATGTGATAAGCTTGATGTTCCAGGCTTCACAAAATGCTATCATTCTCCTGCCTATGAATTGGCTTCCGTTGTCACACACTATTTCGGCTGGGATCCCATATCTACAGATGATGTTTCGACTGATGAATGAAATAACATCTTTCTCCTTGATTTTCCTGAATGAATCTGCTTCAATCCATTTTGAGAAGTACTCAGTCATTGCAAGCATGAACACCTTTTGGCCTGGAGCCTGGGGTAATTTGCCTACAATATCCATTCCCCATTTCATGAACGGCCAGGGGGCAGAGATTGAATGTAGTTCTTCGGAGGGCTGATGGATGTATGGTGCATGAATTTGACAGGCTTTGCATTTAGAGCTGAATTCCAGGCAGTCGGCCCTCCGTGTAGGCCAAAAGTAGCCTGTCCTGAGTACCTTGCT
Organism: Silene latifolia; assembly: GCF_048544455.1. Lineage (NCBI taxonomy): Eukaryota > Viridiplantae > Streptophyta > Magnoliopsida > Caryophyllales > Caryophyllaceae > Silene > Silene latifolia. The sequence continues at coordinate 34,533,995 of NC_133526.1, read as the reverse complement.
TGCTAGGCTTCTGCCACCTTTATGATTGCCACAGTGTCCTTCATGGATTTCTGACAGTATCTGTTCAGCTTCCTGTGGTTCCAGGCATCCGAGGTATGGTCCAACCTGTGATTTCTTAAAATGCTCATTATTAATAATGGTGTATGAAGCGACTTTAATTTTAAGTGCCTTGGCATCCTGCTTGTTCAGGGGTAAAATTCCTTGCCGGAGCCAATCGTAATAAGGTTTTGTCCATGAATTAACAACATATATTGGAAAGGTTTCATCTTGTTTATTTATTGCAGGTTCCAATAAATGTATAATGGGGATCTTATCAAAATCAGGGGGACTGAAATTAGATTCTAGGCCGGCTAGGGCATCGGCCTGGGTATTCAAGTCCCTGGGTATTTGATCAATATTAAAATTGTGAAATTTGCATTTTAAATTTTGGACAACTTCTAGACAGAGCATCATTTTTGAGTTTTTTGCAGTATAAACTCCATTTACTTGATTTGAAATGAGAAGGGAATAAGTACGTACCTTTAGATTTTGTACACCAACGTCAATACATACCTTTAACCCAGCTATTAGGGCTTCATATTCAGCTTCATTGTTGGTGCCTTCAAATGCACAACTTATAGCCTGTACTATCTTATCCCCCTGTGGCGATTTTAGTACTACACCCAGGCCAGTGCCTCTCATATTAGCTGCACCGTCGACAAACAAGGTCCATTCTAGGTTTGTCTGGTCATTGGTCAGTCTATTTACTTCTTTAATTAGGTCAGGCTCAAGGGTAGGACTGAAATCAGCCACGAAATCTGCTAATGCCTGTGACTTAATTGCTGTCCTGGGTTCAAAGGTTATGTTATAGGTGCTAAGCTGAACTGACCATTTGCACATTCGTCCGGACAGTTCAGGTTTTCTAAGGATAGATTTAATAGGTAGGTTGGTCCTAATTATTATAGGATGGCTTTCAAAGTAAGGTCTCAATTTAGTGCAACTCATAATTAAAGCCAGAACATATTTTCAAGTAAACCATACCTCATTTCTGCATCCAGGAGACTTTTACTTACGTAGTAAACGGGATGTTTTTGTCCGTCTATTTCTTTGACCAGGACTGCACTGACCGCAGTCTCAGTGACTGATAGATATACCGCCATGGGTTCATCCTTGACTGGCTTGGCAAGCAAAGGAGGTGAGGATAGATGTGCTTTCAGGTCTTCAAAGGCTGACTGGTGGTCAGGATTCCACTGGAAGTCTTTGTTCTTTCTGAGCAGGTTATAAAATGACTTGCACCTCTCCGATGATCTGGAAATGAATCTGTTCATGGCAGCTACTCTTCCTGTCAGCTTTTGTATATCTTTGACACTTTTTGGTTGTTCCTGCTCTAGGATTGCTTTGATCTGTTCAGGACTGGCTTCAATCCCTCCTTTTATCACCATATAGCCTAAGAACTTGCCTGCTGAGACTCCGAAGTGGCACTTGGATGGATTTAACTTCATGTTAAATTTTTCCAGTATTTGGAATGCCACTTCCAGGTCTTTGACATGATCTTCCGCTTTCTTTGATTTAACCACCATGTCATTAATGTAGACTTCCATAATGTCTCCAATTTGATATTTAAACATCATGTTGACTAGTCTTGGTAGGTTGCCTCTGCATTTTTTAATCCAAAAGGCATGGCAGTATAACAATATACCCCTCTTTCAGTAATGAAGGCTGTACTCTCATGGCCCGGAGGATACATTTTAATTTGATTGAATCCACTGGAGGCATCCATGAATGTTAGCATCTCGTGGCCTGCGGTGGCATCTACCATTGCATCAATATGTGGTAGAGGGAATGGGTCCTTTGGACAAGCTTTGTTCAGGTCGGTGTAGTCCACACAGACTCCCCACTTGCCATTCTTCTTCTGGACGAATACCATATTGGCTAGCCAGTCAGGGTACATCACTTCTCTGATAATTCCCATGTCTAGTAGCTTGTCAACTTCTTGCTTGATGATTTCATTTCTTTCTGCAGCAAATTTTCTTCTTTTTTGCTGCACAGGCTTAAATGATTTGTCAATATTTAACTTATGAGTTATAATATCAACATCTATACCAGTCATGTCAAAATGTGACCAAGCAAAACAAGACATCTTAGTTTCAAGAAAGCTGACCAAATTGGGCCTAACTAAGTCAGGTGCATCGGATCCCACGAGTACCTTCCTGTCAGGGTATTCTTGGTCTAGAGTGACCTCTCCTGTCTCCATCTGTGATTGGACTATATATTCACTCCTGATAAGGGATTTTAATTGCTATGCAAGGGACTTACCTGATTTTGAACGTTTTAAAGCCTGAGTGTAACATTCCCGGGCTGCCTTCTGATCTCCTCTGATGGTGGTTATCCCCCATTCAGTTGGTATTTTTACGCACTGGTGATATGCTGATGGGATGGCTTTGACGTTGTGGATCCATGGTCTACCCAGGATTACGTTTACGAGGACATGAAATCCATTACTCCAAATCTTTCATAGGAGGCTACCCCCTCTGCATAAGTTGGCAAGTTGATTTCTCCCAAGGTATTCTTTGTTTCTCCATTGAACCTAACCAGGACACTGGACTTCTTGATGATTTTCTCTTCATCTATTTTCATGGCTTTAAGGACGTCTAGCATCACTAAGTTGATTGAGCTGCCTCCATCTATTAGGATTCTTGACACCTTAGCTGTACCAATTTGCATAGTGATCACCAGGCTGTCATGGTGCAGATCTGGTACCTCCTGCAAGTCCGAGTCATCAAAGGTAACAACGGGTAATAATTTAGATCTAGAAGGAGACTGAAGTTTGGACTCCCTGACAATTCTCTTAGCGGCTGAACTGGTCAAGCCACTGATTTTTGAGCCTCCGTTTATAAATTTGACTTCGTAGATGGGAGGAGGAGGAGGAGGATCCCTGCCGTTCCATGGGTCTTTTTTGCCTGATCCTTCATCTTTGCCTCTGGGCTGCTGGATCAGATCTTTCAGATAGCCTTTCTTTAGGAGGTAAGCCACCTGTTTCCTGAGCTGGATGCATTCTTCTGTGGTGTGTCCAATGTCCTGATGGAAGTCACACCATCTTAAAGGATCCTTTTTGTGATTGTCTGACTTTTTGGGCCATCTGACTGTGTCTCCTAGGTTTTCCAGGCGTTTGATCAATCCTGCAGTATTTATAGAGAAGTTATATTCAGGAATAGTCGGTAGGCTAGAAAGATTACCTTTGTATTCCTGTGCCGTATTGACTTCAGACCGGTCAGGTCTAGAGTAAGGTGCTGATCTGGAGTTGTTTTCTTTTTGGTAGGAAATTTTTCTGTTGGTATGGCCATAACTTTGCTTTCCTCCGGATGAGTTTGTCCTGAAGTTGAGATCTTCTTCCAGTCTGCCATGCTCTAAGAGAATAGACTGAACGGTAGCAAAGGTCGGGCAAGCCTTCTTGGTGAGATCTGCATAGATGTCACTATCAAGCAAGACTCCCTGCCTAAATGCTTCCACTGCTGTCACCTCGTCACATCTGGGAATGGCCACCTTTTCTTTGACAAATCTGGCAAGGAATTCTTTGAGGGGCTCGTTTGGAAGTAGCTTTACTCTGAACAGGTTGCTAGTTCTCTTAGCCATGTCTCTGCTGCTTGCGAACAACTGGTTGAAGGTATTGACAAAGTCTGCAAAGTTCTTGATACTTCCATTTGGGAGGTTGATGAACCACTGCAATGCTGCTCCGGTCAAGGTAGTTACAAAGCCTTTACACATGCAAACCTGCCTGAGTTCACTGGGTATTGAGGCTGCTAACATTTTTTGCTTGAATATGGCGACATGGTTTTGTGAATCAGAGGTCCTATCATAAGTTCTCATAGATGGAACGGTGAATTTTTTGGGGAGATCAATCTTTGCAATTTTATCCGCAAAGGGTGAATCAGCAAAGCTATCAATTTCCACTTCAGCTATAAGATCTGGCACTCCGGGTATATTCTCTATCTTGCTGTGGAGTTTCTGGATTTCCTGAAGCATGGCCATCATTATTGCTGCCTCAGTTTTGTCCGATCCATTGTCAGGGGTGGTGTATGGATCAGAGGAGGCATCTTTCTCCGGGTCCCAAAACTAGAGACGTCTATCTCCTTGATGATGGATGAAAATGGGGTTCCTAGCTCAAATCTGGTTCTAGAGCCTGAAGCCCGATTGTCCAATTTCTTCTTCAGGCTGGATTCTGATTCTTTGAGCGTAGTGATCTCGGCCTCTGCCTGGGCTGCTTTTTCTTGTATTGTTTCCAGTTCCTTGATTTTAGCCAAGGCAGCGGCTAATTGTTGTTATGGGGTGAGTCCCACCATTTTCTTGTGAGAATATTGAATGGAAGATGATAAAGATTTTTTTGAGGATTAATGAACTAGATGCCCCACGGTGGGTGCCAATTGTTTTAGCAGGATTTTCCCTGAAGGAGTCCGACTTATCTAATATGTGATCAGGGTAACTAGTTCTGTAATTTAGAAGTAAAGATATGAACAATTGGAAGAAGAGAATATATTTCAAGTTATGTTACTGTATTCTTAAAATCAACTGGATACAAATGGTGTGTATATATTATAGTATTTAGGAGAGTAATTTGCAAAGTATCTAAATTAAGTAACAAAAATTAGATGATCCTATACAATTGTTTAATCATGCTATTTATACTCTTCAAATGATAACGTTGGATGCTTTCCAACGTTCCTCTTAGCCATTGGCAGCTAACTCCTTAAAAATAGCGCACACCTCCTATTAATCCGCTTGACTAAGTCTTCTTCAACGAACATTGGCTCGTTCTCTTTTACACGGTATGTTATACAGGAATAAGATGCTTTTGTAGTTGGACTTGGTCTTCCATGAAAATAGGGCATGATCATTTCCCTCTATGTAACTATCACATTGTCTGGTAATTCAATCCAGCCTGCCTCAGAGTTCTGCCAGGCTATTCTATGCTTTCCTTCCTTACCATCAGGCCTTTCTTCCAAGGTTTAATAGACTGCTTGCCCTGGAATATACTTTACCTATCAAAAAATAGTCAGATTTGTCTGGGTCTTGGATCCCCTAGTCAGCCTAATTATGCCAGGCTAGACTAAGGTCTGTCCAGGCTAATTTGGGCTCAGCAGTTCTCTTTGCCCTGGTCTGCACTTCTGCCTTTCGTCCTGATCAGGTCCTTTAGATATCCGGATTTCAGCAGGTAGGCCACTTCTTTTCTCAGGGTTAAGCAATCGTCCGTTGTATGTCCAATGTCCATGTGGAATTCGCACCATTTGGAGTTGTCTCTCCTAGGTTTGGGATTTTCTACCTTCCTAGGCCATCTGACTACTGATCCCATGTGGTCAAGCCTTTGGATCAATCCTGCAATATCAACACTGAAGTTATGCTCAGATATAGGCGGGAAAATTTTAGCCTTACCTTGATACTCATGTGCTAGGTTGACTTCTGAATGGTCTGGCCTGGAATATGGAGCAGGTCTGTAATTGTTTCCTTTGTTGCTCTTTCTATTGCTCTTTTCATAGTCCTTTAGTCCACTGAATGATCCGACTTTGTAGCTTTTGTCTTCTTCCAGCCTGATATATGCAAGGGTCTTGGCTTGAACATCTTCGAAGGTATGGCAGGGATACTTAGTGAGTTCATTGTATAAGTTACTATGAGGTAGTAACCCCTGCCTGAATGCCTCCACTGCTATTTCAACGTCACACCTGGGAATAGACACTTTCTCCTTGTTGAACCTGGTGAGGAATACCCCGAGAGTCTCCTCTGGCTTCTGTGTAATCCTGTAAAGATCATTGGACCGTTTCTCCAACTCCCTGCTACTTTCAAACTGCTGGTTGAAGTTGTTGATCAGGTTGGCAAAAGAATGGATGCTCCCAGTTGGCAGGTTGATGCACCATTGTAGAGTAGGGGTCCGGTTAGGGTTGTTCCAAATCCCTTATACATGAAGACTTTCCTGGACTCACTGGGATAGATGCAGCTAACATTTTATGTTTATAGAGAGCTACATGATTCTGTGGGTCCGTGGTCCCATCATAAATCTTCATAGACGGAATCACAAACTTTTTAGGCAGATTGTGACACCCCCATACTCCAAGTGCCTTACTAGGACCACTCAGGTATAGAAACGTCACCATCTCGGTTACCCGAGGCAATGATAATCAAATGACAATAAAGAAACACAATTTAAATAACAATACGGTTTAAAGCGGTTACATATCCAAAACCAAAACTGTTAAGATTACGATACATGTTCTCAAAAACCAAATGTCTCAAACAACTAAAGTATGACAGCGAAAGACTCTAAACTGCTCGTCGTGACTCATCCCAGCTAGCCCAAATGCCTCAAATCAAATCTGCTGAATAACTGCTCACCATTCCCGAATGGATCACCACAGTTTTTAAAACAATAGACGGGGTCAGTACTAATTACACAACATAAATCACAAAAGACAGAAGTCACACAGCTCAATCGTCACATCAAACCCCAAACTCCATAATCAATCTCCTCATAACTGAATACACACTAAAGTGTGTAGCCCTGCCAGAGTACCCATCACAACAGGTATTCCACACCACTAGTGGGGGACTGCAGCCGTACCTACCAAATCCCCGCTCATCTCCATCGAGCGATAAACCCATGTTCATTAATGTGCACATCCCTTCTGTGGCGGGTTCCACAGAAGGCGAATCAAGGGCGTGAAGCCACTCCCGCAAGTGACTTGACTCAGCCAGGGACACGCACCGAAGATCACAGACAAATACAACAATAACAATGATATTATTCAACAACCGTCGCAATACCAACATTATACTTTAACTACAATCATCACAAAATCACCAACGACATCATGTAATTAATACTGAGTAGGGAAACCCTACCTGGAATGCAAACACAAAAGCAGACGATCTAGCAGCTGTCTCAAAATCTCTCTTCTACGAACCCTCCTCCTATACACATAATCATACAATCACTAGCAATAAAACATATACATAAAAATACCCAATCCCAAAATTAGGGTTTAACCAACCTCAACCAAACGCTACAAAAATGGTATGTAGGACTTACCCTTGACGCAAGGATCACAATGATATCAAGAACAATTGAAACCGACTCCTCTTGCTCCGGGATTTGCCAATAATGCGGATGAATCAAACAACGTAGTTGCAATCTCTCTTTTTGTGAATTAGGTTTGTAAAAAGTGTTTAGAAAAGATAACAGAGTATTTTATATATTAATCCCGCATTATTAACAAAACCCGTCAAACATTACCCGATAACCGACTCACTCGATCGAGTAAGTAACATACTTGATCGAGTGCCACTTACTCGATCGAGTGCCAAGGCTACTCGATCGAGTACCCTACAGGCAGACTACTGTTTCATAAATCAAAACATACTTACTCGACAGAGTAAGTGTGGGTGAATATCCGTATACTACCCTTTAATTGCAGGACTATAACGTAAATTTAAACATGCAATTTATAGTCATAAAACATAAATACAATAGAAACGATAAGGAACCAGAAATAACCTCGGGTCCTTTGATGCACGGCGTAAAGAACAGAAATCAAACGAGATTCCCTCCTAATTGTTGCACCCAAGACTTGACCGAGATATGCCCTTGTGCTAGAACGTGTTCTCCGATTGCCTTGCAATATGGGGAGAACTTGTTGTGAGTTTTTCACTGGATGAGAGATCCGAATTTCGAGAGGCACTGTTCTCGAAACACTAATTTCTTTTGGCAAAATGATGATTAGGTTACAAAGAGGAGAGACCTCCTCTTTGTATGGTTCGGCCGTGAGCTATGAATGGGGAGAGTGGGCTTTCCACTTTCTCTAATTTTTAACTCATGGTACGACCCGAAATCCTAAATGTATATGACACGGTCTGATCATAAACTATTATCGGTTATCGGAATTTAAGGCATCAGCTAATAATACGGGTTAGCTGAATTATTAATACGTGTCCGACAAAACAGTATTGTATAATTATATTCAATATACATTTAATTAAATATAAAACGCTTATATTTAATTTTACGAATTAACTGGTTAATTCGCCTTAGCCCATGATATTTAATCCGTATTAAATATAATATCTCAACATCACATATTTGACTAATTACTAGTCAAATAACTCGGACTAACTGGTTAGTCAATTTTGGCATCTACATGACAGTATTTTCATCTTTGTCACGTCTCTCGAACGTATCCTATAGGTGTGACTTTTAGGGACCAGTTGATCACCGCCATCTGTATGACAATAACGTCAAACTTATCTAGCAAGCCAACCGTTATTGATAAACGTGGATCTACTGATAATAATACCAAAGTATGCCCTTTGATCCTTTTAGAGGTTTATAAGTCCTTGCACTAACTGTTAAGGACACCAACCCCAACAAGCTCCCACTTGTCCGTACAAGTGCATGTGCAATGACGTTATCCGCACTAACTGGAGGACACAAGCTCCAACAAACTCCCACTTGTCCGTACAAGTGTATGTGCGATAACCGATTCTCATATTCATTTAAAAATTTCTCCCACTCAATGTAAAACAATTTGCAGATCTGGATCCACAAAGGTCGTATTTTACAATCGATCTGTATCTAGAGTGGTTTCCCCGACTAGAGAGTAACTTAACTGATAAAACGAATCCGTATCCGAGCATGGCCATGCATTTCGATTCTGACTCCTCGAGTGGCCCCGAGAAATATCGAGTACACTGATAGAGGCTGAATATTTCCTTCAACTCGATCTCCTTCCGATCTAAGCACAAAGCATGAAATGACCAGAAAAAATCTACTTGGCCCCCGTTACGGATGACCGTGAGAAAGAAACCAAAGTCACCCAAAATCTGCCTTAGTCTCAAGAGACAGTCGATAGTCAAAAGAATCGACTCTTAGGATCACCATGGAAGTCCTATCCACGACCGGGCAACGAATGTTATAAAACATTCAGGACTCCACGTCGATGTCACAATAGTGTCCTACGAAATATCCGTATAAATCGCATTTGTGATTGGTCAGTCAACCGGTTGACTTATGGCTCGTTGAACCCACCATCAACCAACGTCACAAAATAATTGCCAGAGTTATCAGCTCATATGGGCAATTAAGGACTGAAAATATATAATGTTCGTTCAGTTCACTTTGTGGTGTTCAAAAATTGTCGTACAATTCCACATGAAAAACAAAATATATATATAAAATATCAAAACGATGATGTCGTATTGAGTACAAAAGAGAATGAATCTAATCCATAAAAGAGTACTACAACTCAGGAACACGTTTGATTCCCATGGAATTAACGTGCCCTTCATGCTTATCTTGCCGTAATGGTTTAGTGAGAGGATCTGCTATGTTATCATCAGTAGCAATCTTTTCTATCACTACTTCCTTTTGCTCCACGTAATCCCGGATTAGATGAGCTTTCCGTTGTACATGTCTAGACTTGTTGCTAGACTTTGGCTCCTTAGCTTGGAAGATGGCACCACTATTGTCGCAATAGATGGTGATCGGGTCATTCGAACTAGGCACTACAGATAGCCCATGTAAGAATTGACGCATCCATATCGCTTCCTTTGTAGCTTCAGACGCGGCATAGTACTCGGACTCGGTCGTAGAATCTCTTTGTAACAGTTTGCTTGGAACTCTTCCGGTGATGCAGCGCCATTAAGAGTAAAAACGAATCCAGACCGAGATTTCGAGTCATCTCGATCCGTTTGGAAGCTAGCATCTCACAGAATCAGGTTGCGCATAGTGTTTGAGAGCCTCCATAAGTCAATGCCCAATCTTTAGTCCTCCGTAGGTACTTAAGAATGTTCTTGACACCAACCAATGTGGTTCACCCGGATCTTTGTTGGAATCGACTTGTCATACTCAATGCATATGCCACGTCCGGACGTGTGCATATCATGGCATACATGATTGATCCTATAGCCGAAGCATAAGGAATCCGTGTCATGCGCTCTTTCTCTTCCTGTGTCTCGGTGCCTCGAGATCGGCTCAAATGCACCCCTGGAGCCATAGGAAGGAACCCCTTCTTGGAGTTAGTCATACTGAATCTCTCTAGGACTTTGTCTATGTAAGACTCTGATCGAGAGATAACATCCGTCGTGATCTATCTCGATAGATACGGATGCCTAGAATTCTTTGTGCCTCTCCCAGATCTTTCATCTGGAAATGGTTTTTCAACCATATTTTCACCGAAGTTAAGAGAGGTATGTCATTCCCAATCAGGAGTATGTCGTCAACATACAATATTAGGAAGACAATCTTGCTCCCACTCGACTTGATATATAGACATGGTTCCTCGACCGATCGAGTAAATCCATTGTCTTTTATCACTTGGTCGAAGCAATGATTCCAACTCCTTGATGCTTGCTTAAGTCCATAAATGGAACGCTTAAGTTTGCACACTTTCTTAGGATGTACTGGATCAATGAAACCTTCGGGTTGTACCATGTACAACTCTTCCTCCAAAAAGCCGTTTAAGAAGGCGGTTTTCACATCCATTTGCCAAATTTCATAGTCATGAAAAGCGGCAATCGCTAAGATAATCCGAATGGAACGCAGCATGACTACGGGTGCAAAAATCTCATCGTAGTGCAAACCTGGCACTTGGGTGAAACCGTTAGCAACTAGTCGTGCTTTGTAGATATCTTGCTGACCTTCCACAGAATGCTTTATCTTGTAAAGCCATTTGCATTGAAGGGGACGAACCTTAGCAGGTAAGTCAACAAGATCCCACACGTTGTTCTCATACATGGAGTCCATCTCGGATTGCATGGCCTCAAGCCATAGCTTTGAGTCGAAACTAGTCATGGCACCTTTATAGGTTGCGGGTTCACTACTCGTTAAGAGTAGAACGTCATCTATGTCATGTTCCTCGACCATACCAATGTACCTGTCCGGAGGAATAGAGACTCTTCCCGACCTCCTAGGTTCCTCGGGAATGTTAACGCAGCGGGATTGAAGGAATAGGTTCCTCCAATAGTTGCTCGGTATTTGGTTCTGGAATCTCCGACAGGTCGAAGGTTCTATCACTCTTTGCATTCTCGAGAAATTCCTTCTCTAAGAATGTCGCACTAGCCGCAACAAAAACGCGTTGTTCGGTTGGCGAATAGAAGTAATGACCACGTGTTCCTTTAGGATAACCTATAAAGTATGTCTTGACCGATCGCGGGCCGAGCTTATCTTCAGGTCTCCACTTGACATAAGCCTCGCAGCCCCAAACCCGTATAAAGGACAAGTTAGGGACCGTTCCCTTCCATAGTTCATATGGAGTCTTGTCAACAGCTTTAGACGGACTTCGGTTAAGTATTAGAGCGGCTGACAAAAGAGCATATCCCCATAATGAATCAGGTAAAACCGTGTGACTCATCATGGATCGAACCATATCAAGTAGCGTTCGATTTCTCCGTTCGGACACACCATTTAACTGAGGTGTTCCAGGTGGAGTTAACTGTAGGGCAATCCCACAGTCCTTTAGGTGTTGATCAAACTCGTGAGAAAGATACTCGCCACCACGATCCGAACGCAGTGTTTTTATCTTTCTACCCAATAGGTTCTGTACCCTATTCTGGTATTCCTTGAATTTCTCAAAGGATTCACTTTTGTGCTTCATTAAGTAGACATAGCCATATCTACTCAAATCGTCCGTGAAAGTGATGAAATACCTATAGCCTTCTCGTGCGGTGATTGACATAGGACCACATACATCCGTGTGTATGAGCCCTAATAGGTCAGCAGCGCGCATTCCAACACCTTTGAAGGAAATCCGAGTCATCTTACCGATGAGACATGATTCACACGTGCCAAATGATTGAAAATCAAAGGCCGAGATAGCTCCATGTTTGATGAGCTGTTTTACGCGTTTCTCATTAATGTGTCCCATACGGCAGTGCCATAGATACGTTTGATCTTTGTCACCAACCTTTAACTTTTTATTCATTACGTGTAATATTTCATTGGTCTGATCTAAAACATAAATTCCATTCATGGAGACTGCCTTGCCATAAATCATATTGTGTAATGAGAAAATGCAAGAATTATTCTCTATTACAAATGAAAATCCAAGTTTGTCAAGTGCAGAAACAGAAATAATGTTTTTCGAAAGACTAGGAACATAATAGCAGTCATATAAAGACAACTCAAATCCGCTAGGAAGCTGGATCACATATGTCCCCTTGGAGATGGCAGCTACTCTTGCTCCATTCCCAACACGCAGGTCCACCTCACCCTTTACGAGGGGTTCGATGTTTCGGAGCCCCTGCACATGATTACACAGATGAGAACCACAACCAGTATCAAGTACCCAAGTTCCGTAACTTGCGTGGTTAATCTCAATCATATGAATAAAAGTAGAAGAAGAAGACATACCAACAGGTTTAACACGACCGCTTTTAAGTCCTCATGATAAAAGGACACGTGCGTCTCCAATGCCCAGTCATGTGGCGGTGATGGCATTCCATGTTATCTTTCTTGCTCTTTGTCGCGCCTGATGAGTTACTCGACTCACCAGGACCACTCTTACCCGAGCCCGACTTCTTGAACTTCGCCTTACCCTCTGCTAGGTTTGCCTGAGCTTTGCCCTTACCCTTTCCTTTATTTGACACAACGAGAACATCCTGTTTCATGCTCCCACTGACTTTCATGTCCTTCTCGGTCTGTACGAGGAGGGAGTGCAGTTCATGGGGAGTCTTCTTCAAATCATTCATATAGTAATTCGCTCTAAATTGCGAATAACCATCGTGGAGTGAGTGAAGTATGCGGTCGATAACAATGTTCTCGCTGATGTTACAGTTAAAGGTCTCCAGTTTCTCGACATTCTCAATCATGCTGAGAATGTGTGGGCTAACCGGTTGGCCCTTCTGGAGTCTCGCATCAAAGAAGCGAGTGGTATGCTCATAGGTCACGATTCTCGGTGCTTTCGAGAATTCCTTAGTGAGCGTGGTGAAAATCTTGTTTGCACCATGGGCTATGAAGCGTTTCTGCAAATTGGGTTCCATTGCAAAAATGAGTACGTTTTTAATCGCACCGCTTCCATACGTAAATCATTAAACTTGGTGATTTTGACTCTAGCCGTGGGACCTGGGTTTGCCGGGATGGGCTCTAATAGATATTTGAGCTTCCGTCGCAGCAGCAGCATTCCGTAATGCCGCCTCCCAGTCCGCGAAGTTGGATCCATCATTCTTGATCGAGTAGACCGATTCATCCGATTCATAAAGATCCTAAGCCAGGACTCACGGTCCAATGTGGCACTTGGCATTGGGTTATCGGGAGAACCAGACCATTTGTTGTTTAGCGAGTTTAAAATACGTGATCTACACTCGAAAAAGAAAGAAAAACAAAAACGAAATAAGCAACTCATCGAGGTGATTTAAGTCTATTTTAAAATTCATTTTAAACATGTAGACTCTCGCACTTGCATAATTGATCTCCTCAAGAATGATACAAGTGATCCCAAGACTCAATTTCTGTAAATTGATAAGCCAACTGTTTAGCTAATTCTTCCGGAAGAACTCTTGGTCGATAGATTTCCGTAAATCCTATCTATAGTCCACCATGATCACAGGATCGTACGAGTGACCATAGTGTTGAGATAAAATAGGTCAATCGGTTCCAACTTACCCGACGTAGAAGGGGTCATAGTATGCCTACCGACGAAGAAGGGACTCATTGGAGTTTGACCTATAAAGACCGTTCTCAATTTTTGTTTATACGAGGAAGATCCCATCAACTTAATTATAATTCATTTTAAGTGAACGAATAACTAGCGTCTGCGTGAATGAATCAATTTAGATGACGGCTTAGCATGATCGTGTGACATACGAATGTCAATGAAAACTAACTCGTGACCTCTATATGTGTCAGTTTTCATGCAATAATTAGGTGGTTTGGTTTTTAGGCGGAATATGATGCATATTATCGTTACGAAAAATAAATAAAGGAATGCAATACGTAAATAAAAGAGTCCTAGTGTGGCCTATCCTAGTAAAAGAACATAATACAACTTTGGAATCCACCGTTGGACCCGAAAAGCTTGTCTTGATGTTCCATCTTGATCCAAGTAGCGGGAGTGAGCATCCGGTCTCCATCTTTGGTCTTCTCAAAAATTACAATTTAAAATTACAAAAATAAACCTATTTACATTCTAATTAAAACCTGTAATTACAAGTGAAAAATCCAAAACGGAGATACGAGATCTCAAAATACAACCAAGACCGTGTTCCATCATTACGGTAACACGTTCTACTAAGGCCACACTAAGTTACAACTGATTGTAAAATAAATACGTAAATAAAAGGCATTCACGGCATTCATAAAACTGATAAATAAAAATGCATCAACTAAAAACAAATTCATTCGTGACATAATTCCGTAATTATGTTAAATTTATCCAAACCACCTTATAATGATTAAAATTCATGTGATAAAACCGCTTCTATCATTTAATTTTAATCCATTACAATCCGTTACTTTAAAAACGCTTTAAAATAACTTAATGGTACGTGTGTGAACCGTTTCACAATCATAGCGAGTGTACTATATCCGTATAAAGTACATATTGAAGCCAAAAGAAAATTTAAATCAAAAGAAACAAATTTTCAAAGTCTGTTAAAGATTTAAATCCCTCGATCCAGGGACATAAGTGCTCGATCGAGGGACAGGAGGGCTCGATCGACTGAACTGCAAGTCGATCGAGAGGTATGCTAATCAGGAGGTGCTCGATCGACAACATTGGTGGTCGATCGAGGACTTATATCAGCAATACTGCTCGATCGAGTACGAGGACTTCTCGATCGAGCAGTGGGGTTTTAAAATCAGGTCGATCGAGTACAACAAGGACTCGATCGAGCAAAAACATGTCAGAAAAACCACTCGATCGATTAAAAACTTGGTCGATCGAGTGCAAAAACCTCTGAAAACTTCAAACCCTCGTGAAACAGTTTTGGCAAGACAAAATGAACGCAATTTTGATCAAAACTGATTGAAAACAAAATCTAACAATTGCTAGACATTAACATATTGTTATAATGATCGTGTAAAATAACAATATGCATGAAATCAAAACGAAAATATCCGTGTAAAGCATGTCACGGTACGGTTTTCGAGACAAAACAACAACAAGAGCAACCGCGTAAACAGGACACGGTTCCCAAAGCATCCAAAAACGCAGCAATAACAAAAAAATTTCTGCCGTGAGAATTACTGCTGCCGCACGGATTTTTAGACAAAACAAAAATCGTTTCAAGATAGTTTTATGAAAAACACATGGAAAAATTCACGTGGCCTCGCTCTGATACCACTTGTGGGTGAATATCCGTATACTACCCTTTAATTGCAGGACTATAACGTAAATTTAAACATGCAATTTATAGTCATAAAACATAAATACAATAGAAACGATAAGGAACCAGAAATAACCTCGGGTCCTTTGATGCACGGCGTAAAGAACAGAAATCAAACGAGATTCCCTCCTAATTGTTGCACCCAAGACTTGACCGAGATATGCCCTTGTGCTAGAACGTGTTCTCCGATTGCCTTGCAATATGGGGAGAACTTGTTGTGAGTTTTTCACTGGATGAGAGATCCGAATTTCGAGAGGCACTGTTCTCGAAACCCTAATTTCTTTTGGCAAAATGATGATTAGGTTACAAAGAGGAGAGACCTCCTCTTTGTATGGTTCGGCCGTGAGCTATGAATGGGGAGAGTGGGCTTTCCACTTTCTCTAATTTTTAACTCATGGTACGACCCGAAATCCTAAATGTATATGACACGGTCTGATCATAAACTGTTATCGGTTATCGGAATTTAAGGCATCAGCTAATAATACGGGTTAGCTGAATTATTAATACGTGTTCGACAAAACAGTATTGTATAATTATATTCAATATACATTTAATTAAATATAAAACGCTTATATTTAATTTTACGAATTAACTGGTTAATTCGCCTTAGCCCATGATATTTAATCCGTATTAAATATAATATCTCAACATCACATATTTGACTAATTACTAGTCAAATAACTCGGACTAACTGGTTAGTCAATTTTGTCATCTACATGACAAGTATTTTCATACTTGTCACGTCTCTCGAACGTATCCTATAGGTGTGACTTTTAGGGACCAGTTGATCACCGCCATCTGTATGACAATAACGTCAAACTTATCTAGCAAGCCAACCGTTATTGATAAACGTGGATCAACTGATAATAATACCAAAGTATGCCCTTTGATCCTTTTAGAGGTTTATAAGTCCTTGCACTAACTGTTAAGGACACCAACCCCAACAGTAAGCCCCACTCGATAGAGTACCCAGAGACTCATAAAACCGTAGTATTACAGTCTTCCCTCAAAAAGAACTTCGTCCCCGAAGTTCAAACCACAACAAAATAAAAACACACTAACACACTCCCGACACAACAACCAAAAACAAAACTCAACATAAAACTCCAACACATACTTACCAAACCAAATTCAACCCGACTCAAACAACTAGTAACTATATCAAAATCAACACAAAAAGATGAAAAAACTCTTCGCGACCATCTCCTACCCCCGTAAAAGAAACAAGGTTACGTCCCCGTAACCATACATACCTGATAAAAAAGAAACGGGTAGCGCTCTCTCATGGCCTCCTCCGCCTCCCATGTAGCTTCCTCAACCTCATGATTAGACCAAAGAATCTTAAGCAAGACTATCTCACCATGTCTAGTCTTCCTAACCTTCCGGTCAAGGATCTTTTTAGGCACCTCAAGATAGGACAAGGACTCATCTAGCTCTATGTTCTCCACCTCTAACACATGTGACGGATCACTAACATATTTCCGCAGCTGAGACACATGAAACACATTATGTACCCTATCCAAAACAGACGGTAAAGCCAACCGATAAGCAACCTCTCTAACACGGTCTAAAATCTCGTATGGTCCCATGAACTTCTGGCTTAGCTTACCTTTCTTACCAAATGTCATGACCCCACGCATATGAGACACTTTCAAATGAACCTTGTCCTCAACCTGAAACTCTATATTCCGCCGATGTAAATCTGCATAACTCTTTTGTCGGTCCTGGGCCGCTCTCATCCTCTCTCTGATCAGCTTAAACTTCCCTACCATCTCATGTACCATCTCTGGTCCTAAAACCACTGCCTCAGCATTGTCGTCCCAAGAAATTGGACTCCTACATCTCCTCCCATATAAAGCCTCAAATGGCACCATGCCAATACTGGTGTGATAGCTGTTGTTGTAAGAAAACTCAATCAAATCTAACCTCTATTTCCAGCTACCACCAAAATCCATCACACAAGCTCGTAACATATCCTCTAGAGTCTTGATTGTCCTCTCTGTCTGACCATCTGTCGCAGGATGAAATGCTGTACTCATCTTCAATGTAGTTCCCAAAGACTCCTGCAACTCTTTCCAAAAACGCGAGATAAATCTCGAATCTCTGTCAGATACTATATCTTTAGGCACCCCATACAATCTCAGCACATTCTTCCGATAAGCCACAGCTAATTGTGCCTTAGTCCATGTATCTTTCATTGGCACAAAATGAGCTGACTTGGTCAGTCGATCCACTATAACCCATATCATGTTGTTTTCCTGTTGACTCTTCGGTAAACCCACGATAAAATCCATAGAAATGGACTCCCACTTCCACTCAGGTACCTCAAGGGATTGAATCTTACCTTGTGGTCGTCGTTGGTCTCCTTTTACTCTCTGACATGTCAAACAACGGGCCACAAACTCAGATGTTTCTTTCTTCATCCCAGGCCACCAGAAAGTATTCTTAAAATCCTTGTATAGCTTGTCACCACCTGGACGTACCGAATATGGTGTGCAATGAGCCTCTGTCATGATCATCTTTTTCAGCTCCTCATCATTAGGGACACATCACCTCCCATCAAACCTCAGACTACCATCTGTATGAATAGAGAATCTAGACACCGTCCCTTTCTCTACTCTATCTCTCCACTCTACTTCTTGGGATCCAACACCTCTTTACCGCGAATATCATCATAAATATCAAGCTGCACTGTCAAACCTCCCATGGCATCCCCTTTCTGTATCATATGTATCCCAAACTTCCCAACCTCGTCTCTCAATCTCATCAAACATATGGATGTGCACAAAGAATGCACACTCTTCCTACTCAAAGCATATGCAACTACATTGGCTTTCCCTTCATGGTAGATAATATCCATGTCATAATCGCCAATCAACTCCATCCACCTCCTCTGTCTCATGTTCAACTCCTTTTGAGTGAAGATGTACTTGAGACTCTTGTGATCTGAAAATACCTTAAAGGTCGCCCCATATAGGTAATATCTCAAAATCTTAAGAGCAAACACAACTACATCCAACTCCAGATCATGTGTAGGATAATTCTCCTCATAAGGATTCAATTTCCTAGAAGCATAGGCAATCACTTTACCATTCTGCATCAACACACAACCCAACCCATTCTTTGAAGCATCCGTATATACCTCAAAGTTCTCACTCCCTTCAGGGAATGCTAAGATTGGAGCTGTGGTCAAACGCTCCTTTAATGTTTGGAACGCCGTCTCACAACTCTCATCCCAACGAAACCTGTCCTCTCTCCTCATCAAAGCTGTCATAGGTCTAACAATCTTCGAGAAATCTTTCATGAACCGTCGATAATACCCAGCTAAACCCAAGAAACTCCTGATCTCAGCTACATTCTTCGGTGCTTCCCACTTGGTAACTGCCTCAATCTTTGCAGGATCCACAGCTACCCCTTCCTTAGAAATCACATGCCCCAGAAAAGCAACTTTCTCCAACCAGAACTCACACTTGGACAACTTTGCATACAACTCATGCTCCCTCAAGGTCTGCAACACAATCCTCAGATGCTCCTCCTTAGTCTTAGAAAAGACCAAGATGTCATCTATGAAAACCACCACAAACGTGTCCAAAAACTGACTGAAGACTCTGTTCATCAAATCCATAAACACAGCTGGTGCATTAGATAACCCAAACGGCATCACCACATACTCATTATGGCCATACCTCGACGTGAAGGCTGTCTTTAGTATGTCCTCCTCTCTAATCTTCACCTGATGGTACCTTGACCTCAAATCAATCTTAGAAAAGACTGCTGCACCACTCAACTGATCAAACAGGTCATCTATCCTTCGCAAAGGGTACTTGTTCTTCACTGTCACTCTGTTCAGCTCCCTGTAATCTATGCTGACGTGGCCGTGTCGTTGTACGCCCAATCAAAACACATTTATAATACTCAACAAACAACTAGTTAGTGGTAAGTCGAGGTCGATCCATGGGACGGTGTGCATTGGGTTCTAAGTTTATCTATCTCAATTTATACTAGTGTCACAATTTGTTTGGGTTTGTAGTTGTGTCTAGACTAATGCAAATAATAAGGTAAAAACAACCAATAAAAGGAAGGATGTAAACAAATGGTTAAAAATGCTAGGATATCATGGGGTCATAGGGGATTCATGGTGTTGATCATACGAACATGTTTACAATTATATGCAAGCAATTAGTGTTGCGGGGGAACCGAGTTGGTTTATGTCTTACGGTTCATAGGAAGAGTTGGGTCCCGGAGCCGAATCGATTAGATTGTACAATACCTACAAGTCGACTTACTTTCCTCCTATTCAACTTCTATGCATGGTCTAACAAGACTCGAGTTGGTTTATATCTTAGAAGTCAAGTTGAGTAGGTAAGAGACGGTTGTAAATGCAAGGATTCATAGGCTTAGCATCTCATCAAACATAACATGTGCATAAAGTTGACATCACAACAAGCAAGCAATTTAATCATGAAAGCATATTAACTTAAGCATGAATCAATCCCATGTTGGTTTCCCCTAATTACCCACTAATCCTAGCTAGAAGACTACTCACTCATCATCAAGTTTAGCATGTTAACAAGGTTGTCAATCATATTAACAAGGTAAAACATGATGAACAAGTAAGAAAGATTAACAATAATTAAAATAAGGATTAAGAGGATTATACCTATGGAGATTCCAAAACAATAATGCAAAGAATAATATAAGAAACTTGATGATTGATGGAAGGTTGTCAATCTCCCAATAATAACCCAATAATCTTCAATTACCCAATAATAAACTTGAATAATAAACTTGAACAATAATTATGGAAAGATTAATGTGTAATTTGTGGAAAGATTAATGAGTAATCTATTCTAATCTACTCCTAATTTAATCTAAGAGGAATTTCTAATAAAAGAGCTTGATTCTAATCTAAAAACTTGATGGTTTGATTATTACAAATGGGGTATATATAGTGGAAATTAGGTGGATGCATTAGGGTTAACTAAGGGCTAAACTAGTCATTACACTTTTGAGATTTGAGCAGGGAGACGCCGATATTTTTCGAAGGAAGGGCGTCTTTCTTTGAAGCTTGAAGAAGACGAAAATGTGCTTTGAGGGAATCCGGGCGTCTTTTGGTCGGGACGGGCGGATTCGGTGGTCTCCGCCCGGGCGTCTTTGGGAGAATCCGGACGGATTGGAGCAGGGGAAGACGGGCGGATTTGGAGCAAGACGGGCGTCTTGTGGTTCACGTAGCAAGGAAAAGTTTCCTGTCCAGGAATACGCCCGTCCCGAACAAAATATGGGCGTCCTGGGCTTCAACCCGAGCGGGTTGGATTTGACCCGAGCGGGTTGAGCTGTATCTTGAGCTCGGATTGTAAAACGGACGTCATTTTCTCATTCGGACTCCTATTGGAGTGATTCAAAAGCCTAGATCACTTGATTTTTCAACGTCGTTCCATCTAGCATATTTTCAGAGCCAAAGAAGCAACCCTTGGTTCGGTTTTCGAGCGATTTCTTCTTGTAAAGCCTTCCCTCTCGTCATTCTTACTTTTAACCCTTTGATCCTTCTATATACACTTTATTCCTACGTCTTTGGTCATCATTCTTGCCTCTTATTCATACTAGTCCATCTAATATCATCAATAAGCTTCCATTTATGCACGAAAGACGGGAATTTCCGCCTTATTATCTCCTTTTCTACAAAACATATGAAATGCGATAGAAAAGCAAATAGGAAGGTTTTGACAGATAAAATGGCTATGGAATGATATAATAGTATGCAAAATAGGCTCAATTAGGGGACTAAATGTGCGCAAATAATGTTCACATCAAATATCCCCAAACCGAACCTTTACTCGTCCCGAGTAAAGAGGTGACAAAAACTAGACCTTTATTTAAACTATCCTAATAATATAGCCGATGTGAGACAATTAGCGGGTCTCACTCTGCCCCTTCAACTCACAACAAGACAACCATGAGGTAAGATGCCTTCTTGCAAGGCAAGGTGGGTCTTGCCAAAATGGCGACACATCCAAGCATTAAAGCACACAAAATCAAGTAATGAATTATCTACAAGGGAAGCAATTCAAGGGTACACACTCCTTCATAGATGCAATTTCTTTAAACTACTAAGCCTAGAAGGATACCAATAAATCACCTCCAAGTTGTGTCAAGCTAGGGTACCTTTGTCCTCAATTGTTAAATACTTTTGTTAAGAGTAGACTCCCTATGGTGTTAGAAACACTGGAGGATCGCGGAATTCCCCCTCTTGCCTAGACAAGAAGAAGGGTCGTCCCCTCTCTACCATGCACAAAAATGGATACAATGGATAAAGGGATCAATAGATATTTGAGTTTCACTTTGGGAGTTTGCTTTTGTTTTTGTTTTTCCCCCCAATTTCTTGTGGCATATAACATTTGAGAACACTTTCTTGCCATTTCTTTTTGATCTTTGGCATTTCAACACTTGACAACTTTTTGCATTTCTTTTGAACATTTTCAAAGTCACCCCATATGTAGTGAGGGTGCCTTATATTTGAAGCATAGGAGTTCTATTTTTGCTCCTCTTTTCATTTGATGCATTTTTGCAAACTTTCTTTCATTGAACTCAAATTGATTTCTTTTTGTGCCCATTCCCTTTGATGACAAAAATGTGGTAGAACATGGATGATGGATGGATGCATGGTTTCAAGGGTCACCTTGGAATAAACGGTAGCCAAGGAGTTATCACACCACAAGGTACTCTTGACTAGGCCTTAAACCATGGGTCAAAGGATACTAGCATGACACATCCTAGGGTGTTTTACAAGTATTCTAACAAGCAAAGTCTTAAGAAGAAAAAGCATCTACTAGGGCCTATATACACTTGTCAAGCTTCCCAAATAGACGGTTTCTCAAAATTTTTCTAACATGCAAACTACATGCCATGATGCAACTAACATTTATACATCCTAATGCATATGATTATACCAACTAATATGCCATATAAACTAAATGCAAGTCCTAAGTTCACATTGTTATACTGCATCAATCAAAATAAAGCCACATAGTCATTAACATAAAGAGGAAAAAGGGATATTGGAAAGATCATACCATGCGGTCTTCATAATCCTCATGTCTCGGATGTGGCGTAGTCAATCAATGTGAACAAGGATAGAACAAACACAATATATACAACAATATGTACACGACTACACTATAAAATAAATGAACTTGTTTTTGGTTTTTCAAATTTTCAAATTTTTATGGTGTTTGATTTTATGAAACTAAAAGACATATTTTTGGGATTTTTCGAAATTTTTCAATTTTTATGTATTTTGGAATATAAATTCTCATCCCCCACTTTATTTTGGACATTGTCCTCAATGTACATGTATGAGTAGGAATAAAAAGGAAATACATGCTTTTGGATTTTTTTGATTTTATGGAAATTGAAATACAAATGCAATGATATGATATGAATGAATGCATGCTCTAACCAAATGCAATTCTATATGACATATATAACAAATGAATGCAATCTAAACTATACTATATGATGCATGATTTCTAGTAAGCTATGGTCACCTATGATCAAACCTCCCCAAACCGATTTAAACACTATTTCTAGTGTAGAAATGAATAGGTTTGGCCATTAGTGACTATGCATGAATTCTAGTCTATATAGAACTAACTACATGAATCGTGTGAGATATATACAATGCAAACTATATATATGAACTAACTAATGCAAATGCAATATGAAATAAAATACAAATGCAAGCTAAATGTATATGTATATAACTAAATGCAAGTGTAAATGTAATGCAAAGTTAAAGGAAAGGATATCTTACAAATGGTGGTTTGAGGGAGGACTCCACCAAACTCATTCCTTGTTGCCATGATTATTGATGTTGTCCATGTTGCTCAATGCTCTCAATAACCGGTCAAAGGCTTGAGCACAATCCTCAAATAAGCATGAATACGGTTTGTTCCAATTCAAAATGAAGCTTGGCCAAGGGAGCTTGTCACCCATTCTCTTCTTCACCTTACCCTTAGCACTTGAGCCATTGCAATGCTTCAAACCGATAGGCCCATGATTCTTGTCAACACTAGGTATGAAGTATGGTTTATTTTCATCCGGAGACTTCCACTTGCCACCTTCTCCTTCAATTTTTGTGATGATGATAGCATTTGGGTTTTTCAATCCTTCTAAAGTCGAAGGAGAATTCTCATAACATTGATGACCGGATACCTTAGAAGTTGACATTGTGGGTGCCAAATTGCCACAAGTAGCTTCACGTGCAAGTTTCTCTTTGAGTTTTTCCACCAAGTACCCCTTGTATGATGCTTTGACCTTTTGAAGAAGGTCCACCATATCCTCTCCAACAACCATTGGCTCCATGGTAGGGGCCAAGTAGTCTTCATGGAAAATGGGGAAAAGGAATTCATCTTCTTCATGGAAGCATACCTCAAACTTCTCAAGGATGGGCTCCTTAAGTAAGGCAATCTCACAACTCCATTCCTCTTCTTCATTGCAAGACACATATCCCGCATAAGCTTCTTCCATTGGCTTGTCATCATCGCTATCTCCATATGAATCATAGATGGGGGCTTCACTCCTCTTCATTAATTCTTCCTCCACCATCTCAACATTCACATCAAATGATACACCCTCATACTCACAAAGGTTAAGAGTATTTGGCTTACTCAACTTCATATCTTCCTCATCAAACACCACACTTTCATACTCACAAGAGCTCAATGAGGTTGGCTCTTCCCACTTCTCATCAAAGGTAACTCCTTCAAACTCACATTCATGGTCAATGTCTAAAGAGTGGTGAGGGGTAGTTAGTTGGGTATCTTTTATTTGGGCAATTTGAATTTCCAACTCCTCACCTTGAGTAACAATGCCTTGAAGAACAATGTCCCTTCTTTGGCTCTCTTCTAGCATTTGTTTGAAGAAGTTTTGTTGATCTCCCATCATTTGGAGAATCACATTTTGAATGGGTTCATCTTCTTGTTGTGGGAAGGTGTGAAAGTGGTTGTATTGTGGCATTTGGAATTGGTTGCAAAGTGAGTTTTGGGTGGTTGGTTGTTGTGGGTATTGGATGTGGTGATTTTGGTGGGGAAAGTTGGGGTAGTAGTTAGGACTTTCATTGTATGAGGTTTAAGGTAGGTTTGTGTTGACTTGCTCCTCAAACTCCCCATACCTATAGTCATACTCAAAAGATCCACCACATACTCTATGTGTCAAGTCTTGAGCCATCATAGCTAAGACAAGGAAACAACTACAAGTATGGAAACTACACAAAAACGGTAAGAACAATCCTTGAGGAACAAGTTCCTCAAGGTGAGAGCAAAATTAAAATAGACAAACAAGTAAGAACTTAATCACATAGCACCATCCCCGACAACGGCGCCATTTTTGACGTGGCCGTGTCGTTGTACGCCCAATCAAAACACATTTATAATACTCAACAAACAACTAGTTAGTGGTAAGTCGAGGTCGATCCATGGGACGGTGTGCTTTGGGTTCTAAGTTTATCTATCTCAAATTATACTAGTGTCACAATTTGTTTGGGTTTGTAGTCGTGTCTAGACTAATGCAAACAATAAGGTAAAACAAGAAATAAAAGGAAGAATGTAAACAAATGATTAAAAATGCTAGGATATCATGGGGTCATAGGGGATTCATGGTGTTGATCATACGAACATGTGTACAATTATATGCAAGCAATTAGTGTTGCGGGGGAACTGAGTTGGTTTATGTCTTACGGTTCATAGGAAGAGTTGGGTCCCGGAGCCGAATCGATTAGATTGTACAACACCTACAAGTCGACTTACTTTCCTCCTATTCAACTTCTATGCATGGTCTAACAAGACTCTAGTTGGTTTATATCTTACAAGTCAAGTTGAGTAGGTAAGAGACGGTTGTAAATGCAAGGATTCATAGGCTTAGCATTTCATCAAACATAACATGTGCATAAAGTTGACATCACAACAAGCAAGCAATTTAATCATGAAAGCATATTAATTTAAGCATGAATAAATCCCATGTTGGTTTCCCCTAATTACCCACTAATCCTAGCTAGAAGACTACTCACTCATCATCAAGTTTAGCATGTTAACAAGGTTGTCAATCATATTAACAAGGTAAAACATGATGAACAAGTAAGAAAGATTAACAATAATTAAAATAAGGATTAAGAGGATTATACCTATGGAGATTCCAAAACAATAATGCAAAGAATAATAGAAGAAACTTGATGATTGATGGAAGGTTGTCAATCTCCCAATAATAACCCACTAATCTTCAATTACCCAATAATAAACTTGAATAATAAACTTGAACAATAATTATGGAAAGATTAATGTGTAATTTGTGGAAAGATTAAAGAGTAATCTATTCTAATCTACTCCTAATCTAATCTAAGAGGAATTTCTAATAAGAGAGCTTAATTCTAATCTAAAAACTTGATGGTTTGATTATTACAAATGGGGTATATATAGTGGAAATTAGGTGGATGCATTAGGGTTAACTAAGGGCTAAACTAGTAATTACACTTTTGAGATTTGAGCAGGGAGACGCCGGTATTTTTCGAAGGAAGGGCGTCTTTCTTTGAAGCTTGAAGAAGACGAAAATGTGTGGTGAGGGAATCCAGGCGTCTTTGGGTCGGGACGGGCGGATTCGGTGGTCTCCGCCCGGGCGTCTTTGGGAGAATCCGGACGGATTGGAGCAGGGGAAGACGGGCGGATTTGGAGCAAGACGGGCGTCTTGTGGTTCACGTAGCAAGGAAAAGTTTCCTGTCCAGGAATACGCCCGAACGAAATATGGGCGTCCTGGGCTTCAACCCGAGCGGGTTGAATTTGACCCGAGCGGGTTGAGCTGTATCTTGAGCTCGGATTGTAAAACGGACGTCATTTTCTCATCCGGACTCCTATTGGAGTGATTCAATAGCCTAGATCACTTGATTTTTCGACGCCGTTCCATCTAGCATATTTTCAGAGCCAAAGGAGCAACCCTTGGTTCGGTTTCGAGCGATTTCTTCTTGTAAAGCCTTCCCTCTCGTCATTCATACTTTTAACCCTTTGATCCTTCTATATACACTTTATTCCTACGTTTTTGGTCATCATTCTTGCCTCCTCTTCATACTAGTCCATCTAATATCATCAATAAGCTTCCAAATATGCACGAAAGATGGGAATTTCCGCCTTATTATCTCCTTTTCTACAAAACATATGAAATGCGATAGAAAAGCAAATAGGAAGGTTTTGACGGATAAAATGGCCATGGAATGATATAATAGTATGCAAAATAGGCTCAATTAGGGGACTAAATGTGCGCAAATAATGTTCACATCATATGCACAACCTCAGGCTCCCATCTTTCTTTTTCACAAACAGAACTAGTGCTCCCCATGGTGATACACTAGGTCTAATGTATCCTCTCTCAATCAGATCATCTAACTGCTTCCTTAGCTCCTCCAACTCCTTAGGACCCATCCGGTACGGTGCCTTAGAGATTGGCCCCGTCCCCGGTTTCAGCTCAACACTGAAATCTATCTCCCTCTTCGGTAGCAACCCCAGAATCTCCTCTAGAAAGACATCTGGAAACTCTCTCACAACTGGTATCTACTCAACTGTTGGACTCTCCACTCTGTGATCCCTCACATGGCACAAAATCAACGGTCACCCCTTCCTCAGATAAAACTTTAAGGTCACAGCTGCAATCAACTTAACTTTGGGTTTGACAACAAACCCACGATAAGACACACTAATGCCCTTAGAACCTCTGAGAAAAACTTTGTTTTGATGACAATCTATCTTAGCTTTGTACTTTCCCAACCAATCCATCCCGACTATCATCTCAAAAATGTCTAAAGGAAACTCTAGGAAGTCTACAGGTAGATCAAATCGCCCAACTATCATGGATACATCTCTATACAACCTCCCACACGATACAGACTCATCCGAAGGTATAAAAACTTCCTCTCTTACAGACTCATAATCTCTCAAACCCAACCTTTTAACATGACTCGAAGATACAAACGACTGTGACGCCCCCGAATCAAACAAAACAAAGGTACAAACACCATTAACAAGAAATGTACCGGTGATAACGTGAGCATCATCCTTAGCTGCTTTCTTCTCCATCATAAAAACTTGCCACATCGGTCTTCTCGCCCACCTCCCGGACAAGATTAGTCTGAAGTAGCCGGTTTAGCACCCGACCCCTGGTTGTTGTTGGTGTTCGTAGCTGGTTTCTGATAAGAATTACATCCATTGCGGTTGCCGCCACCGTTGTTGTTCTGACCTCCCACGCTGCTCTATGACCCAGCCGGTCTGTTACTCGCATAACTCTGTGCAGGACCCTATGAAAAGCTCCCATGTCCCGGCCTCTAGAAACCCCCACTCACCACACTGGTGCACTCATGTCTCTTGTGGCCTACACCGCCACAGTTGTAACAGGTCATACCCCAACTACCACCACTACTACCATGGCCTCACCCGTATGAAGCCCCAACACTAAACCCTGAGCCCGATGAATATGCTCTCGCCTGAGTGTGGTTACCCTTCTTATAGTTGGATTGACCACCACCCTCGCTCTCAGCCTTTCTCTTCGCAACTCCCCTCTCCCTGGTCATCTCCACCAACCTCTCAGCCCTCCCAACTCTCTCATAAGCTTCCTTAACATCTGTAAGGACTCCCACCGGTAGCTTCTCCATTATCTTGGGGGTCAACCCCTTCTCAAACCTCAAAGCTAGGTTCTCCTCACTCAGCCCCATATCCTCAGCGTACCTAGACTTCTCATTAAACTTACGGTAGTACTCAGCCATCGTCATATCAGAAGCCATCTTAAACTCATCGAACTCCTCCCTCAGCTTGCTTCTCACATGTTCTGGTACAAACTCACGTCTCATAGCCTTTCTGAACTGATCCCAAGGTATTGCAAGTAGACCCTGCTTCATGTACATCTCCCTAGCACCCCCCTTAAGCTTATCCCATCACTCACCTGCCGCTTATCTCAAGTAGAATGCAGCTTGTTCCACTTTCAACTCATCCGGGCAGTGCACCAACTCCAGGATATTCTCCATCTCCCTATGCCAATTATCCAGAAGAATTGGCTCCCCAGTTCCCTTATACTCTTTCGGGTTGAACCTTGCTATGTGTATGCTGATCTTGGAATAATCAACCTCCTTATCTTTTCCCACTCTCTTCAACGCTTCCGTAAGAGCATCTTGGTGCTCCAACATCTTTACTATATCATCGATCGTCATGCTCTCAGCTCTAACATACAAGGCGGTTTTCTTGGGTGGCATCTTGTAACTATATAGGAAAAGGTAGACATAAACACACATACTATAACCCAAAATACGCATATGACCTGTACTGAACCCACTCGATTGAGTACCAGAACCCACTCAATCGAGTTGAGGCCACTCGATCGAGTGCCCAACCTACTCGATCGAGTGCCCCAACTCTAGAACTTGATCAGATCTCTGCTCAAAAACATACTCGACCTAGCTGACAAGCCACTCGATCGAGCAGACTCTACTCGATCGAGTGCCCTATGTACTCGATCGAGTACCCAAAAACGCGATTCTGCCCAGAAAAACACTAAACTACCTACTCGACCGAGTTACACCCACTCGATCGAGCACCTCACCTACTCGATCGAGTGCCCCCCACTCGATCGAGTCATGCAGACTCGTATACACTACCCGCATGTTCATCTCATTTTTCCAACATAATATACAATTTCTATAATTTCAATAAAATAACAACAACTACGCATGCACGCAACTCGTTATAAAATCAACAAAACGATTTATTCACACCACTAATATGCCACATTATAAACGACCAACATGCTTTTTATCCAATTCGATATACAAATCACATATCTTTCAACTTCTACTCCACACCTCCATCTATTCACACCACATGATACTATGTACACATACAAACCAAAAGACAACACATACGACCCTGACACGTACCCCATGTGACCGGTTCAAAATTGTAGGGCGAGTTCGCGACTTTAGGACATCTCCCAAGCCTTTTCATTAGCTCCTACAACTTCTACATCGGGTTCATTTTAATTTGACTCCCTATGTTCATTAGATTCATTGGTTACAGGTTTCAGGATCGTCGCTCTGATACCACTTTGTGACACCCCCATACTCCAAGTGCCTTACCAGGACCACTCAGGTATAGAAACGTCACCATCTCGGTTACCCGAGGCAATGATAATCAAATGACAACAAAGAAACATAATTTAAATAGCAATACGGTTTAAAGCGGTTACATATCCAAAACCAAAACTGTTAAAATTACGATACATGTTCTTAAAAACCAAATGTCTAAAACAACTAAAGTATGACAACGGAAGACTCTAAATTGATCGTCGTGACTCATCCCAGCTAGCCCAAATACCTCAAATCAAACCTGCTCAATAACTGCTCACCATCCTCGAATGGATCACCACAGTTTTTAAAACAGTAAACGGGGTCAGTACTAATTACACAACATAAATCACAAAAGACAGAAGTCAAACAGCTCAATCGTCACATCAAACCCCACACTCCATAATCAATCTCCTCATAACTGACTACACACTAAAGTGTGTAGCCCTGCCAGAGTACCCATCGCAATAGGTACTCCACACCGCCAGTAGGGGACCGTAGCCGTACCCACCAAATCCCCGCTCATCTCCATCGAGCGATAAACCCATGTTCATTAATGTTCATATCCCTTTTGTGGCGGGTTCCACAAAAGGTGAATCAAGGGCGTGAAGCCACTCCTGCAAGTGACTCCACTCAGCCAGGGACGCGCCCCGAAGATCACAGACAGATACAACAACAACAATGATAATATTCAACAACCGTCACAATACCAACATTATACTTTAACTACAATCATCACAAAATCACCAACCACATCATGTAATTAATACTGAGTAGGGGAAACCCTACCTGGAATGCAAACACAAAAGCAGACGATCTAGCGGCTGTCTCAAAATCTCTCTTCTACGAACCCTCCTCCTATACACATAATCATACAATCACTAGCTACCAATACAACATATTCATAAAAACCCCCAATCCCAAAATTAAGGTTTAACCAACCTCAACCAAACGCTACAAAAATGGTATGTAGGACTTACCCTTGACGCAAGGATCACAATTATATCAAGAAAAATTTAAACCGACTCCTCTAGCTCCGGGATTTGCCAATAATGCGGATGAATCAAACAACGTAGTTGCAATCTCTCTTTTTGTGAATTAGGTTTGTAAAAAGTGTTTAGAAAAGATAACGGGGTATTTTATATATTAATTCCGCATTATTAACAAAACCCGTCAAACATTACCCGATAACCGACTCACTCGATCGAGTAAGTAACATACTCGATCGAGTGCCACTTACTCGATCGAGTGTCAAGGCTACTCGATCGAGTACCCTACAGGCAGACTACTGTTTCATAAATCAAAACATACTTACTCGATAGAGTAAGCCC
Source organism: Silene latifolia (assembly GCF_048544455.1). Lineage (NCBI taxonomy): Eukaryota > Viridiplantae > Streptophyta > Magnoliopsida > Caryophyllales > Caryophyllaceae > Silene > Silene latifolia. The sequence continues at coordinate 34,503,179 of NC_133526.1, read as the reverse complement.
CACTCGATAGAGTATGCAGAGACTCATAAAACTGTAGTATTACACAGATCCACTTTTGCTATTTCGTCTATAAAAGGCGAATCAACATAGCTATCAGGGGCAGCTTCGTCTAAACTAGCAGGAACTCCAGGTATTTTTTCGAATTTTTCATTTAGTTTCTTGATTTCCTGGACTACTGCCATCATGATGGCTGCTGCAGATTCATCAGGTTTTTCATTATTATTATTTGGCTCACCATCGCCATCAACATTGATAAATTTAGAGCCACTTGGACTCCGAAAGCTGGAGAAATCAATGTTTTTAATAATTGATGCAAATGGTGTTCATGGCTGGAATCTAGAGCCTGCTCCTTGAGTTTTTTTTCCAATTTTTGTTTCAGAGCCGACTCAGATTCTCTTAACTGAAGGATTTCTGCCTCAGTTTGGGCTACCTTGTCTTTCAAGCTTTCTAACTCAGCTATTTGTTGGATGGCTGCATTTAATCGTTCTTCAATGGTAGGATGGGCCATTTTTTGTAGGTTATTTGGGTTTTTGTAAGATAAGGGAAAAAGGTTTTAAAGAGCTAGATGCCCCACGGTGGGCGCCAATTGTTTTGTACGGATTTTGCGCAAGACGAAATCAGGTCAGGGTAGGTCTCGGCAAGGTTAACTAGATCAAACTTATCCGTGAATATGTAGGGCAGGGTACAAAACTAGTCTTGTAAGACAAGATAAGCCAAATGATAATAAGACAAGGAGTTTTGTATGTGGAAAACCCTTAAATAGGAAAAAACCACGGGCACCAAGCCAGGAGAGGATTTCACTATAATATTCAGTAATTCGCACAAATAACTATATTTTAGCTTGAATATTGTATATGAGTATTGCTAGAGTATTGTGTTGTGTCTTGTAAATGATCTAAGTGCTTCTTATATAGTTCAATGCAGAACGGCTGCCGGATCTCCTTCATCAATGCTGAATATTCCGCCTTAATTGCTTGGTTTAATACGCATTATTGCTCCCTTTATTGTCGTCCTTTATTACCAAATCTTCTCCATTAATACTCTAATTATCATCCGCATTTTGTCAATAATATAGTCATCTGGTCAAATATCGTCCTAATATTTTGACCGTTGTCCTCTCCATGGCTGGCGCCTGTCTTCTTGTAACTTGGTGGCCTGTCGTCTTGACACCCTGATAGTCAGGCCGGGGTAGAATGTCACCCTGAAGTATCTGCGGATTTCCAGGCCTCACACCTTGTACTTACCCAACCAGTCCATACCAACTATTATCTCAAAGTCATCCAAAGGAAACTCTAACAAGTCCACCAGTAGGTCAACCTGCCCCACTATCATAGACACACCTGTATATAACCTCCCAAAAGTCACAGACTCACCCGAGGTTATAGAAACTTCCTCTTTTACAGACTCAAACTTTCTCAAACCCATAAACTTAGCATGACTCGATGATACAAAAGACCGTGACGCCCCCGAATTAAACAAAACAAAGGAAAAGACACCATTAACAAGAAAAGTACCAGTGATTACGTGAGCATCATCTTCAGCTGCTTTCTTCTCCGTCATGAAAAGTTTGCCATTGGTGTTCTGTCCACCTCCCTGGACAGTACTAGCAGAATAGACGGCTTAACAGCCGACCCCTGGTTGTTGTTCAATGATGGTCTCTGAAATGAATTACTGCCATTGCAGTTAGCCCCAAATTTGTTTTACTCTGACCACCCTGATTATTCCATGACCCAGCCGGCCTGTTACTAGCATAGCTCTGAGATGGACCCTGAGAGAAACTCCTCAGCGATGGTCTTTGGAAACCCTTGCCCACAGTACTGGTATAGTCATGTCTCTTATGGCCTATACCGCCACAGTTAAAGAAAGATAAACCCCAGCTGCTACTACCACCACCACGGCCACGCCCAAAAGAAGCTCCTCCACTTAATACTGACCCCGAAGAGTAAGCTCTCACCTGGTTATGGCCGCCCCTCTTGTAACTAGACTGAACACCACCCTCACTCTCAGCCTTCCTCTACTCAGACCCTCTCTCCCTATTCTCCTTAGCCATCTCAACCAACCTCTAAGCTCTCCCAGCGCGCTCATATGTCTCCTTAACATCAGTAAGGACTCCTACCGGCAGCTTCTCCATGATCTTAGGTGTCAGACCCTTCTTAAACCTCAACACCAAGTTTTGCTGACTCGGCCCCATGTCCTCAGCATATCTAGACTTCTCATTGAACTTGTGATAGTACTCAGCCACCGTCATATCCGAAGTCATCTTGAAGTCATCAAACTCCTCTCTCAACTTACTACGCACATGCTCCTGTACAAACTCGCGTCGTATAGCTTTCTTGAACTCGCTCTAAGGTATAGCAGATATCCCCTGTTTCACATATAGGTCTAGAGCACTCTCTCTAACCTTATCCCACCACTCTCCGGCTGCATCTCTTAAGTAGAACGCAGCTTGTTCCACTCTAAAGTCCTCAGGGCAATGATCCACATTAAGTATATTCTCCGTCTCTCTGTGCCAATTATCAAGCAATATTAGCACACCTGTGCCCATATACTCTTTTGGGTTAAACCTTGCAATGTTTATACTCATCTTGTTGAAATTAACACCCGCCTCTTTATCTTTCCCGAACTTCTTTAGAGCCTCTATAAGTGCATTATAATGCTCTAGCATCTTTACTATCTCATCAACACTCATATTCTCGGCCCTAGCATACAACGTATTCCTCTTTGGTAGCAGTCTTTTCTAAGATTGATTTGAGGTCGGGTTACCATCAGGTGAAGATTCGGGATGAGGACATACTGAAGACAACTTTTACATCGAGGTATGGTCACTATGAGTATGTTGTGATGCCGTTTGGGTTATCTAATGTACCTGCAGTGTTTATGGATTTGATGAACCGGGTCTTCAGTCAGTTTTTGGATCGGTTTGTGGTGGTCTTTATCTATGATATCTTAGTCTATTATAAGACTAACGAGGAGCATGCGGAGCACTTGAGGTTGGTGTTGCAAACTTTACGAGACATTCAACTATATGTAAAGTTGTCAAAGTGTGAGTTCTGGCTCGAGGAAGTTGCCTTTCTGGGGCATGTGATTTCGAAGAAGGGTGTAGCCGTGGATCCGACAAAGATAGAGGTAGTCACTCGGTGGGAAGCACCGAAGAATGTGGCAGAGATCATGAGCTTCTTGGGTTTGGCAGGGTACTACCGTCGGTTTGTAAAAGATTTTTCTAAGATAGCCAGACTTATGACAGCGTTGATAAGGAAAGAGAACATGTTTCGTTGGGATAAAAATTATGAGACGGCGTTCCAAACATTAAAGGAGCGTTTGACCACAGTTCCAGTCTTGGCATTACCTGAAGGGTGTGAGAACTTTGAGGTATATACAGATGCTTCAAAGAATGGTTTGGGATGTGTGTTGATGCATAACGGGAAAGTAATTGTCTATGCTTCTAGACAATTGAAGCCTTATGAGCATAACTATCCGACACATGAACTGGAGTTGGGTGCAGTTCTGTTTGCTCTCAAGATTTGGAGGCACTATATTTATGGGGCGACCTTTAAGGTGTTTTCAGATCAAAAGAGTCTCATGTACATCTTAACTCAAAAGGAGCTGAACACGAGACAGAGGAGGTGGATGGAGCTGATAGGGGATTATGACACGGATATTATATACCATGAAGGGAAGGCAAACGTGGTTGCAGATGCGCTGAGCAGGAAGAGTGTGCATTCTCTATGCACAACTATGTCTTTGATGAGATTGAGAGATGAGGTGGGGAAGATGGGGATACATATGATATAGAAAGGGGATGCTAGAGTGGACTTGACCGTGGAGCCAGATCTTTATGATAATATTCGTAGGAAGCAGGCTTTGGATCCTAAGATTGAGGAGTGGAGAGCTGGAGTAGAGAAAGGGACAGTGTGTCGGTTCTCTATTCATACAGATGGCAGTATGGGATTTGATGTAAGTGGCGTGTTCCTAATGATGAGGATTTCAAAAAGGTGATCACAAGAGAGGCTCAATGCACACCATATTTAGTACATCCAGGCGGTGACAAGTTGTATAAAGATTTGAAGAAGACTTTCTGGTGGCTTGGGATGAAGAAGAAAACAACAGAGTTTGTGGCTCGATGTTTGACATGTCAGAGGGGTTAAGGGAGAGCATCGACAACCACAAGGTAAGATTCAGTCTCTTAAGGTACCTGAGTGGAAATGGGAGTCTATCTCTATGGATTTTATAGTGGGTTTGCCGATGAGTCAACAGAGTAATAACATGATATGGGTAATAGTTGATCATTTGACCAAGTTAGCTCACTTTGTGCCGATGAAAGATAATTGGACCAAGTTACAGTTAGCTTTGTCTTATAGGAAGCATGTGGTTCGTTTGCATGGGGTGCCTAAGGATATAGTGTCAGATAGGGATGCGAGATTCATATCACGGTTTTGGAGAGAGTTGCAGAAAATAATGGGAACTACTTTGAAGATGAGTACAACTTTTCATCCTGCGACAGATGGGCAGACAGAGAGGACCATCAAGACTTTGGAGGACATGTTGAGGGCTTGTGTGATGGAGTTTGGTGGTAGCTGGGAGGATAAGTTGGACCTGATGGAGTTTTCTTATAACAACACCTATCACACGAGTATTGGGATGGCACAGTTTGAGGCTTTGTATGGGAGGAGGTGTAGGAGTCCGATTTGCTGGGATGATAGAGCTGAGGCCGTGGTTTTAGGACCACAAACGGTACAGGAGATGATAGAGCAGATAAGCTGATTAGGCAAAAGATGAAAGCGACCCAGGATCGACAAAAGAGTTATGCCGACTTACACCGTCATGACATAGAGTTTTAGGTTAGAGACAAGGTTATTTTGAAAGTGTCTTCTATGCGTGGGGTTATGAGGTTTGGTAAGAAAGGGAAGTTGAGCCAGAAGTTTATCGGACTATATGAGATTTTTGATCGTGTAGGTGAGGTTGCTTATAGGTTAGCGTTTCCAGCAGCTTTGGATAGGGTGCATAATGTGTTTTATGTGTCTCATTTATGGAAGTATGTGAGCGACCCTTCACATGTGTTAGAGGTGGAGAACATAGAGTTGGATGAGTCCTTATATTATCTTGATGTGCCAAAATAGATTCTTGATCACACGGTTCGAAAAACTAGGAATGGGGAAATAGTGTTGCTTAAGGTTCTATGGTCTAACCATGAGGTTGAGGAGGCTACTTAGGAGGCGGAAGAGGCTATGAGGGAGCGGTACCCGTCTCTTTATGATCTGGTATGTGTGGTTACGAGGACGTAACCATGTTTCTTTTAGAGGGGTAGGAGGTGATCACATAAGGTTTTGGTATGGTTTATGTTGGTTTTGGTATAAGTTACTAGTTGTTTTGAGTCGGTTTGAGTTTGGATTGGGAGTTTTGTTTTGATTTTTGGTTATGTTGTTGTGTCGTAGTTGAGTTAGTATGTTTTTTTTTTGGGTATGGGTTGAACTTCGGGGACGAAGTTCTTTTTAAGGAGGGAAGACTGTAATACTATGGTTTTCTATGTTTATGGGTACTCTATCAAGTGGGGCTTACTCTATCGAGTAAGTATGATTTTATACAAAATTGTAGGTGACCTGATGATGTGACCATAATTAGCGCATATTTAGCCCCCGAATTAGCCTTGTTCCCATGCTTTTTAGTGCATATTTGGGTCATTTCTTATCTTTAGTTCTTTGTTTTGCATATTCTTTGAGATTTTGATCCCTTGGTAGGAAAGGAGTAAGAATCTTGCATTTTCATGGCAAAACGAGACTAAATTGATCGAATTCAATGACCAAGCATCAAGGAGAGACAAGATTAGAAGGCCTTTGTACATATTATAGTAGAAGAGCAATGTCGAGAAAGGATCCTTGAGTCCCCAAGGGAATCCCCAAGGAATTTATGAAGAAAAGGGAAGAAAAGAAGAAGATGTCTTGTTGAGTGACAATCCGTGCGGATTGTCACCAATCCAGCCGTCCCACAGCTGCACAATCCGTGCGGCTTTGCTCTAATCCGCTCGGATTCCACCTCCACAATCCGCCCGGATTCCCTCGAATCCGCTCGGACCCCATCGCCGAAATCCGCCCGTCCCGACCTTATTCCGCCCGGATTCCAGCACAGCGTGATTTCCTCTTCTCCAAGCTACGAAGAAAGAAGCCCTTCCTTCGAAAAATACCGGCTCCTCCTTGCTCAATCTAAAAAGTGTAATTACTAGTTTAGCCCTTAGTTAACCCTAATGCATCCTCCCTAATTTCCACTATAAATACCCCATTAGTCTAATTAGAGGAGGATGTTCTTCTTATCAATAATTAGAGTAGTTAATATCAATCAAATCTCTCTTTAGTATTGTAATCAACAATTAATCAAGTTCTAATACAAGTTTTATTTCCTTAATCTCTCTTTTGTTCATCCTTTATTTTGGGTAATTGAAGATTATTTGGGTTATTGTTGGGAGATTGACAACCTCTTAATCAAGCATTCAAGTACTTGTTTTATCTTTGCTTTATTATTGGAATCATTAGTAGGTATAATTCTCTTAATCCCTTTTTAATTATTGTTAATTACTTTCATTTATTCATCATGTTTCATATTGTTGGTATGATTGACAACCTTGCTAGCATGATCAACATGATAATGAGTGAGTAGTCTCTTAGCTTTAGGGTTAATGGGTGATTAGGGGAACCAACATGGGGAATGATTCATGCTTAAATTAATATGCTTTCATGTTTTATTTGCTTGCTTGTTTTGATCTCAACTCATGCACATGTTATATTTGATGAAATGCTAAGCCTATGAATCCTTGCATTTACTATCATCTTCTATCTTTTCAATGAGACTTGTAAGACATAACCCAACTCGAGTCTCATTAGACCGTGCATGTTGTTGAGTAGGGAAGATTAAGTCGACTTGTAGGTGTTGTACAATCTAATCGATTCGGCTCCGGGACCCAAACTTTCCTAGGATTGTAAGATATAACCCAACTCAATCCATCACAACAATAATTGCTTGCTTATAATTTGAGAACATGTTTGTATGATCAATTCCCATGATTCCCCTATGATCCCATGACACCCTAGTGCTTTTAATCAATTGTTTACACCCCTTTAATTCATCTTACTTGTTTATTTTCATTGCTATTTTAGTTTAGTGACCTTCTACATCAACCCAATTTGTGACACCCCTTAGACACCACTAGTTGCAATAGAAATCTCATTTCAATACCCGTCCCTTGGGATCCGACCTTTACTTGCCTCTTTACTAATTGTAGAGTTGTTTGTGAAGTTATAAATTGTGTTTTGATTCGACCGTGACCCAACGACCACATCTTTAATTGTGAACACGAAACGGACCGATCAAAAATGGCGCCGTTGCCGGGGACGGTGTTTACTTGATTTAGATTTCTTTTTATTGTTATTAGTTGTGTCTTTCTTCGCCTTGGGAAGTAAAACTCCTCAAGGTTTGTTCTAATGTTTTTCGAGTTGTTTGATATTTTGCATGTCTAGAAGGTTACAAGGTGATTTGTTACCTTTTGACCGTGAAATCGAAAGAACCTTGACGAACAATAGGAGACTTGTTAGGAGGAATTTAAGAGGTATTAGTGAAGTTGTTCAACCCACTAGTGAGTTCATCAACCCTTTCGCAATAGAAGGAGAGGAGAACCCATTACACAATACCCCACAAAATCCACCTACAATGCTTAAATTCTCGTCACACTCCGTACCCACCGAGGAGAATCTACCAAATGGTACTCCTACACCGCAACATCTAACCGGAAATTTTATTGCCAAGTCCGCCTTCATCCAATTAGTTGAGAGGAGCCAATTTGGGGGGATGCCTAGTGAAGACCCTCATTCTCATATGGAAACCTTTTGCGACTATTGTGATGCAATCTCTCAAACGGGCGTGACTCAAGACCAAATTAGATGGGTCTTATTTCCTTTTTCTTTAATCGGCACCGCGAAGCAATGGTTGAAGGGCCTTGATAAGGCCACCCTCGGAATAGATTCTTGGAAGAAGTTGGCTCTAGCTTTCTACAAAAAATTCTACCCACCGGAAAAGACTAACATGCTAAGAGCTCAAATTACGGGTTTTAAGCAAAGGGATGAAGAATCTTTGTATGAAGCTTGGGAGCGGTTCAAGGGAATTTGTCGCTCATGTCCTCACCATGGACTTAGCGAATGGTTTTTGGTACAACAATTTTGGAATGGTTTATATGAAGATTCTAGGAACATTCTCAATATGGGATCAAATGGAATGTTCACCGAAGTTGATGACAATCAAACATGGAACAAGATTGAGGAAATGGCGGTCCATAACTCACAATATAGTAGACCTCGCAAGGCTACTAGAGGAGGAAAGCATGAAGTGGACTCCGTTAGTCAATTGGGTGCTCAACTTAGTGCTCACATTGACACAATCAACTTGAAATTTGAACAAGTTATGGCTAGACTTGAAGAAAACTCAAAATCATCAAAGCATCATGTTAATGCCATGACGGCATCCTCATCAATCCCAAGTGGGATATGCGAGAATTGTGGAACTTTGGGACATGACCAAGGTGAATGTAGGGGAACAAATGAACAAGTGAATGCTTTCCAAGCATACAAGAGTGGTACCCCTTATTCCAACTTTTACAATGAAAACACCAAATTCCATCCAAATCTCTCATACAAAAGCCAAAATGTTCAAAACCCTCAAACAACATACACTCCACCACCCATGAGAAACCAAAATCAAAGACCCTTTTACAATCAAAACCAAGGTTACCAAAATCAAAATCCATACAATCACCAAAATGATAAAGGTTTTGATGTCCAAAAAGCGGTCCTCCAAATGCAAAAGAATCAACAAGAATTTTTCACTCAAATGCAAAAAGATAGCCAAGAAAAGGAAACCACCATCAACAACATTCTAGCTCACACCAAGATGTTGGAAACACAATTGACTCAACTAGCATCTTCAAGCTCACAAAGACAAAGGGGCAATTACCACCTCAAAGTAATCCCCTTAGACATGAAACGGTTAGTGCCATTCACTTGAGAAGTGGTACAAGGTATGAAGCACCAAAGAAGCAAGTTGAGGATGAAGTTGTGGAAGCTAGTGAAAAGGGAGAAATCGTGCAAAGCCCCAAAGATGGAGAATCATCAAAAGAAGAAAGTTCAAAGAAAAATGAAGACAAGGTCAAGGAGAAGGAGCCCATCGTGATTAGACTCCCTTTTCCAAGTCGTCAAGCCAAGCCCAAATTTGATGATCAACTTGGAAAGTTCATGGAAATTGTGAAGAATTTGGAAGTCTCAATTCCTTTCACGGAATTAATCAATCACGTGTCGGCCTATGCGAAATACATGAAAGATATCCTCACAAAGAAGAAGTCGATCCGGAAGCTTGACACTATCGCCTTCACTAAGGTGAGTAGTGCAATACTTCAAAGGAGTTCACCTCCAAAGTTAAAGGATCCGGGAAGCTTCTCAATACCGTGTACCATTGGCGACACGACGATCAACAAAGCCTTATGTGATCTAGGGGCTAGTGTGAGTGTCATGCCGTACTCGGTGAGTAAAAGGTTGGGGATGGGAGAGCTTAAATGCACCAACATCACACTCCAAATGGCCGATAGATCGACGAAGACACCATTAAGGATATGGGAAGATGTCCCCGTGCGAATTGGGAAGTTTTTCATCCCGGTGGACTTTGTCATTGTTGATATGGAGGAAGATTCCAACATTCCAATCATTCTAGGAAGACCTTTCCTACACACCGCGGGTGCGGTGATTGATTTGAAACATGGTGAGCTCACTCTAGAAGTGGGAGATGAAAGCATAACTTTTAATCTTGACAAGACTATGAGAGCTCCTCGTTTGCATGAACCATGTTTCATGATTGATCATTATAGCCGAAAGGATGAAAGGAAAAATCGGAACTCCAATGGAAGAAGAAAATTGAAGATGCTCCATTCAAAGAGCAAGTGAATTGTGACAAGGAGAGCTTGCAAAGCTCATCAAAATCCACCAAGGAAGAAGAGAATGGCCTCATTGGCCAAGAGAAGAAATTGGGAGAGTTGTCTCCATCTAAGCAAGAGATTTTCAATGATCAACTTAATGAAGTTTGTGGTCTCTGGGACAACGAGTTTGAAAGGATTTTTAATCCCTACATTGGTAATGCCATCGATCAAGACCGACAACAAGGGCCAAGGTCTATTGAAAACCTCTACCATGATAATGAACAAGCTTTCGATTACTTTTTCAAGGTGTTGAGCAACATCAACAACACTTTGGACATGCCCCCTTGACATCTCATCAAGAATGAGAGTTTGGTGGAGTCCTCCCTAAACCACCACTTGTAAATATTTCTAACTCCCTAACTTACATTTCAATTCTTGTATTGCATTTTTTGTCATCTTTGGATTTTTATTTACTTTGATCAAGATAATTGTCATGTTTGAGAGAAGTGAGGGAGGGACTAACAATTTCAATTGATGTGTAGTGCTTTACCTTAGTGTGGGGATGACAATTGCCTAGGCTATCCATGCCTTAGTAGTGCCCCCACAATGAAGAGCACAAGATTTGAAGAAAGAATAGAAGAATGGTAAGGGAAATGCATTGTGCACGGATGGAACTGAATCCGGGTACAAGGGGTCGAATCCGAACAGATTCCTGAGAATCCGCCCGTCTTCAGTAATCCGAGCGTACTGGGTCGAAGACGCACGACTTTATAAGCTGAGATTTTGGAAGATTTTTGACTGTAAGAGAATCCGGGCGTCTTGGAATATAATCCGCCCGTCTCTGCAAATCCGTCCGTCCTGGACTGAAGACGCCCGTCTTCTCTGCTGAGGAAAACAAGAAAAATTTCCTGGACTGAAATCCGTCCGTCTTCAGGCAAATCCGCCCGTCCTGTATCAAGAAAATCCGAGCGTCTTCTTCTGAATCCACCCGTCTTTAGGCGAGTTTTATACAACCCAGAAAGAGCAGAATCCGCACGAATTGGGCAGAATCCGCACGGATTGCCCCTGCAGTTCGAAAATTTCGGTCTTTATAAAATCCCTCCCACCTTCCTTCATTCATTCATTCATTCATAAACACTACCCACAACATCAAAACCCTCATCCTCTCCATCACAAAAACAAAATCCCTCAACAACATTCACCAAAAACAAATCAAATCATCCTTCTAATAACAAATCAATCACTCCTTCTTCAATAAAAATCAAAACCAAGCACAAAATCTTCAACCTTTGGGTCGATTTTTGATTTCATAAAGGCAAAGCCTTTCACCTTTAAATCGATTTGGGTACACTACAAATTGAAGATTTTCCTTTCTTTTCTTGGTTAGTTCATCAATGGCAAGGACTAAGGGAGCAACAAAGGCAACAAAGGCACCAAAGGCTAAGGCACTCTCACAAAGGCAAAAGGCTCTTCAAACAAAGAAAGCATTGGCTATGGTGGTAGCAACACCAAACTTGGAAGTGCAACAACAACAACAACCTTCTATGGGAGCGACAACACCTTCTACTCCGGAAATTGATCAACTTTTGCATTATCCGGAGGTAACTTTTATTTCCGAAACCCATAGAAATACCTTTGTCAAGTTTGCTAGAAAGTCATTACAATCCACCAAATTTATATGTGAAGATACCTTAGAAAAATTGGGTGTTCTTGAGCAAACTAAAGCCTTTTTCAAAGCCATGGGGTTGAAGAAATTGTTTGAAACAAAGGAATTGACATACCCCTCCTTTACCTTGGAATTTTTGAGTTCTTTGAAAGTCACCAAAGTTGAGAATAGGGAGAATCTCGAGTTTCGTCTAGCTAATGTTAGTAGACGCATTTCCTTTAGGGAATTGAGTGAAATTTTGGGTCTTAGTGATGAACCGCGTTATTTTAAGAATTATGGAAAGTATGACCCCGAACCTCTTTGGGAGGCAATTTTCGGGAGGAAATTTGAGGACTTTCATGCGAGTCGTGCTCTTTTGGTCCACCATCCGGGCATAAGAGTATGGCACAAGGTCATGGGAAACACCATAATTGCAAGGAAAGATACCAACCATTTCACCAAACTTGATTTTATTCTCCTTGAATCGGCTTTGAACATTGGAAGAGTACACACCAAGCCTTACAATTCTTTGAGGCTCTTGGTAGATAGATGGCTCAACATTGATTATGGGAAGGAGGGCACTACCGTTATTGTCAATGGCGGCCTAGTCACTATCCTAGCTAAGTACTTTGATCCTAACTTCAATAAGGATAACAAGTACAAAGCAAAAAAGGGTGGCCATCTTGTTGATTTGCATACTATGATACACAAGTACAAGTGGGTTTCCCATAACCCCCTTGACACTAAGTATGGATGGCTCACTAGTGAAGTTAGATCGTTCACCTTGCCTTCAAAGATTTGTTGTCTAAGCGTGCACCGGACCAATTATCTACTTCCCCTTTCTAAAGAGGCCGAGTATATTATCCAACAACAAAAGGGTGATCTTGAAACTCCCTCCTCTTCCATTGTCATACCACCTTACCCCTTTGAGTATCAAGAGTTCAAGCCGGAAGGAGTTGAAGCTAGAAATGATTATGTGACTCTTCTCATGCAAGCAATGCACAAGCAAGCCTTTGAGGACCGGAAAAATGCTTACTTGGCTCAATATCCACCCCTCATACACTTAGCTAGGCAAGGACTACTTGATCCATCTTGTCCTTTGCCTAGTTGGGCGGATAGAGAAGTCCTATTTCCGGGTGCATCTAGGGTCGTTTCGGTTGACAATGAGGTTGTTGGTAATGATGAAGAAGTTGATGATAACATTGATGAAAAAGCAAGTGAAGAAGGAGAAAAGGATGGTGAAGATGATGATGAGCAAGATGAGGAAGAAAGTGAAGAAACAAATGACAAGGGAAGTGGCAATGTGACCACTTCTAATGAGGAAAGTGATGGTGATAGCATGATGGAAGATTAGCAAGCCTTGGAGACTCCTACCCTCTCATGGTTTGTCTATTTCTCTCTTTGTTTTAATTATAATTTTGATCATTGTTGGAGTAGTCCTAGAACCATAGAGGACTCACACCTCGGTACCATTGAGGTGTTCTCATTTTATTGTTCCCATTTTCAAAATCCAAAATGACAAATTAGTTTCATGCATTGCATAGTGTGTGCATGAACTACACCCATCCTTGGACATTAGCAATAGTGTCTCACTCGGTTTGGGGAAGTTAATGCATACACAACGGGAGGTAATCTAAATTATCCTCTCCGTCATAATAAAAACCATGCATCATGTAGTGTAGCTTAGTGTAGATTGCATTTAGTGTAGAAATCATGCATCATCTTTGCATAATTTCCATCATTTTGGCCATTGAGGACAATGCCCATATTAGTGTGGGGATGGGAATTCTAACATTTAACTCTTATTCAAAAATCCAAAAAAATTGAAAATTTTCAAAAATCATAAAAATTTGAAATTTGAAAACCCAAAAACATGTTTATTTCCTTTTGTAGTCTTGTATATATTGTGTTTATTCTATCCTTGTTCACATTGATTGACTACGCCACATCCGAGACATGAGGATCATGAAGACCGCATGGTATGATCTTTCCAATCTCCTTTTTCCTCTTTATGTTAATGACTATGTGGCTTTATTTTGATTGATGCGGTATAACAATGTGAACTTAGGACTTGCATTTAGTTTATATGTCATATTAGTTAATAGAATCACTTGCATTAGGATGTTTATATTAGTTGCATCATGGCATGTAGTTGCATGTTAGAAATGTTTTGAAAAATGCCTATTTAGGAACTTTGACAAAAGCAACTAAGCCATTACAAATACTTGTTCAACTTAAGACTTTGCCTACTAGAATGGTTGTAAAACACCCTAGATAGTGTCATACTAGTGTCTTTTGACCCATGACCCAAAGCCTAGTCAAGGGTTTGCATGTGAGTCACCTATCCAACCCCGTGATGCGATGTGGACTTGGTTAACTTGTCTAGGTGACCTTGTTTGACCTTGTGGTAAGGCAACCCAAAAATATTTTCTATCAATAAGCTTGAAGTGCTCATTTCAAAGAAATTTTGTCATGTGTAAGTAATTTAATGCCAAGGAACCTCAAATGTTATGAATTGTTGAAAGTTGAGAAATTTAAGTTGTTTTGATGGAGGCGTACCACTTCGATGTGCTTTGGTGCGGGATCCATTGAATTGGGCCCCCATACGGTTGTGAATTCGGCCGCCCAGAGACAGAGTGACTATCACCCCGAAAAGCTATTGTATAGAGGTTAACCGGTTGCCTAATAAGCGATTGGCGAAAGCAAAGGACACTAGCCCGGAAGGGACAAACCCCATCTTAAATTTTTGAAATGTGAAAGTGAAATGAGGACAATTTTGAATACTAGTCATATCCACCCGTTGTGAATAAAGATTTGAGCATTTCATTCCCAAAAAGCCTTTTTGTCAAGCCACTTGGTCGAGCTTGGGACGATCCATGACCTTTACTTTTGTAGAGAACTCGAGACTTATCATGTCATATGCTACTAGCATCATAGGGATCATCATTCCACCACCATCCGATCGTTCTTGACGAAAGCATTTGGAAATTGAGGACGAAAGTAGTCTAGTTTAACACCATTTGGAGGTGATTTAGTGCCATCCTCTTAGCCTTAGTAATTTGTTGAACTAGTATTTGTGAAGGATTACATGCTCTTAAATTTATTCCTCTTTAGTGCCTCCGCCACTTGATGAGGAAGTGGCTATTCCTTTTTGTAGATGCATCCATTATGTGATTTTGTGTGCTTAATGTTTGGATGTGTCGCCATTTTGGCAAGACCCACCTTGCCTTGCAAGAAGGCATCCTACCTCATGGTTGTCTTGTTGTGAGTTGAAGGGGCGGAGTGAGACCCGCTAATTGTTTCATATCGGCTATTATTAGGATAAGTTAGTATTGGTCCTAGTCTTTGTCACCTCTTTACTCGGGACGAGCAAAGGTTCGGTTTGGGGATATTTGATGTGACCATAATTAGCGCATATTTAGCCCCCGAATTAGCCTTGTTCCCATGCTTTTTAGTGCATATTTGGGTCATTTCTTATATTTAGTTCTTTGTTTTGCATATTCTTTGAGATTTTGATCCCTTGGTAGGAAAGGAGTAACAATCTTGCATTTTCATGGCAAACGAGACTAAATTGATCGAATTCAATGACCAAGCATCAAGGAGAGACAAGATTAGAAGGCCTTTGTACATATTATAGTAGAAGAGCAATGTCGAGAAAGGATCCTTGAGTCCCCAAGGGAATCCCCAAGGAATTTATGAAGAAAAGGGAAGAAAAGAAGAAGATGTCTTGCTGAGTGACAATCCGTGCGGATTGTCACCAATCCGGCCGTCCCACAGCTGCACAATCCGTGCGGCTTTGCTCTAATCCGCTCGGATTCCACCTCCACAATCCGCCCGGATTCCCTCGAATCCGCTCGGACCCCATCGCCAGAATCCGCCCGTCCCGACCTTATTCCGCCCGGATTCCAGCACAGCGTGATTTCCTCTTCTCCAAGCTACGAAGAAAGAAGCCCTTCCTTCGAAAAATACCGGCTCCTCCTTGATCAATCTAAAAAGTGTAATTACTAGTTTAGCCCTTAGTTAACCCTAATGCACCCTCCCTAATTTCCACTATAAATACCCCATTAGTCTAATTAGAGGAGGATGTTCTTCTTATCAATAATTAGAGTAGTTAATATCAATCAAATCTCTCTTTAGTATTGTAATCAACAATTAATCAAGTTCTAATACAAGTTTTATTTCCTTAATCTCTCTTTTGTTCATCCTTTATTTTGGGTAATTGAAGATTATTTGGGTTATTGTTGGGAGATTGACAACCTCTTAATCAAGCATTCAAGTACTTGTTTTATCTTTGCTTTATTATTGGAATCATTAGTAGGTATAATTCTCTTAATCCCTTTTTAATTATTGTTAATTACTTTCATTTATTCATCATGTTTCATATTGTTGGTATGATTGACAACCTTGCTAGCATGATCAACATGATAATGAGTGAGTAGTCTCTTAGCTTTAGGGTTAATGGGTGATTAGGGGAAACCAACATGGGGAATGATTCATGCTTAAATTAATATGCTTTCATGTTTTATTTGCTTGCTTGTTTTGATCTCAACTCATGCACATGTTATATTTGATGAAATGCTAAGCCTATGAATCCTTGCATTTACTATCATCTTCTATCTTTTCAATGAGACTTGTAAGACATAACCCAACTCGAGTCTCATTAGACCGTGCATGTTGTTGAGTAGGGAAGATTAAGTCGACTTGTAGGTGTTGTACAATCTAATCGATTCGGCTCCGGGACCCAAACTTTCCTAGGATTGTAAGATATAACCCAACTCAATCCATCACAACAATAATTGCTTGCTTATAATTTGAGAACATGTTTGTATGATCAATTCCCATGATTCCCCTATGATCCCATGACACCCTAGTGCTTTTAATCAATTGTTTACACCCCTTTAATTCATCTTACTTGTTTATTTTCATTGCTATTTTAGTTTAGTGACCTTCTACATCAACCCAATTTGTGACACCCCTTAGACACCACTAGTTGCAATAGAAATCTCATTTCAATACCCGTCCCTTGGGATCCGACCTTTACTTGCCTCTTTACTAATTGTAGAGTTGTTTGTGAAGTTATAAATTGTGTTTTGATTCGACCGTGACCCAACGACCACATCTTTAATTGTGAACACGAAACGGACCGATCAAAAATGGCGCCGTTGCCGGGGACGGTGTTTACTTGATTTAGATTTCTTTTTATTGTTATTAGTTGTGTCTTTCTTCGCCTTGGGAAGTAAAACTCCTCAAGGTTTGTTCTAATGTTTTTCGAGTTGTTTGATATTTTGCATGTCTAGAAGGTTACAAGGTGATTTGTTACCTTTTGACCGTGAAATCGAAAGAACCTTGACGAACAATAGGAGACTTGTTAGGAGGAATTTAAGAGGTATTAGTGAAGTTGTTCAACCCACTAGTGAGTTCATCAACCCTTTCGCAATAGAAGGAGAGGAGAACCCATTACACAATACCCCACAAAATCCACCTACAATGCTTAAATTCTCGTCACACTCCGTACCCACCGAGGAGAATCTACCAAATGGTACTCCTACACCGCAACATCTAACCGGAAATTTTATTGCCAAGTCCGCCTTCATCCAATTAGTTGAGAGGAGCCAATTTGGGGGGATGCCTAGTGAAGACCCTCATTCTCATATGGAAACCTTTTGCGACTATTGTGATGCAATCTCTCAAACAGGCGTGACTCAAGACCAAATTAGATGGGTCTTATTTCCTTTTTATTTAATCGGCAAGACTGAAGCAATGGTTGAAGGGCCTTGATAAGGCCACCCTCGGAATAGATTCTTGGAAGAAGTTGGCTCTAGCTTTCTACAAAAATTCTACCCACCGGAAAAGACTAACATGCTAAGAGCTCAAATTACGGGTTTTAAGCAAAGGGATGAAGAATCTTTGTATGAAGCTTGGGAGCGGTTCAAGGGAATTTGTCGCTCATGTCCTCACCATGGACTTAGCGAATGGTTTTTGGTACAACAATTTTGGAATGGTTTATATGAAGATTCTAGGAACATTCTCAATATGGGATCAAATGGAATGTTCACCGAAGTTGATGACAATCAAACATGGAACAAGATTGAGGAAATGGCGGTCCATAACTCACAATATAGTAGACCTCGCAAGGCTACTAGAGGAGGAAAGCATGAAGTGGACTCCGTTAGTCAATTGGGTGCTCAACTTAGTGCTCACATTGACACAATCAACTTGAAATTTGAACAAGTTATGGCTAGACTTGAAGAAAACTCAAAATCATCAAAGCATCATGTTAATGCCATGACGGCATCCTCATCAATCCCAAGTGGGATATGCGAGAATTGTGGAACTTTGGGACATGACCAAGGTGAATGTAGGGGAACAAATGAACAAGTGAATGCTTTCCAAGCATACAAGAGTGGTACCCCTTATTCCAACTTTTACAATGAAAACACCAAATTCCATCCAAATCTCTCATACAAAAGCCAAAATGTTCAAAACCCTCAAACAACATACACTCCACCACCCATGAGAAACCAAAATCAAAGACCCTTTTACAATCAAAACCAAGGTTACCAAAATCAAAATCCATACAATCACCAAAATGATAAAGGTTTTGATGTCCAAAAAGCGGTCCTCCAAATGCAAAAGAATCAACAAGAATTTTTCACTCAAATGCAAAAAGATAGCCAAGAAAAGGAAACCACCATCAACAACATTCTAGCTCACACCAAGATGTTGGAAACACAATTGACTCAACTAGCATCTTCAAGCTCACAAAGACAAAAGGGGCAATTACCACCTCAAAGTAATCCCCTTAGACATGAAACGGTTAGTGCCATTCACTTGAGAAGTGGTACAAGGTATGAAGCACCAAAGAAGCAAGTTGAGGATGAAGTTGTGGAAGCTAGTGAAAAGGGAGAAATCGTGCAAAGCCCCAAAGATGGAGAATCATCAAAAGAAGAAAGTTCAAAGAAAAATGAAGACAAGGTCAAGGAGAAGGAGCCCATCGTGATTAGACTCCCTTTTCCAAGTCGTCAAGCCAAGCCCAAATTTGATGATCAACTTGGAAAGTTCATGGAAATTGTGAAGAATTTGGAAGTCTCAATTCCTTTCACGGAATTAATCAATCACGTGTCGGCCTATGCGAAATACATGAAAGATATCCTCACAAAGAAGAAGTCGATCCGGAAGCTTGACACTATCGCCTTCACTAAGGTGAGTAGTGCAATACTTCAAAGGAGTTCACCTCCAAAGTTAAAGGATCCGGGAAGCTTCTCAATACCGTGTACCATTGGCGACACGACGATCAACAAAGCCTTATGTGATCTAGGGGCTAGTGTGAGTGTCATGCCGTACTCGGTGAGTAAAAGGTTGGGGATGGGAGAGCTTAAATGCACCAACATCACACTCCAAATGGCCGATAGATCGACGAAGACACCATTAAGGATATGGGAAGATGTCCCCGTGCGAATTGGGAAGTTTTTCATCCCGTGGACTTTGTCATTGTTGATATGGAGGAAGATTCCAACATTCCAATCATTCTAGGAAGACCTTTCCTACACACCGCGGGTGCGGTGATTGATTTGAAACATGGTGAGCTCACTCTAGAAGTGGGAGATGAAAGCATAACTTTTAATCTTGACAAGACTATGAGAGCTCTTCGTTTGCATGAACCATGTTTCATGATTGATCATTATAGCCGAAAGGATGAAAGGAAAAATCGGAACTCCAATGGAAGAAGAAAATTGAAGATGCTCCATTCAAAGAGCAAGTGAATTGTGACAAGGAGAGCTTGCAAAGCTCATCAAAATCCACCAAGGAAGAAGAGAATGGCCTCATTGGCCAAGAGAAGAAATTGGGAGAGTTGTCTCCATCTAAGCAAGAGATTTTCAATGATCAACTTAATGAAGTTTGTGGTCTCTGGGACAACGAGTTTGAAAGGATTTTTAATCCCTACATTGGTAATGCCATCGATCAAGACCGACAACAAGGGCCAAGGTCTATTGAAAACCTCTACCATGATAATGAACAAGCTTTCGATTACTTTTTCAAGGTGTTGAGCAACATCAACAACACTTTGGACATGCCCCCTTGACATCTCATCAAGAATGAGAGTTTGGTGGAGTCCTCCCAAACCACCACTTGTAAATATTTCTAACTCCCTAACTTACATTTCAATTCTTGTATTGCATTTTTGTCATCTTTGGATTTTTATTTACTTTGATCAAGATAATTGTCATGTTTGAGAGAAGTGAGGGAGGGACTAACAATTTCAATTGATGTGTAGTGCTTTACCTTAGTGTGGGGATGACAATTGCCTAGGCTATCCATGCCTTAGTAGTGCCCCCACAATGAAGAGCACAAGATTTGAAGAAAGAATAGAAGAATGGTAAGGGAAATGCATTGTGCACGGATGGGAATCGAATCCGGGTACAAGGGGTCGAATCCGAACGGATTCCTGAGAATCCGCCCGTCTTCAGTAATCCGAGCGTACTGGGTCGAAGACGCACGACTTTATAAGCTGAGATTTTGGAAGATTTTTGACTGTAAGAGAATCCGGGCGTCTTGGAATATAATCCGCCCGTCTCTGCAAATCCGTCCGTCTGGGATCAAGACGCCCGTCTTCTCTCGTCGAGGAAAACAAGAAAAATTTCCTGGACTGAAATCCGTCCGTCTTCAGGCAAATCCGCCCGTCCTGTATCAAGAAAATCCGAGCGTCTTCTTCTGAATCCACCCGTCTTTAGGCGAGTTTTATACAACCCAGAAAGAGCAGAATCCGCACGAATTGGGCAGAATCCGCACGGATTGCCCCTGCAGTTCGAAAATTTCGGTCTTTATAAAATCCCTCCCACCTTCCTTCATTCATTCATTCATTCATAAACACTACCCACAACATCAAAACCCTCATCCTCTCCATCACAAAAACAAAATCCCTCAACAACATTCACCAAAAACAAATCAAATCATCCTTCTAATAACAAATCAATCACTCCTTCTTCAATAAAAATCAAAACCAAGCACAAAATCTTCAACCTTTGGGTCGATTTTTGATTTCATAAAGGCAAAGCCTTTTACCTTTAAATCGATTTGGGTACACTACAAATTGAAGATTTTCCTTTCTTTTCTTGGTTAGTTCATCAATGGCAAGGACTAAGGGAGCAACAAAGGCAACAAAGGCACCAAAGGCTAAGGCACTCTCACAAAGGCAAAAGGCTCTTCAAACAAAGAAAGCATTGGCTATGGTGGTAGCAACACCAAACTTGGAAGTGCAACAACAACAACAACCTTCTATGGGAGCGACAACACCTTCTACTCCGGAAATTGATCAACTTTTGCATTATCCGGAGGTAACTTTTATTTCCGAAACCCATAGAAATACCTTTGTCAAGTTTGCTAGAAAGTCATTACAATCCACCAAATTTATATGTGAAGATACCTTAGAAAAATTGGGTGTTCTTGAGCAAACTAAAGCCTTTTTCAAAGCCATGGGGTTGAAGAAATTGTTTGAAACAAAGGAATTGACATACCCCTCCTTTACCTTGGAATTTTTGAGTTCTTTGAAAGTCACCAAAGTTGAGAATAGGGAGAATCTCGAGTTTCGTCTAGCTAATGTTAGTAGACGCATTTCCTTTAGGGAATTGAGTGAAATTTTGGGTCTTAGTGATGAACCGCGTTATTTTAAGAATTATGGAAAGTATGACCCCGAACCTCTTTGGGAGGCAATTTCTGGGAGGAAATTTGAGGACTTTCATGCGAGTCGTGCTCTTTTGGTCCACCATCCGGGCATAAGAGTATGGCACAAGGTCATGGGAAACACCATAATTGCAAGGAAAGATACCAACCATTTCACCAAACTTGATTTTATTCTCCTTGAATCGGCTTTGAACATTGGAAGAGTACACACCAAGCCTTACAATTCTTTGAGGCTCTTGGTAGATAGATGGCTCAACATTGATTATGGGAAGGAGGGCACTACCGTTATTGTCAATGGCGGCCTAGTCACTATCCTAGCTAAGTACTTTGATCCTAACTTCAATAAGGATAACAAGTACAAAGCAAAAAAGGGTGGCCATCTTGTTGATTTGCATACTATGATACACAAGTACAAGTGGGTTTCCCATAACCCCCTTGACACTAAGTATGGATGGCTCACTAGTGAAGTTAGATCGTTCACCTTGCCTTCAAAGATTTGTTGTCTAAGCGTCCACCGGACCAATTATCTACTTCCCCTTTCTAAAGAGGCCGAGTATATTATCCAACAACAAAAGGGTGATCTTGAAACTCCCTCCTCTTCCATTGTCATACCACCTTACCCCTTTGAGTATCAAGAGTTCAAGCCGGAAGGAGTTGAAGCTAGAAATGATTATGTGACTCTTCTCATGCAAGCAATGCACAAGCAAGCCTTTGAGGACCGGAAAAATGCTTACTTGGCTCAATATCCACCCCTCATACACTTAGCTAGGCAAGGACTACTTGATCCATCTTGTCCTTTGCCTAGTTGGGCGGATAGAGAAGTCCTATTTCCGGGTGCATCTAGGGTCGTTTCGGTTGACAATGAGGTTGTTGGTAATGATGAAGAAGTTGATGATAACATTGATGAAAAAGCAAGTGAAGAAGGAGAAAAGGATGGTGAAGATGATGATGAGCAAGATGAGGAAGAAAGTGAAGAAACAAATGACAAGGGAAGTGGCAATGTGACCACTTCTAATGAGGAAAGTGATGGTGATAGCATGATGGAAGATTAGCAAGCCTTGGAGACTCCTACCCTCTCATGGTTTGTCTATTTCTCTCTTTGTTTTAATTATAATTTTGATCATTGTTGGAGTAGTCCTAGAACCATAGAGGACTCACACCTCGGTACCATTGAGGTGTTCTCATTTTATTGTTCCCATTTTCAAAATCCAAAATGACAAATTAGTTTCATGCATTGCATAGTGTGTGCATGAACTACACCCATCCTTGGACATTAGCAATAGTGTCTCACTCGGTTTGGGGAAGTTAATGCATACACAACGGGAGGTAATCTAAATTATCCTCTCCGTCATAATAAAAACCATGCATCATGTAGTGTAGCTTAGTGTAGATTGCATTTAGTGTAGAAATCATGCATCATCTTTGCATAATTTCCATCATTTTGGCCATTGAGGACAATGCCCATATTAGTGTGGGGATGGGAATTCTAACATTTAACTCTTATTCAAAAATCCAAAAAAATTGAAAATTTTCAAAAATCATAAAAATTTGAAATTTGAAAACCCAAAAACATGTTTATTTCCTTTTGTAGTCTTGTATATATTGTGTTTATTCTATCCTTGTTCACATTGATTGACTACGCCACATCCGAGACATGAGGATCATGAAGACCGCATGGTATGATCTTTCCAATCTCCTTTTTCCTCTTTATGTTAATGACTATGTGGCTTTATTTTGATTGATGCGGTATAACAATGTGAACTTAGGACTTGCATTTAGTTTATATGTCATATTAGTTAATAGAATCACTTGCATTAGGATGTTTATATTAGTTGCATCATGGCATGTAGTTGCATGTTAGAAATGTTTTGAAAAATGCCTATTTAGGAACTTTGACAAAAGCAACTAAGCCATTACAAATACTTGTTCAACTTAAGACTTTGCCTACTAGAATGGTTGTAAAACACCCTAGATAGTGTCATACTAGTGTCTTTTGACCCATGACCCAAAGCCTAGTCAAGGGTTTGCATGTGAGTCACCTATCCAACCCCGTGATGCGATGTGGACTTGGTTAACTTGTCTAGGTGACCTTGTTTGACCTTGTGGTAAGGCAACCCAAAAATATTTTCTATCAATAAGCTTGAAGTGCTCATTTCAAAGAAATTTTGTCATGTGTAAGTAATTTAATGCCAAGGAACCTCAAATGTTATGAATTGTTGAAAGTTGAGAAATTTAAGTTGTTTTGATGGAGGCGTACCACTTCGATGTGCTTTGGTGCGGGATCCATTGAATTGGGCCCCATACGGTTGTGAATTCGGCCGCCCAGAGACAGAGTGACTATCACCCCGAAAAGCTATTGTATAGAGGTTAACCGGTTGCCTAATAAGCGATTGGCGAAAGCAAAGGACACTAGCCCGGAAGGGACAAACCCCATCTTAAATTTTTGAAATGTGAAAGTGAAATGAGGACAATTTTGAATACTAGTCATATCCACCCGTTGTGAATAAAGATTTGAGCATTTCATTCCCAAAAAGCCTTTTTGTCAAGCCACTTGGTCGAGCTTGGGACGATCCATGACCTTTACTTTTGTAGAGAACTCGAGACTTATCATGTCATATGCTACTAGCATCATAGGGATCATCATTCCACCACCATCCGATCGTTCTTGACGAAAGCATTTGGAAATTGAGGACGAAAGTAGTCTAGTTTAACACCATTTGGAGGTGATTTAGTGCCATCCTCTTAGCCTTAGTAATTTGTTGAACTAGTATTTGTGAAGGATTACATGCTCTTAAATTTATTCCTCTTTAGTGCCTCCGCCACTTGATGAGGAAGTGGCTATTCCTTTTTGTAGATGCATCCATTATGTGATTTTGTGTGCTTAATGTTTGGATGTGTCGCCATTTTGGCAAGACCCACCTTGCCTTGCAAGAAGGCATCCTACCTCATGGTTGTCTTGTTGTGAGTTGAAGGGGCGGAGTGAGACCCGCTAATTGTTTCATATCGGCTATTATTAGGATAAGTTAGTATTGGTCCTAGTCTTTGTCACCTCTTTACTCGGGACGAGCAAAGGTTCGGTTTGGGGATATTTGATGTGACCATAATTAGCGCATATTTAGCCCCGAATTAGCCTTGTTCCCATGCTTTTTAGTGCATATTTGGGTCATTTCTTATATTTAGTTCTTTGTTTTGCATATTCTTTGAGATTTTGATCCCTTGGTAGGAAAGGAGTAACAATCTTGCATTTTCATGGCAAACGAGACTAAATTGATCGAATTCAATGACCAAGCATCAAGGAGAGACAAGATTAGAAGGCCTTTGTACATATTATAGTAGAAGAGCAATGTCGAGAAAGGATCCTTGAGTCCCCAAGGGAATCCCCAAGGAATTTATGAAGAAAAGGGAAGAAAAGAAGAAGATGTCTTGCTGAGTGACAATCCGTGCGGATTGTCACCAATCCGGCCGTCCCACAGCTGCACAATCCGTGCGGCTTTGCTCTAATCCGCTCGGATTCCACCTCCACAATCCGCCCGGATTCCCTCGAATCCGCTCGGACCCCATCGCCAGAATCCGCCCGTCCCGACCTTATTCCGCCCCGGATTCCGACAGCGTGATTTCCTCTTCTCCAAGCTACGAAGAAAGAAGCCCTTCCTTCGAAAAATACCGGCTCCTCCTTGATCAATCTAAAAAGTGTAATTACTAGTTTAGCCCTTAGTTAACCCTAATGCACCCTCCCTAATTTCCACTATAAATACCCCATTAGTCTAATTAGAGGAGGATGTTCTTCTTATCAATAATTAGAGTAGTTAATATCAATCAAATCTCTCTTTAGTATTGTAATCAACAATTAATCAAGTTCTAATACAAGTTTTATTTCCTTAATCTCTCTTTTGTTCATCCTTTATTTTGGGTAATTGAAGATTATTTGGGTTATTGTTGGGAGATTGACAACCTCTTAATCAAGCATTCAAGTACTTGTTTTATCTTTGCTTTATTATTGGAATCATTAGTAGGTATAATTCTCTTAATCCCTTTTTAATTATTGTTAATTACTTTCATTTATTCATCATGTTTCATATTGTTGGTATGATTGACAACCTTGCTAGCATGATCAACATGATAATGAGTGAGTAGTCTCTTAGCTTTAGGGTTAATGGGTGATTAGGGGAAACCAACATGGGGAATGATTCATGCTTAAATTAATATGCTTTCATGTTTTATTTGCTTGCTTGTTTTGATCTCAACTCATGCACATGTTATATTTGATGAAATGCTAAGCCTATGAATCCTTGCATTTACTATCATCTTCTATCTTTTCAATGAGACTTGTAAGACATAACCCAACTCGAGTCTCATTAGACCGTGCATGTTGTTGAGTAGGGAAGATTAAGTCGACTTGTAGGTGTTGTACAATCTAATCGATTCGGCTCCGGGACCCAAACTTTCCTAGGATTGTAAGATATAACCCAACTCAATCCATCACAACAATAATTGCTTGCTTATAATTTGAGAACATGTTTGTATGATCAATTCCCATGATTCCCCTATGATCCCATGACACCCTAGTGCTTTTAATCAATTGTTTACACCCCTTTAATTCATCTTACTTGTTTATTTTCATTGCTATTTTAGTTTAGTGAGCTTCTACATCAACCCAATTTGTGACACCCCTTAGACACCACTAGTTGCAATAGAAATCTCATTTCAATACCCGTCCCTTGGGATCCGACCTTTACTTGCCTCTTTACTAATTGTAGAGTTGTTTGTGAAGTTATAAATTGTGTTTTGATTCGACCGTGACCCAACGACCACATCTTTAATTGTGAACACGAAACGGACCGATCACCTGATGGGTACTCGATCGAGTAAGGACCACTCGATCGAGTAAGTCAGTTACTCGATCGAGTAAGTGAGTGTTACGGGTTATTTTAGCCGGGTTTTGTTAATAACGCGTGATTAGTATAAAAATATTTCGTCATCTTCCTTAATCATCTTTACACTTTTCTAAAACCTTTAAAGTGAGAAAAAGAGTTACGTTGTCTTCATTCTTCGCGTTGTTAACAAATCCCAAGGCTAGGATCGTCGGATTGTCTTGTTCTTTACGCTGTTGAGATCGTCGTGTCAAGGGAGGAGGATTCGTACAGGAACATTACTGATTAACTGCTGTGACGGTCTTGTGGTTGATATTCCAGGTAGGGTTTCCCTACTCGGCTATTGTTTACATGTATTGTGGTGGTTGATCATTGTTGTTGGTTTATATTATATTGGAATTGGTAAATAGTAATTGTTATGGTATAATGTGGTTGTTTTATAATTGTCTGTGGTTTGTGAGGTGCGTCCTCGTCTGAGTGGAGTCACTTTCGGGAGTGGCTTCACACCCTTGATTCGCCCTTTGTGAAACCCACCACAGAGGGGATGTGCACATTTAGGAACATGGGTTATCTTTCGGATGAGATCAGCGAGGCTTAGGTAGGAACGGCTGCGGTCCCCCACTGCGGTGTGGAATACTTGTTGCGATGGGTATTCTGGCAGGACTACATACTTTAGTGTGTAGTCAAGTGTGAGGTGATGTGATGGAGATTGGTTTGGTCGGATTGGATTATTGTATTGTTTTGCTGTATTGTTTTATGTAAACAGTAACTGACCACGGTTTAAATGTTTTTAAAATAATGGTGATCCATTCAGGGATGGTGAGCAGTTATTGAGCAGGTATGAGTTGATGCGCACGGGATAGCGGGGTTGAGTTGCCACGAGTTGTTTAGAAGTCTTCCGCTGTGTCATAAACATTCTTGTACTTTATTTCAGTTGGTTTGACAGTTTTGAGAAACAGTTGTATTTTACTTTATCAGTTTTGGTTTTTGGACTTGTATCACTTTAAACTCATTTATAAAAGTATGTTTCTTTATTATCTATTTGATATACATTGCCTCGGATAACCGAGATGGTAGCACTTCCATGCGTTAAGTGGTCCTAGTAAGGCACTTGGGTTATGGGGGTATTACACATAGACAATTCAAACTCACCCTTACTACCAATCATTGAAACCACAACCCAACTACAACCAAACAACACAATTGAGACTCCAATAGAAAATCCTTTTCACGATTTCAAAATTCCAACTCCACCTCAATCACCACCCCCTAATATACCCAATCCACCACCTCCAATGGCTTTACGTTGTTGGAGCTTGTGTCCTCCACAATTAGTGTGATAACATTTATAAATCTCTTATAGGTTCACAAGGGTATACTTCGTATTTTATCAGTTGATTAACGATTACTTAATAACGGTTGACTTGCTAGA
Source organism: Silene latifolia (assembly GCF_048544455.1). Classification (NCBI taxonomy): domain Eukaryota; kingdom Viridiplantae; phylum Streptophyta; class Magnoliopsida; order Caryophyllales; family Caryophyllaceae; genus Silene; species Silene latifolia. The sequence continues at coordinate 34,475,607 of NC_133526.1, read as the reverse complement.
AAGTTTGACGTTATTATCATACTGATGGCGGTGATCAACGGGTCCCTAAAAGTCACACCTAAAGGATGTGTTTGAGAGATGAGATTGTATGAAAATATAATCACATTGATGCCTGACTAAAAGGTTAGTCCAAGTTTTTGACTAAACAATTAGTCAATGTGATGATGAGACGATTATTTAATACAATTAAATAATATTAGCTGAGACGAATTAACTGTCAATTCGTAAATTGAATATAATATGTTATATTTAATATATGTATATAATGTTAGCTTAAACGAATTAAGATGTTAATTCATAATTAAACATAATCGGTTATATTTAATTAGCTAATTATAAATATGCGATATTTATAGTTAAAGTATATTTTATACGAGATTGTTATAATGAATGTTGTCAGGCCGGAATTAATAAATCGAATACAAACGGTTATGTATGGACTTATTAAACGGGACAACATATATGATAATTAATAAAATGTACACATAATATACATTTTGATAACTACCCAAAAATAAGAAGATATTCTCTCCTTATTTTTGGTTGGTAGTTTTGACCGAAAAAAAAAGGAAAGATCTCCTCTTATTACTCTTTTTCACGGTTTAAAAGGAGTAGAGGTTAGATCATTTTTTTATTCTTTTTGACCTAATTTTTCCTCTCATAAAAAATCACACAAAACCCTAAATTAATTAGTGAATTTGGGGATCGATTCTAGCAAGAACAAAAGGGCATTTCTCATATCATCTTGGGTGCAACGATTAGGCGAATATCAATTTTGATATTGTTCTTAGGCCATATTTGCAAGGACCAAAGGTTGATTCTTAATCCCTATTCTATCTTGTTTATGCAATTCTTTTATGACTAGTTTTCATAGATTATAATTTCGTTATAATCCTTAATTTTAAGGGAAGTATACCGATACTTTCTACAAGTGGTATCAGAGCCAAGACCACGAAATTATTTTTGTATGATTTGCATAAATGAATTTAAACGAAAATTGAAGGTTCGAAAAAAAATTTCAGCCGTGAAATTTTTTTTTTTTTGCCGAAACTTTTTTTGTGCCGAGTTGTTTTTCGGTTTTGATGTTCATGTTTCCATTTTGATTTATTCATATTATTGTTTTAATAGGTTAAAATGACAATATGATAATTTTGTAGATGTTTTGATTTAATTAGCATTAAATTAAAATGTAAATGGAAATCGTCTTGTTTGATGATGTAAATTTGTTTTTGCTATATAGTTTTTGGCATACATGAAATTAAATTGTTGTCTAAGAATCATGTATCATTAATTCATATTGGATTAATTCATATTGTTGATGATTATGCCAATCTTGTTCTAATAGCAACTATAAACAAATTTGTTCATCTTAATGTTTTTGTTTTGATAATAAAAAAAAGGGGTTGTTTTGTTTATTGTTTTTCAGCAGAGAGGAAAAAAAATATATTGGTTTTTCGTTTTTTTTGTATATGCCGAGGACATTTGAAAGAAAAAAAAATTGGGATTTTCTGTTTTTTTTTTTGTAAATGCGGTGAGCAAAGGACAAAAAAAAAAAAAAAATGATTTTCCTGTTTTGCCGAGACCAAAAAAAAAACAATTTCTGTTTTTGTTTTTTGTTAGTTTTTGGCCAATATTGATTATACATTAAATTTATAATGTATGCTTAATTGTTGTGAAGAGGTTCACAAATCATAGATACCTAATTATTTTAAAGAGGTTTAAAATAATGTGAGATTAATTCATATTATAGGTCAATGTGAATTAAGATTGAAATTAACGTGAGTAATTGAGGAATTGTCACTTAATTTGATCATTTAAAATAGGTGGTTTGGATAAATTAATCTACATAATTAAGGAATTATGTCTTGAATGTTTAATTTTATAGTTGATGCATTTTTTTGTTGAATGAATCGTTGAATGGTTTTATTTACGTATTTTTGCAATCGTTTGTAATTTGTAATACCTAGTGTGGCCTTAGTTAAATTATGTTTTCATAATGATGGAAACATAATTTTTAATGTAATTTGAGATCTCGTATCTCCGTTTGGTTTTCTTTTATATTATGGTTTTGAAATTAGAATGTAAATAGGTTTATTATGTAATTTTTAAATTGTAATTTTTGAGAAGACTAAAGATGGAGATTGGATTGCTCACTCCCGCTACATGGACCAAGATGGAACATCAAGACAAGCTTATCGAGTCCAAGGATGGATTCCAAAGTTGTATTTATGTTCATTTTGGTAGATAGGCCACACTAGGACTTTATTTTGTCTTACGTTTTACCGTTCTTATTGCTTTTCATTCACATGATAGTTAGTGCATCATATTTCGCCTAAACCAAACCACCTGCTACTAAAATGCATGAAAATTGACTCATATATAGGTTGAATGTTAGTTTTCATCGACATACAGATGTAACATTTTTAAGCCATCACCTTAGTTTATTCATTCTCGCATGCTAGATATTAGTTCACTTAAAATGAATTAAAATAAAGTTGATGAGATATTCCTCTAAAACTGAAATTGAGACTAGTCTTTATAAGGGCAAACAACTATGAATCCCTTCTTCGTCGGTAGGCATATAGGACCTTACTCTCCATATGACCCCTTCTACGTTGGGTAAGTAGTTTGTGTTGACTTAGTTTACCTCAACATTATAATCTGAAGAGTTTCTCGTGATTATGATGGACTAAAGATAGAATTTACAGAAATTTATCGACCAAGAATTCTAACAGTAGAATTAGCCAAAAGGTTGGCTTATTAATTTACAGATAATTGAGTCTTGGGATCATTTATATAATTCTTGAGGGAGGTCAATTGTATAAATTCTTGAGTCTTCGCGTTATAACAGTATTGCATTAGACTTAAATCAAAACGATGAGTATGCTTATTATATTTATTCTTCTTTTCGCAGTGTAGAATACGTCTTATTTTGATAATACTGTTACAACAAAAGGCTGGAAATAACGAAATCCCTATGCCAAGTGCCACACTTGGACGCGAGTCCTGGCTAAAAGCTTTCATGGACCACATGAATCAGCTCACACGTTTGAAAAATGACGGGTCCAACTTTGCGGACTGGGAGGCATTATTGCGGAATGCTGCCATTGCTGACGGTAAGCTCAAGTACTTAACTGAGCCAATACCGGTAAACCCAGGCCCCAATGCAGGAGTTAACGAGTCACTTCCCTATAGTGACTTCCTCATGGAAGTGGGTGCGATAAAGAACGTACTCATCTTTGCAATGGAAACCAATTTGCAGAGACGCTTCATTGTCCAAGGTGCAAACAAGATTTTCACCACGCTCATTAACGAGTTCTCAAAAGCACCGAGAATCGTTACTTATGAGCATACCTGTCGCTTCTTTGATACGAAACTCCAGAAGGGCCAACCGGTTAGCCCACACATTCTTAACATGATTTAGAATGTCGAGAAGCTGGAGGCACTTGATTGCAAAATCAGTGAGAGCATAGTCATTGACCGTATGCTGCATTCACTTCATGATGGTTTTGCCCTTTTCAGGGCAAATTACTACATGAATGACTTGAAGAAAAGTCCTCATGAGCTACACTCACTTCTTGTACAGACTGAGAAGGATATGAAATTGAGTGGGAGCATGAAGCAAAATGTTCTCATGATTTCCAACAAGAATAAGGGTAAGAGTAAAGCTCCCGGCGACCTAACTGTAGGTAAGCCAAAGTTTAATAAGCCAGGAAACGGTAAGAGTGGGCCTGGTGAGACTAGTGGCTCACAAGGCAAGGCAAAGATCAAGAACGGTAACGTTGAATGCCACCATTGTCACAAGTCTGGACATTGGAGGAGGAACTGTCTCGTTTACCGTGAGGACATAAAAGCAGGCCGCGTCACTCCTGTTGGTATGTCATCTTATATTCATATGATTGAGATTAACCATGAAAGTTTCGGAACTTGGGTACTTGATACTGGTTGTGGTTCTCATCTATGTAATCATTTGCAGGGCCTAAGAAACATCAAACCCCTCGCAAAGGGTGATGTGGACCTGAGAGTTGGGAATGGAGCACGTGTTGCTGCAGTCTCAATGGGAACATATGTAATCCAGCTCCCTAGTGGTTTTGAGTTATATTTATATAACTGTTACTATGTACCCAGTTTGTCTAAGAACATTATTTCTGTTTCCGTACTTGATAAAGACGGTTTTGCATTTTCAATAAAGGATAATAGCTGTATTTTCTCTTTTAATGAAATGGTTTATGGCAAAGCAGTTTCCATGAATGGAATTTACATCTTAGATCAAACTACAGATATATTACACGTGAATAATAAGAAATTAAAGGTTGGTGACAAAGATCAAACCTATCTATTGTGACACCCTTGATATTTAGCGTTATCTAATTACTTAAATGCGTAATTTCTACAGAAAAACTGGTAGGATATGTTTGTAAATGGTTCAACTAGTCCAAAAACCTGCAATTTAAAAAAATTTCTAACTAAACCATTCACAACCAATTCCAACTCAAGAAGAGTGTCAAAAACCCTGCAACAACTGATAAACTAATTTACATACATAGCTTAAGACGCGGAAATATAAAGATACAAACCAAAAATAGAAAGGGAGACATATGTCCCTTCAAATTATATACAAACCAAAAGTATAAAAGGTTTACTAATAAAATAGCCAAAACTAGGTCCAAGGTTCCTTGCTCACTAGCCGTCTGTGACCCCCAACTAAGCATCAACAACCTGTCAATCGCATTTTATACAAACACGAAAGCCACAATTCAGTGGGGAGTAACTTCGAGTCCTCCCAGCCACGAATCGTCAAAATTAATGTAACATGTAATGTAACATGTAAACAATTTGATAAAGAATTCAATTATCAATTATTCTAACATATGAGCCCTAAACTGACCAAACTAAACTAACATGTGAAACATTTAACAAATTGTAATCCAAACTCTATCAACCATAGCCGGCTTGCATCTCACCTTCTATGATTCATAGAATCATCAAACAAGAAAGGGCAATATATCAAAGACAGGCATAAGTTCTTAGTACGGTCAATAGTCACTTTGTAACTCAAGTCTATACCACGAGGTAGGGAAGGTAATCGAACCGGTATCTTGGCTCAGCGGTTACTATTAAGAAAACATGGCCAAGAGACAACACAACCCTAGCCTAAAATCTGCGCAGACCTAGACATGCGGATACACACCACCGCACCCAAGACTCACAACTTTTTTTAAAACAAAGTGAAGTGAGTACCCTAAGGACACCACCGAAGGGTCGGCTAGTACTTAAGCTGACCCCATACTATCAAAATTAGTACCTGAGGTCATGCCCCAACTTGGATAAACATCCACTAGTCAGGAACACAAAGGCTATCAAGCAGTGAACATATACTCGTCAGAGACTATAAAGACCTATCTATGATGAAGGCCGAAATACTCACCTAGGACCTAGTCACAGCTAGTCCCAGCTTGAATATTTTAGCCCACACCACCCAAGACTCACCACACAAGTCAAGTAAGACACCCACTTAACCTTAAGAGGGCAAAAAGTCCTACTTACCAACATAAATTCTAACATTCTATCATGTGAAAGCTATATAAATGTCTATTTACAGCATACAATCCCAACAGTTCCTCAATAAGAATTCAATACTAATTTCCAATCCTAGCAATTCTAACAATATTTAAGGCTTTAGGGGAAACTAGGGCCATTTCTACAAAATAAGAAGCTATTAAAATTCAACTAATTACACATGTGAAATAGAGATATAATAAATGGCCTAAAACAAGAAAAAGGCCGATTATCTAATTCATTCAACCGAATTTTTACCCGCAACCCCAGCCCTGCGACAGGTACGGGTCAAATTGCGGCTGACCAATCACTCAATTAATCGACATCGCATCATCAAAGGGACTAAGGCTCGATTTTTTCAGACAATCAACAAAACATTACAATTATAGCTATAAAATTCATTTTGAGCCTATAAATTACAAATTTCCTTTTGTAAACTACCCTAACATGTGATAACTATTAATATAAGCACAATTTTTTTTTCCATTAACATAATTTTTGTTACTGGTATATTTCAATTCAACTTACTACTCTTTTTGTTACTTATACTATTCTAATTATATCCATGATGAACCTAAAATGACGGACAAAGCATGGAAAACCGTGAAACAAGCAACGGACCGACCCGGGCCAACCCCAAGACCGGCCGGGGCTGCCGTGGGCCTGCCGGCTGCTGCCGGGCCCGCTGCCGCACCATTTCTTCTCTTTTTTTTTCATTTTTATACATTATAAGACCGTCTGAAAATTAATTAATCGTCCCCAATTCAACTTTGATAATTTAAACTACCAAAAGGCACGAATTAAGCTTGCATGCAACTAAATTTAACATGTGAAAATTACTACCCAAACTAAAATTCACCAAACATATAAAAATCAAAAACATGTGACGATAATTCGTCGAGTAGCTCGAAATATGTTACCTTAAGCTAGAAAATGAGCAATTAATCCTCAAAACCGAAACCCTAACCACAACTAACCGCTATCCTCTACAATATACGAGTCCCCGAACTCGTCTTCCAATCCTTCACCTAATTTAACAATAAAAAACACAAAAATTAAGCACAAAACCGAAATCACCGAAATTTGGTCTTAAAAGAACTTAATGAAAATTGAAATTAGAACATACTAAGTCGTAGATCGTGGCGAGGGGATTCCGGAAAGGTAAATTTCGCGAAAAACGGACAAGAAACGAAGATTTTATGGCGATTTTAAGCTTTATTTCATGTTAATGGTGTTTTGTTCTTATTTTTTTTTTGAAGGTGGAGGAGATGACGGTAGGAAGGAAAACAGAAAAAGAAAGAAAAGGAAGGGGAGCCGTGCGTGAGAGAAGAAAGGAGGAAAAATTACGTGCGGGATTTTTAGTCGGGATTTTTAACGAGTCGGTTTTGACTCGTTTCAAAAATAATTAAATCCGTAAGTCAAATGCAAATTCCGTCAAGTCCAAAATCTTTAAACACGAGATTACAATAAAATTGAGTATTCATTCGACCCATTTCCAAATTCGTTTACCCAACGTTCAAACGAATTGTCATTTTCCCCCCGATACGCCCTTATTTCGAAATAAAAGATTTTACACGGTTTAAACTATTTTTAAACATTTCCAAACTATCAAAATAAATACTTTTCTTCAAAATATAATAAAATTATATTTCTTTGAATTATTTTTACTTTAAATACATTATTGTCAAATTTTACTTGATTAATTAATTATTTTCGAAACATATTAACGGTCCGAAATTTACGGGGCGTTACAATCACCCCTCCTTTCAAAAAGTTTTAGCCCTCGAAACTTAGAAGGAGAAATTATAGTTATAAGAAAATATAGGTATCTTTTCAATGAAACGGTGATACTCTTGTTGATCAGACAAGAACATCCATATTCATATCAAGATATAAAAATATTTCTACACCAATAAATGAGAAAATCCATTATTGGGACGTCTCCAACAACGAGATTTAACATTCACTAATGTTAAAACCATTGAAAATCATAAAAGCCTTTTCAACCTTTTAGTTTAAAATTCTATAGTAAGAATACTATCTTTACTAAATATGATTATACAAGGCTTAGAAACTCGGAACAAAAGTAAGAAAAAGGAATACCTTACGGAAATAAATCAAAATTTCATTTTCAAATCCTTAAAAATTGGTTAGGTTTGCAGAAGTGACATAAACTTTCAAGAATGAATCGAAACTGGTAGCTTAAAATATTTAGAAATTCCCCGAAGTGAAAAGTAACTTAGACCTCATAGGAGCAGGTATGCTAAAAGGATTCAAGCTTAACTAATCAAAAAGAGCTATGATGAATTTTATGGGGTAAGAATTGAAGTCATAATTACAAGGATGTCAAAGATAGAGTTTCATAGGTTACCAACATCAAACTTACGAGAGGAGTATGATGATGCAAGGAAGAGAGATATGAGCGGTAACGCTCATGATCAAGGAAGAAGGGAGATTAGACACCAAGGAAACGCCAGACACTCATATCTCCAATAACAACATCACTCCCAAGAGTCTCCTCAATCGCTTATGTTACTTCTTCCTAACATATTCCCTGGAACAAGATATTTCACTATAAGTGTGATCTCAACGCTCCAAATTCTCAAACATCCCGAAACGACTTTCACAAGCCTAAGGTCAAGACTTCCAACAAAGCTGTATTTGTATCCCACTAGTGTCAACTATGGGTTCCTCAAAAAGTAAACCTTCAATCAAGAGTCCCAATACCATGCTCTAAACTCCAAGAGAAGGTTCCTCAAAAATTCCACAAGGTTCTCATTTCAAAACAAGGTAGTAACATACCAACCTCAAATTATGAAAAATCAATAGGATCTCAAGTTTCTCTATCCTTTTACTTATTAAGGATTCTCAAAAGCAGAACTACACCCAGCTCCGACATTGTCTCATCATGTCAAGCACTCAATGCGACCTCAAGGTCTATAAAACTATAGGATTAACAAATTCTTCTCAACACTAAGTCTCTCTAAACTCAAGAATTCTCAAGAGTCAACTACAATGCCAAATCACATCACCAAACCATTCTGGTCATCAACATCCCCAAGGAGTATTCTTTCAAATTTGATATCCTAAACTTACTTACCATCAAATTCTCAAGGTACAAGGTCATAATTGTAACAACACTTTATCACCTCAGAGTTTCTAAACCATAAATTGAAATTAGGTTCCTTAGCCTAACAATTGGTGTCATCCATACCATTACCCTTTCTAGTTACCAAAACAAGTGCTAAGACTTCCCAACAATGTAGCTTACTCTCACTCTCATAACATACTTCAAGTAGTAATCAATATCACCCTCTAAAACCAACAAATAATCCCACATTTAACATTTCCCACATGATAACATATACACTATCAAACCACGATATCCAAAATGATTATGGAAGCCCAACCCAAACTCGGCTACTTAGTCAAACCTATATCCTCAAATCACATCTTACAAACTCTATAAACATGGTCAACAGGGTACCAACTATACTAAGGAGGTAAGGAGTGATAACGGAATAGAGTAATGTGAGAAACATTTCTCGAAGGGTACATGCATCGACAAGTTAGGAAACTAAGGAGTCGACCAGTAAAGACAACGGTTGACAAAAATAAGAGGTATTCGAGTTAAGAAGATATCTCGGGAAAGAAGAAGATACGTAAAATTTAGCATAAAGACAAGGTTCAACGATCGTTAAAGAGAAGGAAAGGAGAATAGAAGCGGCACAATGAAAGGGTTATCGCTTACTAAACACTCATCAAAGCTTATGATCGATATGATAAGGTTACTTCACTAAGGTGCTCAACAAAGCCCTAAATGTCTACTACATCGTAGGACTAACAAGGATTCCACAATGGTAAGTATTCCTCAACTCAATTGATTCTAAGAGCCAAAATCAATTCACCACACAAATTCATTTGTTACCATCCATGTCCCAAAGTATCTCCTTTACAATTCTCGTCATTGAACTTCACTTACTATGTCATCTCCAAGTACCCTGGCTTGTTTACTCCATCATCACACCACTTAATGCTTCTAGTTTCCGATACCATAAATTGGAATCACATCCTTGAACTCACGAACTATATCGAACAACATTCCACCAAAATTCCCAAATTCAGATATGTTTTATAAGGTCAACAAGGGCTACTCTATACTAGATTTGATCAACTTAAAAGGTTTAACAAACTAACTAATTCCGAAGTACAATACCAATCCATTAATCAACATCAATGTCCTATTGTATTCCTTTCAAGGCCCACAAGGATTAGGGCTAACTATCATACCTTTAATTCTCCACAAGAAATATCGAGACTCTCAAATGGAGTAGCTTAGGTTCATTCCATCCTATGTTCTAAGTTAGTACCCATCTTGAATCATCTATAACAAACAAGCTCTCCATAGACATAAATCCCAAGGTATTTTCTCAACTCACTAAACTCTCACATTAAGCACAACTAACAAGATTAACCAAAGGATCCCAAGTTATATTCTCCTATACCACTCAAACCTTAACCAATCAATTTCTCAACTCGTTCACGCCCTCCAAAGTTACATTCTCTCAAAACTGGGTTCTCTTGGACAAGGGAACTATCCTGCGGTATAAAAGGAAAGTGTCCACATGGACTTTATTATAAGAAGAAGACGAACCTAAGATGAAACGGGAGAAAGAATTGAAAGGTAGTTACCTAGGCAAGATAAGAGGAATTTGAAAGACGAATGACCAACGAAAATGGAAGATTAAGGTAAGATACACTGAATACGAAAAGAAATGTCAAGAAAGTGGAAGCATTCTACATTTGGCATAACCAACCTTTAGTGGCACCAAAACTAATAACTAACAATCAACAAACCTAACAATTAGCAATTACAAACAGACTACCACATAAAATCCTAATTCTACCCATCCTACCCTTCTCTCAAGTTTATTATTTTAAGGTCAAGTGATTTCTAAGTGGGGTGCACAAACGTGCATCGGGAGCAATAGGCTCTGATACCAACTGTGACACCCTTGATATTTAGCGTTATCTAATTACTTAAATGCGTAATTTCTGAGAAAAAGCTGGTAGGATATGTTTGTAAATGGTTCAACTAGTCCAAAAACCTGCAATTTAAAAAAATTTCTAACTAAACCATTCACAACCAATTCCAACTCAAGAAGAGTGTCAAAAACCCTGCAACAACTGATAAACTAATTTACATACATAGCTTAAGACGCGGAAATATAAAGATACAAACCAAAAATAGAAAGGGAGACATATGTCCCTTCAAATTATATACAAACCAAAAGTATAAAAGGTTTACTAATAGAATAGCCAAAACTAGGTCCAAGGTTCCTTGCTCACTAGCCGTCTGTGACCCCCAACTAAGCATCAACAACCTGTCAATCGCATTTTATACAAACACGAAAGCCACAATTCAGTGGGGAGTAACTTCGAGTCCTCCCAGCCACGAATCGTCAAAATTAATGTAACATGTAAACAATTTGATAAAGAATTCAATTATCAATTATTCTAACATATGAGCCCTAAACTGACCAAACTAAACTAACATGTGAAACATTTAACAAATTGTAATCCAAACTCTATCAACCATAGCCGGCTTGCATCTCACCTTCTATGATTCATAGAATCATCAAACAAGAAAGGGCAATATATCAAAGACGGTCAATAGTCACTTTGTAACTCAAGTCTATACCACGAGGTAGGGAAGGTAATCGAACCGGTATCTTGGCTCAGCGGTTACTATTAAGAAAACATGGCCAAGAGACAACACAACCCTAGCCTAAAATCTGCTTGAGACCTAGACATGCGGATACACACCACCGCACCCAAGACTCACAACTTTTTTAAAACAAAGTGAAGTGAGTACCCTAAGGACACCACCGAAGGGTCGGCTAGTACTTAAGTCGACCCCATACTATCAAAATTAGTACCGAGGTCATGCCCCAACTTGGATAAACATCCACTAGTCAGAACACAAAGGCTATCAAGCGGTGAACATATACTCGTCGGAGACTATAAAGACCTATCTATGACGAAGGCCGAAATACTCACCTAGGACCTAGTCACGGCTAGTCCCTGACTTGAATATTTTAGCCCACACCACCCAAGACTCACCACACAAGTCAAGTAAGACACCCACTTAACCTTAAGAGGGCAAAAAGTCCTACTTACCAACATAAATTCTAACATTCTATCATGTGAAAGCTATATAAATGTTTATTTACAGCATACAATCCCAACAGTTCCTCAATAAGAATTCAATACTAATTTCCAATCCTAGCAATTCTAACAATATTTAAGGCTTTAGGGGAAACTAGGGCCATTTCTACAAAATAAGAAGCTATTAAAATTCAACTAATTACACATGTGAAATAGAGATATAATAAATGGCCTAAAACAAGAAAAAGGCCGATTATCTAATTCATTCAACCGAATTTTTACCCGCAACCCCACCTGCGGACAGTGCGGGTCAAATTGCGGCCGACCAATCACTCAATTAATCGACATCGCATCGTCAAAGGGACTAAGGCTCGGTTTTTACAGACAATCAACAAAACATTACAATTATAGCTATAAAATTCATTTTGAGCCTATAAATTACAAATTTCCTTTTGTAAACTACCCTAACATGTGATAACTATTAATATAAGCACAATTTTTTTTTCCATTAACATAATTTTTGTTACTGGTATATTTCAATTCAACTTACTACTCTTTTTGTTACTTATACTATTCTAATTATATCCATGATGAACCTAAAATGACGGACAAAGCATGGAAAACCGTGAAACAAGCAACGGACCGACCCGGGCCAACCCCAAGACCGGCCGGGGCTGCCGTGGGCCTGCCGGCTGCTGCCGGGCCCGCTGCCGCACCATTTCTTCTCTTTTTTTTCATTTTTATACATTATAAGACCGTCTGAAAATTAATTAATCGTCCCCAATTCAACTTTGATAATTTAAACTACCAAAAGGCACAAATTAAGCTTGCATGCAACTAAATTTAACATGTGAAAATTACTACCCAAACTAAAATTCACCAAACATATAAAAATCAAAAACATGTGACGATAATTCGTCGAGTAGCTCGAAATATGTTACCTTAAGCTAGAAAATGAGCAATTAATCCTCAAAACCGAAACCCTAACCACAACTAACCGCTATCCTCTACAATATACGAGTCCCCGAACTCGTCTTCCAATCCTTCACCTAATTTAACAATAAAAAACACAAAAATTAAGCACAAAACCGAAATCACCGAAATTTGGTCTTAAAAGAACTTAATGAAAATTGAAATTAGAACATACTAAGTCGTAGATCGTGGCGAGGGGATTCCGGAAAGGTAAATTTCGCGAAAAACGGACAAGAAACGAAGATTTTATGGCGATTTTAAGCTTTATTTCATGTTCATGGTGTTTTGTTCTTATTTTTTTTTTGAAGGTGGAGGAGATGACGGTAGGAAGGAAAACAGAAAAAGAAAGAAAAGGAAGGGGAGCCGTGCGTGAGAGAAGAAAGGAGGAAAAATTACGTGCGGGATTTTTAGTCGGGATTTTTAACGAGTCGGTTTTGACTCGTTTCAAAAATAATTAAATCCGTAAGTCAAATGCAAATTCCGTCAAGTCCAAAGTCTTTAAACACGAGATTACAATAAAATTGAGTATTCATTCGACCCATTTCCAAATTCGTTTACCCAACGTTCAAACGAATTGTCATTTTCCCCCCGATACGCCCTTATTTCGAAATAAAAGATTTTACACGGTTTAAACTATTTTTAAACATTTCCAAACTATCAAAATAAATACTTTTCTTCAAAATATAATAAAATTATATTTCTTTGAATTATTTTTACTTTAAATACATTATTGTCAAATTTTACTTGATTAATTAATTATTTTCGAAACATATTAACGGTCCGAAATTTACGGGGCGTTACATCTATGGCATTGTTGAATGGGACACATAAATGAAAAACTTGTAAAGAAACTCGTCGAGAATGGGACTATTCCCGCATTCGATTTTTCTACATTTGGCACGTGTGAATCATGTCTTATCGGCAAAATGACTCGAATTTCCTTCAAAGGTGTTGGAATGGGCGCTAGTGACCTATTAGGACTCATACATTGTGATGTTTGTGGACCTATGTAAATTACCGCTAGAGATGGCTATAGATATTTTATCACTTTCACAGACGATTTGAGTAGATACGGATATGTCTACTTAATGAAGCATAAAAGTGAGTCCTTTGAGAAATTCAAGGAATACCAGAATAAGGTTGAGAACCAACTGGGAAGAAAGGTTAAAGCACTCCGTTCAGATCGGGGTGGCGAATATCTTTCAAATGAGTTTGATCAACACCTTAAAGACTGTGGAATCGTTTTACAGTTAACTCCACCAGGAACACCTCAATTAAATGGTTTGTCCGAACGGAGAAATCGAACATTACTTGATATGGTTCGATCCATGATGAGTCACACGGTAGTACCTAATTCATTATGGGGTTTTAGTCTTTTGTCAGCTGCTCTTATACTTAACCGAAGTCCGACTAAAGCTGTCGACAAGACTCCATATGAAATGTGGAGGGGAACAGTCCCCAACTTGTCCTTTATTCGGGTTTGGGGCTGCGAGGCTTATGTTAAGTGGAGACACGAGGATAAGCTCAGACCGCGATCGGTCAAGACATACTTTATTGGTTATCCAAAAGGAATGTTTGGTCATTACTTCTATTCGCCTACCGAACATCGAGTTTTTGTTGCGGCTAGTGCGACGTTCTTAGAGAGAATTTCTCGAGAACAAGTCAAGTAATAGAACCTTCGAGCTGTCGGAGATTCAAGAACCAACAACCGAGGAACAGATGGAGGAAGTTGTTCCTCCAACTGATGATACGGTTAATATTCCTCAGGAACCTAGGAGGTCGGGTAGAGTCTCTAATCCTCCGGACAGATACATTGGTATGGTTGAGGAGAGTGACGTTTTGCTCCTAGAGAGTAATAAACCCGCTACCTATAAAGGTGCCATGACTTGTTCCGACTCAAAGCTATGGCTTGAAGCCATGCAATCCGAGATGGACTCCATGTATGAGAATGACGTATGGGATCTAGTTTATTTACCTAATAAGGTAAAACCTCTACAGTGCAAATGGCTTTACAAAATAAAGCGTTCTGTAGACGGGCAACCAGATACCTATAAGGCACGACTAGTGGCAAAAGGTTTCACTCAAGTGCACGGATTTCATTATGATGAAATTTTTGCACCCGTAGTTATGTTGCGTTCCATTCGGATTATCTTAGCGATTGCCGCTTTTCATGATTATGAAATTTGGCAAATGGATGTGAAAACCGCCTTCTTAAACGGTTATTTGGAGGAAGAGTTGTACATGGTACAACCCGAAGGTTTTATAGATCCTGAAAATCCTAAGAAAGTGTGCAAGCTTAAGCGTTCCATTTATGGGCTTAAGCAAGCTTCTTGGAGTTGGAATCATCGTTTCGACCAGGTGATAAAAGAGTATGGTTTCACTCGATCGGTCGAGGAACCATGCTTATATATCAAGTCGAGTGGGAGCAAGATTGTTTTCTTGATATTGTATGTTGATGACATACTCTTGATTGGGAATGACATTCCTCTCTTATCTTCGGTTAAAGGATGGTTGAAGAACCATTTCCAGATGAAAGATCTGGGTGAGGCACAACGCATATTGGGAATCCGTATCTATCGAGATAGATCACGACGGACGTTATCACTGAGTCAGGAGTCTTATTTGGATAAGATTCTTGAAAGGTTCAGCATGACCAACTCCAAGAAGGGGAACCTTCCAATGACGTCTGGGATGCAGTTGAGTAAGTCTCAGTCACCCATGACGCCTGAAGGTATTGAGCGCATGAGTCGTGTTCCTTATGCATCAGCAATAGGATCAATCATGTATGCCATGATATGCACACGTCCAGACGTAGCATATGCATTGAGTATGACGAGTCGGTACCAAAAGAATCCAGGTGAAACACACTAGATAGCTGTTAAAAACATCCTTAAGTACCTACGGAGGACTAAGGATAGGGTATTGACTTATAGAGGAGATACTAAGCTATGCGCAATCGGTTACGCAGATTCTAGCTTCCAAACGGATCGAGATGATTCAAAATCTCAGTCTGGATTCGTCTTCACTCTTAATGGTGCTGCGGTCAGCTGGAAGAGTTCCAAACAGGATGTTTTAGCAAATTCTACTACTGAATCCGAGTACTATGCCGCTTTGGAAGCAGCAAAGGAAGCTATATGGATGCGTCAATTTTTACAAGGACTTACGATAGTTCCTAGTTCGAATGACCCGATCACCATCTATTGTGACAACAGAGGTGCCATCTTCCAAGCTAAGGAGCTAAAGTCTAGCAACAAGTTTAGACATGTACATCGGAAAGCTCACCTGATTCGTGATTACGTGGAGATAGTTATTGACAAGATAGCTTTGGATGATAACATCGCGGATCCTCTCACTAAACCGTTGAATTATGATAAGTATGAAGGGCACGTTATTTCCATGGGAATTAAACGTGTTCCTGAGTTGTAGTAGTTGATTATGGATTCGATACATTATCCTTTTCATATACTATTTATAACTTCATCATTTTATTTCATATTTTGTTTTTCATGTGGATTGTACTGACAACTTTGAACGCCACAAAGTGAACTGAATTACATTATATTTGTTTTGGTCCGTAATCGCCTACATGAGCTGATAACTCTGGTTATTATATTGTGCAGTCGATTGATAGTGGGTTCAACGAGCCATAAGTCAAATAGTTGGCTGATCGATCACAGATGTGAGTTATAACAATACCTCGTAGGACAATAAATTGTGACAACGTAATGGAGTCCTAAATGTTTAAAAACATTCGGTGCCAGGTCGTGGATTGGACGTCTATTGTGTTCCTAGAGTCGAATCTTTTGACTATCGACTGTCTCTTGAGATTAAGGCTGTTTTTGGATAACTTTGGTTTCTTTCTCATGGTCTGCCGTAACAGGAGGCTAAGCAGTTTTTTTCTGGGTCATTTAATACTGTGCTTATATCTGCAGGATTCGAGTTGAAGAAAATATCCAACCTTTATCAGGTTTAGTTATTTCTCAGGGCCACTCAAGGAGTTGTAACTGAAATGCATGGCCGTGCTCAAATGATGATTCGTTTATCAGTTAAGTTACTCACTAGTCGGGGAAACCACTATTGATATTGATCACTTGTAAAATACGACCTTTGTGAATAC
This sequence comes from Silene latifolia, assembly GCF_048544455.1. Lineage (NCBI taxonomy): Eukaryota > Viridiplantae > Streptophyta > Magnoliopsida > Caryophyllales > Caryophyllaceae > Silene > Silene latifolia. The sequence continues at coordinate 34,458,791 of NC_133526.1, read as the reverse complement.
GGATTTTGCAAATTGTTTTACATTGAGGGGGAGAAATTTTAGGATATGAGAATCGGTTATCGCACATACACTTGTGAGGACAAGTGGGAGTTTGTTGGAGCTTGTGTCCTCCACAATTAGTGTGATAACATTTATAAATCTCTTATAGGTTCACAAGGGTATACTTCGTATTTTATCAGTTGATTAACGATTACTTAATAACGGTTGGCTTGCTAGAAAGTTTGACGTTATTATCATACTGATGGCGGTGATCAACTAGTCCCTAAAAGTCACACCTAAAGGATGTGTTTGAGAGATGTGATTGTATGAAAATATAATCACATTGATGCCTAACTAAAAGGTTAGTCCAAGTTTTTGACTAAACAGTTAGTCAATGTGATGATGAGACGATTATTTAATACAATTAAATAATATTAGCTGAGACGAATTAACTGTCAATTCGTAAATTGAATATAATATGTTATATTTAATATATGTATATAATGTTAGCTTAAACGAATTAAGATGTTAATTCGTAATTAAACATAATCGGTTATATTTAATTAGCTAATTATAAATATGCGATATTTATAGTTAAAGTATATTTTATACGAGATTGTTATAATGAATGTTGTCAGGCCGGAATTAATAAATCGAATACAAACGGTTATGTATGGACTTATTAAATCGGGACAACATATATGATAATTAATAAAATGTACACATAATATACATTTTGATAACTACCCAAAAATAAGAAGATATTTTCTCCTTATTTTTGGTTGGTAGTTTTGACCGAAAAAAAAAAGGAAAGATCTCCTCGTATTACTCTTTTTCACGGTTTAATGGGAGTAGAGGTTAGATCATTTTTTTATTCTTTTTGACCTAATTTTTCCTCTTATCAAAAATCACACAAAACCCTAAATTAATTAGTGAATTTGGGGATCAATTCTAGCAAGAACAAAAGGGCATTGCTCATATCATCTTGGGTGCAACGATTAGGCGAATATCAATTTTGATATTGTTCTTATACCATATTTGCAAGGACCACAGGTTGATTCTTAATCCCTATTCTATTTTGTTTATGCAATTCTTTTATGACTAGTTTTCATAGATTATAATTTCGTTATAATCCTTAATTTTAAGGGAAGTATACCGATATTTCCTACATACCGATTATAAGGGAAGTATACCGATTATAATCCGACTCAACTCATCTCCTATATAGGTATTTTGTACTTTATTTGCACGCATTTCAATGCATTTTGTGTAGTGCTTGGTTACAAATGTCCCCCGAATTGTCTACTTTGGTTTGTCTTGTATTATTTGCAGGTATGAACCAGAAATGAGCTTAATCAAGACTAAAACATGTACCTATGCATGAATTTAGTATATGAGTTGAGTCGGAGCTTGCAAACTACTAATTTGAGATGCGCAAAGGAGTAAGATAGTTAGGCGAGCAAAGGAAGAACTTCAAATTGCTAGTGCCTACTTTGAAGAGCCATATCTCAAGTTATACAAAATATTTTCAGGTTATTCTAATTGAAGATGAAAGCTTGTCCTCTTAGCTTTCCAACGCCACCGTAAACGCCCTGTTTACCCAAGTAACGAAGAAATGGCAGCCGTTTGAAGTTCAGTGCGCGAACCAGGAATTGTGCGCTAGAAAGTACTCGATCGAGTACAATTGTGTTCGATCGACTCCTTTTTCTACTCGATCGAGTAGTGCCTATTTAAGAAGTGCTCGATCGAGTACCTAAAGTACTCGATTGAGAGGTTTAGCTTGGTTTTGCTCGATCGAGTGATATAAAAGTCCTCGATCGAGTATTTAGCTATTATACTCGGGATTTTTATCCCGTGATAGGTTTAGTTTTGTTAATTTTCACTTCCTTATATAAGGGAGTCGTCATTAGGTCTAAACATCTTTCTTTTCTCTGTTTTTTCTCCCTTTTTGCAACCGGATACTGTTGAATGTTATTTTGCTCTTTCTTCCAGATCTGAACTCTTAATCTTTATATTATGTTTACCATTTCTTTATCTCTCTCTATGGTTTTAATTACTATTATGCATATCTAATCTCTTAATGCTAAGATTAGGGTAGTCATGGTAGTATAGCAATGATGCGATAGTTGGTTTAGGAGAATTAATGTGAGAATTGCTTCATTAACAATTTTATTATAATCGTTTAGTTGAATGCATGCTTCTAAACCCGTTAATTTGGTTAAGTTCAATCCTAGATCGGAAGATTGGGGTGAATAGACCTGTTATGAGCAATAGACTACACTAGTGAGGGCGGAAGCTAAGCTAGTTGTACTTTAGGACGGATAGCGGACCGGAAGGACCTTTCCTTTACCCTTCTCACATTAAATCGACAGACCTACCTTTAGCTGACTTGTGAATCTATCATGATAACGCGATATCCAAGCATCTCTCTCTTTATTTTCTCTCTACCCTTGCTTTCATTAGTTTAGTTAAAACAACTCAAAACCCCCAACTGTGACGTAGACAAACCGAATAGACAAGTAGATAGTGACCGCCTCCCTGTGGAGATCGACCCTACTTACTGCTAGCTTCTGTTAGTGTAACTAGGTATTTTATTTTTGGTACCTGACGACGGTATCAAATTTTGGCGCCGTTGCCGGGGAGGCAACTACTTTATTTATTTGTTTTATTTTGTCTGTTTTTAGCCTCAAGGGGTTTATCCCTTGAGGCCGTTCTAATCTTTTTCTTTAAGTGCTGTTTTGATAGGCCTTACAGGTCCTACCTACACAGTTCTAGGTAAAAGATCGTCAAAGGGAAGGCTTGAGTACCTTTGACCCGTCACCTATGTTCCATTATATGGCACAACAAGTGATTTACTGCGGGAGATGTGGTGCTGCTGAGCACAATGCAGCTTTTTGCTTAGCTAAAAATGACGGGGTTTATCCATTCAAGCAACGTAGACAAGCTAATCAATCTGTTTTAATTACGCCACCACTTCTACCCTATCAACAAGGCTACCAACAGCCTCCATTTATCTGGCCACCGCGACAACAAGCTCCTCCTCCTGATAGACAGAAAGAAGAGATTGCGGAGCTGAAATCTTTGATCAAGACACTTGCATTCAAAAAGCAAGAGTATGATAGACATACATACGCTCAAATCGATGAGCTTGAGTCTCAAATAGCTCGGCCTAGCCCGAGACGACCTTTAGGCACGCGGAGAGTGGTCTTTCCCAGGGAGGACCCGAGTTGCCTATCGTTGCTGATAGTTTATATGACTCGGAGTACGAAGATCTATCCGAAAATGAAGCGAGTTATGAAGATTTCTGCGATGCACTGCAAAGATCACTCGATCGAGCTAGTAATAGTGCTCGATCGAGTGGATTACCAGAGAAAATGTTCGATCGAACAGTTGATTCCACTCGATCGAACAACTGCTTAGAGGAAGTACTCGATAGAGCTGTTTCATGTACTCGATCGAGTGAAAATCATGAGGAAAGCTCTCGATCGAGTAATAATTCTACTCGATCGACTAATTTGGCCAGAGAGAGCAATGCAACGTCACTTGGGCTCGTTTTAGATGACGATTTTGATGATGATAATGGTTACGGTGAATCGCCCCTTTTCAAGGCCGAGCTGGATGCGCTTGAGACTGCGATTTACGGGATGTTATCCACAGAGGAGGGTGACGAGAAGACAGTTGAATCGGTAATTGCTCCTAGCACGGATGAGGTAATACATTCTTTTGTTAGTGATTCCATCATTGAGAGCAACCCACCTGAGGTAGTCAGTGATAATTTTATTGTTGTTAATATTAATAGTACGCTATCTCGTATGACTCGTGTTTTTTCTTTTAATGATGTACCCCCTCCCAGTTGGTCAATTAATTTAGCAGTTTTTCACCGTTCTTGTCATCTTAATTTTGTTAATCTGGAACGATACTCTAAATTATTGATAATTGCTCCCGAGCTGCTTTATTTGTTGATAAATTTAGGAGCTGCATAGGAAATTTGTTAGGCTTAAACGACTGTACATTTTATTTTCTTATGTCATTATTCTACTATGGTGCTACTTACAGTTTTGTGTAGCACATGCGCAGCTGTTTGATTGGCTACTGCGCTCTTTGAGCTGTTTTGACTGGAATAGATCAGAATGGCTGGAGGAAGAAAAGAAGGTCGAGCTGGGACCTGTCTAAAACTAGCGCTATCCGGAAGGCAACCCAGAATTTGCGCTTTTTAGTTGTTTTTCTAACATTTCAGTTTTTGTTGTGTGTTTAATAATTGGTCTTCTCGATCGAGCGCTTTACTTCCTTCGTTCGAACAGTTTTTGTAGCCTATTTTACTAGATCGAGTACTTTACCCTCTCGATCGAGTAGATTCGTCTCTAATGACGCTGTTCTGCAGCTGTTTGCGACCTCCCATATTGCTGGCTGGTTTGGAGAGGTCCCTACTTCGCGTTATCTTGTGAGTTTTCTGCATCTTCACTCTCTCCTTTTTAGTTTGCATTTCCTTTCCTTATTTTTGGGTACAATGAGGGCATTGTACGGTTTGGTTTGGGGAGGTTATGCATCCATATCTGTGTCTGCATATTGTTTTTATTGCATTTCTGTTGTCACGTTTAATTTCCGTATGCATTGTTGTTTATTTTTATAAAATTCAAAAATCTCATAAAAATAAAAAAAATTGATAAAAAAAAAATTCACGTTTATTTTAGCATATAGGTCGAGTCGGAAAGGTAGATTTCCGTGATGAAATTGCACTTTAACTTGTCATTTTTACTTGAGCCTTGCACTTTATTGACAGTTATTAGTTGAGTCTTACGCATATCTACGAGTTTTTGTTCAAATTTAGCCGACTGTGTAGACTTGACCTGATAATTTGGCAACCTATTTTACAATTTCTGAGATTAAGAGCCTTATAATTGGTGAAATTCATGACCAGTTTCATGTAGGATTTAGAGTAGTTACTCCTTCCATATCATGTATCATTAATTTGCACATATATGAAATTCAATCGCTTTTTGCCTACATACATTCGGGTTAGTGGTTGGTGTCACATGCAGGGAGGTGCTTACATTCCCTTTTTCTCTCATTTTTACCCATTTAACTCCACATTAGCCAAATTTCCCTTTTGACGCTTAACTACATCCAAATTTAGCCTGCCTTGTCAAGCTAGTTTAGTGTATGTTTTTGGCGGTATATAATTTATTGTGCCAAGTTTGGCTTGTATCCATTGATTTGGAGTTGGTATTTATGAAGAAAAGGAGGATGAAAAAAAAAAGAAAAAAAAGCGTGAAAAAGAAAAAAGAATTCGAAAAAAAAACGAGAAGAAAAATGATGATGCAAGAAACCGAAAAAAAAAGGAAGAAGATGTTGTTTGATTAGTCGGTTTCACTCCTATGCTTTATTTATATCGATTGAGGAGTATGTTCAGTTTGGTTTGGTGAGTTTTGTGCCAAATGAAGGGTACCGTGCTTAATTTTATAATTGAGTTGGAAATGGATGTTGTCATATGGTTTTATTTAGGTACTAGCTTGGCCGCCTATACCTCCACATTCTCATAAATGTTTTGCCTTTTCTTACCAATTGCCTCACTTTACCATATTTTTGTAAGCCCTCGGCTGTGACAAGACCTTGTTTGGTTGGAATGTGTGTACGGTAGCTAGAATTGTCTATCATATTAGCTGCATGCATGTTTATGTGGGTCGTAGTTTAGGTGAGCGACTATTTTCTTTCTCTCTTAAATACATATGCTTACCCTTTGCTTCATGAGAGAAGAGTGATCACGTGAGAGTCCGATTTTATTGGTCTTGCAAGGTCGATAGGTCCGCTCTATTTATGGACATCTTATAACTCGTTTGCGTGTTGACCGTTGTAGCTGTAACTGTTGATTTCTGTTACATTAAATTGGTTCAAGTAGACAAGTTATAGCTAGCTCTGGGCTTTCTTTTTCCGTTCCATTAGTTTTTCATATAGTTTGCTTGGGGACAAGCAAATGTTTGGTTTGGGGATATTTGATGCGTGCATTTTATATAGGTATTTTGTACTTTATTTGCACGCATTTCAATGCATTTTGTGTAGTGTTTGGTTACAAATGTCCCCCGAATTGTCTACTTTGGTTTGTCTTGTATTATTTGCAGGTATGAACCAGAAATGAGCATAATCAAGACTAAAACATGTCCCTATGCATGAATTTAGGAGATGAGTTGAGTTGGAGCTTGCAAACTACTATTTTGAGGTGCGCAAAGGAGTAAGATAGCTAGGCGAGCAAAGGAAGAACTTCAAATTGCTAGTGCCTAATTTTAAGAGCCATATCTCGAGTTATACAGCATATTTTCAGGTTATTCCAATTGGAGATGAAAGTTTGTCCTCTTAGCTTTCCAACAACATCGGAAACGCTCTGTTTACCCAAGCAACGAAGAAATGGCAGCCGTTTGAAGTTCACTGCGTGAAGCAGGAATTGTGCGTTGGAAAGTACTCGATCGAGTACAATTGTGTTCGATCGACTCCTTTTTCTACTCGATCGAGTAGTGCCTATTTAATAAGTGCTCGATCGAGTACCTCAAGTACTTGATCGAGAGGTTTTAGCTTGGTTTTGCTCGATCGAGTGATATAAAAGTTCTCGATCGAGTATTTAGCTATTATACTCGGGATTTTTATCCCGTGATAGGTTTAGTTTTGTTAATTTTCACTTCCCTATATAAGGGAGTCGTCATTAGGTCTAAAGATCTTTCTTTTATCTCTTTTTTCTCCCTTTTTGCAACCGGATACTGTTGAATGTTATTTTGGTCTTTCTTCCAGATCTGAACTCTTGTAATCTCTCTTCCCTCTTATTCTAAGTATTATTTCTCTTCCTTTAATCTTTATATTATGTTTACCATTTCTTTATCTCTCTCTATGGTTTTAATTACTATTATGCATAGCTAATCTCTTAATGCTAGGATTAGGGTAGTCATGATAGTATAGCAATGATGCGATAGTTGGTTTAGGAGAATTAATGTGAGAATTGCTTCATTAACAATTTTATTATAATCGTTTAGTTGAATGCATGCATTTAAACCCGTTAATTTGGTTAAGTTCAATCCTAGATCGGAAGATTGGAGTGAATAGACCTGTTATGACCAATAGACTACACTAGTGAGGGCGGAAGCTAAGCTAGTTGTACTTTAGGACGGATAGCCGACCGGAAGGACCTTTCCTTTACCCTTCTCACATTAAATCGACAGACCTACCTTTAGCTGACTTGTGAATCTATCATGATAACCCGATATCCTAGCATCTATCTCTTTATTTTTTCTCTACCCTTGCTTTCATTAATTTAGTTAAAACAATTCAAAACTCCCAACTGTGACGTAGACAGACCGAATAGACAAGTAGATAGTGACCGCCTCCCTGTGGAGATCGACCCTACTTACTGCTAGCTTCTGTTAGTGCAACTAGGTATTTTATTTTTGGTACCTGACGACGGTATCAGGCTTCAATCACAAATGGCCAATACCAATCCACCCGGTTTTTATCAACCTAGAGGTGGATATCTTAATCAAAGAAACAACACTGGAAATCAAATCCAAACTTTGGGAACCAACCTCTAGGTTACCAAGATTTTGGGGGCAACCAAAACAATCAAGGGAACCAAATAAATCAAGCCAATCAAGGGATTGGTCAAGGGTTTGCTCAAGGGTTTTAAGAACAAGGTCAAGGACCAAACTTCAACAACAATGGTCCAAGAGGAAACTATCAAGGGGGACCAAATTACAATAACAATCAAGGCCCCAACACCTGAAACGACTACGGGTTCCCTCTACCCATTGTCAATCAACCCTATCAAGAGCCTATGGTTGACACTTCCCAAGGTGAAATCATAAAGATGTTGAAAAATATGCAAATGCAACATAGCCAAGACTTGGCTAATTTCAAGATGGCTAGTCAACAAGAAAATGCCAACCAAAAAATGGCTCACCAAAAGGAAATGAGGGAAATTGAGGCCCAATTGGCCGCTCATGCTCTTGCTAACCCCCATAGGTTACCCGGTGGCTTGTTAGCTTAAAATAAAAACTCCAAGGATGCCTTTTATAGCCACCAAGCACATGCAGTGGTGTTGAAAAATGGAATAGAGCTTCAAGATCCTTACAAGCACCTCGAGATAGACATTGATGTTGATCCCAATAGAAAGAGGACGGAAATGAATGGTGGAAAGGAAAGCCCACCGATGACACCATCGGCAAGGGTGAGTGAAGCAAAGAAGGGGAAGAAGACATGTGAAGAATCCTTAAGTGGGGGAGTACAAATGGGAAAGGAAGTTGATGGCTTAGTTGAAGATCTACCTTATGAGGAAGAAGGGGGTAAAGATGCTACCAAAGAAGTGCTCTTGCAACCCGCCACAAAGGTAACAAAGAAATCAAAGCCTCCAAAGGTACTATTTGATTCTCAACTTGTTACCCATATTCCTTACCCCTCAAGAGTAATAAAGAGTAGGGAAAACTTTAAGTATGCCAAGTTTTGTGACATGCTTGAGAAGCTTGAAGTAACCCTACCCTTTACCGAAGTGGTTTTGAACATGCCAACTTACACAAAATTTTTGAAGAACATATTGACCAATAAAAGAGTCTTGGATGACCAAGAAATAGTGGAAATAGAAGAGGCATGTAGTGATCATATCCTTCAAAAAATTCCCACTAAACTTGGTGACCCGGGAAGTTTTTCAATTTCTTGTGTGGTTGGTGGTGTTCCGATTTCAAGAGCTCTTTGTGACTTGTTAGCAAGTGTGAGTGTCATACCTCTAAAGGTTGCAAGGAAAATTGGCATTCATAGTCTTGCTCCTACTACCATGACCCTCCCATTGGCGGATAGGTCCGTTAAACGCCCTTTGGGGGTGCTTGAAGACATACCTGTCAAAGTCAGAAAATATTTAATCCCGGCCGATTTTGTTGTCCTTGACATCTCGGAGGATAGCCATACCCCTATTATCCTAGGTAGGCCATTCTTGGCTACCGGAGGACTACTTATTGATGTAAGAAATGGGCGGCTAACCTTCCGGATTGAGGGTGACAAGGTCGAATTTAATCTTCCAAATTTGATGAAAGGCCCCAAAGTTGAAAGAGCATGCACTATTGAAGTGATTGATGAAGTAGTTAAAGCGGTGGCTCGGGAAGAGTCGGAGATAGAAGAAGCCTTCCAAATCTCCCTACATGATGAGGAAATGAAAGAAGACCATGAGGTCGATGATGAAATTTTGAAGAAAGTGAAGGGACTTCTCCCTCCAAAGGTACAACTCAAACCTCTACCTCCCTCACTCAAGTATGCCTTTCTTGGTGAGGGAGAGTCTTATCCCGTGATTATCAATGCCAACCTAAGTGAGGCTCAAGAGATGAAACTTTTAAAAGTCTTGAAAGCTTACAAGAGCTCACTAGGGTATAACATTGAGGACATCAAGGAATTAAGTCCAAATTTATGCATGCATAGGATCATGTTAGAGGAGGGAAGTCAACCTAAGGTTAAAGGTCTACGGCGAATAAACCCCAAGATGGCCGAGGTTGTGAAAAATGAGGTCTTAAAATTGCTTGAAGCGGGGATTATTTACCAAATCACCGATAGTAAGTCGGTGAGTCCCGTCTATGTAGTACCCAAGAAAGGTGGGGTGACTATGGTGGAACAAGAGGATGGGACTCACATGCCTACTCGTCCGGTGACCGGGTGGCGGATGTGCATTGATTATATATAGAAAACTAAATACGGCCACCCTTAAAGACCACTTCCCCATCCCCTTCATCGATCAAATGTTATAAAGGCTAGTGGTGCATGCTTACTATTGTTTTCTTGATGGATACTGTGGATTTTTCCAAATCCCAATCCATCCGGAGGACTAAGAGAAAACAACATTTACATGCCCCATTGGATTTTATGCTTACCGGAGAATGCCATTTGGGTTGTGTAATGCACCCGACACCTTTCAAAGATGTATGATAGCCATTTTATCGGATTTTCTTGAAAAGAGCATGAAAGTATTCATGGATGACTTTAGTGTCCATGGAGACTCCTTTGACCATGGACTTGTTAATTTGACTAATGTTTTGAAGAGATATGAAGAGCACAATCTAGTTTTAAATAAGAAAAAAAATGTCATTTCATGGTTGAAGAAGGGATTGTGCTCGGTCACATTATCTCCAAGAGGGGCATTGAGGTTGATGGAGCCAAAGAGGCTATCATATAAAATTTATCACCTCCCTCAAATGTGAATAGGTGAGGAGTTTTCTTGGCCATGCCGGATTTTATAGGCGATTCATTAAAGACTTTTCAAAGATTGCAAAACCATTAACCTCACTTCTCCTCAAAGATGTGCCTTTTGTGTTTGATGAAGTTTGTCTTGAGTCATTCCATAGGTTGAAGCAAGATTTGGTCTCGGCATATATAATTCGGGCTCCGGATTGGAATCTTCCATTCGAGATTATATGTAATGCGTCAGATTTTGCGGTGGGCGCGGTTTTAGGCCAAGTAGTTGACAAAAGGCACCATCTCATCTACTACACTAGCAAAACTCTTGACCAATCCCAATGCAACTATTCAACTATCGAGAAGGAGGTGTTGGCCATAGTTCATGCTATTGAGAAATTCCGGCAATATGTGGTTGGCTCTAAGGTGGTGGTGTATACCGATCACACCGCTTTGAGGCAACACATGGTAAAGAAGGATGCCAAGACAAGGCTCTTGAGGTGGGTTTTATTGCTTCAAGAGTTTGAATTGGAGATCAAGGACAAGGCAGGAACCGAGAACGTTTTGGCCAACCACCTATCTCGGTTAATGGTTGAAGATCATGGAATTCAAGATGAAAGTGGGCCGTTTAATGAATGGCTAAGAGAATATAGTCTTATGGGAGTTAGCACCACCACTCCATGGTTTGGGGACCTTGCAAACTACTTGGTAAATGGGTTTATACCGGATGAGCTTGACTCAAGATAAAAGCGGAAATTGAGGCATGATGCCAAGAGATATTTTTGGAATGATCCCCACTTGTTTCATAAGTGTGGGGATGAGATGTTCCGGAGATGCGTGTCAAGAGAAGAAGGCATGGAAATCGTTGATCGAGTACAAAATTCGGCCTATGGAGGACACTTGGCCACTTCAAGAACCATTGCCAAGATCCTCCAAGGCGGATTTTATTGGCCCTCTATGTTCAAAGACATCCACTACTTGGTGAAATCATGTGACGCTTGTCAATGGACCGGTAACATCGGCAAAAGGAATGAGATGCCCCTTAACAACATCCTTGAAATTGAGCTATCGATTGTTGGGGCATAGACTTCATGGGACCATTTCCCAACTCATGCGGCAATGAATACATTTTGGTCGCCGTAGACTATGTTTTTAAGTGGATAGAGGCGGTTGCATCACTAACCAATGACTCCAAGGTTGTGATGAAGTTGTTCAATAGCACAATCTTCCCTCGGTTCAGAACTCCACGAGTTGTGATAACTGATGGCGGCTCCCATTTCCGGAAGGGCACGTTCAAGTCATTGTTGGAAGATCACAGAATGAGGCATAAAACGCCCTTGCCTACCATCCAAAAACTAGTGGGCAAGTGGAAGTGTCTAACCGGCAAATCAAGGCAATACTCGAAAAGGTAACAAACAAGAATCGGAAAGAATGGTCACAAAAATTGCCGGATGTCTTATGGGCTCTCCGTACGGCATACAAAACACCATTAGGAACCATGCCCTACAAGCTTGTGTTTGGCAAAGCTTGTCATTTGCCCGTCGAGTTGGAGCACAAGGCTTGGTGGGCTCTTAAATAAATGAATTTTGATTTTGATGCCGCCGGAGAAGTTCGATTCCTTCAAATGAATGAACTAGAAGAGTTTAGATTGGAAGCTTATGAGAGCTTTAAAATTTACAAGGATCAAACGAAGAAATGGCACGATGCCGAAATTGTGAAGAAAGATATCGGTGTAGGGGACCTTGTTCTCCTTTTCAATTCGAAAGTGAAGGTATTCCCGGGCAAGCTTAGATCGAGATCCTCAGGGCCCTTCAAAGTGATGGGCATATCTCCATACGGTGCCTTTGAACTTTGGAGTGACGAAGGAGGAACCTTCAAAGTCAACGGGCAACGAGTCAAGCGTTACTAAGAAGGAGATGATAAGGATCCTATTGAAGTGCTCTACCTCGGGGAACCCCTTCCCGAGGGGGAGACAAGTAAAAAGTTCTTGAGCAATGAATAGGTTTGGTGGAGTTCCTCAAGAACCACCATTTTTTGTAAATATTGCATTAATGTTAGTGTAGGTGAATGGGGGTTACTTGGGTTACTCGGGTTTATCATCACTTGGAGTTGCCGTTGGAATTAGGAGAAGTTCTCATGGTGAAATTGTGTTTGAGAGAGTTGGTTTTTGAAATGGTCCGTCATCGGTAAATGATTGATGATTGAAACATAAGATGTGCCCAAAATGGTTCTGATCCTGTGGACAAGCGGCCTGTCCAAGACAGGCTCAAAACCCGCTGGAACTTTTGGACATAATTCAAGTGGGCAAAATTTGAGAAAATGTGAAAGAGGAGTCCCAGCCGGTAGACCGGCGGATGGTCCATGACCGGCTGGGAAACTGCTGTAACTTTGGAGCAATTTATGAAGAACTCAAGTGTAAAAGGACTCCCAGCTGGTCTACCGGTCGGCTACCAGCTGAGAGTCCCTTTATATCAAAGACTGGCGAAAACTTCTTGGGAGGACACCCATCCGGTCCGCCGGATGAGAGTCACTTTTCTTGCCTTAGAATTTTTTTGAAAAGTTGGGGGAATCTGAGTCGGTCGGCCGGCGGCTGGTTGGTGACCGGCCCAGAACCCGCAGACTCCTAAGGCCAAAAAAGTCACAAAATTTAAAAAATCACTATCCCAACCGGGCCAGAACCCCTAACCGGACTATTTTTCCCCTCTTCTCCACTCATTTTCTTATCACTTTCTAAAAATCACTCACTCTCACTCTCACTCTCTCTCTCTCTCTCTCTCTCTCTCTCTCTCTCTCTCTCTCTCTCTCTCTCTCTCTCTCTCTCTCTCTCTCTCTCTCTCTCTCTCTCTCTCTCTCTCTAAATCCTAAACACAAACACCATTTTTTCTCCTCACCAACTCAACCACAAATCCTCAAAATCATCATCAATCTTATGAATACAAATTACCTTTTACCCATATATCATCACTCCAAACCCCATTTTTCAACATAAAACATCAAATATCATCACTTCCAAATCTAGGGTTAGCAAAATCCGAAAATTCAACATCATATTTCGGGCAAGTTCTATACTCTAGCATTGTTTGTTTAAGGTTTATTTATCTATTTAAACCATTTGGTAAGAAAAAATTGGGTTAAGAAGGTAAGGTAACTTTTTGTCATAGATGGCACCAAGCAAGGAGGCTAGGGTCGAGGCTAGCTAGCTCTAGTGGAGCCATGGTGGCACCCGACTCATCCTTCCCGGAAGTCATTTTCATTAGCGAATCGCATAAGATAAGGTTTGCTCACCTCAAATCTAATACCATTATTCCTACTAGATTTATTTGTCGCAATACTTTGTGAAGACTTGGGTGGGACACCGAATGTGAGAAATTATTCACTGGGGTCGGGATGGGGGCAATGTACAATTTACATCGCCAAACTTTTGAAAGAATCACACTTAAATTTTTGTGCTCCCTTGAAGTGGAAAAGAATAAGAATACAAGTAAAATAACAGGTATATCTTTCTGGTTAATGAACAAGCTGGTAGAAATTACCCTTGAAAGGTTTGGTAACATATTGTATAGTCTTTTTTAGCCTATTTTTGCACGTATTTCCATGCATTCTTGTACCGTTTATATAGTATTATGCCCCGAATTGGCTACTTTGGTTCGTTTTGTCCATTTTGTAAAAATGAACGCGAAAGTAGTGGAACCGTACCATTTTTCGTCCTTTTTTCATGCATTTTGAGGAGACGGGATTTTCTGGAGTGAGTTCCTGCATTGGGATGCGTGAAGGCACGTCCTACGAGACAGTCGGGCACGAGTTTGAGCTGATTTGAAGGAAGAATACTCGATCGAGTGGTTTTATTACTCGATCGAGTGGTTTCTACATCCTTGGTTGATCGATCGAGTACTTTTATACTCGATCAAGAAGTGCTGGAAAGAGAGGTTATTCGATCGACTAACTATTCTACTCGATCGCGTAGATTTTCTGGAGTTTTGCTCGATCGAGTGGATTTATTCTACTCGATCGAGTGGTTTGGTCTGGCGTGGGCTTTAATTAGCCCGTAAGCTTGTTTTAGCTTTTGGACTTAGTTTATTTTCTATTTAAACGCAACTTTACTAGGTCATTAGCTATCTTATCATCTATCATTTTGAGCTTTCACAGTAAAAACATTACGTTGCTTTTCCCTTCTCTACAGTAACTTTATTTTCGGGGTTATTTCGCTCGGATTTGTGTGTTCTTTACGCCGGATTATCACGATTGTAATCTCTTTCTCCTTTCTTAATAATAATCTTTATTTCATTTGCTTTAATTGTTTGTTTTGCTTCATTTAATTTCTGCCCTAATTCTCTTTATGCACTTTATTTATTGTTTTATTATGTTTATTGTTATTCCATTCATCATTATTATTTATATAATATAAATAGCGATATGAGTAGCTAAACTTGTTTCATGTTGGGATTAGGGGATCTGCGGTAGAAATGTGACGATGTAGTAAATAGGTTAGATGAATTAATTGTGAGATTCTGTCACCATAGCAATTTAATTGTATTTTACCGACTTAGTTGAGTGCACGCTTCTGAGTCACCCTTTTAATCTGGCTAAATTTAATCCTGGATCGGAAGATTGGATTAAATAGGCCTGCTATGAACAGTAGACTACCCTGGCGAGGACGGAAGTTAAGTTAGTGGTAATTTAGGGTAGAAAGTGGACCGGAAGGACCTTTCCATATCCGTCTCGCATTAATTTGTCTAAGTTGTTTACAGTTGAGTCACTGGACTACCGTAGTGAACCGAAATCCTGACATGTCCCTTCTTATTTGATAGTTTAATTCTATTTTTCTGCCTTTACTGCTCTTGTCTCTGCTTCTCTTTCCTTTAAACCTTTAGTTTAGAAAACTAATTTAAACAACCCCCCATTTGTGACCAAATAGACGGACTTTTACAGATATCTTGCCTCCCTGAGAAGATCGACCTGACTTGCCTAGCTATATAGTTAGTTTAGTTAGTTTATTTTTGATAGGTACACGACAGCCCTGTCAAATTTTGACGCCGTTGCGGGAGAGGCAATTGCCCTATCTGTCTTTGTTTCGTTTATTTTATCCGTCTCAGGGAATTTTTATTCCTTGAGCCAGTTCTTATCCATTTTCTTTCAGTGTTGTGTATGTCCAGGTCAGACAGGTTTGAGTTAGTTGCAGCTGATTCTGAGCCAGAGAGACTATTTAGGCATAGACTCCGTCTGCAAAGAGAATCACAAAAGGAAGCCTTGAGTACTTTCGAACCAGAGCTTTAGCATTTCCTTTTTACAGAAAATCCATCTTTTGAAGGAGATACTTCTAGTTTTGTAAGCCAACCAGTAAAGATGCCGAACATTGCTAGTCACTCGGAGCCTAAAGTAGCTTCAATTCCAAAGGGTTTCAATCTCCAGACTGAGGATGGGAATACATTTGACATCCGCCCTTCCTATATCATTCTGGTGGAGAGAAAGCTCTATAGAGGTGTGGCAGGTGAAGACCCGAGGAAGCATATGGAGGTATTTACAGACTACTGTTCTACTATCCCCGCCACAAAGGGGGTAACTCAAGACAAGATTAAGGAGGTTTTGTTCCCTTTTTCATTGACTGACTCAACCAGGGAGTGGCTGACTGATTTGGACCGCACAGCCACAGGGGTTACCAACTGGGACACCCTTGCTCTTGCTTTTTATAAGAGATATTTCCCTCCACATCGCACCAATCAGCTGAGGGCCAAGATTACCAGTTTCAAGTAGGCACCTGATGAAACTTTATATGAAGCGTGGTCCCGTTTCAAGAAGTTGGTGAGGTCTATTCTTCACCATGGTTTTGATCTATGGTTTCTTTCTAACCAGTTCTACAATGGGCTATATGATGATCACAGAGCCATACTTGATGCGTCATCTAACGGAAGATTCCAAGAGAACACTGACGATGATAAGGGATGGGCCCTTATTGAAGAGATGGCGAATTACTGTGTTGAGTATGGAAACCCGAGAGATGGAATTAGAACAGTTCATGCAGTCGATAAGCAGGTTGTGGCTCAGATGGAAGCCATGAATGCTAGGTTTGATAAGTTGGAGCTGCATTTTGCTGGGGAGCCTCAGACGGTCCATATGCTTACTAGAGGAGAGACCATGACTTGTGAGAGGTGTAGGAGCAATGACGGTCACACTGCTGTTGGCTGTCTTACGGAGAAGGAACAAGTCCTTGCTTTTCAACAATACAAGCAAGGAGGGGGTTCCTATTATAATAACCAAGGGGCAGTCCATCCCAATTTGAGGTGGACAAGTCAAAATGTGCTCAATCCTACCCCTCCTCCGCACCAGCAGTAGCCATATGTTCCTCCTCATAAGAATTAACAAGGCTTTCAGAAGCCTCCTTCCTTTCCTCCTCCCAATCACGGTGCATCATCTTCTGGTGGAGTAAGTGAGATAGGTGAGCTAAAGACAATGTTGCAATATTTTACAAAGCAGTGGCAGCTGAGTGATCAACAAAAAGATGCATCCATCAAGGCACTTGAAACACAAGTTGCCCAGTTAGCCGCGAACCAGTCTGTAAGGAAACCGGGTCATTTACCGTCACAAGCTGGCTAAGAAAGTGTTGAAATCAGACCCGAGGAAGGTTATAACTGCTGATGAACAGTGTTCTGGTGAAGAAAAGGAGTTGACGGCTAAGAAAGTACTCGATCGACTAGTTTCTGGGGGTCGATCGAGTAAAAGTGCTGAAGAAAGTGCTCGATCGAGTGGAATTTCTACTCGATCGAGTGAACAGGAAAAAGGAGCTGCTCGATCGAGTGAAATTTCTACTCGATCGAGTGATTTTATTGAATAAACAGCTCGATCGAGTGGAAATTCTGGTCGATCGAGTAATGTAGATAAAGGACAGCTTGATCGAGAGCCTGCTAGTGCTCGATCGAGTGAGAAATCACCTGAAAGACCTCGTTCGAGAGGAAAGAAGCGTCCGAAGGATTTGGATCTTGATCCGGCTGACACGTTGGAAGAGAGGAACAAGGGACTCGAGATACCCATCACGGTTCCCTTCCCGAGGCGTTTGCAAAGTACTAAAGCTAATCAAAAATTCGGCAAATTTGCCGAAATCCTGAGAAGCTTGCAGGTCACTGTGCCATTCGCCGAACTGCTGACACAGGTATCCTCTTACCTTAAATTTATGAAAGAAATTTTATCGCGTAAGAGGCACATTAACGACCATGAGACGATAGCTTTGACTGAGGTAGGGACGACCCTAGTTCAGAATAAGTTACCTCCCAAATAGTCAGACCCGGGTAGTTTCTCAATTCCGTGTCATATTGGTACCCATTTGATTGATAACGCGTTATGCGATCTTGGCGCTAGCGTGAGTGTCTTACCGTTGTCTCTGTCTAAGAGACTTGGTTTCACAAAGTTTAATTGCACAAACATGACTGTTCAGATGGCCGACCGTAGCATATCACGGCCACTAGGCGTAATAGAAGACATACCTGTTAAGATCGGGAGGTTCTTTATTCCCGTTGACTTTATTGTACTTGACATCCCCGAAGATGCCCATACCCCTATCATTTTGGAGAGACTATTTTTATTTACTGCCCGTGCAGTAATAGACGTCGGGGGCAAGACATTGACTTTTCAGGTTGGGGACGAGGAGCTGATATTCCATCAGTCTAAGTTCCGGAGGGCTCCCATGCAAGCTCAGCCTTTCAATGCCCTCTCTTCTATTAACCCTATTATTGACACTCCAAATGAAAATTTGGAGCATTGTGCTGCTATTGTGACCCCTCCGCCTCAGGTTGAGAGCAAAAAGGAGGAAAGTTCGTCTGTTTTCCTTGCTGCAAGTACAGATGAAAATAATGCAGGAGCTGTCAAGGGGTGTTGTGCAATTAATGTCAGTCAAAGTGGGAGTGACAGTGTTAAAGCCGGTGAGAAAGGAGCAAGGGTGAGAAAAGTTCGCGCATATGTGGATGACAACTATTCTCCTCCTAATGATTCAAGTTCAAGCTCATGGAAGCTGAAGAGGACAATAAATATTGCTGAGATGACGTCCTCCCGTCAGGAGCCCTCCAAGGGGCTACTGAATTGCATTGGGAAGTGAGCGAGGAAATACCCCGTGTACCAACTTGTAAAAACAATTTTTAAATTTTCCGTTGAATTTCTTTTATTGCTTTTAATTAGGACAATTAGAATTTAGACAATTTTTAGCGTAGATTAGAGACTATAGACTGTTAATTTGCGTATTTGGTATTTTGGGATACTTTTGCGAGTGTTTCTATGCAGGTTTGGGGAATTTTACGCAAATTCAAAGGAAGAATGACGAATTCAATAGCTTACACGAGGAAAAGAGATCGATCGAGTACTTTTTGTACTCGATCGAGTGATTCCATTTTAGTCGATCGAGTAAAGCTGAAAAGGGGAGTTCTCGATCGAGTAAATTTATACTCGATCGAGTAGATGAATCCAAAAAGTCTTCGATCGAGCAGTTCTAAACCACTCGATCGAGTGAAATTGCAAGAGACACGCATGGAGTTTTCCTTAACTTCCTTCTCTTTGGTTCTTATTTCATTTTACCCCTAATTTTTCGACCCCCTTCATATTTGCGTTCAAAAAATAACCCAAATCCCTCATATTTCTTGCCCATTTGTCAAATCCGTCACCTACATTTTGTTACCTGCTAATTAATCGTCAAAAGCCTTCTACTTTCCCTCTGATTTTCGCTATTTCACTCGGTCTATTGGGGATTTTAGGGTTTGCGATTTTTCGATCAAAAAATCGCCATTTCTGCTTGTTGTTTGTCGATTAATTGCAATTTGTAGGTTCATTCTCATCAAGTAAGTATCTCCTACACCTCTTTGCAATTTAATTTCACTAATTTCGCATTTTTATGAGGTGATTTAGGATTAGGGTTCGAAATCCCTTATTTAGTCGAGTTTTTTGACTTTAACTGTACTTGTTTGCCCTATTTAGCTTACTTGATGCTTAATCCCGTATCCTCATTGATATTTACTTGCCTAGTTCGAATTTTGTGCGAAATTTGCGATAAGGGTGATTTTCAGTCGAAATTTTCGACTGTCAACTGAGTTTTCATGCTGTCATATGCTTAATTTACTTCAGTTGTTGCCTAATTGCTGCTATTGATGCCTGCTACCCTTCCCCTATCGCTGCTTACCCGCTGTAATTCGAGTTTTTGAGGAAAGTTGGGAATTTTTGTGCTGTAAGTCGAAAATTTCGACTGTTTAGAGGAGTTTCCTATTGTTTTCAGGCTGATTACCATGCTGTTTTCATGATTTTTCTTATCAAATTCCCCTGCCCTTTTTATTGAGGATGGATTCTAACTCTCTGCCCATGACTAGCTCGACTTCTAGTCCATCCTTGCCTGAGATGGTGGCCCTTGCTGTTCCCACCGCCTCCACTTCTGTTAGTACCGCAACCCCTGTGTTCTTAGTCTCTCTTCTTTGATGCAGTTTTACATCCGCTAGCACTTCTTTGTTAGCCCTGTTTGTTTGGCTGCCACTTGATCACTGACCACCACCACCACTGCTAGCACTGCTGCTGCTAGTCTTTCTTCCTCGAGTGGTGGTCACAGCAGCCACAGCCTCTACTTCAGCTACAGTGAGCACACCTGTGGCGGACTCACCAGCAGTTGCAGTTGCTTTTCGGGCGGCTCTAGTTCCTCGCACCGTCACTGGATGGGCTTCTACCTTAGGTTCTAGAGGCCGGGGCCGAGGTCGTGGACGTGCCCGTTCTACGCCAGCTCCCAGTACTTCTACTTACTTTGCTCCTTCCACGGTCAGTCCTTTGTCCGAGGGACAACTCCTTCGACTCTCACCCCGAGTACCCGCATGTAATTTTTGTTAACGGTGTACATCGTAAGAGGTTTTATCACTTAGTTGGCTGTGATTTTTTCCCTACCCGGTTCTTAGACCGACCAGCACTTGAGAGACTCGGCTTCTACGAGTCATTTTGTGAGCTTTTACGGGGCACGGGGATGACCGGAGTCATCACTATGAGTGGCCACACCTTTCTGGAGCTGGTCTTGAGTTCCTCAGCTCCTTCACCTTCTCCTCCGGGGCACACGACGCTGCCCCCACTAGTCCTTCCGTGTCATTCGGGCTGTTCAACCGGACTTTTTCGATGACTTTGGAGGAGTTTGGTACCAGACTCGACCTTTCCTTTACGAGCGACACTACTGCCCCGAGGAAGGTCATTCGTCAGCTTTGGCGGAATTTGGCCCAGACCACCTTTCCCGAGCGAAAGTTCGCACAGATCCACCTTCCCCCTGCCCGTTACTTTCTTAGACTGATGGGGAGCACCATTGTTTGCCGTAGGGAGCCAAACAACATCAACAACAACGAGCTCTCCATCTTAGGCGGTTCCCTGAACATTGACTGCGAGGGTCCTTTTACCCTCAACATTGCCTATCTGACCGCCCTGTACTTCCAGGCCCAGGGGGAGAAGGTCACGGGATCTATTGTCTGCGATGACATAGCCACCATTCATGCCCGTTCCGTTTTCCCTGTCTGGCCTCGTGACTTACCGTACCTCCCGGGATAGAGGTATCTGAGCCTAGATGCCATGCATTCTCAGCATTGGCTGACCACCGACTTCCGGACTTGGAAGATAGACGGTTCCTTGTCCGTGCACTTACCTTGCACCACTCTCCCCCGTCTAGCCCCTTTGCCTACTGTCGCACGGGGCACCCGACTTCCACCACTGCCTGACTACCACCTCCACGTCCGACCACCTACTACTTTACCCGGCGCTAAGAAGCGGCATAGACTTGACACCGGAGAGGGGTCCACACCTTCTGGGAGCGGCCAGCCTTCCATGGTCACTCCTACACCTATCGCGATCCCTATCTTCACTCCTACTCCCGCACCTACCGACCAGACACAGCCGGTCCTACCGGCTAATTTTATACCTCCACCACCCTTTGAGGCGTCCTCGGTCATGGACCAAGGGCGTCATGACGGTTTGTTAGTTGAGATTGCAGAGAGACGGGCTCGTATAGAGCGGGACATAGCTTTGACTTTGTTCCCTCTATACGAGTACCACTTGAGTCGACACCGTCCGATCCCAGAGGGTTGGCCACACCCTTCCCTTTACCGGTACCCAGCTGAGGGGTACCCGGAGTCTGCTAAGGAGGAGGAGGACGAGGACCCGGCGGCGGCGGCGGAGAGAGCTCGAGCTGAGCAGAGGAAGAGGAGAGCGCAGGAGGTAGACCCGGACTTCAGGGTAACGGTGGAGGACGTGCGCGACAGCGACGAGGAGGCTGACGAGTAGCTACTGGTCTACTCACTTCCCCAGTTTTTTGGCTGGTTTGGGGAAGTTCGTGTTTTGTATGTACATCTCACTCTTTTATTTTTGTCTCCATTTTATTTTATTTTTCATTCTTTATTGGTTGTATATTTCCGTTCCCCTGTATATATCTGATGGTGTATGCTGGAGGACAACGAGGGCGTTGTCCGTTTTGGTTTGGGGAGAGTATTGCATCCTTTTGAGTCTGCATTTGCATTTGTTTTGCATTCACGTTTATTTATTTCAGCTTGCATTGTTTATTTATTTCATTAAAAAATCAAAAAATAAAAAAAATTAGAAAAATTCAAAAATTCAAAAATTTTCACGTTTATTTTTGCATATAGGTCGAGTCGGAACGGTTGATTTCCGTGAAGAAATTGCATTATAACATGTCATTTTTACTTGAGCCTTGCACTTCTGTTGATAGTTATTAGCTTTGTCATACGCATAGTCTACGAGTTTCTGTTCAAATATAGCTGACTGTTTAGACTTGACCTGAAAAATTGGCAACCTACTTTACAATTTCTGAGGTTTAGAGCCCATAACTGGTGACATTCATGACCAGTTCATTAGGAATTGAGAGTAGTACTCCTTGCATAGCATGTTCATCATTTTTGCACTTTTATGAAATTCGATTTCTTGTCAAATGCACACATTCGGGTTTGTGGTCGGTGTCACATGCAGAGAGGTGCTTGCAAATTTTCCCTTTTCCTTATATTTTTCACCCATTTAGCTCCACTTAAGCCAAAACTTGCCTTTTTGACCCATTAGCTACATCCCAAACTGAGCCTGCCTAGTCAAGCTAGTTTAGTATGTCTTTTGTGGTATGATTTTCCGTCTGCAGCTTGGCCCGTGTTTATATGATTGGAGTTGGTGAAAATTAGAGGAAGGAGAAAAAGAAAAGAAAAAAAAGAATTGAAAAAAAAAAAAGAAAAACATGAAGAAGAAGAAAAAAAAGAGAAAAAAAAATGAATGAAAAATGTGATTCACGTGAAAAGAAGAAGAAAAAAAAAGAGTAGAAAAAAAGTTTGATTTATATCATTTGCTTCATTTAGACGGTGTTAAAAAAGGAAAGTTTGTGACCGTCTAACTCCTCTGTTCTTATTCCATATTTTTGAGGAGATTGTGTATGATATTAATCAGATGTGCCAAATGAAGGGCACTTGTACTTTATTTTTCAGTCAGTTGAGATTCGGATGGTTTTATACGGTCCTGTTAGGAACTAGCTTGACGCTTTTACCACCACATTACCATAACTTGTTTTGCCTTTTCTCACCTGAACCTCACTATTCCCATATTATTTGGAAGCCCTCGACTGTGACGGACATTATTGGTTGGAGTGTGTGAATTAGTACTTGAATCGTCTTTCATTTTTGTTGCATGCATGCTATGTAGGTCGCAGTTAGGTGAGTGACTGTTTCTCTTTCTCTCTTTTACATATAACATTCACCCTTTGCTTCATGAGAGAAGAGTGACCACGTGAGAGTCCGATTTTGTTGGTCTTGCAAGGTCGATAGGTTGGCTATATTTCTGAACAGCTTATAACTAGTTTGCGTATTGACTGCTTAGCTATGACTGTTAATTTTTGTTGCATTAAATTGGTTCAAGTAGACAAGTTAAGCTAGCTCTGAGTTTTCATTTCCGTTCCATTAGTTGCATTTTAGTTTACTCGAGGACGAGTAAAGGTTCGGTTTGGGGAGATTTGATACGTGCATATTGTATAGTCTTTTTAGCCTATTTTAGCACCTATGTCCATGCATTCTTGTACTGTTTATATAGTATTATGCCCCAAATTGGCTACTTTGGTTCGTTTTGTCCGTTTTGTAGAAATGAACGCGAAAGTAGTGGAATCGTACCATTTTTCGTCCTTTTTGCATGCATTTTGAGGAGACGGGATTTTCTGGAGTGAGTTCCTGCATTGGGATGCGTGAAGGCACGGTCTACGAGGCCGTCGGGCACGAGTTTGAGCTGATTTGAAGGAAGAATACTCGATCGAGTGGTTTTATTACTCGATCGAGTGGTTTCTACATCCTTGGTTGATCGATCGAGTACTTTTATACTCGATCAAGAAGTGGTGGAAAGAGAGGTTACTCGATCGAGTAACTATTCTACTTGATCGAGTAGATTTTCTGAAGTTTTGCTCGATCGAGTGGATTTATTCTACTCGATCGAGTGATTTGGTCTGGCGTGGGCTTTAATTAGCCTGTAAGCTTGTTTTAGCTTTTGGACTTAGTTTATTTTCTATTTAAACGCAACTTTACTAGGTCATTAGCTATCTTATCATCTATCATTTTGAGCTTTCAAAGTAAAAACATTACGTTGCTTTTCCCTTATCTACTGTAACTTTATTTTCGGGGTTATTTCGATCGAATTTGTGTGTTCTTTACGCCGGATTCTCATGATTGTAATCTCTTTCTCCTTTCTTAATAATAATCTTTATTTCATTTGCTTTAATTGTTTGTTTTGCTTCATTTAATTTCTGCCCTAATTCTCTTTATGCACTTTATTTATTGTTTTATTATGTTTATTGTTATTCCATTCATCATTATTAGTTTTGATAATATAAATAGCGATATGAGTAGCTAAACTTGTTTCATGTTGGGATTAGGGGATCTGCGGTAGAAATGTGAAGATGTAGTAAATAGGTTAGATGAATTAATTGTGAGATTCTGTCACCATAGAAATTTAACTGTATTTTACCGACTTAGTTGAGTGCACGCTTTTGAGTCACCCTTTTAATCTGGCTAAATTTAATCCTGGATCGGAAGATTGGACTAAATAGGCCTGCTATGAACAGTAGACTACCCTGGCGAGGACGGAAGTTAAGTTAGTGGTAATTTAGGGTAGAAAGTGCACCGGAAGGACCTTTCCATATCCGTCTCGCATTAATTTTTCTAAGTTGTTTACAGTTGAGTCACTGGACTACCGTAGTGAACTGAAATCCTGACATGTCCCTTCTTATTTGATAGTTTAATTCTATTTTTCTGCCTTTACTGCTCTTGTCTCTGCTTCTCTTTCCTTTAAACCTTTAGTTTAGAAAACCAATTTAAACAACCCTCCATTTAAGACCAAATAGACGGACTTTTACAGATATCTTGCCTCCCTGAGGAGATCGACCTGACTTCCCTAGCTATATAGTTAGTTTAGTTAGTTTATTTTTGATAGGTACACGACAGCCCTGTCACCTACGTTGACTCCCGCTTTGAGTATGTTGACGACTCCTTGGGCCGTGCCCACCAAAACATTGATAGGCTTTATGTGGACCAAGCCCTAGGCAACTACCCGGTCTATGATGACTACGCTTCCCGTAGCATGGTACCGCCTGATGGCCCTTTTCCTTCGTACTTCAACTTGCCAAATAGAGGGTACACCCGTCCGGGTGTTAATGGAGGGCTTAACTTACGACCCGACTACTATAATACTCCTTCCTTCCAAACTAGGGAAGGCTATGACTACGACCTAGGAGGCAGTTATGGTGGTTCGGGAGCGCGGTATCATGACCAAGGAGGTTCGGGTTCGGAAGGGCACAACCCTACCATCGATGTTGATGCTTTATATGGTGGTCAAGGAAATCAAGGTGGTTATGAAGATCACGGTGGCTATGGTGGAAGTGGTAGTGGCTTTGATGTAGGAGGTAGTGGCTGTGATGGAAGTGGTAGTGGCTATGGCGGGAGTGGGTATGTTGATCATGATAGTGGCTATAGTGAAGGAGGTAGTGGATATGATGTTGATAGTAGGTATGGAGGAAATCGTGGTTATAGTGACGGTGGATACTAAGGCATTGGCGGCTATGATGATGGAGGTCGTGGAAAAGAAAATTTGGTGATGATAATGAAAAGGAGGAGGATGAACTCGTGGATTTTGGCTCCGATCTCGATTGAGCCTTGCATTTTGCTCCCCACTTGAAAATCCAAAATACAAGTATGATCCCTCTAAACCAAATTCTCTCATTCATATTTATTTTGTCATATGCATTTAGATTATTTGTAATATACTTAGCATAATTTCTCATTTAGTTTCATACATATAAGCTTGCATTAGATTTCAATTTTTTAAAATATTGTCACATATAGAAATTGCATTCATATAGAGTAATTTGCATCGTATTTTCCATATTGCATATAGGATAGCTCATGCATTGCATCCTTATTTCAAAAATAAACCAAACTAGGTTGTATCCCGCGCTTCGCGCGGCATGTTTCAAAATTTTGTTATTATAATTGAAGAAAAATAATATAGTTCATACTCCCTCCTATTCTAAATAACTATCCCTCTTTCCTTATTCATCGATTTACAATACTATCCCCCTTTCCTTATTTAGTAAAGTTTTATACTTATTTTAATCAGCTCACCTCACAATACCCATACGTTATCTTTTTTTAATCACCTCACCCTACAATAATACTTATTTTAATCACCTTACTGTAGATACCTCATTTCTACACCTGCCGCCAACCACCCAATGATGATTGAGCCGCATGTTTGATACGCGGAATGATTTTATGACAGTTCGTAAGTTCATCGACAAGTGATAGCTCAAACACTCGAGTCAACCTCATGGTCGTCATCTACGCACCGAGTGAAGGATAAGTAGATCTTTATACATACTAACATACTCATATATGTCGAAATTAATTTGTCATAAAATTAAATACGGATTTTATGCATGCAAACAATATGAAAATAGAGGAGAAATCATGTTCTTACATTGTGATTTCGGTTCATATGGGCACAAAAGAGATCTCCTTCTCTTTTGTTCTTGTGCTTTCCTAAATGGATGAACAAGGACTCAAATGTAGAATCCCTCCCAAAAGCATATACCCAAGGAATACATCTTAAAGACTAAAATAATATGATCTAATATTAAGATTAGTCTTACTTAAAAATTTGACACAAAATATTATTGTTCTCTCATATATTTCGGTTGAGAGAGAATGATTTTTGAGATTTTTATTTCTCTAGAGTTTCCACACAAGATAGAGAGAAAGCCATTTCTTACACTAGAAATGTTATGTATGAATTGTGAGTGAATAATGATCAAAAAGAAAAACTCTTCTTCTTTCCTTAGGGTGGCCGAAATTATGGCCTTGGGTAGCATGCCCAATGCCTTTAGTTTTTGCTCTTCTCAAAAGCTTGGGCTTGCAAGGCTAGAGATTAGGCTTTAATAATTATGTTTTCTCATATTAAAATAATCAACATAATTATTCCACTAAATCTCCTTCTAATTTTCGGTACATACAAGATAAAATGGAAGGTCCATTTTATTTTGTCATTTGTCAATTGTGACATATGTGATATGTTACTTGACATGTGAATTTGTAATGTATTTTTAACCTATTAAAAATCAACATACTCATAAAATATGTCATTTACAAAATCGACTAGTAATTCGTAATTAATTGTACCAAAAATGTTTCCAAATTATAAACTACAACATTCTGTATTTATAATAATTTATTCATCCCATTTCAATTGTTTCTGTAAACAATAATTTCATCCAAGTAATAAAATAGTTCGATTACTTAGACCGTGTCTTATTTAATCATATTTACAATAAGATACGTAAATTTTACTCACAAAATCATCCGTCAATTTTAAGCAATTTAATTAACTCGTATCGGTATACGATTAATTAAATAATCAATTAAGAGTATTTCCCTATAGGTATGACCTAAGGGGATCAACTGATCACCACCGTCGCACGACAATAATGTCAAACTCTAGTCAGCCAATCATTACCGATATGTGTGGACCAGTTGACTGTAAAATATTACATCCCACATGTATTCTTAAAATGAAATTTAATAATGATATTTAAATCATTTCATCGCACTATTGTTTAGGACACATTTCCCAACAATCTCCCACTTGTCCTCGACAAGTGTGCGTCACCAATTCTCTTGTCCTATTACTATCTCCCACTCAATGCAAGGTGTCTTTCAGGTCGTACTTGCAAGTGATCATATCGAGAGTGGTTTCCTCGATCCGGAGAATAAGCGATTGACCGGATTTATCCACTCGGATACCTTCCGAGCGTGGCCACGCATTTCGATTCATTACTCCTCGAGTGGCCCCGAGATATTGTTTTAACCACGACAAGGGGATGGACAATTCCTATTGCACTCATTCCCTTCGACTAGCCACAGCCATCATAACCCAAAATATGCCCATTTGACCCCATTTACGAAGGTCGTAGTAACACAAATCAAAGTTAATCTGAAACTATGCCATCTTAGGTGAATAGTCTTTAGTCAAAAGAATCGACTCATTTGAATACTATAGTAGCTCTCGCCACGACCAGGCTATATAAATTGCCAGAACTCTATAAGCGGTCATAAGGCCCGACAAAATGTTCCTAACAGTCTGCCTATGTGATCGACTAGTCATCTCACATGACTCTATGGCACTTGAACTTGCCATCAATCGCATCACACTCTAGTTACTTCGAGACGTCACCTCATACAAGTAACTATGGGCAAATACAATGTTAATCCGTGTTCACTTTAACGGGGTTCAATTGTCTCCACAACCCGTTTGGATGTAACAAAGTATAATAAAAGAGTTTTAAAATAAAACTCGAACGACAAATGCGATCATCACACATGAATAGTCAATGCATGATTACTATTTCATGTTTTATAATCTAATTTGATCTTGTACGTAGTTGTTCATTTCAATTCAATTGAAATGACATGACTCATCATGTTTAGCCTATGAGAAGGCTTTGGTTAGTAGGTTTTATCAACTTCTTGTACCTTACTCAACCTCACTACATACTCGTTTTCCTTTGTAATGTATACATTTGCATTACAAAACTTTCTGAGTACGTGTCGAGATCCAATCAAGACATAGGCCCTCTAGCCTAAGAATAGCTCCCACTGTTTTCATAGTGTGCGGGACCCATCCTTCTTGCACATCTCATGATTGCAAGTGTACTCAATTTCCGTTATAAATATCTCTTATTGTTCTTTATTGCCTAGAACGATTCTAGAAAATCTATTTCTTAAATAACATAACCACAATGGTATCTTAACCATCCTAATGTGTTTTGATTATGGTTTTGTCGGAAACCATGCGCAATCTCAATTGTCAATTGTCACTTGTGTAACACCCTTACACAAAATTGCATCATAAACACTTTGCATCATAGCCTTAATGCTTCTGCAAGCACTTAAGGGTAATCTTTATAGCTTACTTGGTAAAGATTACTTAAATTCGATTTTGAAAACAATTCATCATACTCAAAGCATATGAAGCGTTATACATCATTTCTCATTTAATTGATCCGGCAGCGGAAGCAAATGGAATCAATCAAATATGTTCAATTTAATTGAACTAGTCATGAATCTTATTAACATAAGACTTCTTATTGACGCTAATAACATGTGGATTTATCTTCATAAATATGGATATTAAAGATGTATTGTAATACTCCAAAAGTCTTAAATCATTCCTAATGATCAATATGTCATCCACATATCGGACTAATTAAAATTTGCGTAACTCCCACTAAACTTCATGTATAAACACAACTTTTCGACTTATCGAGAAATGTTTTATCACATGATCAAAATGTTGATTCTAACTCATTGATGTCCTACTTAAGACCCTCTCTTAAGTTTCACATTATCTTAGGATTGCAAGAATCTACTAAACTCATGATATGTATTGAATACATTTCTTCTATTGAAGAAGTGGGTTTTAGATTCACTCGCTATGTATTTCATAACCTCATAATGAAACACAATCCCTAAGAAGATCCAAATAGACTTAAGCATTTCAATTAGTGCAAAACCCTTTGCAACCAATCTTGCTTTGAAATCTCTCTTTATTAGTGCAAAACCCTTTGTCACTAATCAAGCCCTTCTATTTCGGATTTTCATGTCTCTAAGCCTTGTATTGAGTTGTGACTTAAGCCTTGTATTAAGTCATATGTTCATTACTTTATAGAAGTAATCAACTTGAATCAAACAATTTCTTTTGTAAGTTATAAGCTCTTTACTTTCTTAAAAGTAGCATGAATTCATCATTTTTAACAAGTGACGAATTTAACCTCTTAGGTTTTAAAGAAACAATATTTTACACAAAACGTCTCATGTAGCCAAGAAAGACCAGTTTCTTGCGACATAACATTCTTTGTGGCTCTTGAATAATTTTCTCCCACTCTGTCTTCTAGAAATAAACTTGTATTTTAGAAAGACAGCTTCACGAGCCACAAACCCGGTGTACTCGTGATAATTGAAAAAGGGAAAAATGAGCATTTGTTTCTTGTGAAAACTTACAACCATGGTACTCTTACCATTTCATATCTCATATGATTCGATTTAGTGGAAAAATAATTTAGACAAAAATGATAAAATCCCCAAAAGGATCAAGTAACTCAAAGTAACTTGATTGAAGTCCAAACCTTATCGAATAGCGTTTGAATTCTTATCCATCCACACATTATTTCATAATGCGTGCTAAGAGAGATTAACTTGTGATACTATATCACATTTCCTTTGGCTTATATCAAAGTCTTCACTTTGATAATCCCATCACGACTAAATCGTGATTCCTTGAACTCTTGAACTTCTTCAAAGATTTCTCTATTTACCTTATGAAGTGAACACACTAGTGTCAACTTAAATCGTTGGTAAAAGAAAATGATCAACCTATTTTGGATCAATGATTTACAATCTCGATCTCCTTTTTCAACCAAAAGGCACGAGATATCTTGCTTTGAATACAAGATACGCATATACCATTAATAGTCTAATGGTTTCAAGAGTACTTGATAACTCTTTGCGTTTATCATTCCAAAAATTAAGGTTTAATCTTGGGTTACCAATTTGAATCTTACATCATCTACATGATATGTCATTCTAGTTTGGTTTAGAATATAATCACCTTGATAATAGGCTAGCCATTTATCAAATCGTGGTGTATAGGGTCACAAAAGTGAAAACCTCTTTTGTCTCTTAACAAGTTTATATTCTTATTTAGAGTTTATGCACTTAATAGTCACAATTAAGTACCACTTTAAATCCAAAAACTAGATTGAGTACACAATTACTCTATCTCTCGACTTCATTGTTGCTAGTCGTCATATTCTAATCATCCTATGTATCAAACATAATGATGAAAACCACCACCGGTTTCTAATATTGATTTAAGTAATACTAGCAAAGTTTATGTTTAATCAAATAAACATTTAACGAAGAAGGTCCCATTAGATGTCCCACAACTAACTTGTTGATTCTTCAATAATTTGGGGTAGTTTCCTTTCTCGTGTCTAACATTTAAGACAATGGAAACTTTATCGGTCGGGATTGATAT
Source organism: Silene latifolia (assembly GCF_048544455.1). Taxonomy (NCBI): domain Eukaryota; kingdom Viridiplantae; phylum Streptophyta; class Magnoliopsida; order Caryophyllales; family Caryophyllaceae; genus Silene; species Silene latifolia. The sequence continues at coordinate 34,428,026 of NC_133526.1, read as the reverse complement.
GTTTAGTATTGTCATTCTCAACAACTTTACCTTTAACATAACCTTGTATCAATTCCATTCTAATTTTACTTCTTTAACCTCGTCCTCATCTTAACGGTTTAAGAGAATGCTCCCACTCATTTCAATGAGTCTTTACTTAGAGAAGCAAAGGTGAATCTTATAAAGATTACTCTTCAATTTAATCGTTTTAGTCTTAAAACTTTCATTGAAGTGGTTGCGTTATTTTTGGTCAATTACGATTCGACAAAACTAATCACCAAAACAATTTATCGCTTCAAGGTACTTAATTCAATTAAGTATATGAAACATAATCCATTGTAAGTAGAAGTGTTAGTCAAGAATCAAAACCTGTTTGATAATGAATAACTTTAATCTATACTCTTTACAAGAGATCCTTAGCAATGGTTCGTTTGAGGTTTTAGAAGCAAATTCAAATTTTGTCTTTAGTTACGATGTTTTAATGGAGATTTGTATCAAAATCGAAATGATATCGTATATGAATTGTGGTAAAGAAATAGAACAATATAATAACGGAATAGTGGAAAACTTAACATTTATCGTTTTATTAATACTTGTAAAACAAGTATAGCATTTACATAGTGACCTCTACCCAACTATGATAAATGATTCCAAGACCCAAATTCATATTAACTTAGGGCACGGTGTGCCGAATTACCCTTTATTAACATAACTCGGTGGATTAACCTTTTAATCGATTCTACTTTTAGAACTCTTGGTCGATAATGTTTACATTAATATTCATCTCTAGCCCGAAACACATCCGGAAATCGTCGTGAATACTTTCGTTGAGTACAACCCAAATTTCGAATAAATGTGTCCATAATCCAAACCCATATCAATTTAGGGCACGGTGTGCCGAAATACCCCTTATTAACATGAATTCGGTGGATTAACATTCATCACCCACTTCCCCTACGTAACAAGATTTGTACCCCGGGGTAGCCGAGCGCACTCCCTCGCGAAATAGGTTTTCATGGTTTCTAGTATTTGGTAAGGCTATGTCTCAATTGATTGTTTTAGCGAGAGGTCATGTCAATTTATTATCTATCACGTTTTAAGTGAACTAAAGCGGTGAACTACGATAATTCGAATTGACACGGTCGATAAACTCGATAAAATAAGGATGCATGTTTTAGTTATGGCGATTTAGCGATGCATGTGACATAAATAAAATTCAAGCATAAAGATAAATAAATCCTAGTATGGCCTTTCCTAAAATAGAAAAACTATTTAACTATTACATATTCGGAAACCAACTCCATTGGTCCCTTGAACTTCGGTTGTGACACGCATCTCGAGGTAACACCGTCTTTATGTATCGCCATTCTTGAAGAAATCCGTCTTTGGGAACTCCGGAATGAATAAAATTACATAATAAATTACATAATTTCCTATTATACATTTGTAACTAATATAAAATAAATCTATTAAATTACAAAACGGTGATACGAGATCACAATAAAATTACAACCGAATCGATATTCCCATACATTTCGGGAAATACCAATTAAAATCTAAGGCCATACTAAGTAAAATTACATAATTCAAAATTACATAAATTAAAATTATGACAATAATAAAGAAAAATGCAGCATTATAATATGCATGAACATGCTCAATTTTATGCTAAATCGCCTTTAATTAGCCAATATCGTATATTACTCGGTTTTTACGGATTTGCGTGATTTCAACATTTTATAATCACAAAATACATAAACTCATATTTATGCATAAGTTAATTACCCTAACCTATTAGGACTCAAAATTTAGTCTTCACTAATAATTTGACCATAATTAACCCATATTAACAAAATTGTTCATAAATGGACCAAAAATTACAAAAATAAGCTATTAAACTTCAAATAAATCACAAAATTTCAAATAAATTCAAAATTTAAAATTTAAACTCATGAACATTCTGGAAAATTACCATGACACTCATAATGTTCAAAATCTTAGGTTAAAAATTTCGAAATTTTCCCGGAAAAACAATGTTGCGGTTTATCGATTTTTAATAAAATAATCATAAAAACATGGAAAAATTATTTTCATTAAATTTTCAATTTTAGATCTGAAAAATATAATAAAATGCAACATTAGACGTTTTTCCTAAGTCATAGATTATGTTTTATTAATTTTTCACTAATAATGTCACTATTTATGCTACTTTTCTTCAAAAATCCATAAATCATGCAAAAAGACTTATTTATAGCCAATTATTTTAAACACATCTTGTAAAATTGCATGTGACAACATATTAATTTTCTATGACAAGATTCGAAATTTAACTCATATTAACCTATTTTTCACTTAAATCCGAAATTAATAATGAAAAATTCATTTTTCGAGCATAACAAGTCCAAAAATTATGAAACTTTACAGGTTATCTCAAAATCATATATGTGACAACATATCCAAAAATCAATGGAAAATTCGAAGTATAGCTAATTTTAGACCAAAAATGACATTTTTACTCATAAAATCACATTTAAATGCCATTATTGTAAATTATGAACAATAAAAATCCGTAAAATTAACCAAAATATCCTAAAACATTTTAGGACCAGAAATATTAACATGCATGGATTAATTTCTTGATATCTCATAATAACACAAATTTTACAAGTTTTATTTGTTATTCTTATAACTCGGAAAAACTTTTAACCGATTTGCATGCAAACAACCGTGGCTCTTGATACCGATTGAAGGATAAGTAGAACTTTATACATACTAACATACTCATATATGTCGAAATTAATTTGTCATAAAATTAAATACGGATTTTATGCATGCAAACAATATGAAAAAATAGAGGAGAAATCATGTTCTTACATTGTGATTTCGGTTCATATGGGCACAAAAGAGATCTCCTTCTCTTTTGTTCTTGTGCTTTCCTAAATGGATGAACAAGGACTCAAATGTAGAATCCCTCCCAAAAGCATATACCCAAGGAATACATCTTAAAGACTAAAATAATATGATCTAGTATTAAGATTAGTCTTACTTAAAAATTTGACACAAAATATTATTGTTCTCTCATATATTTCGGTTGAGAGAGAATGATTTTTGAGATTTTTATTTCTCTAGAGTTTCCACACAAGATAGAGAGAAAGCCATTTCTTACACTAGAAATGTTATGTATGAATTGTGAGTGAATAATGATCAAAAAGAAAAACTCTTCTTCTTTCCTTAGGGTGGCCGAAATTATGGCCTTGGGTAGCATGCCCAATGCCTTTAGTTTTTGCTCTTCTCAAAAGCTTAGGCTTGCAAGGCTAGAGAATAGGCTTTAATAATTATGTTTTCTCATATTAAAATAATCAACATAATTATTCCACTAAATCTCCTTCTAATTTTTAAGTACATACAAGATAAAATGGAAGGTCCATTTTATTTTGTCATTTGTCAATTGTGACATATGTGATATGTTACTTGACATGTGAATTTGTAATGTATTTTTAACCTATTAAAAATCAACATACTCATAAAATATGTCATTTACAAAATCGACTAGTAATTCGTAATTACTTGTACCAAAAATGTTTCCAAATTATAAACTACAACATTCTGTATTTATAATAATTTATTCATCCCGTTTCAATTGTTTCTGTAAACAATAATTTCATCCAAGTAATAAAATAGTTCGATTACTTAGACCGTGTCTTAATTAATCATATTTACAATAAGATACGTAAATTTTACTCACAAAATCATCCGTCAATTTTAAGCAATTTAATTAACTCGTATCGGTATACGATTAATTAAATAATCAATTAAGAGTATTTCCCTATAGGTATGACCTAAGGGGATCAACTGATCACCACCGTCGCACGACAGTAATGTCAAACTCTAGTCAGCCAATCATTACCGATATGTGTGGACCAGTTGACTGTAAAATATTTCATCCCACATGTATTCTTAAAATGAGATTTAATAATGATATTTAAATCATTTGATCGCACTATTGTTGAAGACACATTTCCCAACACCGAGACGGTCATTTTGACAGCAATTAGAGTTCATTTGGAGTCCGAGTCAAAAATCACTTCATTTTCTAAAAACCGTTTAAATGCCGAGTCGGAATGTTCCGGAGTGTTCTAGTTCTCTGGATATTTATTCCTAAGTAAATTTAATATTGTTAAGGAAATATCTTCCGTATATTGTGTTTCATGGAATAAGGAAGTGTATATCTACCAAAATTCTATAAAAAACCGCGGAAATCTTTGTTGCTGAGGAAGCCTCTGGGGAAATGACGCAGCAGGTGCTGCGCCTCTTCCAAGGGTCGTAGTGGCTGCTGCGTCTCTTCCCCAGCCTTCTTTCCGTGCTTTCCGGAATATTTTCGTGGTTTATTTCCGTATCCGTGTCATTCCTAAACTCCTTCGTGTGTTTAGTACAAATAGATACCTTCGGTCTCCATATTTGGCACGCGAGTGTCCACCCTTCTCTTTTCTCTTTGCATTCTAGATCACGCTTTTGCTTTTGACGCCTACGTGCTTGATCAATCGACCGCGTAAGCTCAGATCATTCTGAGTCCCAGTCACGTTGCATCACTAATGTAAGATTTATTTATTGAACTTTTATTTTGTATCACTAATGTAAGATTTATATCAAAAGCACGTTCAAAACCGTCTCCAAAAACCATCTTTTAAACCGTATTTGCAAAACGGCGGAGATCTGACGTCGATGAGAAACGCAGCAGCAGATGCGCCTCTTCGAAGAGTCGCGGTTTATGTTGCGCCTCTTCCTGAGGCTGCCGCTACTCCTGCTCTTCTTCTTCTTCTTCCTCGACCTTCTGCAATTTTCTATTTTTCTTATTTCTTTCGTTCCTTTTGTTTGTTTCGGTATATAATCATGTTTTACTAATACTTTTTAAATTATAACGTTTAATTCGACTCAAATCCCTTATAATTCGATATTTGTGGGTTTCCATCATCTTATTCAAACCCGGGTTTAAGAGGCTCGATTCATTCATATCAAGTCCCTCGAATACGTCTCTGATATATGTTTTAATTCTGTTTTCAAGTTTGCATATAGACTCATTCTCGACATTGTAAATAATATATAACCTGTAGTAGTTCGTTTCAATCCGTTTTCATCATCTGATGACGGTTCCAGATGTATGTAATCTGCTAAATCACTTCTACTTGAGTTCTAATATCAATAATCGATTTTAAATTACCAATGAATGATAACAATCCGCGATTCTGACTTCAAAACCAGAACCCAACTGGAGAACAGATGCAGGGAGTGTTGCGCCTCTTTTAGAGGAAGCAACATATGTTGCGACTGTTCTGGGTTGGTTTCTGCCCCTAATTACGTATTTAATCAACTATTACTTGTATTATCGCCTCTAATCTGACGTATTTTCGTATTTCAATTTCATTTTCTTTTTATTTTCTTCTTCAAAATCCCGTTTTGAGGGTGCTTTTGACGTAGATCAAATAATCTTTGTAATTATTGTAAATTTAATTATTACAATTAATTTTATTATTTTATTATGTATGATTTATTTGCTTGGTTTTCACATGTAATTTAATGTAACCTTCGACTTCGACCCAGTTTGTTTGCTAATTACGTGTTAATCGACTTAGTTTAATTCACATGCTAGGATTAATCTATATTTGTTGCATTGCATGCATTACATCGACGATATATCAAATATGAACGATTTCCCTAATCATTAATAGATGCTGCTATTGAGGCGGGCGGTATTAAGTGTTCGATTAAAGAGCTTCCTAATACATACCCTTACTCCAGTTATCTTTGGACGTCCGTGTCCATTGGCATCTTCGAGAGTCACTCTAGAAATAGAATGCTAAGGGTACCAAGTTCTTAGTGTTCATGTCACTACTTTGTGTCTTGACATGATATGAGGTATTCGAACGGTTTCTAATTTTTCCACAATAAATGGGTGGCGACTCCATAAATGCAGGCTTATTCAACCTTTCACCGGTTTCAATGCCTCACAAATCGGTAACGGCCCATGACTTGCTTTGGCAAACCCAAGGTTCCATGGGAGAAGTGTCGCCGCCTCGAGACCAACGCGCGGGTGCGCGCGGCACGGGTGGCCCATGTCCACAGTTTGGCGACTCTGCTAGGGATGATACACTTACGTGTTACTCAGGGTAAAACTTGAACGAGGTTAGGGAATAGTTTATACGAGACAGTTGTCGGTATTCATTACTCGACCTTCTTAGGTCATTTTATTCGGCCTTCCTAGGCTTAACCCAACCCTTTCAACCAATCGTCTCGTCTGGACGGTCCAAATTCTTATCTGGGCCTAAGGATAGATAACGATTGGCGTCAACTATACTGTGGTACATACTCATGTTTGTGTCAAGGGCTTTCACTACTCGAGGAAATGGACTAGGACCCGACCTTACTCATGTTTGGCATGGACCTCTCCACAAACCAGGGTTTGATTGCTTTGTATGGCAACCCACCTTTTAAGCCAAAACCCTTTAATGGCACTCAGCATACCGTTATAATGCTCATATGTGTGTTTATATCATATACGTGATCACCATTTTGTAAACAAAACCATGACGAAATTTTGTAAAATAAAATCCTTTTCAAATATAAATATTTTCGAAAATGGCCTAAAATAGCACAAAATAAAGGCCAAACTCAGTCCAAATGTCAAGTTAAAATTCGGGCCTCAAACCCATTTCAACCCTCACTTCGAGTCAGCACTCCTACAACTACACTACAGTTGTCTAGGATAAGCATTTCAAAATTTGTCATTTTCAAACCTCACTTGACACGGTGACACACGCCCGCTTCACAAGTCAAGTCTCCTTTTGAGTAAGTGTGCGAAAATGGTCGATCGAGTTTTGATTCGTCGTCATCTCTTATCCTCAGTTCCAAAATGGTGGGAACTAGTCACGGAAGCGTTAATGGTCAACCTCAACCGTCCGTAAATGGTAATGATCAAATCCTAGCTGCACACATTCGTCTCCAGACAAGCCAAGACCAAGCTTATGCTCGCCTCAACACTATTGAAGGCCGAATTGTTGTTGTAGAAGCTAGACTTCCTCCTGCAGAGGATGCCATCCCTGACATGGTCATACACGACAATATCCCACCTTTTGTTGGGCAACCAGAAGTCAATCCTCCACTAGGTCCCACTGAAGCTGAAAAACGACTCCATTATTTGGAGGAACAACTAATGTACTTCAAAGGAGATGACATCTATAGGGAAAACAACCGCAAATATCAGGCAGTAAACGCTCAACTGTCAACTAACTTCAACATGACTGACATCCCAAAGTTTAAGGGGTAGGAAAACCCGTTGAACCATATTTGTGCCTTCAAAGATTATATGTCTATCAAAGGCATCAAGTCGGAGATGTTACTAAGGATCTTTCCTTCATCTCTCGATACTATTCCTAAGAAATGGTTCTACTCTTTGGAACACAAGAAAATTGTTACTTGGGATGATGCTACAATTGAGTTCACCAAATAGTACGCAGATAATACTTAAATTCAAGTCAATATGCGCACTCTAGAGGTTCTTAGCCAAAATGAGAAAGAAAGATTCACCGACTTCCTAAGTAGGTGGAGAAAGACTAGCACGCAACTCGTCGAATGCCCAGACGAGGCTACTCTTGTTGAAAGGTTCATGGACAATCTAAGGCCAATCTATGCGAACCATCTAAGGTACCAAAACATAAATTCTTTCAAAGACTTAACTCTATTAGGAACAAGAATCGAAGACGACATCCGTAAAGGCCTCTTGTCCAAAGCGGTAGGTCACGGGTATCAAGGCGCAACGAGTCATTCTTATGGCTCCACTAGCAAGACCGACAAGGTTAACTTTGTCGAATCATCTACCAAGAAAAAAAAAACCCGCAAAGGAAATTCACTAACGTTGGTGACTCGTACTCCAATGCTCTAAAAAGACTGATGAAACAAGGTAAGCTCCAATCTATAGGACCTACACCTGACCCAGAGAAGAAGTCTAAGTTCTTGGATGAGAATGCCTATTGTGAATACCATAGAGGCAAAGGGCATGATACAGAGAAATGTTTCAAATTAAAACATGTCATTCAGGAGATGATTGAAGATGGGCGCTTGCCTATACCTCCTGCAAGCAAGCCTAACATCACTCAGAATCCTCTTGGAATTCTGATGATCACAGATGAGGAATCCACCTTGGATTTCTCACACCTTATTTCTCTAGCTGAAGATAAGGTCAATGCACTGGAAAATAAGGAGAGTTTTTCTACCATCTCCCCTACTATCGCCGATTTTGTCACATGGGAAAAGAGTGTAAGTAGACAAGTTTCAGAGCTAGAATCTGTAGTGGCATCCCTACGCAGTCCAAGCACTCGACCTAGGGAAGACAGGCCAGTGGTTCCAATCTTATCTCAAGAATTCATAATGCAAGAAGTGATCGTAGTGATCAACAATCTAGTCGAGTAAATAATCAGCCTAGAAGCTGAAATCATAAGTGTTAGAGAGCTTAGTATCGTCAATGGAGTTTGGAAGGATGACGATGAAGATGTTTACCTCACAGAACATCCTCTAGTCAAGGCTAGTGAAGATCAAGATGTGGACCACCTTACTCACTCAGGACGTCCATATCAAAATGTCACTAAAATGAATGGTACAGTTACTACTAACACCAATGTCATCACACCAAACGATGGCAAAGATACTTCTCTTAACCATTTATTGAAGCAACTTCAAAAGACAAAGGATGATCTTTCAGTCTGGCAACTAGTTGCAAGCTTATTTCCCCATCGTCAGGTCTTACTTCAAGCATTGGCTAAATTGAACGTAGCACCTAAGTCTACACCTGATGACGTCGTCAACCTAGTCTTCCAAGACTCAGTTGAGCTAAGTAACCCGGTTACTTTCTCATATGAAGACTTGCCTCCCTTTGGCGCCACTCATAACCTTTCTTTATACATCACAGTCACATGCTTGAAGAAAAATGTACCCATGACTTTAGTGGATGATGGCTCCGCAGTCAATGTCATACCACTAAAAACGGTATACAAGTTAGGCATGAAAGAATCGGACTGGACTCCTACTAACCAAGGCATTCGGGCGTATGATGGAACTCGATGTAAAGTAGTGGGGCTAGTTAACCTTTTTGTGGCCACTGGGCCAATCGAGCGAAATGTTAATTTTCAGATAGTGGACATAGAGGCATCTTTCAGTATACTTTTGGGTAGGCCCCAGATTCACGCTTCTAAAGCAGTAACATCATGCTTACACCAAAAGATCAAGATCTCTCTAGATGGCAAGGTAGTGATGATCACTTCGTCACCTATCAAGGCCGTGATAGAGAAAATGTCAAGCAACCAAGTAATTGGAGATCCAGTGTATGAGCTTGGAGGATTTCAAATCATAAACCTTATAGAGAGCGAGCTGGCTCTGTTGTACTTCAACCCATACTCCAACTTAGTGGTCAACCACATACTTAAATCCCAGGGATACTTCCCAGGAATGCCACTAAACCCCATCATAAAGAATACCTTTGCACCTTTTAAGGAAGTAGACTCCCAAAGGATACCACTAGGCTTAGGGTATAAACCCACAAAGGTCGAAACTCTCAAAATACTTTCTCAAGTTCAAAATCGCAAGAGCCCGGGAATCCAAATGCAACCCTATCTCCCTACACTAAATGCTTACTTCGTCAGAGAAGGGGATTGTGAAAATTTTTATGCATTTCCCAAACGTTGGAGATACAAAGGCATTCAACTAGCTGGAATCGAGGTCTTCCAAGATTGCTACTTCATTCCTCCAGAAACGGTTCCTACCGTCAAAACTCATCTGACACCTTGTCTTGACGAGCAGGCTGTTAGCCTTCTGTTTGGAGAAGATCGATTCGTCAGGGCAGCGCAGGATGAGATCATTACCATGATACTTCAAGATGACCATTTCAACCCTACAACACTGATCACTGACACCAACCCAAATCAGCAGAAAGGATGGAGAAAGTCGATCAAATGGACCAACAATCAAGGAAAGCCTTTCAAGGTCACTACTGGAGAAGGAGAGATGTTCAAAGGAAAACTCGGAGATGAGGAATTTGAGTCAGAGTCGGAATCAAAGTCGGAGTCGGAACCTAAGTCTAGAGAAGTCGCTAGAGAGTCTTCTCCTGTCGTCACTCTCCACCCCTTTGTTTCTCCTAGCATATCATCGCCTAGTAACAGTAGCTTGGGGAATGTCCCAGCAACTGTATAATCAAAGAAATACTGGAAGAGGGGGAAGGGGCACCAGTTATAGAAAACACCAAACCTACTAACGTAGGAACATAATTAGAACCCCAAGAACTTAGGATATGGACGACCTTAGACCCAACTGAAAGGGCCAATTTCATCGACCTCCTACACGAGTTCAAAGACGTCTTTCCTTGGTCTTACAAGGAAATGCCAGGGATCGACAGAGATATTGCAGAACATCACATTCCAATTAAGCCAGGCTTCAAGCCTGTAAAACATAAGCTTCGTCGGATGAGGACAGAGTAAGCTCTTAAGATTAAAGAAGAAGTTGATAAGTAATTCAAAGTCGGATTCATCAAAGTTTCCGAGTATTCAGACTGAGTGGCTAACATAGTCCCCATACCAAAAAAGAATGGGCGAATCTGGGTTTGTGTTGATTTCAGATACTTGAACAAAGCGAGTGCTAAGGACGGCTTCCCTCTAACACACATCGATATATTGGTAGATAATACAGCAGATCACGCGCTGTTATCCTTCATGGAGGGGTATGGAGGGTATAACCAAATCAAAATGGCCGTAGAAGATACTGTTAGGTTCATATACCCCTATTAGACTCATCTAATTCATTTTATAAATTACCCATAATTTATATTTATGTGGATCTAGTGCATGCATAAAAAAATAATGAAATAAGGAAGAAATCGAGTTTCCTTACATTGTAAATGTACCGAATTTTGGGCACAAGTAAGGTCTCATACCTTCACTTGTTCTTGAGCTTAATACATTGGAGTGATCCTCCATAAACTCAAACTTTCAAAATAGAAAGTCTCCTCTTGATTACACCCAAAACAATCCCTTAAAACTAATATATTAATTAACTAGATTAATATACTAGTTATCCTTAAATAATTCTAATTATATTTGTATTACTACACTAGTAATAATATATTGTAATATTAGAATATGGTTGAACAATTTTATATGATCTAAAAACTATTTTTTAAGAGAGAAGTGGGAGAAATGAATAAGAATGATAGAAATTGCATAAAATGAAAAATGAGAATATTTTCTCTATATGCCAAGGGGGAACCGGTTTTGGGGTTCAAGAAGGCCAATGCATGGCCTTCACCCTTTTTCTTTTGCCCTTCTCTAAATCATAGGTGTGTAAGGCTAGCATTAGGCACTCATTGTGTTTCATTTTAAAAATTAAAATAAAACACCCACTAACCCCAAAAACCCTCTATTTTTCGGTCCATACATAAAATGGACATCCGTTTTATGTTTGTCAATTTGTCATTTGTAATAAGGTAGGTCATGTGTCACACACCATGCCTATAGATATTTTTAATGCATATTTAACCCCTTAAATATCATTTTACAACAAATAAATTACTTGTGACAAATTAACTAGTAATACATGATTACAATTATTAAAAATGGGTCATATAAATATAATTCACAATATTTTGCAATTATAATTATTCAATCATTCTTAATTTAATTATTTCACAAACAATAATGAATTTTAGTAATGAAATTTTTTAATTACTAAAATAAATCTTATTTAATCAAATTACAATAAGATACAATTATTCTCACTCACAAATGAATTGTTCAAATTTAAGGAATTGATTAACTTGTATCGATATACAATTAATCAACTTATCTATTAAGGGAATTGTCCTATAGGTGTGACCTTAAGAGATCAACTGATCACCACCGTCAAACGACAGTAATGTCAAACTCTAGTTAGCCAATCACTATAGATTAATGTTGTTCAGTTGACTATATAATTGAATCATCCCTTACGTATTCTTATTATGAGATTTAATAATGTGATCGCACTATTGTAGAGGACACATACTGTTGGAGTAGTGTCCTCCACAATGAATGCGTTTACATATTAAATCTCGTAAAAGGAATATCGGGGATTTATTTTATTTATTTGTCAGCTGGTCATCGTTAATCGGTAATGATTGGCTGACTAGAGTTTGACATTACTGTCGTGTGACGGCGGTGATTAGCTGATCTCTTTAGGTCACACCTATAGGATGACGCCCAAATAGAATAAATTAATTGTTTGTATGAAATACGAGATAATTAATTCCTTGTATTATTTGACTCTTAGTTAGTCACATAAATGTATTATTTGATGACGGGTTACGAACTCGGGACAAAGAGATTTATTATTTAATTATGAGATATTTAAATAATAAATGATTAGAATTTATTAATTAATTGTTAATTAATTAATTTTATACGATATGTGTATATGTTTTGAGGTAGAAAATTAGCTATTATATTTTACAAGAGGTTGTAAAATTAGCTAAATGGGTTAATATTGACACATTGTATGTTGATAATATGGTCTTATGATTACTTAATAATTAAGTAGTTATTGGTAGATAATTTATATTATTTAAGGGTTAAATAATTAAACTAATATTTAATTATGTAAGATAATTAAATATAAGATTTATAAGCATTTGTGGGGCAAATGTCGAAAACCGAAATGGACCATAAGTAGTCCACATGTTTCGGTTTTTATGAGGACATACAAGTGTCCTTTGTAGTGGATTTTTCACTAAGGATTGTTCCCTTATTTTTGCTATAAATACCCCATTATTCACTTCATTTCGTAGGTTGAAAAAGTTGAAGTAAAATTGATCCAATTTTAAGCTTAAAACCGGTAGCCCTCTCTTCCTTAAGAGACCAATTTTCCTTCTTATTTTCTTCATCTTATTCATCTAAAAACACATATAATTATCTACTAATAATATTATCATAGTAATAATATTTATTAGTACATCAAATATATTACAAACAAGGATTACTACTAATTTTACCTAGTTAGTAATATAGTAGTTTTTGGGTTGATTCTTGGGTGTATCCTTAGGAGACCATCTTTTTGGTGGTTAGTTGTCTTGGAGGATCATCCATTTTTATAGCTCAAGAACAACATCAAGGAAGGAGTCCTTGAGTTGTGCCCTTAACTTACCTTATACAATGTAAGGATTTTCTTGTCTTAAGATGGTTTAATACCATCTTTTATACTTTTTATTTGCATGCATGTAGATTTAGACCACTTTAAATTAATTTATAATTTTAATATCCTAATATGAGTATTAATTTGGTCTAAATAACTAACAAGTGGTATCAGAGCATTGTTAAATACATGCATGTTGTCTTAAGACGATTTTAGTAATTTATGAGATAAATTAATAAAATTGATATTATGTTACTAAAATTCGTTTTATCACATAATATAGTCTTTCATATAAATAATCTTGTCTTAGGATGATATGGGATGAAAATTTGATTTTTGTTAAATTTTTTTTACTTTTTATAACTTAAATTGAGTAAAAATGCATTAAAATTAATTAAGAGTTAATTAAATTGAGTTGCATGTTAATTTTATGCATATTTATTTATATATAACCACATGCATGTTCTATTTATGAGATAAGTAGATACTTTAGGTTAATGTGATTAATTTAGGTAGTTTATTGATTTTTATTTGATAAAAATGGGTAAATAATGGTTATTTTGTAAATAAATATTGATTTAACTTTAGGGCTCGAAATTTCTGAATTTTTAGCTCCTGGAAATTGTTCCAAAATGTACAAAATTTTATTTTAAGTCATTTCAATTTTTATGGTTTGATTTAGAATTAAATCGTAAAAATTGTCGCTTTACCGATTAAAATGTGAAATCGTTTTAAATAAATTTTAAAATCAAAAATTTTCACTTGCATGACATTTTTGGTGTAAGACCAGAATGATCATGGTTTTGAAATTTATTTTTCCATAAATTTTTATATTAAATGGAATTTTTGTATGATAATTGTGAATTATTATATCATTTTTTGTCACAATTGTGTTTTAATTCCCATATAAATTCAAGATAATTGTTGAGAATAATTATTTTGATATTAAACCAGATTAGTATGATAAGTAAGTCTTAAAAGTGTTTTAAGAATTGATTATGAATTTTTATTGGTAAAAATTCCGTCAAGGCAAGCTCAAATGATCGTTGTTGGTAAGTTAGACGATTTGGCATGTCATTTTCCATAATGCATTTTATTATTCATTTAGATAAATGTTTTTTTTTTAGAATTATAATTATGTAATCTTTCCTAATATGGCCATAAGTAGAAGTTGGTATTTCCCGAAATGTAAGGGAATATTGACTTGTTTTGTAATTAATTGCGATTTCGCATCGCCTAATTTGTAATTAATTAATAGTTTTATTTTAACTTTATTACAAATTGTATAATAGGGTATTGTTATGTAATTTAATTATTAGTAATTAGATGAAGCTACTAAAGACGGAGTTTTCATGAAGACGGTGTTTTCGGAAAGGCGTTCTGAAATCCTAAAGAAGGAGGCCAATTTATGAAGACTTAAGGGACCAAGGAGTTGGTTTCCGAAGTGTAATAATTTTAGTTAATTAGATTAACTAGGTGGCCATATTAGGACTTGTTTGTTTTAATTCTTTTATGCACTCATGCCAAATCGTCACTACATATTTTATTTTTTTGTTGTTATCGATTTAATTGGCTAGCATTCACCAATTTAGTTCACTAAAAGTGATAGACAATTAAATTGATAAGATCTCTCACATTTGTTTAAAATTGAGATTAAGCCTTACCAAATAATAGCACCTATGAATCCCTTCTTCATTAGAGGTAGGTTCGGATCACCGAGGTACACTCTTTTTACGTTGGGTAAGTAGGGTAATAAAAGATATTACGCGTGAAAATTGGTTGGACTCAACGGGATAAATATGGGTTGAATCGGTCCACCGTGCCCATATTTATTTTGGGGCTAAAAGATAGATTTTAAGAAAATCCGTCAACCAAGAGTTCTAGTAGTAGAATCAGTCAAAATGTTGACTCACAAAATTTATATAAATATGGGTTGAATCGGTCCACCGTGCCCGTGTTTATATAAAATTGGATCTTGGAATCATTTATATAATTCAGTGGGAGATCATTATATAAATGGGAACTTGTTAAATAATTTCACAAGTTAAATATTTCTAGACGATAAATGTTAATTTTTCCTTTATTTCCTTTGTAGTAATCACGATGACTTCTACTAGTGAAACCGCCACCATAGCTAGAGATTCATGGCTATGTTCTTTTATGGACAAATATGTATTAAAAGCCGACGGTAGTAATTTTAAAGATTGGGAAGAACAACTTCGATTAGCTGCGGCAGGTGATGGCAAATTACGCTACCTTGTCGATCCCTCTCCACCTTCACCTAATACTAGGGCCACTGCCGATGTAAGGGAGGTTTTTTCAAATTATCAAAAGGAATCCGCTGCAATAAAAAATGTTTTGATTTTTTCAATGGATCCTACTTTACAAAGGCAATGTGTCAAGTTTCGTGATGCACATGAAGTATTCTCGAGGCTTTCCACTATGTTTTCTCAAGCCCCGAGAATAATTCAGTATGACACCGCTTTTCGTTTCTATGAGGCTAACCTCAAAGATGGTCAACCTGTAAGTTCACACGTACTTAAAATGATTGAGTACGTGGAAACTTTAGAGGGGTTGGGATGCAAGATCCCCGACGAACTTGTGGTGGACCGAGTGCTCCACTCTCTCTCGCACGTCAAGGGATTTACCCAATTTAGGGTAAATAAGAATATGACAAACATGAGAAAGAGTTTACATGAGCTCCATTCTCTGCTTGTGCAAGCAGAGTAGGACATGGGATTGAGTGGGAGTACGAGGAAAGATGTGCTTGCGATTAACGTGAAGGGGAAGAAGCAGTTTAAGAGGAACGCATGTAAGAAGCCCATTCAGGTGGAGGGCAAAGCTAAAGCAATTGCGAATTGCTCTACCAAGCAAAAACCTATAAAGGGTAATCCTCTTAAAGATACTTGTAATTATTGTAATAACAAGGGACATTGGAGACGTAATTGTACAAAGTATCTGGATGACATAAAAGCTGGCATTGTGAAGCCGACATGTAATTTCTCAACTGAATCTTTTATGATAGACATAAATTATGCTTCAAATACAACTTGGGTATTAGATACTGGTTGTGGTTCTCACTTGTGTAATCATTTGCAGGGCCTAAAAAGCATAAGAAAGCTAAAAAAGGGTGATGTCGATCTCCGAATGGGAAACGGGTCTAAAGTAGCTGTCGTCTCTGTAGGAACTTATGTACTTAGTTTAGCTTCGGGGTTGGAGTTACATCTTAATAATTGTTATTTTGTACCAACGATATCTAGAAATATAATATCCGTATCTGTGTTAGACACAGAAGGGTTTTCCTTTGTAATTAAAGACAAGTGTTGTACTTTTTCCCTTAATAGGATTGTATATAGTCAAGCTATTTCAATCAATGGTATTTATATTCTAGATACTTGCAATGATGTTTATCATTTAGATAATAAAAGACTCAAAATAGGTGATCCCGATCTATCTTATTTATGGCATTGTCGATTAGGACACATCAACGAGAAACACATTAAACGACTAGTGTCGACTGGTGTAATTAAACCTTTTGATTTCGAATAATTTGGTACATGCGAATCTTGTCTTCTTGGCAAGATGACTCGTTCACCTTTTTTAGGTAAAGGATCTCGAGCTAGTGAGTTATTGGGTTTAATACATACCGATGTTTGTGGCCCAATGACAGTCACTGCTAGAGGTAATTATGACTATTTCATTACTTTTACCGATGACATGAGTAGATATGGGAATATCTACTTAATGAGGTATAAAAGTGAAGCTTTTGATAAGTTCAAAGTGTTTCAGAATGAAGTAGAAAACCAATTAAATAAGAAGATTAAAGCATTACGATCAGATCGTGGTGGGGAATATTTAAGCAATGACTTTAAAGATCACCTTATAAACTGTGGTATTGTATCTCAGTTAACTCCTCCTGGCACACCACAATTAAATGGTGTGGCTGAAAGGAGGAATCGAACTTTATTAGATATGGTTCAATCGATGATGAGTCAAACAGAGTTACCTAAGTCATTCTGGGGTTTTGCCATTTTATCTGTTGTACAATCACTTAATAAAAGTCCCACTAAAGCAACTGATAAAACTCCATATGAGATATGGAAAGGGAAAGTCCCGAATCTGCGATACATGAAAGTATGGGGTTGTGATGCTTATGTCAAGAGCAAGTTTGACGATAAGCTTGCACCTCGTTCTGAAAAGTGTATTTTTATAGGCTACCCTAAGGAAACTTGTGGATATTACTTCTACAATAGTAACGAGAACAAAGTGTTTGTGGCTCGTGAAGCTGTCTTTCTAGAAAAAGAATTTATTTCTAGAAGACAGAGTGGGAGAAAATTTGAACTTGACGAAGTTCAAGAGCCACAAACTGATATGACAATACAGGAAGATGTTCCTTCTACGTCTGAATCGGTTATTGTTCTGTAACGCCCCGAAAATCAAGCAGGCAGCTCAAAATAGCTCTTTTATTTAACAATAAACAGCAGCGGAAAAACAAGGGCGTCACCGCCGTATTCCTCCTTCGGAGAATACAAGGCTAAACAATTAAAATAAATAAATATTAAAGCTTAAAACTATTTACAACTTATACTTATTATCCTCTATAATGTCAATTCCTCACACTTGACCTTCCCCGATACATGTACCTGAAAAAGAGTGAAAGTAACGGAATCAGCCAACCACAGGCTGAGTATGACTCCAGTTGCCTCCACCGGCCTTATGTCATATTCTTTATTCAATAGAATTCTCCTTATTACCATATATTATCCAATTAACTTACCAAAATACGGCATTCCATGCCAGGAACCAACCCGGTATCCCAAAAACATTATATGTCTATCATACCAACAGGATATATATATATATATATATATATATATATATATATATATATATATATATATATATATATATATATATATATATATTCATATGACACTACTACCGGTATACCATTACTGAAGAGATATAGACATTACCTTTTTTCTCATGGGCCAACGCCCTGGAGCCAACGTCTATAGTACCAACGTTGCTCCCTAGCTTGTATGGAGCCAACACTCCCTTTTTAAAATGGGCCAACGCCCTGGAGCTAATGCTCCCTTTTTAAAATGGGCCAACGCCCTGGAGCTAATGCTCTCTTTTTACTATGGGCCAACGCCCTGGAGCCAACGCCTATAATACCAACGTTGCTCCCTTGTATGGAGCCAACGCTCCTACTGTGTACACAGTTTTTATTCCCTGTAATGTCATCTCAAACCAATAATTGTATCCCGAATGCTACAATTGGCCAATTATACAATATAACAGAAGTACCCTTATCACAGTCATATTTTCATAAGACGGTAACTAATATAACATGTGAGTAGTATAACAATCACAAGATAAAATTAACAATAAAACTAATATAACGGATTATTTCTAATCTCTTATTTAAAGGTAAATAAAGGTAAATAATTACTTATATCGATAAAGGGTCCTGAAATCATACCGTATATATATAAATTGGTTGCTCTGAGGAATGATCGGGATGCCAATTATTGCGTTTCTTTCCTATTCTTCCCTTTTGTGCGTCTAGAGCAAACACAATTTCCCCCCGTAGTCTTAATTTTAATGGGTAAGGATGATTAGTGTAGGTGAGTCATCCCCAACCCCACGTGTAGTTTGTATAGAATTTTGTTTTCTTTTTTTTTTCTTTTCTTTTTCATAATTATCTAATAACGTAGTAAAACCGAAAGTCGTAACGAGGCCCGACAAAATACTCCTAGACAAAAAAAACTAAAATGTAGCCGTCTTCGTGCATACAGAAAAATATACGAGCTTAGTCTATAAAGTCTCTAATGCTCCCATAATTATAATATATATCTTAAAACTAATTTTATTCGGGGTATTACATGTTCCTTCTGAACCTAGGAGGTCAGAAAGGGTTAGTCGCCAGCCTGATAGATACCTTGGTATTATCGAGGAAGATGGTGACTATGAGGTTTTACTTTTAGAAAGTGATGAACCTAAGACCTATAAAGCAGCTATTATGAGTTCTGACTCTAAGCTATGGCTCGAGGCCATGCAATCCGAAATGGATTCCATGTACGATAATCAGGTATGGGACCTGGTTGACTTACCTAAAGATGTTCGACCTCTTCAGTGTAAGTGGATATTCAAGATTAAAATCGGCATGGATGGACATAAAGATGTCTACAAAGCTAGATTGGTTGCAAAAGTTTCACTCAGGTTCATGGTTTACACTATGATGAAACTTTTGCACCAGTTGCTATGCTTAGATCTGTTCGGATAATGTTAGCGATTGCTGCATTTCATGATTATGAGATATGGCAAATGGATGTCAAAACCGCTTTCCTGAACGGGTTTCTGGAAGAGGAAGTGTTCATGACACAACCAGAGGGTTTTGTGGATCCTAAAAATCCTAACAAAGTATGCAAATTTAAGAGATCCATTTATGGTCTTAAGTAAGCGTCAAGAAGTTGGAATCATCGTTTTGGTCATGTTATTAAACAGAATGGTTTTTCTCGAAGTGTTGAGGAACCATGTTTATACATGAAGTTTAGTGGGAGTAAAGTTGTTTTCTTACTTCTTTATGTGGACAACATATTACTCATTGGGAATGATGTTGATATGCTTGCTTCTGTTAAGAAGTGGTTGGGAAATCACTTCCAAATGAAATATTTGGGAGAAGCTCAGCGCATCTTGGGTATCCGGATCTATAGAGATAGACCCAAAAGGATATTAGCATTGAGTCAAGAAGCATATATCGATAAGATTCTTGACCGATTCAATATGAAAAACTCCAAGAGAGGTTTTCTACCTATGGGTACTGGGATCACTTTGAGTAAGTCACAGTGTCCTACTGAGCCTAAGGATATTGAACGTATGAAATAGATTCCCTATGCTTCCGTTGTTGGATCGATCATGTATGATATGATGTGTTCTCGTCCTGATGTCTCGTATGCTTTGAGTATGACTAGTCGTTTTCAGAAAACTCCAGGTGAGAGTCACTGGATAGCCGTCAAGAAAATTCTGAAGTACTTGAGAAGGACTAAAGATTCATTCTTAGTGTTTGGAGGAGAATCTGAATTACGTATAAGAGGTTATACGGATGCCAGTTTCCAAACCGATAGGGATGATTTGAAATCCCAGGCTGGTTTTGTCTTTTTGTTGAACGGAGGGGCGGTTTGCTGGAGAAGTTTCAAGGAGTGCTGGATGCTGATTCTACAACGGAAGTGAGTACATTGCGCCCTACGAAGGCCGCAAAGGAAGCATTTGTTTGGATTAGGCAATTTTTAGAGGGACTGAAAGTAGTTCTGACCGCCGAGGATCCTATCACTTTGTATTGTGATAACAGTGGGGCTATTTTTCAAGCAAAAGAGCCCAAGTCTAGTAACAAGTCTAGGCATGTACTTAGGAAATTTCATGTAATTAGATATTTAATCGAAAGGAAAGAAATTACAGTTTGTAAGGTTGGGACAACTGACAACATCCCTGATCCTTTATCCAAGCCATTGTCTCAAGCTAAACACGATAGTCATGTAGTTTCGATGGGGTTGAGACGAATGCCAGAACTGTTGTAAATTATATGATATGTAATAATCAAAATATTGTATTTATTATTTCATATATGATAAGTTGCATTTATCGTTATATTGATTTTATGTCCGAATTTATATACTTTGTTTTCTCCAAATAGGTTGTAAAGACAATGTCGAACCCTATTAAGTGAACTGGATTAACATTGTATTTTGTCCCTAGTTACTTAATGAGGTGACGTCTCGGAGTGACTATATTGTAAGGCGATAGATGGCAGGTTCGACTGTCATATGGTCATAGTGATGACTGGTCGATTACATAGGCATATTGTGAGACAATTTGTCGGACAGTGACCATTTATAGAGTCCTTTGGTTGCTAGGTCGTGACGAGGATTTCTATTTATTCCTTCGAGTCAATTCTTTAGACTGGTGACTATTTGTCTGAGTTGGTATAGTTTTCCGGTGACTTTGGTTTTTGTTCTAGGTCGCACCGTAAAAGGAGGCCGACGAGCATTTACTGGGTCATTGTGATCTGTATCAAACGAAGAAAATAGGTCAACAGGATTGTCCTTTTAAGTCATATTTCATCTCAAGGCCACTCGAGGAGAGATGACTGTGAATGCGTGGCCACGCTCGGATGCGATCTATAGTAGATTATCCGGTCGACGCAGTCATTCTCCGATCGAGGAAACCACTTTATGATATGATCACGTGCAAGAACGACCTGAAAGACATCTTGCATTGAGTGGGAGATATTATTGGACAAGAGAATTGGTAACGCACACTTGTGTCAAACAAGTGGGAGATTGTTGGAGTAATGTCCTCCACAATGAATGCGTTTACATATTAAATCTCGTAAAAGGAATATCGGAGATTTATTTTATTTATTTGTCAGCTGGTCATCGTTAATCGGTAATGATTGGCTGACTAGAGTTTGACATTACTGTCGTGTGACGGCGGTGATCAGCTGATCCCTTTAGGTCACACCTATAGGATGACGCCCAAATAGAATAAATTAATTGTTTGTATGAGATACGAGATAATTAATTCCTTGTATTATTTGACTCTTAGTTAGTCACATAAATGTATTATTTGATGACGGGTTACGAACTCGGGACAAAGAGATTTATTATTTAATTATGAGATATTTAAATAATAAATGATTAGAATTTATTAATTAATTGTTAATTAATTAATTTTATACGATATGTGTATATGTTTTGAGGTAGAATCAATTAGCTATTATATTTTACAAGAGGTTGTAAAATTAGCTAAATGGGTTAATATTGACACATTGTATGTTGATAATATGGTCTTATGATTATTTAATAGTTAAGTAGTTATTGGTAGTTAATTTATATTATTTAAGGGTTAAATAATTAAATTAATATTTAATTATGTAAGATAATTAAATATAAGACTTATAAGCATTTGTGGGACAAATGTCGAAAACCGAAATGGACCATAAGTAGTCCACATGTTTCGTTTTTTATGAGGACATACAAGTGTCCTTTGTAGTTGATTTTCCACTAAGGATTGTTCCCTTATTTTTGCTATAAATACCCCATTATTCACTTCATTTCCTAGGTTGAAAAAGTTGAAGTAAAATTGGTCCAATTTTAAGCTTAAAACCGGTAGCCCTCTCTTCCTTAAGAGACCAATTTTCCTTCTTATTTTCTTCATCTTATTCATCTAAAAACACATATAATTATCTATTAATAATATTATCATAGTAATAATATTTATTAGTACATAAAATATATTACAAACAAGGATTACTACTAATTTTACCTAGTTAGTAATATAGTAGTTTTTGGGTTGATTATTGGGTGTATCCTTTGGAGACCATCTTTTTGGTGGTTAGTTGTCTTGGAGGATCATCCATTTTCATAGCTCAAGAACAACATCAAGGAAGGAGTCCTTGAGTTGTGCCCTTAACTTACCTTATACAATGTAAGGATTTTCTTGTCTTAAGATGGTTTAATACCATCTTTTATACTTTTTATTTGCATGCATGTAGATTTAGACCACTTTAAATTAATTTGTAATTTTAATATCATAAGATGAGTATTAATTTGGTCTAAATAACTAACACATACTCCAACAGATACGCACAAGACAGCCTTCGGCACACAGTGGGGTATATACTGTTTTACTATTATGCCATTCAGGCTAATCAATGCTGGGGCTACATACCAACGCACCGCGACTACTTTGCTACATGATAATGATGCATAAAGAAGTGGAGGTGTACGTGGATGATATGATTGTCAAATCTAAGAATAGGAAGGGGCACATCGATAACCTGCGTAAATTCTTCCTCAGATTGCGCAAGTACAACATGAGGCTCAATCCTCAGAAATGTGCATTCGGAGTAACGTCAAGCAAGCTTCTGGGGTATGTCATTAGCCAGAGGGGGATAGAAATTGATCCATCCAAGATCAACGCCTTAATCGAGATGTGTGGACACGGGGCCCACCTACGCGCCAAGCCGATCTGTCGGACGCGTAGCGGTCTCTTGAAAGCCATGCTCGGCGGCCTAAAAACTCTTTCGACCAAATCGCTTTAGATCGGTCGGTTTCGTCTCGGCAAGGTCTCGAAACGATTATAGATGTTCGGAGTCGCCACCAAGCATTTGTGGGATGCTTGGAACTCGTTCGAATCCACTTTATACCTCGATCAAACGAAGCACAAAGCAGTGTTTGACATAGGTACTAAAGATAAGGAATCGTTCCCCTTTAGCATCCTATCTCTAGAATGACTCTCGTATGCCCTGGATAAGGTCGTCCACTATCCAAAGTTTCTGAGGAAGAGGTGAACGTACGTATTGGGAAGCCCCTTAATCAGACACCCAATCTCGCCCGCGGTAGCGGCCTCTATTGATCAATCTTGGTTGGTTGAATGCAAAAGTTAATAAAACGGTTTAAATGCTTGAATGCGCATCCATTGGTTTAAACCTAACATGTGAGAGCTTTCTAAGTCGGTTGATTTAATCCAAGTATCAATTATAAGATGTCAAGTTGGATTTAATGTTGATTTGCACGCAAGACGGAAATTAAACATCCATTTACCAAATTAGGTTCATGATGCATAACGTGATCCATTTATTTTAGTAAGGCATTTTGCAAATGCGGTGTTTGAATGAGCAAACTAGTCGTCTGATCCGTCCTGTATTCGGGTTAACCGAAGTCGGGATCATCCTAGACTAGTGCTGGAAAGGGAACAGACCCTGCATCAGGCAGCCAGAAGAGGCGTAAGCCTGTTGGCGATGCAAGAGAGTCTCCCCTAATTTGAAAAATAGACAAAGAAGTGGCCTGTTTAGGCGCGAGTCAGTCAACGATGGAAGACGTGTTCTGACCATTGAAAAATATTTATAAAACGTGTTGAAAAATGGGTATTTGAACCCGTTTTGGTTTGAAAAGGCCGTTTAGACCGCTTTTGTGTTGATTTGAAGAATGAGACTTGAATAATCGTCATTGTTTGGCGATACTCGATGTCGAGTTCGACTTTGCAAGCTTGACATGAATAGTTTTGAAAACTAATTATGAACTAATCGCTTTAAGTTCATTTGAATATAATTAGACGACATTCATCATCGTACTCAGATTAAAATCGGACATGGTATATGGAACCAAGGATGACTTTGTATTGGTGACTAATACATTTATTTGAAAATGTAAAGAAATGAAATAAAAGGCTTTAAAATGCCTTTTAAAATGTAATTAACCAAATATTATCACCGAAACACGGATTAAACCGTCATGGTATTAGGAACCGAGGATGAAAAATGTTTTATGGTTAAAAACTTATAAAAATGACTTGAAAATACTTGAAATGGTAAAAACCGACTACAAATATGAAAATGAAAATAAAGGAAATGAAGAGACCAAACACGGTTTGGATTTAGGGGTGAGGCAGGCTGCTTTAGGCGCGAGCCTGTGTGCTACGTAACTAGCCTCTACCTCAACCAAAAATCCGATTTTGGCTCATTCTTCCCAAGTTTTGGACCATGTTATGCATAATTTAGCATGTTATAGTCATGAAACAAATGAAGACTTGATAAAATAATATTTTTACACCCTCATACTTACATGCTTGGCTTATGGCGAGAAACCGGCGTAAGTGTATCAACTCGTTTGGCCGGAAAACTCGGTTTAAAACCATTTTAGTAAGTAAAAAGAGTGTTTGTTAAGTTTAGTGATGGTGTAGTGGTCGAGATGGTCGGTCAAATGATTTAATGCACGATGACGGTACCAAACTATATGTAAGGCTTATGTTTACGATCGGTAGGTCGTAAACACATGTCGGATTGTGACTTAGGAAGTCGAGTCGAGAATTTTAAGGGAGAAAAGAGGGGGCGGACACTCGCGTAACCTTCAAATGGTTTTATTTGAGGGGTATTTATAAGAAAATGAGTGGTTGTGTGAGTTTTGAGTGACGTGGCCACCTGGGCTGCTCAATGAGGCGCGAGCCATGTCACACGTCTTTGAGGTGTCTTGTCACTATCACACGAAGAAATCATCATTTGTTCTATCCTAGGATTTGGATGAACATGTTTGGTACTTGATTATGTAAGATTCCGGGAAATCTTAACATAGAAGCATTTGAATGGTTTTGTTTTATATGTTTGACTTGGTTTGACTCGTTGTTGGAGTCGGAAATTGAATTTTGAGTCGGTTTTTGGTCCGGTGTCGGTTTTGACACTAGTTAGTGTCATTGCGACCCCGTCGTCATGCATTAAACACTCCAGGTACTTTTAAAAAGTTTTGAAATATTTTATTGTCGAAATCGTTTTAAGTTTTCCGACGTAAAATTGTACACAAACTGTCGATCTAACGCCGTGATTCCAAAGCATGTTGTAGTCCGATAATCATCAGGTGGTTGTTGGAGTACCACTTTGACTGAGGCTTGGACAGGGCGAAAGTCAAAGTAGAGCCCTCAGGTCAATCGAAGATTACAACCTGGAGACCCAAGCGACGTCGAGGCGGCTAGAAAGGATTCGGGCCAAGGACCTGCCGTCTGGAAGGACGACACCAAGGCAACTCGAGGGTACAAGCCAAGGACCTGTCGTCGACTATCCGTGCGGGTCGTTTGAAGTCCGTTAGACTACGTATAAAGGCTCGCCAGCCATAAGAAGGAGTCATACCTAAGGCATCTTCGGGATAGGTCCCTGAGCTGTATGTTGTTTGCGGACAAAGGCTCGCCAGCTGTGTGGAGGAGTCGTGCCCGAGGCATCTTCGGGGTACGTCCTTGATTTGTATCTTGTTTTCCGGCAAAGGCTCAATGGATGTGTTGGGGATATGAAGAGGGCTCGCCAGCCGCGGTGCGTATATGAAGAGGGCTCGCCAGCCGCGGTGCGTTGTAAGGCTCGTCAGCCATTGTGCGTATAAGAAGGGGCTCGCCAGCCGCTGCGCGTTATAAGGCTCGCCAACCATCGTGCGTATAAGAAGGGGCTCGCCAGCCGCTGCGCGTTGTAAGGCTCTCCGGCCATCGTGCGTTGTAAGGCTCGCCAACCATGTTGGAGTGTGCTGCGTTGTGAGGCTCGCTTGCCATATCGAAGGTCGATTGATCTAACGTGGGGAAATTGCCGTGATAGGCTTGTTCTGAGCAGTTTGTTTGAATTGACCGACTTCATGAGGAAGCCCCCGATATCCTGTTGGGGAATCTTGGTGTTTGTTTGCGGTGCCGGAAAGGGATAGGTTTGTGAGCCTAGTCCCCAAGGGCGACAATGATTTTTTGAATCCCGAGGAGATACAATGGTTTTTTTGTCACCGTTGATTTTATAGGAAGAGACAGATGAGGGCTCTGTCGTTTGATGTGTGTTTGGAGAGGACGATTTCAATTTCGTCTTTCCGTAATTTGAAAATTTGTGGGAATGGCGGGTTTGAGACCTGCCATTGATTCTGTCTTTGATAGATGGGGGGCTTTTGAATGCCGCCGTGGCAAAATAGTGAGTTCTGATTTTTCACTATTATTTTGAAATTGACGGTTTTAATTGCCGTCGTTGAAACTTGAAGGAATAGCGAATTTGGAATTTTCACTATTATTCTGAAATTGACGACTTTAATTGCCGTCGTTGAAGGAATAGTGAATTTTAAATTTTCACTATTATTTTTGAAATGACGGTCTTAATTGCCGTCGTTCGAAATTTTGAAGAAATAGTGAATTTTGAATTTTCACTATTATTTTTGAAATGACGGTTTTAATTGCCGTCGTTTGAAATTTTAAATAAATAGTGAATTTTGAATTTTCACTATTATTGTTTTAAATGAAATGGCGGTTTTAATTACCGTCGTTTGAAATTTTGAAGAAATAGTGAATTTTGAATTTTCACTATTATTTTTGAAATGACGGTTTTAATTGCCGTCGTTTGAAATTGATAATTCGTGTGGGAAATTGGGCCAAAGCCCAAAATTTCGCTGAAAAAGCAAGGGGACACCCCATTGAGGCGCGAGTTCTTTGGTGATAGAAGGGAGCTTCCCTATTTTTGTAGAAAAGATGCGAGATCAGGCCGTTCTCATTTCTCACTTCGTCTTCTCCATAAACTCGACAAACAATCAAAAAAATCACCATTTTTGGGTTTTCTTCTTGCTTGTTTTTGCGTCATTATCATCATGTCATCTCAAGGTACGTAAACTGTGACACCCCCATACTCCAAGTGCCTTACCAGGACCACTTAAGGTATGCAAACGTCACCATCTCGGTTACTCGAGGCCATGATACTCAAATCGACAATAGCAAAACGTATTTAAATGATAATAAATTTAGGTGAAACATAAAGGTTCCAAAAACTGTCAAAAGGAAATACAACTGTTCTCCAAAAACTAGAGTACTCAACAACTAAATAAAACACAGAGGAAGACTCTAAGACCAGTGGTGACTTCATCCCAGCTATCCCTCACATAAGCCATCATACCTGCTCAACAACTGCTAACCATCCCCGAATGGATCACCACAGTTATTAAAACATTTAAACGAGGTCAGTACTGATTACATAAAACAAACACCATAAAGGAACAATATCACAAACAGCACAAACAGCTCAACGACACAACAATCCTCTAAACTCCATAATCAATCTCAACACAACTGACTACACACTAAAGTGTGTAGTCCCGCCAGGGTACCCATCGCAACAAGTACTCCACACCGCTAGTGGGGCACCGCAGCCGTACTCACCAAATCCCCGCTCATCACCACTGAGCGATAAACCCAAGTTTTCTTAATGTGAACATCCCCTCCTGTGGCGGGTTCCACAGAGGGCAAACCAAGGGAGTGAAGCCACTCTCGCAAGTGACTCCACTCAGCCAGGGACGTGCCCCGAAGATCACAGACATATACAAACCAATCAACAATATGAAAACAACAACCGTCTAACAACTCAACAATACAATCCTAGAGAGAGAAAATCCTCTCTAGAAAATTAGGGTTTCAGTTGCAAATGGCAAAGAGACCAAAACCTAAATCTTCTCTCAATAAGCGCAAACCTAAATCCAAAGCTAAATTACGACTTTCCTTTACTAACGTTGATAATCTTCATCTTGATAGTAGTGACGATATGGAACAATCTCATGATTTGATCATACCTTCGACAAATTCTACAGAAATTCCCGCAACCAGTTCTGCTGCTGAGATAGGGGTTCCGCAATCTGCTGATGCTAAAGCCACGAAGCCGGTTAGTGAGATTGTGGGGATTCCTGTCATCAACCTGGATGTGGTGGTGGAAGACGATGTTGATTCAGATGTTGAAGAGGCTTCTTCTGCTGAGGAGACGGGGTGGACTACAGTTACTGGTAGGAATCGTAACCGCCCTCCTAGTCCTAAATCTAAAGAGCTCATTCAGATTACAATGGAAGATATCAAACCGGAACTTGATTATTGGTCCACTGCTGTTATTTGTTATGTTCTGGGAGGGAACCCACCCTGGGCTAAGATGTCAGCTTTCATTAATAGTATTTTGGGGAAATATAAATTTGACAAAATTTGCTTTCTCCCTAATGGTGCCTTCCTTGTTCACTTTCCCACTATGGAATGTAAAGACTTGGTCTTGAAGCAGGGTTTTCCCATGTTTGAAAACAAACCCCTTATTGTCAAACCCTGGACTGCTAATGCTTCTATGGCTAAAGAGCCCGTTAAAGCTGTCCCTGTGTTGATTCGCCTGTGTGGGCTAGGACTTAAGTTTTGGGGAGTGAAATGTTTGGAAAAGCTTGCTTCTTTGGTTGGACACTATATGATACTTGATGAAGCTACTCTGGATAAGACCCGAATTGGATATGCAAGAATCATGGTAGAAGTCAATGTTGGACAAGAATTCCCTGATAAGATTTACTTCAAGGATGAAAATGGTAATGAAGTATGTGTGTGTGTAGAGTATGAATGTAAGCCAGTGGTGTGTGGATCTTGTAGAGGTGTTGGGCATTCTAAGGAGGAATGTAAGAAGAAGTCTGCTGCTCCTAAGACAGTTCAGGTCTGGAGGCCAGTAGTTAAACCTGCTACCAAAGTCAACTCTCCACCACCTGGTTCTTCTCAACCTATCAGTGAATCTCCTCCTACAGAGGTACCATTTGGAGGACCTACAATTCATAACTCATCTATGATTCCAATTTCTGCTAGTCCTATTATACAGATTTCTAGGCAGGAACATGTGGTACCATCACACCTTAGCCCTGGGAAAACGTACTTAGAGGCTTTGTCACCTTCAAAAGACAAAGGCAAGAGTGTGTTGGTTGAATCAGAGGGGAGTGATAGTGAACATACTAATGGTAATGGATAATCTTGGTTTTGGAATGTTAGAGGAATAAATAACCCAAATAAGCAATTAGAAGTTAGGAGATTTCTTTATCAGAATAAGATTGCCTTATTTGGTCTAGTTGAGACTAAAATTAAAGCTGCTGATTTCCTTTATGTTCTGCATAATTTAGGACACCAATGGGAAGGTGTCAACAATAATATTCATCATCCTGGGGGACGAGTTTGGATTATTTGGATACCTCAGCTCTTCAATGTTCAATTTCTTTCAAGCTCTGATCAGCATATCACTGTGGATGTTACTGAGATTAGTACTGGGGATAGCTTTATATATACTGTGGTGTATGGCTCCAATTCTGAGATTGATAGACAGAGGCTTTGGACTCAGCTCAATCATACAAAAGATCATACTGACAAAGCCTGGTGCCTTTGTGGTGACTTTAATTCCCTACTTAATTTTAATGAAAGGTTGGGGAGTGAGGTTCTTTGGTCTGAGATTAGAGAGTTTAGGCAATGTGTGGATTATTGTGGGGTGACTGATATTCAAGCCCATGGTTCTTACTTCACCTGGAACAACAAGCACTCTCCTTCTTCTCGTGTATTTTCTAGAATTGACAGATGTCTCATCAACATTGAATGGACTTTCCTATACCCTGACAGTACTGCTTTCTTCATGAATGAAGGTATTTTTGACCACTGCCCCTGCATTTGTCAGCGTAGACCTACTGAGATTCCTAGAAGGCCCTCTTTTAAATACTTCAACATGTGGAGCTTGGACCCTTCTTTCACAAATATCATTAATCAGGAATGGGGGAAGTCTATTGCAGGGGTCAAGATGTTCCAAGTTGTCTCAAAACTCAAGGCTTTAAAAAAGCCTCTCAAATCTTTGAACAAAAACAAGTTTTCTGACATTGAAAAAAGTGCTGAGATTTCTAAACTCTTGCTTGATGATCTTCAGTCTCAGATGCATAATAACCCTCATGATCAACATATCCTTGCTGCTGAACGAGAAGCTGCTGCTTCTTATAGACATCTGAGTCAAGCTTCTGCTAGCTTTTTACATCAGAAAGCCAAAGTGGAATGGAATCTGGGGGGTGATGAGAACTCAAGGTTCTTTCATAGTAAAATTAAAGCTCGACAGATCCATAATAAGGTCTTCCAAATAGCTGATGCTTCTGGTATCATTCATCAGGATGCTCATGCTATTGAGCAAGCCTTCTTGGACTATTACTCTCATCTCCTGGGCTCCTCTAGTGCTTCTGCAAAAGTTCACAAGCCTACTGTCACAACTGGCACTTGCATCACTGAGGATCATATCAATCCTCTGCTGCAGCCTGTTACTAATGATGAAATCAAGGTTTGCATTTTCTCTATTCCTGCTGCTAAAAGTCCA
Source organism: Silene latifolia (assembly GCF_048544455.1). NCBI lineage: Eukaryota > Viridiplantae > Streptophyta > Magnoliopsida > Caryophyllales > Caryophyllaceae > Silene > Silene latifolia. The sequence goes on along the minus strand of NC_133526.1, from coordinate 34,397,170 downwards.
GGACTTGACGGTTACACTAGTCAGTTTTTCAAGGACTCTTGGGATATTATTGGTGATGATGTGTGCTCTGCTATTCATGATTTTTTTCTAACTGGTAAGATGCTTAAGCAGCTTAACACTACTAGCATCACTTTGATCCCTAAAGTTTCTAACCCTAAGAGTGTTCTAGAATTTAGACCCATAGCTTGTTGTAACACCCTCTATAAGTGTATTGCCAAGCTACTTTGCAACAGACTGGGTAAAATTCTACCTGACATTGTGAATGTAAGTCAAGGAGGGTTTGTGAAGGGTAGGAACATTGTGGAAAATGTTCTCATTTGCCAAGACATTGTGAGATTATATAAGAGAAAGGCTGCTTCTCCTCATTGTCTTCTCAAGATTGACTTGAAGAAAGCCTATGATAGTGTTGAATGGGATTTCTTGCATCAGATGCTTAAGGCTTTAAAATTCCCTAAGAAATTCATTACTTGGATTATGGTATGTGTAACTTCTCCTTCATATTCCTTATCTTTAAATGGCAATTCATTTGGTTTCTTCCATGGCAAGAGAGGACTTAGACAAGGTGATCCTCTTTCCCCTCTGCTTTTCACCATCTGCATGGAATATTTATCCAGAATTCTTAGTGTGGTTGGGCATCAGGAATACTTCAGATTTCACCCTATGCGTTCTCACTTGAAATTGAACCACCTGCTCTTTGCTGATGACTTGCTTTTATTCTGCAAAGGCAATGACACTTCTATAATGTGGATTCTTAGAGCCTTCTCCACGTTTTCAGCTGCTTCTGGCTTGCATCTTAACAAGGACAAAACTGAAATATATTTTAATGGTGTCAGGTCTCAGATCAAAGCTGATATTCTCCAAATATCTGGGTTTAAGGAAGGTGCTCTTCCATTCAAATACTTAGGAATTCCTATCTCTTCCAAGAAGTTAACTAAGAATGAAGGGATGAAATTACTTGATAGGATCACTGCTAGGATTAGGTCTTGGGGGGCTAAGCATTTATCCTATGCTGGCAGGCTTACCTTAGTCACTTCTGTCCTCCACACCTTGCATTCTTATTGGGCCTCTATTTTCCTTATTCCTAATTGTATCATGAATAGAATTGATAGCATTTGCAGGAATTATCTTTGGGGGGCGGTACCCACTTTGTCAATTGGGATCAATGTTGTTCACCTAAAGAAGAAGGTGGTTTAGGTATTAAAAATGCCAAAGTTTGGAACACGGCTATGCTTGGCAAATATGTTTGGTGGGTTGCATCCAAGAAAGACCATTTATGGGTTAAATGGATTAATCATGTCTACTTGAAGGGTACCCACTGGACTCACTATTCTCCTCCACAAGATTGTAGTTGGTCCTGGAAAAAAATTGCTCATATCATGGCTAAGATGAAGAATGCGTATTCCTCTGATCTATGGTTGGCTTCTGTTGATGATTACACTATCAGAGGTGGATACAATTGGTTGAGACAGAGTAACCCTTGTATTTCTTGGTGGAAGATTTGTTAGAGTGTTATGAATGTTTCTAGAACTTCCTTCATTTACTGGGCAGCTAACCTTGGCAGGTTACTTACTAGGGATAGACTTGCTCGTATGGGAGGAGGTCCTGATATGTTATGTTACCTTTGTCAGAATGCTACTGAAAGTCATTCTCATCTGTTTTTTAAATGCCCTTTTAGTAGCCAATGTGTGCTTCTATTACAAGCTAAGCTCCAGGTGAACTTCAAACCTAATGATATTGCTCTATGGAACAGAAGGGGAAGAAGGAACAACATTCTCAGAAGAAGGATCATTTATGCTTGCCATGTTCATCTAACCTATCTGATTTGGCAAGTACGTAACAAAACTAGACTTATGCAGCATGTGATTCATCCCAAAGTGATTGCCTCTCAAGCAGTTCAGGGAGTTTTGTCTCGTTTTTGGGCCAGGAATTTATCAGCTATCCCCAGTTCTGATGAAGTTTGGATTAGAACTATGGCTTAGGAGTTGTTCTTTGAGTTAAATTGCTTTATTTTGTGATCATGGGCAGTCTGTTGCCATGGTTTAGTTGTTTTCAGATTTTGTCTTCAAACTTGGATGATGTATATTTTGTTGATATATATATACTTACACTTTCCCAAAAAAAAAACACAATACAATCAATCTTTAATCACAACAACCATCACCACACATTATGTAACTAATACAGAGTAGGAAAACCCTACCTGGAACAACAATCACCAAGACCGTCATAATCAGCTAATCAACATCGTCCTTCACTTAAATTACTTCCTATCAAACATACAATCATAGAATCACAATCTAACATCAACAATACTCCCCAAAACCCACAAATTACCCAATTAGGGTTTCAACCAACTTTAACAAAATATTATAAAAATTATATAAAAATCTTACCCTCGACACAAGGATCACAACAGCGTAAAGAACAAGAAGATCCGACACTCCTAGCATTGGGGATTTGTTAAGAATGCGAGGAGCACACTTACGTAACTTCTTTTCTTCTCAAAAGGGGTTTTTAGAATGATAAAAGAGATTAAGAAAGATGACGGAGGCTTTATATACTAATCCCGCATTATTAACAAAAATCGTCAAAATCACCCGTAAAACACACTTACTCGATCGAGTAAGTGACATACTTGATCGAGTGGCCCTTACTCGATCGAGTGCCACACGTACTCGATTGAGTACCCATCGGGCAGACTACTGTTTTGCGTAAAAACATACTTACTCGACAGAGAAAGCCCCACTCGATAGAGTACCCATAGACATAGAAAACCGTAGTATTACAGTCTTCCCTCCTTAAAAGAAACTTCGTCCCCGAAGTTCAACCCATGCATAAAAACAAACGTACTAACTCGATTAAGACACAACAACGTAACTACGAACTTAAAACAAAACCCCAACCTATAAAACAAGAAATCTTAATGCCAACTCCACCAACTAAGCCTACCTCCCCAACACGGCTCACGATATCGTATCAACTACGTCATAGTCTCTCTCGACACCAACTCCAAACACTACCAACTACTATCCACAAACGGTGCTAGATCCGTAACATATTATCTACTAGCAAATCCTATGTCAAGACACTCATAACATCAAACGGAATGTTACATTCTACCACCCTTAAAAGGAACTTTGTCCTCGAAGTTTACTCACACTCATAAACATCATCGTCATCCCACTGTCAACACTCTCGAACTCATAAACATCATCATCCAACTGTCAACACTATCGAAATATTCTCCCATTCCTAAACATCGAACTACTACAAGCACGACCATGACCTTTTAACAAAATCAATCACAACAAAGATCCATCCTTTATGCTACACCAACACTCTATTTCCAAATATACTACAACATTCACAACCATGAAACTCTCTTTTATTGCATCCTACTCCTCTTAAGACAAATGTTACGTCCTCGTAACTCACTAATACTAAATCCTAGCTATATCTTCTCATTATCCTCATCACCACCGCATGTCAAAGATAACCGCTTATTATCTAAACACTTACCATTCCTATATCCAAGGCTCTCTTACTTAACCACTTCTCATACCTCAGTTCACTCGGCATACGACCTAACCTATACCACAAAATCTTTAGCTTAACCAAAACTTCAACTGTTCCCTAATACCGCCAAAAGAACATAGTCCTCTATATATGCACCCATATCCACACTCAAAACCCACGATCAACAATTATTACACATACTCACACTAGATCCTCAAGTTCTCCCTTTTATTACCACAAACTCATCCACAACTTACCATGATACTAATGTCCAACACCCTATACTCACTGTCTCAACAAAAGAATATGGACCACCTGCAACTTTCAGATCTGTACAACACATGTTCTACGAATCACTTGTTATTACTAAGTCAACAATTGCCTCATCTAAAAGAACATCACAAGTACTCCAACAACCTCTCGCAACTGTGTCCCCTCATCAAGATATCACTATACCATGACAACAACGAAAACATAAACAACTCTTTTCCCTATCATACTCTACCTTTACTCCCAAACTAAAACTGGTAAGAGACATCAATAAACAAAACAACCGTCTATATGTATAACCCGAAACTCACAGGAAGAAACATCAAATAAAACAATAAGGTATGTATAACTGGTATGTACTTTCGAAACTCAAATCGTAATCATCCCGCCTACTCCACCACAACCGGTGACGGCATCGCAACACCGCCGCCAACAGCCGCACCGCAGCGCGAAAATACCCGCATCACAACACGAAGTGTCGTGCCTGGATCACCACCCGAGGCATAACAATTATATAGATAAACATCACAACCACATACAATTCCCATAAACGCTGACTCAGTATAACTTTCCGGACAAGAAAACTTACTCAAAACTGCTTTACTAGATCATAACACAACATATTATATGGAATAAACAGACAAGAATCTCATGAACATTATCCATACCTTTTCACGGAATAAACATATATCATGAATACACATACAAGTATAACTAGCCATGCCAGATCACCCAAACTATCACTTTTGAACATCATTCCATTAGGTTACCGTATCCAACATATATTACAGAACATTCAGATAAAAACTTTATAACTATCACACCATACCACTTATCATGAGGTCAGAACCTCACACAAACGTTTATACACATCATAGACCCATAATCACATCCAACTAGTCAATCCTGATCATGTAAGTTACCATCCGATAAAGGTTACCTCTCTCCCGAGCTTAACTCATATGCCCCTCACACACATTCTTCCATTCGTATAACCAGCACCTTCTGCCATATATAACCATACAACTAACACTCACTACTAGAAACCGCCTCATAAGACTACATCTTATACTTCCTCACAACCATACATATCAACCTGGTCTTTACAAAATCAACCTCTTTAGATTGGCCATCTTTCCTATTTTTCATCACCCTTGACCACTAGTGATAACACCTCAACACTACCACCGTTCAGACATCAAACCTCTTACACTCCCCTCTAAATATAACAGTTCATTTCCTATCTTCGGTTAACATTCCAAATAACTAAAATAAAATTTACCAACAAAATTTACCTCAACATTCTTCCCAATATTATCCTTAATTTTATCGTCATCTAACTCTCCACCAAAATCTCATATCGTGCAGATACTCTACCAACTTCTTACTCCCTTAATTCCTCGAAACTCATGACTAATCATGTTGTCCTGAAACTCCTATATACCATTAACCAACATCCTCGAGACAATATTAGACATCCCGACGATTCTTACTTTTATATCACATAACTCCGGTGAAATTTTCCTAGTTTTACTCCCCTCATTCTTTTCTATTTACACTCGACAAAATCAATTAACCATTCAACTCCTTATTACTTCTACCTAACTCTTTAGTGCTCCGGTTACCTTCTCATTTCTCCAAAACTCACATCTCATAATTTCGTATCGATATCATCTCACTCTTTCTTACCATGGATCTTCTCTCATTATGCTATCACTCGCACTTGACACTAATCCATCCATAAATCAACGTTCACTGTTCAAACAATTGCATCTCCCTTGTACATCTCTAGAAATCAAAATTCATTTCATACCGTTAATTGCCCAAGGAAATCACACATTAGTTTCACCTCTTGACAATACAAATTCCCAAACTCACTCACTATCTGTAAATCCACGTCGTGACATGACTCCATTGAGTTCACTATATACCACTCTTCTCCATATCTCTACATCGATCTTTCATTACATACACTCTTAACCAACACAATCTAACCATCTCCCTCCATAATTCCTTATACATCTCGAGTTGCTACTATTCTCATCCTTCCTTTAAATCTTTTCATTCTCACGTTTCTTAGACTTACATCATCCCTTGCCCATATCCACTTACTTTTATATTACTCAACACACAATCATATCACGCATCTCATCTCACAAAACATGCTCCATGCCTCAATAAGCCTTACTAATCTTCCTTTTTCTCTTTCCACTATTTATCACAACCACATATAACTCATGTCCTCCCCGCCGAACTCATATTCACCACAGGTGCCACACCTTACAGCATAAGATCGGTTAACTTACGCACCAGGACCAACACATACGTAAAATAATGCATAAAGAAGCGAAAGAACACCTTTCAATTAAACATAACATGCAACGAGGTCAAAACATAAGCATATGACCCAAAACAGATGTCACTAGATCGAGTACAGGCCACTCGATCGAGTAAGTGACTTACTCAATCGAGTAGGTGAAGGTCAAAGGCACGTAAAACAAATTACCAGGACTACTCGATCGAGTAAGGGTTACTCGATCGAGTAACAAGAGGTGCACTCGATCGAGTAAAGGCCACTCGATCGAGTACCCTACGCATTTCTCAGCACCGTCCAATTTTCGTAAAACGGTCATAACTCACTCGTTTCTTGGTCATTTTGGGCGTGTGACCTATCGTTAGAATCGTAACAGAACAAGCTATCACTTCCAATTAGAATCTTATCAAAATAAAATATAAATCTCAATTTATAATAGTTTAAAGAGAACCTCTCTATAATCGAAAAAAAACACAACTACTTGATTTTTACTTCCAAACAACTTAAACGACAACAAGGTAAACAAAAACAACTCAATACTCATAAAACCAGTATTCCTAATCACATGTTACTATCTTCAAAAGACAAGCAACAACATTCATCATGCACATAGATTATTTAACTTGTCAATCATGATTTACCCACATGCATTTATTCTATACCTTTACGTACAACAATAACATAATATACGACATAAAATTCTCTATTCACATGTTACTAACATAGCAAAAGTAGAAAATCCACTTCCATCACATAAACATGTTCTCTACATGAATTTCATATTCTCATGTAATTCCTTACTTTATCTTTTCAAACCAATTCATCCATTACAACTACACACTTCATACAACATATACATATGAACAATAGTGGACAAGTACATAAACTTATTATACAACTTTACGCAAACAAAATATGCGTATACGACACAACATTACTATTCACATATTACCATTATACCACATTATAAATCATCCATCCTACAACATCATTATTCATCACCTATTCTCATATCTGAACTACTCCCCTTTTTGTACCACATCATTAATCATTCTCATATACCTTTCCCACAATTCCAAACAACATTGTAAACCAACTATCATGCAACATGCTTATTCACAACACTTTATCATATAACCACTTCATCATTTTCCATTTCTATACAACACACCATCCAACATACGCAATAGAACATTAGAAAACACGTAGCGATCCCATGACACCCCATAGTGACCGGTTTAAAGTTGTAGGGCGAGTTCGCGACTTTAGGACGTCTCCCAAGTCTTTGCATTAGCTCCTATAACTCCTACCAGGGTTCATTTTAGTTTGACTCCCTATGTTCATTAGGTTCATTGGTTACAGATTTCAATATCGTCGCTCTGATACCACTTTGTGACACCCCCATACTCCAAGTGCCTTACCAGGACACTTAAGGTATGAAAACGTCACCATCTCGATTACCCGAGGCCATGATACTCAAATAGACAATAACGAAACGTATTTAAATGATAATAAAGTTTAGGTGAAACATCAAGGTTCCAAAAACTGTCAAAAGGAAATACAACTGTTCTCCAAAAACAAGAGTACTCAACAACTAAATAAAACACAGCGGAAGACTCTAAAACCGGTGGTGACTCCATCCCAGCTATCCCTCGCATAAGCCATCATACCTGCTCAACAACTGCTCACCATCCCCGAATGGATCACCACAATTTTTAAAACATTTAAACGGGGTCAGTACTGATTACACAAAACAAACACCATAAAAGAACAATATCACAAACAGCATAAATAGCTCAACAACACAGCAATCCTCCAAACTCCATAATCAATGTGTAGTCCTGCTAGAGTACCCATCGCAACAAGTACTCCACACCGCCAGTGGAGGACTGCAGTCGTACCCACCAAATCCTCGCTCATCACCATTGAGCGATAAACCCAAGTTTCCTTAATGTGCACATCCCCTCCTGTGGCGGGTTCCACAGAGGGTGAACCAACGGCGTGAAGCCACTCCCACAAGTGACTCCACTCAGCCAGGGACGCGCCCCGAAGATCACAGACAGATACAAACCAATCAACAATATGAAAACAACAACCGTCTAACAACTCAACAATACAATCAATATTTAATCACAACAACCATCACCACACATTATGTAACTAATACTGAGTAGGGAAACCCAACCTGGTACAGCAATCACCAAGACCGTCACAATCAGCTAATCAACATCGTCCTGCACTGAAATTACTTCCTATCAAACATACAATCATACAATCACAATCTAACATCAACAATACTGCCCAAAACACATAAATTACCCAATTAGGGTTTCAACCAACTTTAACAAAACATTATAAAAATTACATAAAAAGCTTACCCTCGACACAAGGATCACAACGACGTAAAGAACAAGATGATCCGACACTCCTAGCCTTGGGGATTTGTTAACAATGCGAGGAGCACACTTACGTAACTTTTTTTCTTCTTAAAAGGGGTTTTTAGAATGATAAAAGAGATTAAGAAAGATGACGGAGACTTTATATACTAATCCCGCATTATTAACAAAACCCGTTAAAATCACCCGTAAAACACACTTACTCGATCGAGTAAGTGACATACTCGATCGAGTGCCCCTTACTCGATCGAGTGCCACAGGTACTCGATCGAGTACCCATCAGGCAGACTATTGTTTTGTGTAAAAACATACTTACTCGACAGAGTAAGCCCCACTCGATAGAGTACCCATAGACATAGAAAACCGTAGTATTACATAAACCCTCTTGAATCCATTTGAATTTGTTGGTCTTTTTTTGTTGATTGAATTAGGGCGAATTTTTATACCGTCAAAAATCGAATCGGGCGTTTTTGATTGAGCCCATTTTGAGTGAAATTGAAGATTGCATTAGGTTAGAAACTTGTTTAGGAGTATAGGGGTGCTTTGAGTTTGCATTTTGGTCCCCGTTCCCGCTCCCTATGCTTGAAAATCGTGAATGAGACGAGAAAATCGTCTCATTTCACAAATGTCGAGTTTGTTTGCTCGAGTTGTGTGCCCCACTAGGTTGCATTGTAGTCTGGGAAGACCGTGTTTGACAGTCTGAACCTTCGTTGGGTATTGTGGGCAAAATTGGAATTCGCTTTTGAAGCGGTCTCCTGTCTGACGAAATAAGCGCCTGTTTGGGCATGAATTGAGTCAGATTGTTTTGAAATGGACCTTATTGGTAGTTTAGGTCGCTTTGAGACGTGGTAAAGTCATGTTGTCTCGTTTTGGTCGTGTTTTTAAATTTTGACTGGTTCGTGCTCAAATTGGCGTAAGATTGCCTTTTGAGTTGTAGAAAATACCCCATTGCATCGGGAACGTATTTTGGGTTACTGGCGGACCTTGTGTGGGTCTTGAGGTGTAGTTTTTGTTTGTCGTTGGTTTGACTCGTCTTTTGCTTGAAAAGAAGGGCGAGTCATTTTTTTGTGCGTTTTTGTAGATTGTTTTGTTTGGTTGGGTTTGGGCGGGATTGCCCTTGTTTTGCATTGCAGGTTTTTTGGATTTGTCCATTTTCTACCGTCGTAATGACGAAATTTCGGCTGACATCCTTTTTTTGTTCTTCTGATTGCAGGGGAGTGCTCGAGCTGTCGGGTCTATTGCTCAGACTTTGGAGGACCTGTTCGGGACTGGGCCAGTTAGTACTCCGGCCAGTGCACCAGACGTGACCGTGGAGGACGCTACTGAGGAGGAGGGGCCCCCCGAGGAGGCTGTTAGGGCTGGTAGAGCCGATGAGGTTCATGAGGGGCCCGTTGTTGGGGCTGCTGGCGTTGTGGGAGCCACTGAGGCTCGGGAGGAGCCTGTTGTAGGGGATGCTTACGTTGAGAGAGCTCTGACAGGGTCTAAGGCTGGTACCTCGGGGAGGCGGGTTATTAAGAGGAGGGTTCCTCGGCCGATCAGACGTGAGTTACAGAATGTCGTTAGGGTCGTTGAGATGCCTCATATCCGTCATGTCGAGTCTCGTGGTCAGAAGAGACGGAGGGCGGAGACGGTTAAGGACGACGTTCACGTCGTGGGTTGGGAGGCCAGACGGGCCACAGCTCCGCGGGGGCTGAACCTGCGGGCGGCGCCTGCTTGGGCCGAGGGTTTTGACGCCAGCCGGCTGTTGCTTCGGCTGGACAGACACATTTCATACCGTGCGCATGAGGGCCTGGTGAGTCGTGTCACTTGATTGAACTTTCGTTATTCCTGGCATTCCAGACCTGGATAAGTGTTCTTACGTTGTTTATTTTTGATTTCAGGAGATCGGCACCATGAGGACTTTCTCAAGCTTCTCCACTTGTCTGGGTTTCTACGACGTTCTCCGAGCCGGTATGAGGGCGCTGATAGAGAGGTCGGCTTTGGGGCCGTTGGTGGCTGCTTGGCGGGATATTCACAGGTCTTCAATTAGGTCAAAATTGTGTCTGATCCGTGCCATGTTGGACCGGTACTGGGATACAACGTTGTCGTTTCACATGGAGTTTGGGGAGGTCGGTGTGACTTTAGAGGATTTTGCCATGATATCTGGCCTCCCCTGTGGTGAGACACCTGTTGAGTTCTCGGAGACGCCGGAGAGAGTGTCATGTCCCGCGGTTACTCATTTGATCGGCAGTGTTTTGCCCGAGCCATCTGACATCACTTCGTACCTAATTGCGAGCTCGTATGTGAGGGACCACTTCAGAGGGAGAGTGGTGGGTTACGCTCCGGCGCCGTTGGCGAGTCCAGAGGCTGAGGCTAGAGCTGACGCGCAGGAGGCACAGTTGTGGTTGTGGAACTTCTTGGGTACCACGTACTTTGGTGACAAGGGTGAGCACTTCTCGGCCAAGGTACTTCCTCTTCTTGCTGACCTTGACACTTTGGGTCAGTTTGACTGGGTTACGCTGGCTTTGGCGAGTTTTACCCGGTACTTGCACGCAAAGGTGCGTCCGGAGGCAGTGGGGGATGGTAGTGCCCCAGCTTTGGTTGGTCCCGGCTTCATCTTGGAGGTATGAGTGTTTTTTGTAGTTTTTGTTAAGTTTGATTTTGACTTTGATTTTGATTTTGATTTTGATTTTGATTTTGATTTTGGCAATTTTTTTAAAGATTGGGTGATTTCTGTTTGCTGTGTTTGGTTACATGCTTGGTTGTATGTTTACTTCACCCCCCTGCGTCCGAGGACTACCGGTGGCGTCCCTTAGACTTACCCTACTGTGACGGCCTGGACGGTGGCTCGGAAGAAGTCGACCAAGTCGACTTACGAGGACTGTAGGCGTCGTGTGAACGCCCTTCAAGTTGCTGACGTAAGTTGTTTTATTTCATCCCTTTTGTTTCGTAGAACAGATAGAGATAGGAAGACTAGGTAGCTTAGGAAGCCCCCAGATAGTTGATTAGACTTGCTCTGAGTGCAGTTTGTTGGGTGGCCTTGGGAGCACTACACAGACGTGTCGGCCACTGTTAGGGAGCCTCTACGACCTCGCAGCTCCCAGCGTTTGTACCTCGAGACGGCGATCGAGCCGGTTTGGTACCTGGGCGAGCGCTTAGCTCGTTAGTGCTTTACTGAGACTTTTATGGTACCAGTCGATCCGCCTAGGGTGTTGTTCCAGGACTCGACGCCCGACGAGGTCGAGGAGCACCTTCACGGTCAGGGAGGTGAGGAGCTATTACGGTGGGAGGCCGACTACGACACCTTCCGATTGTCGAGGCTTGCCTGGTACCTGATCGAGGTATGTTTTCCTATGTTATTTGTTTTCATTGTCTCCTTTGATGGAAGGCTTTGTTACCTTTGATGTGGACCCGAATTGCAGGGGGTCGATGCGTTGATGAGGACTTAGCAGAGACCACCATTCAGGGGTCGGATGCTGAGGAGCTACAGCTGTACCTGCCAGAGCCTGTGGTCGCTTAGGTGACCGATGCTGGCATGGAGTGAAGGTTGACTGTTCTGAGGATGAGTTTCTGATTTGAAAACTCTTCCTCATTTATATTTTGCATTGCGTTGCATTGAAGTACCTTCTTGGTTGTAGGTGACGACCGCTAGTCATTAGGCTTTGTGGCTGATGGCTAACCGGTGGAGGGCACTTGCTGGTGACCTGGCTGCGAGAGAGGCTCGGCTTGCTCAGGTACTTTTTGTAGGTTTTTTTTTTGTGTATTTTGTGTTGCATTTTATGTTTTTAGATCTTAATGATCTGTATTTGTGTTTTGTAGGGTGCTGCGAATCCGGCGGAGCTCGCTCGGTTCCGTGCCGAGTTGGACACAGCCAAGTCGACGATCCAGGCCCAGGGGTTGGGGATCACCAGTCGAGACCAGGAGTTGAGGCGTCGTGAGGACGCGTTGCGGAGCCGAGATGCGGAGATTGCTTCCCTCAGGGCTCAGTTGGCTGCGGCGGAGGAGCATCACGTCACGATAGAGTACGAGACGCTGGAGAGTTCTCTGAAGAGGGAGCCCGAGCAGATGGTGGTGTCTGCCTTGCCCGCGACTCCTCATGAGACCGAGACTGGTCCGACGGGAGGTGCTGAGTAGTTGTAGTTGTTTGTCCATGTCTTGGACTCTTGTTTGTACATATTTACATTTTACGTGAAGCGGTTTGTATATATATGTTTTTGGATTGTGGTTTATTTTGTGATTTTTGGCTTTTTTTTGTGTGTTGTATTTTGGAGAAGGGCTGTCGGCTGTCAGTTCCCCTTTGCTTCATACTAGTTCATGCATCGTTAGTGTAGAAAACAGGCAACAGTTAGCACATACGCATGAACGTGAACACGTAAAAAGCATTTGAAAACAAAATTAACCACGGTGACTCGAAGTTAAAATTGGAATTTGAAATGATATTTTGAAAATTCCGCGACAAATCGTCACGATTGGACTCCTCAAAAGGGATTGATTTGAAAATTGAGCAATTAACTCGTGCCTTGAATTAAATTGCATCGAAAATGTTGAAATTGATTTGTGACTCGAAAAATTCAAACTCGAACCACCAGGGGTGAATTTTAGAAAAAAAAATTTGCAAGTGTATTTGATTTGATTTTGTGAGATCAAGACTCGGATTTTGAGGAAAACTGGCGTCGTGTTTATCAATTTCCGATTTTTGTGCAGAAAGCGAAAAATTTTAGGAATTTCGACTTTTCAGAATTTCGACTGACATGGAAACGACCCATCGCGGATCGAGGCGACTAGCCCTTCCCCCTTAAAAAAAAGAAAGAAAAATCCGTATGTTTAAAGATGCGTCATGGAAACCATGTCGGATTTCGTAAAAAGCGAAAATAAGGAAATGTGAGTGTGAGTGTTTAGGTATTTTTTACCAGGTTGATTGATTAGGGTTAATGCGGTCTTACTCGTTGGTCGATTGTGTGATCGTTCGTACGTTTAATAAGTAAATAGAGCACGTAATGTAAATTAACACGTAAAATTTTGGTGACGCGGAAAACCCAAGGTGGGAACAACTGCGGGAGGGACGGTACCCTGCCAATTATTGCACTATGCTTGAATGGAGGATGAGTACAATTGAGGTGTAAAGCTAGTCTTGCTGGCACTAGGCGTCAGGCCTGCAAGATCTTGGACCGATGTATATTTGAGTACAATTTTATGCTAATGCCGTGGTGTTGATGTATTCTTAAATGTCAATGTGTGAATGTCCTTCTTTGATTTGCTTCCTCGGCTATTTATAGGGTGAGAACCCTAGATATGTCCTACTTTGATTATGGAAAGGGAATATAATTTCCATAAGAACTCTTTTCATACTCGGTCGCCTTCCCCAATTCTCCCTGATCTCCCTAACTTCTCCCTAACTTCTCTTTTCTTAATCCGGAAGTCTTCTATGATGGGCTCCTGATCTTCCTTTAGCCCGTTTCCCCTTTCTCCCAATTTTGGGCTCCATTTCTCCTTGTCACTCCTCCCTTAGCCTTTTATTTTATTAAATGGGCCTTTCTTATTGCACTGTTTTTAGCCTAAACAGTTTGCCCCAAATTTCTTGCGAAGTACGCTTTAAGGTGTCGAGCAAGGAATTTACGTAACTGAATGCTAAAAACCCTAAGCCGTCTTTTACACTCTTTTCCATGCAATCCGTCATGTCAGCCGCCCTATTCCTCTTTTCTCGCACCCTACTCCCTCTCTCCTTTTTATAACTCCAACCTCCACCTTTCACTTTCATTAATCCCAAATCATTTCAAAAATATTCTTCTCTCTTAAACCCTCAACCTTCCTTCTTCTTTATTTCTTGCCGGCTTCACTGTTCCACTTCCTCCGTCTCTTTCACCAGGTATTTCTCCCTCTTTCCTTCTTTAAATTTCCATTTTCTCTCTCCACCATGGGTAAAACTCGACAATCTTCATCAACCTCCACACCCTCCGACCGTAATCTCAACCCAACCTTTCCTTCTCGGGGACTTTTCAAGCATCCACACGACTGTGATTCTGCTTTTACTCCGGCCAACATTCCTACGATCAAAAGTCTGCTTGGTCTTGGTGACGGGGTTGACATCGACATCCCTGAACCGGGACAAAAAGCTGACGCCCTCCGTCCAGGGTGGGTTAGTTTTTATCTGTACCCATTTAAATACGGCCTCCGTTTTCCTTTTCCTAAACTCATCCAAGACTTCATCTTTACCAACAACTTCGTCATGGCACAAATTTATGCTGCCATTTGGAGAGTTCTTCTCTATTCTATGGCCGCCGGTCAGAATACTGGTAAACCTGTCACTCTGGGCGATCTTGCCCATATGTACAACATCAGATCCCTGGGCAGGGGTCAATTCTCATTCCGGGGCCGTGGAGAGGCTCCCTTCAAACACGTGTCCAAATCCCGTGATGAGAAATGGTTTGAGGACTTATTCTTTGTGAAGAAGGACTCCATCCAGCCTCCTGCTGATTATATCTTCGAGAAATGGGTCCTGACCTTGAGTAAGTAGCCTTTCTGTCACCTGATTTATTTTATCTCGCCGCTTACTAGCTTACTTCATCGTCTTCGTGCAGGCCCCTGTGACTTGACCCGTTGTCTCGTCATCCGCCTACTCCTCCTGCCAGTCCTCGTGCTTCATCCAGTGGGGGCATAACTGCTCATTTCCCAGAGGGCTTTGGGAATGTGGACAAGGTACCTTACTGGCCGGAGATCGACCAGCTGCTCTTCCCTCCTCTGAAGGAGACGTTTTCGGAGTTCTCCTCTGAGGAGATGGCTGAGAACGACGTGCACAATGCCTTTATGGTACATACTCTTCATTTTATACCTGTCTGTTTGATTTTACTTAGTTTCCTCTCGCTGACTTCTGACTTTCTTGCTCCAGACTCTCCAGTCTGCACTCTATAATAGGAAGATGATCAACATGGTGCAGACCACCAGCCGTGCTACCAACATCAAGAACCAGGAGCTGAAGGGGACTATTGCGATTTGCGCGCGACGGGCTCATCGAAGGAGCGTGTGGTGGAGTCAAGACCGAGCTTCTTTGTCACCAAGAAGAAGCTGAAGGAGGGGGCTGATCAGCTGGTTCGTACTCAAGCGGTGTGCAGCACTTTCTCTGACTCCCTCAAGCGCTCTGATGAGAAGCTCAGCGAGCTGATCTCCCTGGCCACCAACGTCGTTGCCTATGCTACTTAGCGGGATAAAATCAGCGGGATGCGTGCTGCCCTTGAGGAGGCTCTCACCCAGTAAGCTATAGAGGAAGAGGAGAAGCAGCTGGAGATGCTCTACCCCACCCAACCTGATCTGAGTGCGCTGATGCCTGAAGTTGGGGAGGTGAATTTCTCCTACATTGGCTGAGCAAGATGTTGGGGGTGACGCTGGAATGTCCCAGGATGCTGCTGATGGAGCTCAGGAAGCTATGGCGGCTGAGGATGTGCAAGCTGGTGCGGTACCTGAAACGGGAGGTCAGCAGGCATAGGAGATGCCAGAGGAAGAGGTATGCCGTAGTTTTGGACTACTTAACCTTGTTCATGACGCAAGGTGAGTTGATCACGTTTAAAGCCAACAGGGGAGTAATTTACGCAAGTTTATCGCCATTCTATGACCAATGGGACGTTGCAGGATTCTGGTAGCGCAGATATCCCTACGTTCCATGTTCGTGTGCATGCATGTTGGGGCCCTGATTAATTGCGATTAGTGCGAGCTACGTCCAGGGGGTGGTATCAGGGGTAGCTGGGTAAGCGTTTTTAGCTGTCAACCAGGCTCCCTTTCGTATGTTCCACAGTCCACCTGGTGAGGGTGCTCCTTGTGGAGAAAATAGGTTAGGCATGTTGGAGTGTCATGTGCCTTGTCACCCCGCGTTGGCAGTTGACAGTCCTGCTAAACATCTTTTCAAAGTACCATAGACGCTAGGGTTCAAAGTGATGTACTTAGAGAAGGCTGAAAATAAGAAAATCTATTAAAATGATGTGAAGTACCTGTCGCCATATCATGGGGTACCAGAGCAATTGTGGTCCCAGGACGCTGCCAGACCACACCATCTAATAGTAGTTTAAAGTTTTGAAAGAGCTAGAGACACCAGAGATAAAAGTGAAATTGGCAGTATGCCTACTACCGGATTTTTATTTTAACTTTAAAAGTGATTTGGCTTTTCATAGTACATCATTCTTGAGAGCTAAAGTCTACTTATTATTAAAAGTAATCTCTTCAGGTGAAGTATGTTCCATGGGCGTTGTACGATTTGACCGTCCATAGTCATCAGTCTGTATGCACCATGGCCAACAACTCATTCTACCTGGTATGGTCCTTCCCATTTGTAGGCGAATTTGCCTGCTTTTCGATTCTTGGTGTTTTGAAACACCTCTCGGAGAACCAGGTCTCCTACCTCCATGAGCCTGACTTTCACATTCTTATTATAACTCTTGGCCACTGACTGTTTGTAGGCAGCCAGACGGATTTTTGCGCTTTCTCGCAGTTCGTCAATTGTGTTCAGGCTTCTGATCATTTTAGTTCCCCTGTCATATTTTCATACATGTGAGTGGGAACTAGAACTTCTGACGGAATGACTGCTTCTGCGCCAAACACCAGGCTGAAGGGTGTTTGACCTGTTGCTATCTTTGTTGTCGTTCTGTTTGACCATAACACTAGTGGCAATTCATCTGTCTACTTTCCTCATAACTCTTGTAACCTCCTTCTTAGGGGGTGTTTGGTTGGCTCTCTTGGAATGGATTGGAATGGATTTGCTCCATTCCAATGTTTGGTTGGAGTCTTTTGGAATGGAGCTAGATACCCAATGGATTCTAACTTTATTTCATCCCCATAGAATCTCATACCCAACTTCCACCCTTGGTATCAAACTCCATTCCACCCTTTACAATTTTAAGATGAACCAAACAAGTTTATGAGGGAATGGATTTAGAACCCCATACCATTATGGATTTATATTCCAATCCATTCCATTCCATGCTATTGAACCAAACGACCCCTTAGATTATCCATGATGATTTTGTTGCTGGATTCAGCTTGCCCGTTGGACTTTGGAGTCCTAGGTGCTGATTTTTTTAGGGTGATGTTCCACCTGGCACAGTATCCCTCGGTATCATTGGAGATGAATTGTGAGCCATTGTCACATATGATTTCTGATGGGATACCAAACCTGCAAACGATGTTTCGTTTTATAAACGAAATGACCTGTTTATCTTTTACTTCTGTGAATGCCTCTGCCTCTATCCACTTGGAGAAGTATTCTGTCATTGCCAGCATCCAGGTTCTGTTTCTTGTAGCTCGTGGCAGAGGTCCTACTATGTCCATGCCCCATGCCATGAATGGCCAGGGAGAAATGATAGGGTGCAAGGGTTCTGCCGGCTGATGGATCATTGGTGCTGAGCGCTGGCAGGCTTCACATTTGCGTGCGTATTCTGCTGCGTCTGCCTTCATTGTAGGCCAATAGTATCCCTGCCTGAGGGCTTTGTTTGCCAGACTCCTGCCCCCTGCATGGTTTCCACATTCGCCACTGTGGAGAGCATGTAATACAGTCTGCGCTTCTTTCTTGTCCAGGCACCGTAAGTAGGGGCCTGCTAGTAACTTTCTGAATAATATATCATCAATGAGTATAAACCTGGAGGCCCTTAATCTGAAAGCTCTCACTTCTTTCTTGTGGTCTGGCAGCTTGTTATGACGTAGCCAGTCTAGGTAAGGTGTACGCCAATCCCAGTCATCTGCCTGCTCAGATGTTTGATCAGGTGACTGTGAGCTCTCACCTTCCTCTTTAACTGCCTGGGTTTCTTCTTCATTATGTGGATCTTCCAGTTCTCCTTTGTCTACTTCATCTGCCTTTTGGATAGAAGGCTCCAGCATGTGTGCTATTGGAATGCTGGATAGCTCTGTTGGCTTAAATGTTGCCCCCAGAGTTGCCAGGGCATCCGCTTCCACATTCTGATCTCTGGGAATCTGCCTAAGCTTGCAAGTTGAGAATTTTTGTTTTAATTCCTTTGCTATTTTTAAGTATGCAATCATCTTTGAGTCTCTGGCTATGAACTCATCGTTCACGTGGTTGACTATTAGCAAGGAGTCACTGGATATGTGCAGGTGCCTGACCCCTAACTCCAGAGCTAGCTTCATTCCCAATATCAAGGCCTCGTATTCTGTTTCATTGCTGGTTGCCTTGAATTCACATCTTACTGCCTGCGCTATTAGCTCTCCCTTTGGTGATCGCAGGATTAATCCCACACCTGCTCCCCTTTGGTTAGAGGCTCCGTCAATATGCATCTGCCAGACTTCTGTCTCCTTGTTTCCTTCTAAGGTGAGGATCTCCATATCTCCCGGATTTCGGATGGTCAATTTGAAGTCGACACGAAGTCGGTCAGTGCTTTTGATTTGATTGTTGTTCTGGGGTCATACTGGATATCGTACCCACTGAGGTGCACAGACCATTTTTACATTCTGCCTGATAGTTCAGGCTTTCTCATGATAGATTTTAGCGGGTAGTTGGTCACGACATGTATGATGTGGGACTCAAAATAGAGGCGCAGTTTACGAGATGCTACTACCAATGCTAGTACTAATTTTTCAAGGGATGTGTACCTGGTCTCTTCCGAGCGAGAGACTTGCTTACGTAGTATCGGCTTCTCGCTCTTTTTCTCGCTCTCGACCGGGACAAAGACTCACTTGCCACCTCCGTGATGGCCAGGTATAGGAATAGTGGTTCCCCTGGCTTTGGCTTCGACAAAGCGGCGGCGGGTTCTTTGAGGTAGTGCTTGACTCTCGAAGGCTTGCTCGTGCTCGAGGTCCATTCAAACTTCGGCTTTTCCTTAGTACGTCGTAAAACGACTGCATTTATCTCGAAGATCTTGAAATAAAACTGTTGTGGTGCTACCTTTCAGATAGTCTTTGAACATCCTTAGGCTTTTCAGGTGATTCTAGTTGTAAGATGACTTTGATCGCTCGATGTTGGCTTCTATCCCTCTTTGAGTTACAATATAGCCTAAGAATTTGCCAGAAGATACTCCGAAGGTGCATTTAGATGGGTTGACTTCATTTTGTATTCCCGAGGGTCTTTGAATGTTTCGCCGGATGCCGCATGTGATCTTTGGCTTTCTCGATTTCACCACCATGTCATCAATATATACCTCCATTGTTCTTCCTATCTGTTCTTTGAACATTCGGTTAACCAGCCTTTGATATGTGGAGCCTGCATTCTTTAGGCCGAATGGCATGACGTTGTAGCAATATATTCCTCTTTCGGACATAAATGACGTCTTCTCTTGATCTGCAGGATCCATTTTAATCTGATTGTATCCACTCCACGCGTCCAGGAATGTCAACATCTCATGTCCATCTGTTGCGTCTACCATTGCGTCAATATGAGGCAGCGGAAATGGATCTTTAGGGCATGCTTTGTTGAGGTCGGTGAAGTCCACACATACTCTCCACTTTCCATTCTTCTTTGGCACCACCACTACGTTAGACAGCCATTCTGGATATTTTACTTCTCTTATTTTCTTTGCTGCCAGCAGGCTATCTACCTCTTCGTTGATCACCTTGTTTCTTTCAGCTGCAAACTTTCTTCATCTCTGCTGGATGGGTTTACACTTTGGGTCCACACTGAGCTTATGCGTTATGATGGATGGATCTATTCCTATCATGTCGTCATGTGACCACGCAAAACAATCCATGTTATCCTATAAGAACTTGGCTAGTTGTTGTCTTAAGCTTTCTGTGCATCCTGCTCCAATGAGCACGGTTCTTTCTGGGTGCAGCTTGTCCAGGTTGATTTGATCCAGCTCTTCTGTTGGGGGTTCGATGTATTCGTCCTGGATAGGCTGCTTCTGTAATTGCTAAGTGGGAGGGCTGGCAGTGCACTTGAGTGCCTTCTTATAGCAGCCTCTGGCTTCCTCCTGATCTCCTCTTATTGTTTCTACTCCCCATAGTGTGGGGAACTTTATGCACTGGTGGTATGTTGAGGGGACTGCTTTCATCTGGTGCAACCATGGTCTTCCCAAGATGACGTTGTAGGTGGAGGGGCCGTCTATAACCAGGTACCTGACTAGCTTGTTGACTCCTCCCACATAGGTTGGGATGACTATCTCGCCAAGTGAGCTGGCTGTTTCTCCACTGAAGCCTACTAGCGGAATAGTCTTCTTCTGCAAATCCTTCTCGCTGAATCCCATGTTTTCTATAGGTTTCAGCATGATTAGGTTGACCGAGCTTCCTGTATCCACCAAGACCTTTCTGACTGTGCAATTGGCCATCGATAAGGTGATAATAAGTGCGTCGTGATGTTCTCGCTCGTCGTATGTATCTCCTTCATCAAAGCTGACTGCTGGTAGGTCACTGCGAGAAATTCTGCAAGAATTGGCTGGCATGTCTCCTTTGATCTCGGTGGCACGTCTTTTAGCTGCTGAGTATGTCAGTCTGCTTAAGTCTGAGCCACCTGTTATCACGTTTACGATTTTGGTGCATTAGGGTGGATCTGCAGGCTTGGCGGAGCCTACCTTATCTTGCTGCTTGCCCCCACGTGGTAATAGGTGGCTCTGCTTTCCTTGTTCGTACAAGCGCTTGATCTCTCTTCGTAAAGTGTAGCAATCCTCAGTGTTGTGCCCAATATCACGGTGGAACTCACACTTCTTCTTGCTATCCTTTCTCCATGCTTGCTCTCCTACTGGTGGGTTGGGCCACCTGACTCCATCTCCCATCTCCCTGAGTGCCTTTAAAATTCCCCCGATACCTGTAGTAAATCCATACTCTGCCAGAGTGGGGAGTAGCTGATTTTCCTCGATCCTGTTGACTCCCCTTCCATATGGTCTGTACCTCTCATCCTTCTTGTTGGTGTTTTGCTTTCTTCCTGATTTCTCCACGGCTAAGGTACTAGAAATACTTGGCATGCTTAGTAAGCTGACTCTGGCTAGGATATCTTCTTCCAATCTGATGGCGGCAGCTGCCTTTTCCTGCACTGCTTCGAAACTGTGGCAAGGATGCATAGTTAGCTGCTTATATAGGTCGGAGTCGTGGTGGAGGCCTCTTCTGAAGGCTTCTACTGCTGTCGAGACATCGCACTCTCGTACTGCTACCTTCTCATTGTTGAACCTAGTATTGTATTCTCCAATGCTCTCTCCTGCCCCCTGGACGATTCTGTACAGATCTCCTGCGTGTTTTTGTGGTTTTCTGCTGCTTGCGAACTATTGAGTAAATGCGTTCACCAATTCAGCAAATGTAGATATCAACCTATTGGGCAGGCTCACAAACCATCGACGTGACGGTCCTGCTAGGCTGGACCTAAACCCTTTGCACATGCAAGCCTCCTTGACTTACCCTACAGCTGTTACTGTCATCATTTTCTGCTTGTACTGGCTTATATGATCAAAGGGATCTGATGTGCCGTCGAAGAGAGGCATATTTGGATTTGTGAATCCCTTTGGCATGGCTGTGATGGATATGGTGTCCACGAATGGCGAGTCAGCATAGCTGTCTAATGTCGCTTTCTCGAGTGGGGGTGGCAATCCTGGGACCCTGCTCAGTATTTCTTTTAACTCAATCTGGCGATTCGTTATCTTTGCTGAAACTGGGTCCTTTGTCGGCTGCCTGTTGGTTCAAGGTATTGCCTCCTGATCCGAGCTCTTGAAGGTTCTAATGTGTTCCAGCTGCTAGAGGAGTAGTTGTAACGATTGTCCCCTGTTGCCAATCCATTTGTTGGTTTGACTCGGATCCTACTCCAGGTGTCTGATTGATTATGGCGGGGCTACTGACGGGGATGCTACCTGCTCGTGCTTCCATACAGCTAGCCGCGGGCCAGTTATCCGGCGTGAGGTATCCCAGCCCTTGTGGGGTTATTCTTCCATCTGATGGTATTGTGGACAGATCCAACCTGGTTACCAGTTCAGTCGGTATCTGTCGAAGCGGATTCCTGATGCCCCCTGCGTCAGATCTACTAGTCGAGACCTTCCCTCGTCTGCCTTGATTGCTGGGGTGGCAGATTGCTGTTTTAGGATGTCTATCTATGCCCAGAGCTCTCTGTCCCACTTTCTTGCTTCGGCTTCAGCTTTCTTCTGGTCCTCTCTCATGTTTTCCATAGCTTTCTGAAGATTTTCTACGCCAGTGAGTAAGATTTGTGTGGGACTAGGTGGCGGCGTGAGGCCTGAACTTGTTGTTCCCTTATCTGATCTAGCCTGGGCCGCAACAGCAGGAGTCCTAGGAGGTAAAGAGGTTTTTGTTGTCGGTATCATTCTTGGGGTGTGTCCGGGAGCCTGTGTAGCCACCGTTGACGTTGAGTTTTGAGTAGAGGGCGGTGGTGGCGATGGTTGTCTGCTTCCTGACACGGCTTCCGATGCTTGCTTATCCATTGTGTATTTAGAGTATCAACGATTGACGACCACAATGCCCCACGGTGGGCGCCAAACTGTTTAGGTATTTTTACCAGGTTGATTGATTAGGGTTAATGCGGTCTTACTCGTTGGTTGATTGTGTGATCGTTCGTACGTTTAATAAGTAAATAGAGCACGTAATGTAAATTAACACGTAAGATTTTGGTGACGCGGAAAACTCAAGGTGGGAACAACCGCGGGAGGGACGGTACCCTGCCAATTATTGCACTATGCTTGAATGGGAGGATGAGTACAATTGAGGTGTAAAGCTAGTCTTGCTGGCACTAGGCGTCAGGCCTGCAAGATCTTGGACCGATGTATATTTGAGTACAATTTTATGCTAATGTCGTGGTGTTGATGTATTCTTGAATGTCAATGTGTGAATGTCCTTCTTTGATTTGCTTCCTCGGCTATTTATAGGGTGAGAACCCTAGATATATCCTACTTTGGTTATGAAAAGGGAATATAATTTCCATAAGAACTCTTTCCATACTCGGCCGCCTTCCCCGATTCTCCCTAATCTCCCTAACTTCTCCCTAACTTCTCTTTCCTTAATCCGGACGCCTTCTATGATGGGCTCCTGATATTCCTTTAGCCCGTTTCCCCTTTATCCCAATTTCGGGCTCCCTTCCTCCTTGTCACTCCTCCCTTAGCCTTTTATTTTATTAAATGGGCCTTTCTTATTGCGCTATTTTTAGCCCAAACAATGAGAAAACGCAAAACGTCTTGGACCATCACGAAGAGGCGCGAGCATTCCGGCGGGAGGTTTGAGGTGTCAGGAGAAAACACAACTTGAAAGGGACAATTCAAGGTGGGAATTCTGAGGACATGCCCAAAGAGGCGCGAGCAGCTGGACGATAGAAGTCAACCTCCTCTTTTTCGGAAAAAAGGCGCTGATTGTTTTGTATAAATAGGGACGTTTGTGCTTCATTGTTTCATCATCCGAAACACGAAAAACATCTCTACAAAAACCTCTTCTTCTTCCACAAAATTATTCATGGATATTTTCAAAAATGGGTTGCGACAATGGTGTCGGGATTTTTCGCCTCCCGAAAAGTATCAACTCGTTTGCATGGGAGTTGGTCAATTGTTGGTGCTTCGTTAAGTCAAGGTGCAATCCTCATTTCTTGCCGATGAAGTAGGAGCTATTAGACGGTGGCCGAGTTGTGATGAGGCCACCAAAGAGGAGAAGTTCGGGCCCCAAAAATGTAATGGCTGTGCATGGGCTCGCTTTGGACCGAACATGGGGTCTTGCAAGAGACCGGAGGCCATCGCCGTTGTAGACCCATTGAGGATCCGTTCCGAAGAGGAAGTTCAAGCTAGGCGGGCCAACAAGAAGAACAAGGGGAAGATGCACTCCGAGGGAAAAGGCAAGGGTATAATGGAAGAATGAAGACCTCCATTACCCACTTTATTATTATGTTGTATTAGTGTTGTGATTTTTTATTATGTCGTACTAGCTATGTCTTGTGTGTTTTGTGCTAGTTTTACTATGTGAGGTGCTTTAGTCGACACCTTAGCTTGGACAAGTTGTAGACTTGCTGAGCTTTATTTGTTGTTGAAATTGTAATCCTTATCATTATTAACTAAATAAGAGGATTGCTTGTGTCAAAATTGTAAACGCTTGTTTCTTCCATCCATTTTGTAGAGGCGATTCAGCTTGGATCGTCCATAATGTTGCACTTGGGAAGTGGGATATTTGTAGGAAGGGAGAAAGGCTTTTTTGTATTTTGTGGGGAAAGGGAATGTTTTTCCCTTTCTCCTTTTTTTTTTACTATGGGGATGTTTTTTTTTATTATGAGGATGTTTTTTTTTTTATGATGGGGATGTTTTTTTTTTATGATGGGGATGGTTGTATCCTTCTTGTGTAAGAAAGGACTGCCTACGTATCCACCTGAAGAGGTGAAATCAAACCATGCTCGTAGTTCAGGGAGTTTTTTGTTTGAGTGCAAATGGATGTCGCCTTTGACAGATCAAAGGGCATTAGAAACGGGCAAGGTGCCACAACTTAGACTCGATAAAACATGCAATTTCAAATCAGAACACGTTAAGGAACATGACTTGAAAGGGTTAAGGTGGTCGCTAGTTGTAAAACTAGGATGAGGTCGTTGGTTGCTATGGTTCAAGGGTAGTACTTCTTGAGTTGGTCTAGGTTGGTGGGGTTTGTAAAATCCTCCCCATCTAGGTCACTCAGTCTCACTGTGCCCCCGAAAATATTTTCTTGACCAGGTATGGCCCGGCCCAATTGGGTTTGAATTTTCCCCTCGGATCGCCGGGTAATGGTGCTCGAACTGACTTGAGGACCAAGTCGCCTTCCCTTATATTTCTGGGTTTAACCTTCTTGTTGAATACCCGTTGTATACATCGTTGGTATAGCTGGATGTTATGCAAGGCGTTGAGTCGCCGCTCGTCTAGAAGTGTGAGTTTCTCGTACCTTCGACGGGTCCATTCCGCCTCAGGAACTTGACTTTCCAGTAGGATGCGTAGAGATGGGACCTCTAACTCTACCGGTTGAACCGCCTCCATACCGTATGCTAGGTTGAAGAGCGTGGCGCCTGTCGGTGTTCGAATGGAGGTTCGGTATCCCTAGATTGTGAATGGGAGTTTGCTCGGCCAATCGCGGTAGTTGTCTTGCATTTTCTTGATAATGGTGACAAGAGTCTTGTTAGCTGCCTCCACCGCTCCGTTGGTTTAGGGATGGTAGGGGGATGATTGATGTCGTTTGATCTTGTATTTGTCCAGTAAGGCCTGTGTTTCCGCCCGGAAGTGAGAGCCTTGATCGCTGATGATTTCATGGGGTTCTCCATATCTGCAGATGATGTTGTTCTGGAGGAACTTGGCCACTTGTTTGGCGGTAAAGACTGCATATGACTGTTCTTTCACCGACTTAGTGAAATACTCGATGGCGTCGAGGACGAAGCAGTGCCCTTTGTATGTTGGCGAAGATTTGGCAATTGTGGCATTGTTTGACGTAGTTACGGCAATCGGCTTCCATGGTGGTCCAGTAGTAGCCTAACCGCATGATTTTTCAGGTCAGAATCATTGCACTCATGTGAGGGCCACATTCTCCGTCGTGGACCTCTCCCATGATATTTTTAGCTTTGTGATGGTCAATGCAAAGGAGGAGAATCCCTTAGGGTATTCTTTTGTATAGTTGTTCTTGGTTTATCACGAATTGTGATGCAAGTAAACCGATGGCTCTTTGTCCTCTTGGATCAGAGTTAGAAGGGAATTCATTTTTGGTTTTGTAGTTGAGGATGGCTTGGTACCAGGGTTCATCATGGTTTTCCTCGTCGTTGTTGATGGCATAGATGTGAGCTAGCTCGCTCTTTCTCTCGACACAGAGGGGCATTGATGTCATATCGTCAGGTATGTTGACGAGCGTGACAAGCTTTGCTAGGGCATCTGCAAATTGATTTTCCTCTCGTGGCTAGTGGAAGTAGTCGACTTGGTCGAAGAACTCGGCCTCTTAATTGATCTTCGCTCCGTAGGGAGCTAAGCTGTCACTTTAGATTTTCCATGATCCGGATACCTGATTGATGATGAGCGAGGAATCGTCGTGGACCCTCAATCTCTTGATGCCAAGTGTGATGGCTGCTTGTAGGCCGATGAAGCATGCTTCATATTCGGCGGCATTGCTGGTTACGGCGAAGTCTAGTTTGACTGAGATCGGAACATTCTCTCCCTCTGGTGATATTAGAAGGATTCCTACCCCGAAGCCTCTCAGATTAGATGCACCATCGAAGTATAGGTCCCATGCGTCGGAGTCGGCACAAAGGATGTCTTCGTCAGGAAGTGACCATGTGTCGGTCGTTGGATCCTCGTTGACGGGATTTTCTGCTAGGAAATCGGCGACTTCCCTTCCCTTAATGACCTTGAGGGGTACGAACTTGAGATCAAATTCGGATAGCATGAGTGTCCATCTAGACAGCCTTTCGTTTAGTACGGGTTTTTCGAAGATGTACTTGACTAGGTCCATCTTGGAGTAGATGTGAACCGTGTAGCTGAGCATATAGTGACGCAGCTTCTTTGTTGACCATACTAGGGCAAGGCATATCTTTTCCAGTTGGGTGTACCTTGTCTCGTACTCAATGAACTTTTTGCTGATGTAGTAAATGGCTCGTTCTTCACCGTCGACTGTTTGTGCTAGCATAGCTCCCATGGCTGTGTCGGTGACAGTCAGGTATAGGGATAAGGGAATCCCTTGTTGAGGTGGCATGAGGAAAGGAGGCTTGGATAATATTTCCTTTATCCTGTCGAAGGCTTTTTTACAGTCGTTGTAACAATCGGTGTGATCGGAACCGCGAAGTTTCTTTAAGATTGGTTCACAGATCATGGTGAGCTTGGCTATGAAGCGGCTGATGTATTGAACCTGACCGAGAAATCCCTGAATCTCCTTCTCGTTCTTAGGCCGAGGCATTTGTTGAAGGGCTTTGATTTTGGTTGGATCAATCTCAATGCCTCTTTTTCTGACGACATGTCCCAAGAGTTTTCCGGAGGTGACTGCGAATGCACATTTATGAGGATTTAGTCTCATGTTATATTTTCGCAGACGAGCGAAGAATTTTTTAAGGGCGCTGATGTGGCCATCCCGTTCTGTCGACTTCACGATCATATCATCGACATATACCTCTACCTTCTTGTGCATCATATCATGTAGGAAAGTGGTAGCGGTTCTTTGATAGGTTGCTCCGCCATTGATGAGGCCGAAAGGCATGACCGTGTAGTAGTATGTACCCCATTGTGTAGTGAATGCAGTCTTGTGCATGTCTTCCTCAGCCATTTTGATCTGGTTGTACCCAGCATACCCGTCCATGAATGATAGGAGAGCATCCTCGGTGGTATTGTCTACCAGAATGTCAACATGTGGCAAAGGGAAGTTGTCCTTTGGACTCGCCTTGTTCAGATCCCTGAAGTTGATGCAAACCTGAATTCTTCCGTCTTTCTTGGGTATAGGCACGATGTTGGCCACCCAGTCAAAGTATTCTGATACTATGATTAACCCAGCCTTGAACTGTTTATCCACTTCTTCTTTTATTTTCAGGGCGCATTCGGCGCAGCTTTTGCTTCATGGGTTTAGGTCCGGGTTTAATGGGTATCATGTGGTCTGCAACTTCCCTGTCAATCCCAGGCATATCTCTGTAGGACCAGGCGAATACGTCCTTGTATTCGTGCAGGAGGTCAATGAACGGTTGTCTTTCCGAGGGGTCAAGGGTTATCTCTATCCTAAGTTCTTGAGATGTGTCGTCAGTTCCTACGTTAATAGGTTCGGTCTCCTCAATGATGGGGGTTCTGGTCTCCCGTTTGTCAAGTTCTCTGGCTAGGTGAGGTGGGTAGTCACTCAAGTCAAATTCCTCATAGTCATTCAGAATTGCATTGATGTTAAATTGAGACGAGTCATAAGCAAACTTAGCGTTCATTAAGTTGACTCGAGCAAAAAGCTCGGAAAGGACAGACATCTCATGGTCAGTCAGAGGCGACACAGCAGAGGAGGTGGCCCCTGGAACAAGCTCCAGGTTGTCACCTTTCATGGGAGTGAGGGTGACCCTAGTTGACTCAGCCTCTGAAGTAGTCACAAGTTTGTGATAAAACAGTGGGAAGGGGACCTTGACTGGGGTATCATGAGTGCCAAGAGCTAAGACAGACTCTGACTCAGACTCAGACTCAGACTCTTCTTCACTTCCCTCTTTGAGCATAGGGCCTTCTCCAGTTGTGATCTTGAGGATGCGGCCTTGGCGATCGGTTCACTTGACGGTCTTCCTCCAGCCTTGTGTAGCTTTCTTTGGGTCAGTATCAGAGATTAAGACGGTGGGGTCAAACTGATTGTCCTTTAGAGAAATGTTGATGATGACCTCATAGTCGAGGTGCTTGATGTTATCTTCTCCGAAGAGGAGGGTGGCAGCTTGTCCGTCGAGGCACGGGGACGATTTAGACTCGGTTGATGCAGCTTCGGTGTTGTTGGGGATGAAGTAGCAGTCTTGGAAGACTTCCACACCCGGGTGCCTGATCTTGGCCACAGAGTCATAGATCAGCTCAGGAAAGCCGTGGTAGAGCTCGGACTCTCCTTCGGGGACAAAGTATCCATTGAGGGTCAAGTGATAGGGACGAAGGATGACT
Organism: Silene latifolia; assembly: GCF_048544455.1. Taxonomy (NCBI): domain Eukaryota; kingdom Viridiplantae; phylum Streptophyta; class Magnoliopsida; order Caryophyllales; family Caryophyllaceae; genus Silene; species Silene latifolia. The sequence continues at coordinate 34,368,218 of NC_133526.1, read as the reverse complement.
TCGTGCTTCTTGCGCTTCCGAATAAGGAGGTTCATCTCCTGGATATCTTCGTCGGTAGGTTCATAACCCAATCCAAAGGAGATGTTAGGGACCTTAGCCTGTTTCAAGGGAGGTAAGGTGCTTTTCAGCGGATTGAGAGGTAGACTCGGGAAATAACTCTGGCGCATCAGAATGCGGTTGACCGTGAGGTTGGAAAATGAACCACAATCAAAGGGTGTGGATTCGTCAGTTAGGACATTCACAGCTTGGAATCCACACATTTCATTGTTGTCCTCCTCAATGGCTTGGGAGGCTATTCCCTTTTTCATGACGGCTTTGATCGGGGAAGCAGGAATCGTGATCGTCTTCCCGTTGAAGGGGACCCTGATTTTCTGATGAAGGGTGGAGGTAACTGCTTAGACGGCGTGAATCCAGGGGCGTCCTAGAAGCATGTTGAAGGAGGCATCGATGTCGACTACCTGGAAACTGGTTTGCCTTTCCAGTGGTCCGGTTGCAACGGTTAGAGTGATAAGTCATGCGACCTTAAGACGAGTGCCTTCATAAGCACGTACTCCTTGATTGGTTAGGACTAAATCAGCTTCTTTGATACCCAGTTTATGGGCTGTTTTGAGGGGAATGACATTAACCGCAGATCCGTCATCCCCAAGAACCATGGGCACATTCTTTTTGAGGCACTGAACGGTGATGTATAGGGCCAGGTTATGGTTGGCTCCGAAGGGAGGGATATCCTCATCAGAGAAGATGATCGGGTTGCTTAAGTCGGGGACATCCCTTGTCATGTGCACCACCACTTCTTCAGGGAAGGAGGTAGAGGGCACAGTCAGTTTTCCCAAGGCTTGTGGAAGAGCTTGCCAATGCTCGAAGGATGTGGCAATCAGTTGCCAAATTGAGATTTCGGCTCTTGCTTTCTGCAGTTGTTTGAGAATCGAATTTTCGGGAGCCTTCGGTTGAGTGTCCATGTCTGGGACAACCTGATCGCTCGTTGTTGGAACGACTGTTGGGTTTTGATAGAGGCGTCCGGACCGGGTAAGATGACCGATCACTTTTGCCTGTTTCTCTTTTCCTGGGACTATATAGATATCCTCAGCATCATCTCCCCAGATACCATTGATTTCGGAATCTCGAGGGTACCTTGGAGGGGTATTCCTCGGTGGGTAGTTTTTGTGAGGAAAATTTTTGTGAGGGTAATTTTTGTGTGGGTAAATTTTGTGAGGTTGGGTGATTATTGTGAGGGTGATTATTGTGAGAGTGATTATTGTGAGGTACATGCCATAATGGTCGCGGGAGCAATCCTTCCTGGTGATGGTAGTTTTGGGTGTTTGGGGGACCCTCCCTCGGACGTGGTGTCGGAGGACTGAAAATCAATTGGTGGTAAGCGTCGTCAAGTCGGGTAATACTTTCGGAGAGACTGGCTATAGCCTCCTCAACCTGTTGGAACATGGCAAGCATAGTTGCGGCACGGAATACAAATACCCCGTCTAAGGCATCCTTCTCCAGGGCATTCACCTCGTCATCAATTGGTGAGATAAGGTGTGAGCAGTCTAAGGTCGGCTCATCATCAAAGATAGCATGGATTCCCAAAGGGTTTGTCTTGTTGTTTGGTTTAGTTGGTGGAGGCAAAGGCAATTCCCCTTTATCGATCATGTCATAAATGACATGTTTGAGCTTGAAACAGGTTTCCGTGTCATGACCTTTCCCTTGGTGGTATTGGCAATAGGCATTAGGGTTCCAGAAGCGGAATTTTGTTAGCATCAGACGTATCCGGGGCGGGTCTGATCGGTTGTAATTTCTCTTGATCCATAAGCCTTTTTAGGGCGCTTGCATAAGTTGACCCTATGTTGGTGAACACTCTTTGGGGGCGCTCAGCTCTCTTTGCGGTTGGCTCGAGGAGGTTGACCTCGTCAATTTTGTTCGTTTGACCATAAGGGTGAAATCCGGTTGAGGTAGATCCCTGGTAGCCTCAACCGGTGATTTTGGCCAGGACACCCTTTCGGAGGTCGTCTTCGATGCGGGTTCCGAGGATTTGCAGATCCTAGAACGTCTTGATGTTTTGGTACCTCAGTAAGTTGGCATATACCGGGCGGAGATTGTTAACAAACTTCTCCACCAAAGTTGACTCACTTGGCTTGCTGACCAACTGAGTGCTTACTCTCCTCTAACGGGTCAACAATTCGGTGAATCCCTCCTTATCATTTTGGGTTAGGACCTCAAGAGTACAGGTATTAGCTTGGATTTCGACATTGTCGGCATATTGCTTAGCAAATTCAACTGCAACCTCATCCCAGGTAGTGAGATTCTTCGGGTCAAGGGAGTAGTACCATTGGCGAGGGATCGGTTCCAAGGATGATGGGAAGATCCGGGTGAAGAGTTCCTCTTTAACCCCTTTTATGGCCATGTAGTCTTTGAAGGCTCGAATGTGGTTAAGTGGGTCCTCCACTCCCTTGAATTTGGGCACATCGGTCAAGGTAAAGTTCTCGGGTAGTTGATCCCCGACGGGTTCAACTCTTCGATTGTTCTCGAGGTGGATGTTGTTACCTCGAGCTAGGATTTGTTCTTCCAAGAGCTTGAGCCTCTTTTCAATTTCAGTCAAGGGCGGAGCGTTGTGCTCTCCAGTTTCCTTGCTTTCCAGGGTGTCGATACGGGTCTCTATACGGTCCAGGGTCACCTTAAGAGTAGTGAGTAGGCTGGCTAGCTGAGCAGTTGTGACATCTCTGTTGTCGTTGTTGTTGTTGGACGAAGCTGAAGACGGGGCCATGGTTCTGAGGCAGAGAAACGGCTCACATTACAACTCAATCCGACATGGTTCAAAGACTGAACTCAGACAACACGAGGGACGGGACAAAGATCAGACTCAAAAAGACGAGGTTGACCGTGTGTGGTACCTCGATGCTGACTCGATTTATAACGTAATGGTGTCAACCGAACTTTTTGACTCGCGTCCAACGTGGCGGCATGACGCCGTTGGACGAGTCTCATGGTGAGACAACTCATAATTAAATACCCATAAGTACGTTTGCTTTGACTCGATAGACACGAGGCGGAATTGGAATGGTGGACTGAAATTTTCGAAAATAGAAATTTTCAAAAAGATTCGTTTGTCGCTTTACGGACGGCTTCTGAAGAATGGGGCTCTCAGCAAGTCGGTCAGTTGAAAGGTTGTCTTAAGTTTGTTTGCAAAAGACGGTTTGAGTTTGAGTCGGCTCGGAAAACGAAGCATCGTTTCCCAAGACGGTTTTTGAAATTCAAAATTGTATGTTTTGAAAATCGAGTTTGAAATGTTTGAAAAGGTCTCGGGGATGGTGCATGGTCCTCGGGATCTCGAAAGGGTCTCAAGAAAAGGGTGTGTGCTCCTCTCGGGTTTTGAAAGATCCATTGTCGGCGCGAGACGAGGTAAAGTCTGTGTCTTGACGCGACGATTATAACAGCGTAAAAAAGGTGTTTTGAAATCGTTGTAAAAAATCGAGTTTGAAAATCGTCATTATGACGGCCTAGAAAGGCGTGTTGAAATGGTTATAGAAAACCGGGTTTGAAAATCGTCATTACTTTGGCCTAGAAAGGCGTGTTGAAGTGGTTATAAAAACCGGGTTTGAAAATCGTCATTACGACGGCCTAGCAAGGCGTGTTGAAATGGTTATAAAAACTGGGTTTGAAAATCGTCGTTACGACGGCCTAGAAAGGCGTGTTGAAATGCAACGGTCGGCGAAAGACCGAGGTTTGAAACGGCCATTATAACGGCGTAAAAAGGTATTTTTGAAGGTTTGAAAATGACACGGAAGGACTTATGATCACATAGCACATAAGCACTCACAATTTCATTATACTATGCATAATGCTGACACGGGTTTTAGCCTAAAAGGGTTGGTTACACACCAAGCAATCAAACCCCGATTTGCGAGAGGGATACCAATCTAAACAAAATGTGTAAGGAGGGTGCCCTAGCCTCGTGCTCGAAGGTGATGAAAGCTCTTTGACGAAACAGAAATGTGTAACGTCAACGATATGCTTGACACAATCGGGATTCAAAACGCGGGGTTGAGAAAACTCACGCCGACGAGACGAGCGAATTGGTCGAGAAGGGTTAGGTTATGGGCCCAGACAAGGAACCCGACCGTGACCGTAATATCAATTAATGCATTCCAACCAAGACCTCATTCAAGTCTCACCATCTAGGGATCACAAAGGCACAAGTGTCCTAGTTCTCCCCAGCAGAGTCGCCAATCTGTGGACACGGGGCTCACCTACGCGCCAAGTCAGTCTGTTGGACGCGTAGCGGTCTCTTGAAAGCCATGCTCGGCGGCGTAAAAATGCTTTCGACCGAATCGCTTTAGATCGGTCGGTTTCATCTCGGCAAGGGTCTCGAAACGATTAGAGATGTTCGGAGTCACCACCAAGCATTTGTGGGATGCTTGGAACCCGTTCAAATCCACTTTATACCTCGGTCAAACGAAGCACAAAGCAGTGTTTAACATAGGTACTAAAGATAAGGAATCGTCCCTCTTTAGCATCATATCTCTAGAATGACTCTCGTACGCCCTGGATAAAGTCGTCCACTATCCAAAGTTTCTGAGTAAGAGGTGAAGGTACGTATTGGGAAGCCCTTTAATCAGACACCAAATCCCGCCCGCGGTAGCGGCCTCTACTGATCGATCTTGGTTGGTTGAATGCAAAAGTTGATAGAACGGTTTAAATGCATGAATGCGCATCCATTGGTTTAAACCTAACATGTGAGAGCTTTCTAAGTCGGTTGATTTAATCCAAGTATCAAGTATAAGATGTCAAGTTGGATTTAATGTTGATTTGCACACAAGACAGAAATTAAACATCCATTTACCAAATTAGGTTCATGAAGCATAATGTGATCCATTTGTCTTAGTAAGGCGTTTTGAAAATGCGGTGTTTGAATGAGCAAACTAGTCATCTAATCCATCCTGTATTCGGGTTAACCAAAGTCGGGATCGTCCTAGAATAGTGCTGGAAAGGGAACAGACCCTGCATCAGGCAGCCAGAAGAGGCGTGACCCTGTTGGCGATGCAAGAGGGGATCCCCTGGTTTGAAAAATAGACAAAGAAGTGGCATGTTTAGGAGCTTGTCAGTCAACGATGGAAGACGTGTTCTGACCATTGAAAAATGTTTATAAAACGTGTTAAAAAATAGGTATTTGAACCCGTTTTGGTTTGAAAGGGCCGTTTAGACCGCTTTTGTGTTGATTTGAAGAATGAGACTTGAATAATCGTCATTGTTTTGGCGATACTCGATGTCGGGTTCGACTTTGCAAGCTTGACATGAATAGTTTTGAAAAATAATTATGAACTAATCGTTTTAAGTTCATTTGAATATAATTAGTCGACATTCATCATCGTACTTGGATTAAAATCCGACATGGTATATGGAACCAAGGATGACTTTGTATTGGTGACTTATACATTTATTTGAAAATGTAAAGAAATGAAATAAAAGGCTTTAAAATGCCTTTTAAAATGAAATTAACCAAATATTATCACCGAAACACGGATTAAACCGTCATGGTATTAGGAACCAAGAATGAAAAATGTTTTATGGTTAAAAACCTGTAAAAATTACTTGAAAATACTTGAAATGGTAAAAACCGATTACAAATATGAAAATGAAAATAAAGGAAATGAAGAGATCAAACACGGTTTGGATTTAGGGGTGAGGCGGGTTGCTGTAGGCGCGAGCCAATGTGCTAAGTAAGTAGCCTCTGCCTTAACCAAAAATCCGGTTTTGGCTCATTCTTCCCATGTTTTGGACCATGTTATGCATGATTTAGCATGTTATTGTCATGAAACAAATGAAGACATGATAAAAAAAGATTTTTACACCCTCATACTTACATGCTTGGTTTATGGCGAGAAATCGACGTAAGTGTATCAACTCGTTTGGCCGGAAAAGTCGGTTTAAAACCATTTTAGTAAGTAAAAAGATTGTTTGTTAAGTTTAGTGATGGTGTAGTGGTCGTTATGGTTGGTCAAGTGATTTAATGCACGATGACGGTACCAAACAATGTGTAAGGCTTGTGTTTACGATCGGTAGGTCGTAAACACGTGTCAGATTGTGACTTAGGAAGTTGAGTCGAGAATTTTAAGGGAGAAAAGTGGGGGCGGACACTCGCGTAACTTTCAAATGGTTGAATTTGAGGGGTATTTATAGGAAAATGAGTGGTTGTGTGAGTTTTGAGCGACGTGGCCACCTGGGCTGCTCAAAGAAGCGCGAGCCATGTCGTACGCCTTCGAGGTGTCTTGTCACTATCACACGAAGAAATCAGCATTTGTTCTATCCTAGGATTTGGATGAACATGTTTGGTACTTGACTATGTAAGATTCCTGGAAATCTTAACATAGAAGCATTTAAATGGTTTTGTTTTTTGTGTTTGACTCTGTTTGACTCGTTGTTGGAGTCGGGATTTGAATTTTGAGTCGGTTTTTGGTCCGGTGTCGATTTTGACTCTATTTAGTGTCATTGCGACCCCGTCATCATGCATTAAACACTCTAAGTACTTTTGAAAATTTTTGAAATGTTTTATTTTCGAAATCGTTTTAAGTTTTCCGACGTAAAGTTGTACACAAACTGTCGATCAAACGCCGCGATTCCAAAGCATGTTGTGTTCCGATAATCATCGAGTGGTTATTGGAGTCTCAGCAGATACTGGGTATCTATAAGATGCCACAACCCCAGACAGAAAAGGAGATTAGAGGATTCTTATGGAAAGTGTAATACATAAGTCGATTCATATCAAAACTCACTATGATCTGCGAACCTATCTTCAAAAAGCTCAAGAAAACAGACCATGCCATGTGGGATAAAGACTGTCAAAAGGCTTTTGACAGGATAAAGGAGATACTGGCTAAGCCACCCGTGCTAATGCCTCCCCAACGAGATCAACCTCTTGGTTTATATCTCACAGTCACCGAAACAGCCATGGGGGCTATGCTCGCGCAAACTGTTGGAAAGGAATAAAGAGCTATCTACTACCTTAGTAAGGAGTTCTTAAAGTACGAGAGTAAGTATACACCCCTTGAGAAGACCTGCCTCGCTCTTGTGTAGGCAACAAAGAAGCTACGCCATTACATGCTTAGTTACTCTGTCAAGGTGTATTCTAAAATGCATCCCGTCAAATACCTCTTCGAGAAACCCATTCTCAACGGACGCTTAGCAAGATGGACCTTAATTCTCTCGGAGTTCAATCTCAAATACGTACCTTTGAAAGTCGGAAAGGGACGTGCCGTGGCTGAATTCTTCGCAGATAATCCAATCAACGATACGCAAGCAATAGACACATGGTCGTTTCCAGACGAGGATATTCTACAAACCAGTATGGATTTTTGGGATCTTTACTTTGATGGGGCATCCAATTTGAGAGGATTCAGAATAGGAGTGTTGCTCATTTATTCTGAAGGCGAGCACACACCACTTTCCGTCAAGCTCGACTTCGAGGTGACAAATAACGCAGCAGAATATAAAGCTTACCTCATTGGTCTACAAGCAGCAGTGAATTTAGGCATCAAGCATCTTCGAGTTCACCAAATCACTGGATCCTGGAAAATCCGAAGTGAAAGTCTAGCACCCTATCAGGCTAGGATAGATCAAGTCGCTCAATTCTTCGATCAGGTTACTTATCTACACTTGCCTCTCGAAGAAAACCAGTTTGCAGACGCTCTTGCAAAACTTGCATCCTTGATTAATATGCCAGATGACATGGTCGAAATTCCCTTGTGCATCCAACGGCGATCAGAGGCAGCCTATGTACACTTCCTTGCAGGTGAAGAAGAAAACTCATAGGAACCTTGGTTCCAAGCCATTCTCAATTTCAAGCGCAATGGTACATACCCACCAGATATGGATAAAAGGGGACAACACGCTATACGCCTACTTGCCTCTCAATACCTCCTCATGCAGGGAGAGCTGTACAAAATAACACCTCTTGGTGTCGTCCTGCGTTGCCTTGATCGTTCACAGGCACAGAAAATAATGGAAGAAGTTCACGATGGATAATGCGGTCCTCACACGAGTAGACCTATGATGGCAAAGAAGATTACGCGTCTAGGGTATTATTGGACGACAATGGAGTCAGATTGCATCAAATATGTTAGGCATTGTCATAATTTCCAGATATTCGAGAATGTGCAACATGTTCCTCCCTCAATGTTATATACCATGACATCTCCTTGGCCATTTTCTGCTTGGGGAATAGACATCATCGGGAAGATCACTCCAGCTTGGACAGGAGGTCACTGTTTCATTTTAGTAGCTATCGACTATTTTACTAAATGGGTCGAAGTAGCATCTTACACCAGCCTTACAGCCAAACATATGGCAAAGTTCATACAAACCAATCTCATCTGTCGATATGGTTGCCCACGTGAAATCATCAGTGACAATAGATCACATTTTCAGGCTGAAGCTGCACAATTGTTAGCCAAATATAAGATCAACATCACCATTCCTCGCCATACAGACCTAAGACTAATGGTGCGGTAGAAGCAGGTAACAAAAATGTAGTCACAATCCTTAAGAAAATGATCGACAATTATCGTGATGGGCCTAGCAAAATATCCTTTGCGTTATGGGGATATCGCACGTCAGTTAAGATTCCCACTGAGGCTTCTCCTTTTTATTTGACTTATGGCATGGAAGCTGTGCAACCAGTAGAGCTAGAGATCCCATCTCTAATTCCTGAAGCTGATTGGAAAAGGGATAGGAATGACGAACTCGTCCTCTTGGACGAACGAAGGCTACGCACATTACATAATGTGCAGACATATCAGGCACGTATCAAGCGACCCTTTAACAAAAGGGTCAAACGCAGAAATATCAAGGAAGGAGATTTAATACTCAAGTCAGTCAGAGCTCTCTTACATGTCGATCCACGGGGAAAATTCAAGCCTAATTGGGCGGGACCATTTTTGGTCAAGTCCATACTTTCAGGGGGCACGGTTAAGATCACAGAGCTAGACGGAAATGAGTTTTCTAATCCGACGAACCTAGACCAGTTGAACGGTATTGCCCTTAGAAATAGGATACAACACGCCTCGCGTGACCCACGTGCCGCTCATGCGACACGAAATAAAACCGGCCCCCGGCCCGCTAAAACCTCATGACACTTCGCCCTTACGTTTTGACATTTTGAATCGTCATATCATCAAATAAATTAAATTGCACTTCCTTAGGAGTAAGTAAAGCACAAGCTTATTTTCTAAGTTCATTACAATCTCTTACTTCGAACATTTATTCTTTTACATTTTTCTCGAACTACGCACAGGCTTTGATTTTATTTTTCTAATGAATACATAGGCAATCCTTCAGCGGATACAACCCGTCATTTTAAGATGTAAATAGAAGGACATTTGCACGTTGCATTTGAAATTTGACAAGAATAAATAAAGGAAATTTATGAAAGTTTCTTAACTAATAAATCTTTTATTCATTGTTCCATAAATAATAATACGCCAAATACATATTAATTTAAATGCTAAAATTTAAAATGCCAGGATAGGATTTTAAAAACCCCGCCATTTATTACAACTCAAATAATAATAAATAATAAAAGTATAAATGACTAAGGCTATTCTTCCAATTTTCCCTTGCCTTTGTCACCCTTGTCATATTTCTTGTCTCGACCACGAGCAGGGCGCTCCTGCGTTATTTCCGACCTAATCACCAACGGTCGTTCTCACGGTCTAGCATTTCCATTTCGATCCACCACCATCTTCTCAGTAGGAGCATTCTTTTGTTTCTTCGACGGACGAACGACCCGATATCCGGCCTCTTCTTCCTCCTCAGTCAAGTACCTTTGGTTCTCCTTCGCCACTTCACGGATTTCGCAGTCTACAGGCTCGTGCTTTCTTAGCTTCTCACGTTCCTCAGGGGTACTAGCTTTCCTCCATTGCAGATATGAATCAGATACCCATAATGAGCCAACCAGGACGGGTATGAACCACATATTCCTTTGGGCCCAGCGAATAGCCCACTCTCGACAAGACTCCATAGTATGTGCCAAAGCAATTTGAGGGACAGTGTCTAGCTTCAGGATTTTCTGTCTTAAGCCCACTTACCTCATCAATCTCTCCGGGAAAGTATGGACCATGAATTCCAAGCCAGGAACGCGAATGGACCGCGTCGGATCCAAGGATGATACTCCAGTGACCGATCTGAGTTGCCACCATGGCACTATCCACCTGATCAAGGGCCCACCTTCACTCTTCAGTTTATTTTCCCAATAATCGCATACTCGAGTGAAGTCTACCATGTATAACATCGTCCTCATTGCAATCGATTGGGAGTGGTATCCTATCACATCAACTAGGGGCTCGATCAACTGCAGTCTCTCCATCAGCCAGATCTGCAAAGAAAAGGAGGCGGGAGTCGGTCCCATATTCGGCAAAAAAAAAGAAAAAAAAAGCGACCAGATAAGATGGGAAAGACGGATTATTACATGTAAAATGATAGGACTCCCAAGATAAGGATTCTCGCGGTTCACCTTCCTGTTATCCAAGACAAGAATGGTCTCCCTTAGAATCAAGCATGGTGGGCTCCTACGCAGTTCAATTTGCTCCACTATGCCTAGAAATCAAGGGTCACCCCTCATCTCTTGGTCCACATGCCCTCGGAAGATATAACAATGAAGAAGGCAGAATCCATAAGCTCGGCGCCTCACCACATAGGAAATAGTAAGGTCCTCCCTATTTATAAATTGATCAACAAATTCAAACATGCAGACACCTTTTGAGGTCACAAGACGGTCCACCTCAGCCTTGGTCAACCCAAGCAAGTCCCTAAATTTGTTTTTATATCCTTGAGAGCTAAGGGGTATAGCTGGAACACCTTATGCATCCCATCCTCCAACCGCAGCAATTTCTTCAGGAAAAGGACAAATTTCGCCTCCAGGAAGGGCAAATACATGGAAATTTGGGTCCCAATATTCAAGACATGCATCCAAAAAGGGCCTCACAACCTTCACTAGCTTCAAACGTATGATTGATCCCAAATTAAAAGCACCCATATCGTGTTTCTCTACATTTGTGAATTCATTCGTCCACTCCTTAATGCGATTTTCAAAGGCATCCATGTTTTGTTGGAAATTTTGAGAAATTTATAAGAGATTTTATGTAATAGACGAAGACGAGAAAGGGGGGATTGTGAGAATAGAGGCTCAACCGAGTTCTCTATTTATACTATTTGTGTTTCCTAATTTCAGCTGAGGACGGACAAGCTGGGGAAATGACGCAGCAGGTGCTTCACCTCTTCGGAGGATCGCAGCTCCTACTGCGCCTCTTCCCCAATTCCTTTTTCCCGTTAGATGGCCTTAGATCTTTCCTAAATCCGTTTTAGTTAAAATTTCATATTCCTGTAAGGATTTAATTCGGTAATTCCGTGTAATTACCAAATTTGTGTTTCCTAATCACTACTGGTTCGCTTTTCGAGGTAAAATCAACATTTTTGCCATATACGCACACTTACTCATTTTTATTTTCTTTTTCTTTTTGGGGAATCATTTTACTCCCTCTTTTGAAAATATTTCTAACACACTTAGACATTTCTTTTAAATTCTGTTTTTAGGGGGTAGCCCTCTCTACCGCCCGGTCGCGTCATTTTGTCCATGTTCGGACATTTTTTTATTCATTTTTATCCATTTTCGGGCACTTTTTTTTTTCGCGCTTCTTTAGGCCATTTATTTAAGTTAATTCATTTAATTATTTATTTAAATTAATTCCTTTTATTATATGCTTTGCTATGTGATTTTCTACGTAAATTTCGGCAGAATGACGGCGTAAACCGTCACATGCCAAACCTGTTTTCTAAGCTAACCTGCAAATACAGCAAAGGCACATAGGCCATCATATATACAACAAAAATGCAAAGTGTACATCAAAATACGGGTTCCCGCCCAAGCCCAGAATGATGCCAAAAGAAATGTTCAACTGTACAACAAATAGCCATCTAACTAGTCCAGACGACTCCTCAGCTTAGCCACGGTCGCCTCAACGGCGGCGATCTCAGCGTCTTTAACCTCGAGCTCTCTCAGCAGGCGGGCCATCTCCTCCTGGGACTGCGCTAGCTCATGCTCCAAGCCACGGTCCCTCTACACAGAATAAATGGAGCAATGTTTTACTTTTACTTCTCTTCACAAAGTTGGAGATAATGAAAATAAGAAAGGGTACGGAAGGCTCATACCTGCCTCCCAGAGCCACCTACAAGGGCCTCGATGGCTGTAGCTCGCAGCCGGTTGCCATCCTCCACAGCTCCACGTGCCTGGATGGTGCCACCTTCATTCAAATACAGAGAAAGTTCAAGCAAATGCATTCATATGTAATAAGGCATAAAAGTACAAAAGACAACCATAGTTGGGGGCTTACCCTCCTCATGATGTGCTGCCACTCATCTAGACCAGTGTCGGTTATGGCCTCGCTGAACTCCCGGATCTCTGAGATCGTCGTCATGCCCGCCGAGTAAGTGTACTCTAGTGTCTCTGGAAAAGCTGGAGGCTCGATGTCCTGCAAAGCTCAAATGATTCGTTATTTTGATGATCATTCATCATTTATTGGTTTTTTCAAATAAGCGGTAAATATGCTTACCACAATTGGCCAGTACGCCAACCTCTGGCGAACAAACTCGGCCTACTCCTCGCCAGGAAGAAGGAGAGCGTCACCACTTACACCGGCTAGGTCCGTCGTCCTCTCAGTCTCAGAAAGCTCCCTAAACATCGTCCGTGGAGGATTGATGGGAACCATAAAAGCGTCACGGGAGCACAGCCGAGCCAAACGCTCATCCAAGTACCACACAGGCCCCATGGGCGTCGTCAACAACAATCGACTCGAACTCCAAGGATGGAGAACCTCAGCTACAAAAGTTGGAGCTCCAGAGTAGCTCTCCCAAGGCCGGGGCACCCACTAGAGCAAGAGAACGGGGGTCATTCCTATGATCATTTCTAAGTGAAGAAAAAAAGATAAATGAAAATCAAAGATACTTACGCTGTCCAAGCTCATGACATTCACGCCCTTCTGGCAAACGTCGTAAGAAGACCGTTGACTCTTCCGACGGCACACGATCCAGTCCCTAACGATGGGGTACTCTCTCGGTACATCCACCGCCCTCATGGGCGCGAAAATGGGAAAGTAGGAGTACACCCATGCATGCAAACAAATAGTAGTGATTACGACTCATTCTCTACAAAAATAATCTTTCATATTTTCAAAAGAAAAAAAATAGAAGAATAATGACAAAATGATCTTTCATATTTACAAGAAAGGTTCATACCTCCAACATAAGTCCAGGACCGACAGTGGCAGGAGAAGACCCCTTCTCCATCAATTTCGGACAAACCATGGCCCTTATGTAGCGTGTGAGGACCGCAAAGCTAGGAGTAACCCAGTCCCAATGACCTAGGCTACTCAAGTCAGCAAGAAATGTAAGAAGCTTCGTCGATAGCCTCTCCCCCTTGTCTTCGTGGTAAATCGAAGATAAGAACCACCACAGCCACAAGCGAGCCCGCTGCTTAACAGTACAAGGAGGTAAAGGCACCGTGCGTCCGTCCATCCTCACCCTTGCCGAAACCCTGCCGCTGAAGTAGTCCCTCACGTAGGTACTCGGTACCAAACCAGGAACCTGGGCCGCACTCGTAGCCAGGTTCCAGCTGATCAGACTTCTCGCCTCGGCCGAGTCTACTCTTATGGTTGTCGACGGCCACACCACTGGCTCCTCTCGACACGGAATGCCCGGGATCATGCCATAGTCCTCCAAGGTAACCCCGATCTCTCCAAAAGGCATATAGAAAGTCGAAGTCATGTCCCATAACCGATCAAGAAAGGCTCGAATCAGGCAATGGTTAGCCTGAATCTTCCTTTCCTTGATCTCTCTCCAGCCACGCACCAAAGCACCAAAAGCTCCCTGCTCGATGATGGCCTGCTCCTCCTCCTCCTCCTCTAAGTCCTCCTCCATCACCTGAACGGTAGAGGGCTCAACGTCAACGTCGGTCTCCATGAAGTATCTTCCCAACGTAGAGGGAATATCCTCTGCAATCAAAGTAAATAAAGCAATATCAGAAGCGTTTTCAAGTATTCTCGAGCGTTTCAAGCGCTTAAAAGCGGCATTTCCGGCCATCTTTGGCCACGCTTTCCAAAGTCCAACCACTCATGTGGTAGGATGGGTCAATAAGAGTCTAAGTTCGAGCCTATTTACGGGTTTGAGTCGAAAATTCGGCAGCATTCTGCTACAATGTCAATTATGCCATATAAAAGTGTCTCGGAGGAGCTGTCACAAATCAAAAATCCGACATGATAGCAAGTTTACCCATTACTCAAGGGTTCCAGAAAACCAAGTTTGGTAAAAAATGGGCTAGTATAGGGCCATTTTCGAAGGGTTTTACGGTTTAGCAGAGAAGTCCTAACATTTCGCCTTCAAATCCTTAATACTTGACGAAAATTCGAAAGGGATATATGGTTGTTTTCCTAACATGGACAATTACTCATTTCTAATGTCAAATTCATAAGACAAATCCATTTGAGAGAAGCCCCAAATTTTCGAAATATAAGGGTATAAAAACCCTAATTTTCGACCTAAAATCAAGCACAAATGCGAATTAAAGCAAGTATAAGACACATACCTTGATTAGGTATGATTTATGGCGAGATTTAATCAAGTTTTTGACGGAATTTGTTTGAGTTTTGGTGAAGAAATGAAGTATTTGTGTTTTGAAATGAAAATAAAACACGACCTTAAGTCAGGTTTTACCCAGACATAGACGAGCACAGGAAAGGACGTAGAACTAGCTGTGCCTCTTCCAAAGGTTGCAGCTCTTGCTGCGCCTTTTCCTCAACATGCTTCATCAAAATTCGTTGAAATTCATTATAAGTTCGTTATTTGTGGGTTCAGGCTGCATGCGCGTCTTCCTTAGCATATGGCTCCGTTTTAGCATTCTCTTTCTCCGGATCAGCATTTTCTTAAACAGACTACAGACAGCCACGGCATTTTGTTTCCCGAGAGAGTTCGTGATCACTAAATACAGTTCATTGGCTTCTCCTCTTCATCGGAGTTTTGCTTACAACAACCCGAGTAGATTTTCTCCTCAACAGTGCTAAGGACGCGCTGTTGTCGATCGATTACCTTTATCAGCGATGCTAAGGAGGCGTCGTTATATAATTCTTTCTCTTCAGCATTGTTAAGGACGCGCTGTTGTCGATTTAAATACATTTACCTTCCTCGGCGGTGTTAAGGACGCGCCTCTGTCGATGGACACTCTTCCTCAACGATGCCAAGGGCATGTCGTTGTCAATCTATTATTTCTTCCTCAACAACGAATGCTAAGGGCACGTTGTTGTTGACTCATTTATTATCTTTCTCCCCAGCGGTGCCAAGGGCGCGCCGTTGTTGTCCCAACGTATGATTCAACCCCAACATAGTCATCAATATGTTCCAACGTATGATTCAACCCTGACAGATTCATCAATATGTTCCAACGTATGATTCGACGACAGAGTCATCAATATGTCTCCAAGATATGATTCGACCCCAACAGAGTCATCGATGTGTTCCCCAGCGATAGTTCATTGCCGCTCATAGCCCATGTACTTCTCAAAAATAGAGTTCGCTTGAAGACAGACACAAGCAGATTCTCCAGGTATGATTTCTTCTTATGGCTGGCGAGCTTCCTTACGTAGTTTAATGGACATTAAAAGACCCTCCCCGATAGTCGACAGACTCTAAAATGTTCCCGACGACAAGTCCTGGGTTCAGACCCCTTGAGCTGCCTCGCGTCGCCATAGTCTTCAGGTTGTAATCTTCGATTGACCTGAGGGCTATACTTTAACTTTCGCCTTGTCCAAGCCTCAGTAAAAGTGGGGACTCTGTAGATACCTCATTTCTACACCTCCCGCCTACCACCCAGTGATGATTGGGCCGCATGTTTGATACGCGGAACGATTTTAAGACAGTTCGTTAAATTCATCGACAAGTGATAGCTCAAACACTCGATTCAACCTCATGGTCGTCATCTACGTACCGAGACGGTCGCTTCATTTTCTAAAAACCGTTTAAATGCCGAGTCGGAATGTTCCGGAGTGTTCTAGAATTCTCTGGATATTTATTCCTAATTAAATTTAATACTTTTAAGGAAATATCTTTCGTATATTGTGTTTCATTGAATAAGGAAGTGTATATCTACCGAAATTCCATAAAAAAACGCAGAAATCTTTCTTGCTGAAGAGGAAACCTCTGGGGAAATGACGCAGCAGGTGCTGCGTCTCTTCCCCAGCCCTTTTTCCATGCTTTCCGGAATATTTCCGTGATTTATTTCCGTATCCGTGTCATTACTAAACTCCTTCGTATGTTTAGTATAAATAGAGACCTTCAGTCTCCATATTTGGCACGCGAGTGTCCGCCCTTCTCTTCTCTCTTTGCATTCTAGACCACGCTTTTGCTTTCGACGCCCACGTGCTTGATCAATCGACTACGTAAGCTTAGATCATTCTGAGTCTCAGTCACATTGCATAGACCGACCAATTTGACCAACTTCACCTTAATCAATCATTTAAATCCTTTAACAAGAGCACTTTCCACGCATATTCGAGTCGAGCAATCACTAAACGATAACTTTAATCAATCTTGTTTCGTCAAAGATATAAATCTGAGGGTGTAAAATCCTATTTTATTTATTTTTCTTTTATTTTGTATCACAAATGTAATATTTATATCAAAAGCACGTTCAAAACTGTCTCTAAAAACCATCTTTTAAACCGTATTTACAAAACGGCGGAGGTCTGACGTCGAGAAGAAATGCAGCAGCAGCTGCGCCTCTTCGAAGAGTCGCAGTATATGTTGCGCCTCTTCCTGAGGCTGCCGCTGCTCCTGCTCTTCTTCTTCTTCCTCGACCTTCTGCAATTTTCTATTTTTCTTATTTCTTTCATTCCTTTTGTTTGTTTCAGTATATAATCATGTTTTACTAATCCTTTTCAAATTATAACGTTTAATTCACTCAAATCCCTTATCATTCGATATTTGTGGGTTTCCGTCATCTTATTCAAACCGGGGTTTAAGAGGCTCGAATTCATTCATATCAAGTCCTTTGTATTCGTCTCTGATATATGTTTTAATTCTGTTTTAAAGTTTGCATATAGACTCGTTTTCGACATTGTAAATAATATCTAACCTGTAGTAGTTCGTTTCAATCCGTTTTTATCATCTTATGACGGTTCCAGATGTATGTAATCTGCTAAATCACTTCTACTTGAGTTCTAATATCAAAAATCGATTTTAAATTACCAATGAACGATAACAATCCGCGATTCTAACTTCACAGCCAGAACCCAACTGGAGAACAGACGCAGGGAGTGCTGCGCCTCTTCTAGAGGACGCAGCAGATGCTGCGCCGACTCTGGGTTGGTTTCTGTCCCTGAACTCATTCTCCCTTTGACGTAGCTCCTAATTACGTATTTAATCAACTATTAATTGTATTATCGTCTCTAATCTGACGTATTTCCGTATTTCAATTTTATTTTCTTCTTCAAAATCCCGTTTTGAGCGTGCTTTTGACGTAGATCAAATAATCTTTGTAATTATTGTAATTTTAATTATTGTAATTAATTATATTATTTTATTATGTATGATTTATTTGCTTGCTTTCACATGTAATTTAATCTAACCTTTGACTTCGACCCAATTTGTTTGCTAATTACGCGTTAACCGACTTAGTTTAATTCACATTCTAGGATTAATCTATGTTTGTTGCATTGCATGCATTACATCGACGACATATCAAATTTGAACGATTTCCCTAATCATTAGTTGAGGCCGCTATCGACGCGGGCGGAATTAGGTGTTCGATTAAAGAGCTTCCTAATACGTACCCTCGCCCCTTACTCCAGTTATCTCTGGACATTCGTGTCCATTGGCATCTTCGAGAGTCATTCTAGACATAGAATGCTAAGGGTACCGAGTTCTTAGTATTCATGTCACTACTTTGTGTCTTGACATGACAAGAGGTATTCGAATAGTTTCCAATTTTTCCACAATAAATTGGTGGCGACTCCATAAATGCAGGCTTATTCAACCTTTCACCGGTTTCAATGCCTCACAAATCAGTAATGGCCCATGACGTGCTTTGCCAAACCCAAGGTTCCGTGGGAGAAGTGTCGCCGCCTCGAGACCGACGCGTGGGTGCGCACGGCGCGGGTGGCCCATGTCCACACTTACTCCACAATAATACCCTACAATACCTTCCTCTCTCCAATCTCCTCACCCCACCACAATACTTTACCTTATTTAATTCCAACCCTTAATTTTTGTGCCATCTCTCAATAGTGACACTTATTTAAAATATGAGAGAGTATATGACATTAATATTTTTGCTTAAAATAAATTTACTTTCTCAACACTTCAATATTTTAAAATAAAATACATATATTTTTAATTATAACTAATAACTGATAATTAGCTATTCATGATAAACGTTATTATATAAATAATTTTGTGACTTATCAAATATCATATTAATTAAAATAAATGTATTCGAATAATGCAACATTCAACATTAAGTTCTTAAGTTAGATCATTTCACGATACGTTATGTTCCAAATCAATTAATATTTGTTCAAAACGATGTGAATATAATTTGATGCATTTTTCAATTTTTAATGTATAATGTGCGATGTTTATGTATCAAACATATAGGGTCAAAGTTCAACTTATTTGAATGTTTTGGTTATGTATGTCTTGCATATATTATGTGTCAAACTACATTTTTATAAGAAATTTGCACCTTTTATTTTTTTGAAACAACTATATATAAATTAGGATTAATTGATAAATAATAACAATATAATGATCCTTTTTCATAATTAGTATCAACATGATCAATAATTAGAAATCAGTATCAAAATATTTATTTATTTTTCTACGATATGTATCAAATAGCCTTAAACCCCCATCTTAAACTACTTCAAAAAGTCCAAAACTCGTTATCACATTATTTAAAACCTCTTAAATCCCAAATGTATTTTCATTTAGTTTTTCATAATTTTTTCAAATATCTCACTTTTTATCACATTATCACTTGTTCAATATATTTTTTTCATTATCACATCATAAAAACTTATCTCTTAGTAGTTATCTTTAAGTTTTGTTTTTAATAAATACAATGACTCTTTCAAATATTTTTTTTTGATGAATTTAATTGGTCTAAGTATTATAACTTTCTCTAAATGTTTTTCTTTAAGTAAATGTAACGCATTGTGAGACACTCACATAATCATATAGACATATAAAAATATTTTAATAAAAATAATGGAAAGTATATTCAACTTAAAGCATTTTTGGCAATAAAGGTAATGATTTACATTTTCGAATTTTTATCAAAAATTTTTTTATATAAATTTTAAATAAATCAACGTAATTGTTATTTTTAATTTTATAATACATTTATTAAACTATAATTAATACTTTGTTGAGATTTATGTATCATTTATTATGTTTATATTTAATGTCCAGCTGTAATTAATACCTGTATTTAATGCTGGGTTGACACGTGGCGCATCCACAACGCTTCAACCTAGTTTTATATATATATGAAAAAGGAAAGAAAAGAATGAACAGGTTTTATGTAAGGGTTTGTAATTTGCAAAATGATTTTTGGTTTTAAAAGTGTTGACTAATTTTTGGAAATGGCAATCTTTGCCAAGTTTGAAGAAGAATTTATTTGCATGGTAAGGTTTTAGAGATTTGGTTAGATGTGATGACTACTCAGCCGATAGCTTCACACGTCATAAAACGGTGCTTGCACCGACCCTTTTTCTCCAAATCCCGAGCCTTATTACAACCCGGTTATCTCGTATATGTGCATCATTAGACATTTTCTCTTGCGGTTATTGGATAAGCTACCATATTAGATTGCGGGCATACTTCGCAAGTCGAGATAGCAAGAGTGATTTTGGTTACTTTTTGTCACAAAAATCGCCCAGTTCTTTCATTTGAGTGACTAGTGAAACCCGTGAGAGTCAGACTTAGGTCCCTTTTTAGTCAAAGGCTTGGTATGGAGTCGAATCTTGAGTTTGTCTTGTCAACCTTTGGAGTATGGCAACGTGCTTCCACTTTCCCGCCTAGAATTTGTTTCTTAGGCATCCGTGTTATCTATGTTGGTTACTTGAGCTAAAGTTAGGGAGTTGACACTCCGGGTAGGACCTTGAGTCGGCATCCTCCACTATCGACCCTTTTAGTCTTATTTTTGAAGAAATCCCACTTGAATGAGGCAAGTGTATTTGCATTTTTGAATGGTTCATTTTCTTGCTCTATTTGGTGATTAAGCACTATTTTGAATAAAAAAATTTGTTGCAAGACCTCACTTGCCTTATAATAGGGCATTTCATCTCATGAAATGTCAAATTGGGAGTTGAAAGGGCTCCGGCTGAAGCTAAACCCGATTCGGCTATTATGAATAAAGTGTGCAAAATGGTTAGTGTTAATAGGGGTCTTGATACTGTTTAGGTTACTTACTCAAGAACGAGTAAGAGTTAAGTGTGAGGATGTTTGATGAGTGTCTATTTTGTACCACTTTCCCCCTTCTTCCCTTTGCATTTTGTCCCTAATTAAGACAGTTTTGACCTCTTTAGCTTGTATTTATAACCTTAGTCCCATTCTATGAGTTTTATGTCTCTCCTCGCAGGTTGTGAGCCCGAAAGGACTAAAGGAGCTAGCAAAGGACCTCAAGAAGCAAGCATGGGGAAGAAAATTGAAGGAAGGCAAAAAAGGACTCCCGGCCGGTCGGCCGGCAGGAGGTCGGCCGGCAGGAGGTCCACCGATTGAGAGCCCTTCCATGAGCCGGTCCGTAGCCGGCGGCCGGTCCACCGGCCCAATGGAGCTGCTGTTTAATTTTGGACCAAAAAAGTTACAGGAACTTTTCAGCCGATCCTAGACCAGCGGCCGGTTGACCGGCCCAGACTCCTTTTTTCCGTACTTTCAATTTCTTGTAATTTTTGACCTAAATGGTTGTAAATTATATATACCCCTCTCCTAATTTCATTCGACACATTACCATAGATTTAGAATTCTCTCTAGTTTTATGCAAGATTCCTAAGCAAAGTATTAATTTTTTCTTAATCAAACCTTAATTATTTACTTACTTTATATAGATCTACTTAGTTTCATTAGTTATCTCTTGAGTATTTGAGTTGTAATTGAAGAAGTTTTAAAGATTTCTTCCATTATTAAATACAAGACTCAACCTTTCTCCTTTGTTGGTACAATTTCTTTTCTTGTTAAGTTTGTTTATCAATTGTTTCAATAGTTTACATTTCTTATTTATATCTTTGTTATAGTTATAATTCATATTATGTTTTCCACCTTGCTTACTTGTGTTTCACCAATTGTTTACATTTGCTTGAACATGATGTGTGAGTAGTGACCCCTAGGGTTTAGGGGGATCCTAAGTGGAAATTAATGGTGTAATTTGGGTAATCAATAATTGGGTTTGGGGTAGAATTGTTGACTTACTTATTCATGCACACAACGTGTTTGTGGAATTGTGTGAGTGAAAGCCCTCACCTTTCTTCATTATTTACTTAAGTGCTCTATAAATGAAAGTTGTAGGGTGTTTTGATAGCTTGATTAAGTAGATATTTGATGTTTGATGAAAGTTAGGTGTCTACCTTTAAGGAGGACATGAAATAAGACCTCTTACCTAAGTTAAACTCTGCCCCTTTGCCCGGTTATTTACCCTTTATTTACCATTAGCCACTTAGGGGAACCCGATTTCCTTAGCTTTAATACTAATCGTTTACACCTTAGTTTTGTCTTTGTTTTAGTTGCTCATATTAGTCATTTAGACTTCATATCCTCTTTTACTCGACTAAATTAGACCTTAATCAAATTGAATAGAACCCCCCCACCATCTTTGTGAACGACGTTGACTTACCAAGCTTTACTATTTAGGTATCGAGTTTTATAAATTTGTTTTGATAGTGAGAAAAAGATGACTTGCAATATTCCTTACTCATCAGTACTTCATTCGCTCTCATGTGTTATAAAGTTAAGATTATTTCTCTAAGTTGGGTTCATTTGTTATCATATATTTGGTTTTGGTTTTGATTTTGGTTTAGCGCTGCGACTACCGTCTTAGCTCCACATATCCATAACGTGCTTTGGCACAAACCATTTCTATCCCTTTAACCCATTTGCCACCCTTATTGTCCTCGATACATGTACTTTTGTCTACATATTGTGATTGCATATTAGTTGGGGAAATCTCTATCACATTGGATTGCATGCATGTTTCATAACTTGAGTGAGTGTTTCTACTTCTTTCTATCTCCACATATAACTCGCCCTTACATACTTATGAGTGCATGAGCGAATCCGCGAGTATCCGACTAATTTAGCTTGCAAGATCGAAAGGTATTTGGCATTTGTCTATAGTATGGTGACATGAGACTTGAGGTGCGTTTTCTATTACCCGTATCTACGAATTTGTTTTATTGGTACATTGTGGTCATTAATTTGTTACATATATGGATAGCTTGGGATTTGTACGCATTAAACATTAGTTGTGAGTTATTTGTTTGCCATTTATATGATTGTCTTATGTAATGTGTGATGATTTGCTTGAGGACAAGCAAAGAGATGGTTTGAGGGAGTTTGATGAGTCATAATTATATACATATTTATGCCTCCCCTTAATTACTTTTGATACGGTTTTCGTGCTAGTTTATATTAATTACATGCCTTTTATGTTAGAATGTCGATACTTCTGCTGTTTGATGTTTAATGCAGGAATGATACATTTGAGGAGAAAAGGAATGAAATGGGCGTCGCGGAGTGGCCATGAAGGAATACACGAATTATGGCACGGGAATCCATAAGAATGAAGGAAGAGAAGTTAAGAAGAAAACACGGAGAAAAGAGCTGAACCAGGATGGTTCCTCGATCAACTACACCTAGGCTCGATCGAGGAAGTTGGTTACTCGATCAAGTGCACATAGGCTCAATCGAGGAACCACTTGTTTTCAGTATTTTCTGCAATTTCCTTAAATCGGTTATGTTTTACTATAAATACCTAATTCGTACACTAAGTTTATTTACGTCTTATTTTACATACTACGCTTTATATTACCCAAAAAACTCTCAAATACTCTTAGTTTTAGTTTTATTATTGTTCGGATCTTCTTAGCTTATTCTTCATTATTATTGCGGTATTGTTTCTAATCCTTCCTCAATTATTAATAATTCAATTGCTTGTTCATCTTTTATGCTTTTAATTATGTTTTCCTTTATAATTATTATTGTTGTTCCCTCTATTATGCGTAGCTAAACCTCTTATCTAGGGAGAATGGGGATCTAGGTTGTTAAAAGGGGAATATATTGATGAACTGATAGTTAAATTGATCTTTGTTGTTGTTCAGTTTGTTGGTTTGAATCTAGTTGATTAGCTTCTGCAGGGTTAATTAATAAGTATTGCATAAATTAGGATTTTCACAAATCGGGTTAAGACTAGTAAAGGCTATAATAACTTAATAGAATTAACTTAATGATAGCGATGGCATGTTAAGTTAGATCTAAAGGACATATTAGAATCGATTGATCATATGACCTTAAAAAACATAATTAACTCTATCAATGAATTAAACCTTACTCCATATAACTACCTAGTGAACCTAATCCCTAGGCTCTTTATTATTTTGAATTTGTCTTTATTTACATAGTAATTAGTTATTAGAAATCAAAAATCAACCCCATAAAATGGTTACCTTTAAGACGAACTTAAATATAAACAAACTAGATTAATTAAACTGTCTCCCTATGGATTCGTCCATTTCTTGCCACTAGCTACCAGTTAGTAGTAATTTAGAATTTATTTTGATAGGCCAACGACTGAAAATAACCTTATCATTAGGAGTAGCTAACCTTGCATGTTAATCATCTAACTATTGCAATCCTTGTAACAAGCTTGCATCTTTATGAATTTGGTTTATAGTTTGTATCTTTGTATGTGGAATTTGCAAGTTAGTTCTTGGTTAGTTGGATTAAGCCTCCTAAAAGATTAATCTTGACTTCTTTTTTTTGGAATTGATCTTAATGCTCTTGTGTGTAAACCCTTTTGTGGTTTTCAATTGGGTGACCATATAGGTAGGATTAACTTCTCTACCTTAGGAGCAAGTAATCACCATCCTATGAAAGTTGTTGAGTAATTGTTGAGGGAAGAAAAGAGAGGATCTTAATGCTTAGGAAGTAGTTGTTGAACCAAGTTACATCAAGTTTTTCTTTTATATTGATTCTTGCATACTACTTGTTTGTTGAATTGTCTCAATAGGAAAGTCTCCATTTTTACTCTTTGTCATGTTATTTCCAACCAAATGCTTTCTCCATTTATGTTTCCTACAAGTTGAACATTGTTAATATCCAGTGTTTGTGATTAGTCCCAATTTTTGAGTCTAAATTATCATTAGTGTCTTAATTAGTTAGAGGAGTAGTCTTAGTTAGTGATTGTTGGTCAATATTTTACAATTCGAGTCTTTAGTTAAAGGTCCTTCCCTTGGGTTCGACCCTAGCTTGCCATTTTACTATCCTATTGTTAGAAGTTAGTAAAGTCTAGTTAGGTCTGTAAATTGTTAATTTGATAGTTAATTCTAGTATTAACGACAACCGGTATTTTCTCTATCAAATTTTGGCGTCGTTGTTGTGGAAGGCAACGTAACTAGGACTTGAGTTGTGATTGAGCTTTGTTGTTCCTATTTCCTTTTTATTGTCAAAAGTAAGTGGTAGTTCTAATCCATCTTATTTAGTGTAAAGGTATATGCCTAAGTCTCAACACCAAGGTAGTGAGTTCAATTTAGAAGAAGAGGAAGACTTTCGAGCATATTCTTGGTTATTCTCAAATCCTTTCTATAATCGACCTCAAAGAGAAGAACAAGTTGAAGAAGAATCTACCACGCCCGTTTCGGTTGAACCAATACAAGTCGAGTATCCCCAAATGGCTAATGATACAAGAACCATCCGAGAACTCCGGGCTAGAAACTATGATACTCAACCCCTGTGCATTGCCTACCCACCCATGGGGGCTAATGCAAACTTTGAGTTGAAGGGTTACTTTATCCATAATCTACCCAAGTTTCATGGGCACGCGGGGGATGACCCCAACCGTCATCTCTCCGAGTTCCACATGATGTGTGAGGGTGCTATACCAAATGATGTCATGGAAGACCAATTCAAATTGAGGACTTTTCCATTCTCTTTGCTAGATGAAGCCAAATATAAGCTATTCTACCTCCTACCGGGTACAATTCGCACTTGGAAGGCCATGAAGTCGGCATTTCTTGAAAAGTTTTACCCCGATTCCCGACACAACCATGCCAAGAAGGCCATTGTAACAACCCGGATTATAAAACAAAGGAAAAACTTATATAAAGTAAATATCAGAGTATAAAACTGATAAAAGGGGTCAAGGTGGCGGAAACACCAAGCCCAAATCCGGATCGATACTAAAACCAAAACCAAACTAATACATTATTCAAAGGTTCTTAAAACTTAAAAGCAATCTCCTATTTTATTATTAAGCTCGCTTCGCACATTCCCCAAGCAAGCATCAACCACTTAGCAATATCTGAACAACCTGAACAACCTGAGAAGGGGGTCGACAATCAGTCGGGAGTAACTAGATGCTCTCCCAGTCATGTTTACAACAATTGAATATAATCAACAATCAATAACAATTGAAATGCAAAACCAGTAAACATGTGAGACCATCTATACTCATGAAAATCCGACATAACATGCCATTAAACGATAACATACTAAGACCATCTTATGATATGATGACAACTCCAGAGGAAACATGTGACGACACGTGCCAACGTAAACCATATCATGACCATGTATGAACCATAGAGAAAACATAACCACAAAACATGTGACCAATCCAGACCACCAAGCACAATGTATAGAATGAACGCCGTTAGAGCGATTAACGAACTGCCTCTAACTAATGGAGCGATTAACGAACTGCCTCCATTCAATGGTATGGGCCGATTAACGAACTGCACCCACAGTGGACCGATTAACGAACTGCATCCACACTATGTATAGCGTATAACCACTGCCTATATGCCTAAGACCTGGCCAGACCTCTCGATGAAACACAGAGCGATTAACGAACTGCCTCTGCTACACCGAACGACACTCGGGGAACAGAGCGTATAACGAACTGCCTCTGCTACCCCCCGACCATAGACCATAACAAATCCCCGAAGGGTAGCCTTGATTCATTCCGATAGTATATAACTGATACTATCGTCATCTATACACTAGCCAACCAACAAATGCACAGTATAACTGACTGTACTAACATGCGTGAACAACATCACGACTCAACTCATAAGATAGTATAACTGACCATCCTACTTATCATGTGAACGGAGTAACCCGAAGATATATGCAAACACAAGGACATAACACGTTGAACACAATACAACATATGAAACAAGTATAAGCAACCAATGTTATAGTAACTTTAGTTATAACTTTAACATTAACCATTCAATGTTATAGTAACCCTAATCATAACATAAACTCTGGATGCGAGGTTATAGTAACCTCGACTATAACTTCAACATATACGACTTGAAGTTAAACCTACCTCCACTATAACCTTGACACGGAACACAAAGTTATACTAGCATTAACCATAACCTTGAGCCATAAATCTCAGGGTACGATAGTTTCAGCTGTAACCTTATCTCGTACTTCAATGTTATAGTAGCTTCAGCCATAACTAGAGTAACTACCCAAAGTTGTATTAACTTTAGCTATAACACTTGAATCATCATCAAGGTTACACTAGCCTTAGCTATAACTTTGGAGAGAACCCTTGGCCGCCTATCATGCCGCCACTAGGGTTTATTCGCAAACCCTAATTGCGCTCATGACACCCATAATAAACGCATAAACAACATATGATATTTTATTAATACATTAAAACATATACGAACATGCGAAAACATATTTAATCATGATAACAAATAATCAAACATGTACCAATCATGCAAAACAATCATTAAATCATATTAATTACATCAATTGGCATAAACACAATTAAAAGAAAACACCTAGTTACCTTTTTAGCAATTAATGATGCAAATTAATGAAAACCTCCAAGAAAGACACGACCATCAAATCCTTGTCTCCAACACGTGTCAGCATCCCAAAAATCGACTATAAAGAATACCCGAATCCAAGCACCATAAAAGACCCTTCTTCTTATTTACCCATTAAAATAAGAGACCCAAAACGTAGGTATAAAGGTCTATACAAATAATCCCCATAAAAATATTTGAAGATAAATATGTTGTAAGGATAAGAGTAAGGATTATGAAAATATAATTTGTGTATGAGTTTGGAAGAAAGAAATATATTCAACAATGGAGTCAAATGGAGAAAAGAAGAACAAAAGAGAGAAAAAGGAGGAAAGAGGCGCGGCAACATCATACGCACGAACAATTGATTGAGCAACCTGCTTGCTAGGTTTAGGTTTTATATTATTTATATAAGAGAGGAGAGGCGTGTAGCTGGTTTTCACGTAGGAAAACAAAGGAATAGATTGACCTAGTTGCTTGCTAGGTTAATCCTATTTATAAGGGATTAACTTATGGGCTTTGGGTCCATTAGCTTATACAATAGATTATCTGATTACAAATCGGATTGGACCAAATTAAAACGCAAAGAGGCCTTATAATAGAAAAGTATTTATTAAATTAAAATAGTAAAATTGTGCACGGATATTTTAACCCAATCAAAAGTAGATTAAAACGATAAATAATAAAATATAGAACGGAAGCTATAAATATATATTTCCAAAATATATTATTAAACTTCAAAATAATTAATTTAATAAAATACTTTTATAATAAAATATTATTATAAAAT
The DNA here is from genome assembly GCF_048544455.1 of Silene latifolia. Taxonomy (NCBI): domain Eukaryota; kingdom Viridiplantae; phylum Streptophyta; class Magnoliopsida; order Caryophyllales; family Caryophyllaceae; genus Silene; species Silene latifolia. Next base: position 34,340,306 of record NC_133526.1, on the reverse strand, counting down.
ACGGGGTGTTACAATCCAACCCCCTAAAAAGAAGTTTCGTCCTCGAAACTTGAATTTCAAAGATAAGATGAAAAGAAGGTGAGAATTACAAGTGATCATCAATAAAGGTCATCTCGGAATCCTAACCGCTGCGCACTCTAATCCTTATCAAGACTCAAACCAAAGAAAGATATCCCAAAATGTGTTAATTCCATCTCGAATAGTTTCTCTTATCTCAGTATGACCTAGTTGTCGTAATACCACAACGTTTTCACACATGCATCACCTTTAAGCATGTGGTTGACACTCATAACGTTCAGCGCATCTCATAAGCCATAATATCACTGAGTTCCTCACTTTCACCAAGTACACTCAACACCTATAAGTAATATTCCACAAGATACAACATCTGGTTCTCATATTTCAAACACTCATCCAACTACCATCATTAACCATCATTCAAAACATATATGACCTCTCATAATTGTGAACTCATTACCATTACTCCAAAGCCACATAACCTTTAACAAATACTCCAATTCTAGTTTACTATTCACCACAAGATCTGGCATTGACCGAACCCGAAACAACCAGATAAATCTCTAAACAAAGAACATCTTTCGAATGAGAAAAGTCTTCCATTCACGAGTGCCATTATAATCACTCCTACTCTAATATCCTCAAAGTGAGAAGTGCTTACTGCCAATCACAACTCTCAAACATCAAAAGGCTTTAATAAATCTCGATGATTCTCAATATATATCTAACATCCAAAGTCATCAATCTCAAACATCAAACTTCGACTAAACTGTCATAATTCTATGCAACCTCAAAAGCATGACAAAATCATCTATTGCACTCGCTAGACCCAATCATTTCCTTTGAAAACTCATGATCACGTCATTACTATGCACCCAACAATCATACACCATAGGTTAAGCTTGTACCTATTGTACCACAACACATTTGCCATCGATAACGCCATTCCATCAAAGCGTAATAACAACACCATACAACTCTCATCACCTGTTCTCACATAACGACAAGCTTATAACCTCAATTTCTAATCTCAGTTTACTATCACTGAATATTATCGTGACATCACAAAACTACGACAAGGCTGTATAAATCTATGTCCTTTAATAACAATCATACCCTTAATGAAACGCCTTATCTCATATAGAACAAACAAGCATCTATATATCCTCAATATAATAACACCCTCAAACCTTCTTAGCTCAGTATAGGACCTTTAATACTCCTTCTCCAAAACTCTATATGTTGTCCCAACTTCATACTTGAACACCACAATGCTACTATGTTCTCAACCCTAAATACCCAAACATCAAACTCAAAGTATCTAATATCGCTCGCCAAAGGATCCAACTTTCCACTAGGAGATGATCACAAGTAGCTCTAAAGAGATTTCAAACATTTTCAAGATACCATAAAAGAATAAATAACTTGCAAACCAAAACAAAACATTTCCGTGCAATGCCACAAAGCAAAAGAACACATAGCTTTAAGAAGTATGAGCTCAATGAGAAATCAATGGAAAAGGGTAATTACAAAAGTTTAAAGAAGAAGGAACTGGAGCTGAAATAAAGAACAAATAGAGAGCAACGATAGATGAAACAGACAGAGGACCAAGATAAGAAACCTTTGGTCTGAAAACTTAAATAGAAGAGGTATGGTTAACACGTGCAAGGATGACAAGAATAGACGATTCAAAAACAATTTTATTTTCCCAAAGACGACACCTTAACATAAGATAAAAAAAAACACGATAACCAAGGTCTTACAAATATCGTACAGTCATCACTCAAGGTAACAAAGTCTCGGAACATCCTTTCATCACATCACCATAATACCTCAAGACCAGCAACTCTCTATATAACTGCTCATTTTACCATCACTACATCCTCAGATTATCAACTCTCAAGTCCTTCCACTCTCAAGAACTCCATCTAATCACACTTAATGAATCAATATATAACAATCTCTATACCCTCAAAAGATGAACACCACGATACATTATAATCATCGTCAACATGGTCGTTCACTAATGCAACGCTAGAACACTTTAACATTAACATCTCACAAGTCCATAAATTATAGTTCGTCTATCTCAATCAATCCATTAAAAGGTACGATCCGTAAATAACTCCTCAACGGATAAATCATAAAATCATTCATACCTCACTAATAGTCATTAATAATTCTTACTCCTCAAATATGGTATTCCAATTACAGACGAGTATTGTCTCCAAAATTCCCAACGTGCTCAATCTAAACTCCACAATAACATACAACTCATTTCCATTGATACTCTCGATCCATAAATAACTCACATAACGGTTCCTTTAACACAAGACAAAGTTCAATAACTCTAACCATTAAGAGCATAAGCCACAATATTCCGAAATATTACCACAAGAGAAATATACTCATCGTCTCTCACTTCTAGTAAAACTATGAAACCACAATCATACATCTTAAGCCACAAATCAATCACTCTTCATCATCAATAAGGATTTTCTCAGATACATAAAAGAACATAGCAACTACTTATCCCAAATGAGACTTCATCTCAACAACCACTAATCCTAAAGGGAACTTTATCTCATCAACAACCTCTAGTCCCAAAAGAAACCTCATCTCAATAACCTGAAATCCCAAAGTAAACTTCCTCGTTACCAAACTCATAATAACAATTACTCTTTCCACTCATACTTAAACATCCCAACCTGCCAATTAATCCTAACTTGTCGTCCCAAAATCCAAACCACAAGGATATCAACCTCGAAATCACCTCAAACAAGGACAACACCACCAAATAATCCAAAAAGGATGAAAGTACGATAAGAGTAAAGCTCGGGTTACCAAGGATTAAGAGTTTTGACCGACATATAACCAAAATGCACAACATGTAATATGAAAAGGACATTTTCAAAATTGGCCGTCTTTAAAATCAACAAAGCATGCTTGAAAATGTCATGCAAGAACAACACATTTTATACAATTAATGACGAAACAAAACATCAAGTCATAAACAACACAATACATAAACTATACATTTAATATAATTAATAATGATAAACATTAAGACATAAACAAACAAATACATGAATAAAACATGTAATACAATTAAATAATCATGTGAAATATTAAGACATAAATAAGCAAGTGCATAAAGAACATATGTAACATAATTATTAACGATACGAAACATTAAGGTATAAATAAACATGTGCAAAAACAACACATGTAACACAATTAATACTTATACGAAACATTAACGCATAAACAAACAAGTCCTTAATTGTTTCTACCCCATTTACTCTCACTCATTTACTAAGTCAATTTATTTTAGTCATTAACTAAGCGAGAGTTGGGAGCGTGTTCGCTCTGATACCAACTGTAACAACCCGGATTATAAAACAAAGGAAAAACTTATATAAAGTAAATATCAGAGTATAAAACTGATAAAAGGGGTCAAGGTGGCGGAAACACCAAGCCCAAATCCGGATCGATACTAAAACCAAAACCAAACTAATACATTATTCAAAGGTTCTTAAAACTTAAAAGCAATCTCCTATTTTATTATTAAGCTCGCTTCGCACATTCCCCAAGCAAGCATCAACCACTTAGCAATATCAGAACAACCTGAACAACCTGAGAAGGGGGTCGACAATCAGTCGGGAGTAACTAGATGCTCTCCCAGTCATGTTTACAACAATTGAATATAATCAACAATCAATAACAATTGAAATGCAAAACCAGTAAACATGTGAGACCATCTATACTCATGAAAATCCGACATAACATGCCATTAAACGATAACATACTAAGACCATCTTATGATATGATGACAACTCCAGAGGAAACATGTGACGACACGTGCCAACGTAAACCATATCATGACCATGTATGAACCATAGAGAAAACATAACCACAAAACATGTGACCAATCCAGACCACCAAGCACAATGTATAGAATGAACGCCGTTAGAGCGATTAACGAACTGCCTCTAACTAATGGAGCGATTAACGAACTGCCTCCATTCAATGGTATGGGCCGATTAACGAATCGAACCCACAAAGTGGACCGATTAACGAATCGCATCCACACTATGTATAGCGTATAACCACCGCCTATATGCCTAAGACTGGCGGACCTCTCGATGAAACACAGAGCGATTAACGAATCGCCTCTGCTACACCGAACGACACGGGGGGAACAGAGCGTATAACGAATCGCCTCGCTACCCCCGACCATAGACCATAACAAATCCCCGAAGGGTAGCCTTGATTCATTCCGATAGTATATAACTGATACTATCGTCATCTATACACCAGCCAAGCAACAAATGCACAGTATAACTGACTGTACTAACATGCGTGAACAACATCACGACTCAACTCATAAGATAGTATAACTGACCATCCTACTTATCATGTGAACGGAGTAACCCGAAGATATATGCAAACACAAGGACATAACACGTTGAACACAATACAACATATGAAACAAGTATAAGCAACCAATGTTATAGTAACTTTAGTTATAACTTTAACATTAACCATTCAATGTTATAGTAACCATAATCATAACATAAAACGGATGCGAGGTTATAGTAACCTCGACTATAACTTCAACATATACGACTTGAAGTTAAACCTACCTCCACTATAACCTTGACACGGAACACAAAGTTATACTAGCATTAACCATAACCTTGAGCCATAAATCTCAGGGTACGATAGTTTCAGCTGTAACCTTATCTCGTACTTCAATGTTATAGTAGCTTCAGCCATAACTAGAGTAACTACCCAAAGTTGTATTAACTTTAGCTATAACACTTGAATCATCATCAAGGTTACACTAGCCTTAGCTATAACTTTGGAGAGAACCCTTGGCCGCCTATCATGCCGCCACTAGGGTTTATTCGCAAACCCTAATTGCGCTCATGACACCCATAATAAACGCATAAACAACATATGATATTTTATTAATACATTAAAACATATACGAACATGCGAAAACATATTTAATCATGATAACAAATAATCAAACATGTACCAATCATGCAAAACAATCATTAAATCATATTAATTACATCAATTGGCATAAACACAATTAAAAGAAAACACCTAGTTACCTTTTTAGCAATTAATGATGCAAATTAATGAAAACCTCCAAGAAAGACACGACCATCAAATCCTTGTCTCCAACACGTGTCAGCATCCCAAAAATCGACTATAAAGAATACCCGAATCCAAGCACCATAAAAGACCCTTCTTCTTATTTACCCATTAAAATAAGAGACCCAAAACGTAGGTATAAAGGTCTATACAAATAATCCCCATAAAAATATTTGAAGATAAATATGTTGTAAGCATAAGAGTAAGGATTATGAAAATATAATTTGTGTATGAGTTTGGAAGAAAGAAAGATATTCAACAATGGAGTCAAAGGGAGAAAAGAAGAACAAAAGAGAGAAAAAGGAGGAAAGAGGCGCGGCAACATCATACGCACGAACAATTGATTGAGCAACCTGCTTGCTAGGTTGAGGTTTTATATTATTTATATAAGAGAGGAGAGGCGTGTAGCTGGTTTTCACGTAGGAAAACAAAGGAATAGATTGACCTAGTTGCTTGCTAGGTTAATCCTATTTATAAGGGATTAACTTATGGGCTTTGGGTCCATTAGCTTATACAATAGATTATCTGATTACAAATCGGATTGGACCATATTAAAACGCAAAGAGGCCTTATAATAGAAAAGTATTTATTAAATTAAAATAGTAAAATTGTGCACGGATATTTTAACCCAATCAAAAGTAGATTAAAACGATAAATAATAAAATATAGAACGGAAGCTATAAATATATATTTCCAAAATATATTATTAAACTTCAAAATAATTAATTTAATAAAATACTTTTATAATAAAATATTATTATAAAATACGGGGTGTTACAGCCATCACTTCTTCGGAACAAGATGCGAGTGAAAGTTTGTATGAGTATTGGGAAAGGTTCAAACGGTTGGTTGCCCAATGCCCCTACCACGGGTTAAGTGGTGACGACCTACTAGTGAACTTTTGTGATGGTCTTACTCAACAAAACCAAAGAATGGTGAATGTCGCGACAAGTGGAGGGGTTGACAACTGTTCCGTGGCGGAAGCCAATGAAATTATAGAGAGGCTAGCCGCAAGCACAAGGAGCTATAGGAGAGGAAGTCGGGGGTCAAAGACTCTCAACTCAATTGAAACACCCTTCTCCTGCAACCAAAAGCTTGAGAAGACCGTTGCTGATCTCACCAAATTGGTAGCTCACTTGGTGGGGAACAATCAAAGTGTGGGTGAAGCACAAGGGTCCAATGCGGAGTGCAATTTTTGCCAAGGTCCATACCCGGTGGAGTCATGTCCCATCATGCAAAAACAAGGGATAGGCCATGAGAATGTTAGTGCCATGGGACATGGCAACTATAATTCTAGGAACCCTACCGGGGGTGGGTACTACAAATATGATCCAAGTGGAAACACTTACAACATAGGCTCTAGAGACACTCCAAACCTTAGTTAGGGAGGAGATACTTCAAAGAGTTTCCAAAATGGGCAATTCAACCATTTAAGAAACCAAAATTCACAAGGCCCAAACCCGAACTACCAAAGAAACCAAAATTTTCAACAAGGGAAAGGGGGGTCTTTTCAATTCGGAAATCAAGGAAACCAAGGTCCTCAAGGCAACAACAAAAATTTTCAACAAGGAGGGGGTCCCTCCACTCAAGGGGATGACGATTTATCCACCAAGTAAATGTTGAAAATTCTTGTTAAAGGGCAAGCCGAAACAACAAGAAGGTTTGACAAAATGGATACCGATAAACTTTCATGTGATGCAAGGGTTAAAAACCTTGAAATCCAACTTGGATAAATCTCGCAGGAAATTGCCAAGCACAACCAAAAGAACTCTACTTCAATCCCTTCCACAGCATTCCCTCCAAGGGAGAATGCAAGTGCCATGACTTTGAGAAAAGGGAGAACCTTAGAATCCCCAAAAAAAAAAAAAAAAAAAAAAAAAAAAAAAGAAGAGAAAGGCAAAGTCAAATGAGAGGGTTATTGACATTGAGGAACAAGAGGAAGAACAAATCGTGGTTGATAAAGAAAAAGAGTCATCATCCAAAGCTAGTGGAGAAGAATTGAGAAGTCCGTTGAGCATGGACAATGGAGAGAAAGAAATCAACAACAAAAATGATCATATTGAAGAGATCGTGAGAGAACATGTCGTGGAGGTACCTTTTCCTCATGCTCTCACACATTCTAAGAGGTTTGAAAGGGATGAGGATCTCTACGAAACCTTTAGAAAGTGTGAAATAAACATTCCCTTACTCAATCTTTTGATAGGTGTTCCAAGGTATGCAAAGTTTCTCAAGGAACTTTATACACCTAGGAGAAACACAAGAAAGGGTACCCAAAAATTAAGGGTAAGTGAACATGTCTCCGCCATATTTAAAAAGTCATTCCCAAAAAAGTATGGCGATCCGGGAATGTTCACTATACCATGCTCCATTGGGGAGAAGATTTTCACCCATGCCATGTTAGATCTAGGTGCGTCAATTAATGTCATGCCCTATACTCTTTATAAGACTTTGGGACTTCCACCCTTGAACAAGACCGATGTAGTGATCCAACTTGCAGATCGCTCAAACATTTACCCTAAGGGGATGGTGGAGGATGTGTTAGTAGAGGTGGATCATTTAACTTTCCCGGCCGACTTCTATGTCCTTGACATGGAAGTCGACTCAAAGGCCACTCCGGTCCTTTTAGGAAGGTCTTTTATGAAAACCTCTAAGACAAATATTGACTTGTCTAATGGGAACCTCACTATGGAATTTGACGGAAAGAAACTCACATACAACATCTATGATGCAATGAGACAACCTAACGACTCACATTCATGCTATTTCTTGAACATAATCGAGCCAATTGTAACCCAAATGTATAATTTGGGTCAAAGGGCCCCTCTTGAGGTTGCCCTGTAACACTCCCATACAACCAAGGTGCCTTACCAAGACCACCTACTGCATGGAAGTTCTACCATCTCGGTTACCCGAGGCAATGTATATCAAATTGACCATAAAGAAACGTACTTAATTAAGTAAATGAGTTTAAGTGATTACCACATCAAAACCAAAACTGTAAAGAAAATACAAATGTTCCAAAACCAAACAAACTAAAAAGAAATCTAAGTTCATGACACAGCGGAAGACTTTAATAACACGTAGTGACTCCATCCCAGCTATCCCTTGCGCAAGCCATCTCGTACCTGCTCAATAACTGCTCACCATCCCCGAATGGTTCACCACAGTTTTCAAAACATTTAAACGGGGTCAGTTACTGATTACACAAAACACGATACATAAGATACAACACACAAATCACCCTAACTCCGTCGTAACTCCACACACCTGACTACACACTAAAGTGTGTAGTCCTGCCAGAATACCCATCGCAACAGATATTCCACGCCGTCAGTGGGGGACCGCAGCCGTACCCACCAAATCCCCGCTCATCTATTCCAAGTGAAACCCATGTTCCTTAATGTGCACATACCCTTCTGTAGCGGGTTCCACAAAGGGCGAATCAAGGGCGTGAAGTCACTCCTGCAAGTGACTCCACTCAGCCGAGGACGCGCCTCGCGAACCACAGACAAACACATCCAACCAATTATACAACAACAATTACCAATACGATAAAGATCAACAACAGTCAACAACAATCCATCATTAAACACCAATCAACCATGTAATCAATAACCGAGTGGGTAAACCCTACCTAGAATAAGTAAATCACCAAGACCGTCACAATCAGCTAATGAGAACTGCTTCTCTACAAAATCACCTCATATAACCACACAATCATGCAATTGCTATCTAATACACATCATACTCCCACAATCCCCCAAAATACCCAATTAGGGTTTTAAACAAAATCAACGAAAAGGCATAAAAATTATACAAGGATCTTACCCACGATACGACGGACTCAATGGCGTAAAGAACACAACGATCCGATGACTCTAGCCTTTGGGATTTGATAGCAACGCGAAAAAGAAAGTAACGTAACTTGTTTTGCTCTTGAGAGGTTTTAGAAACAATAAAAAGTGACAAAGGAACTGACGGAATACTTTATATATCATTCCCGCTTTGCTAACAAAACCCGGCAGAAATTAACCCGTAGAACCGACTTAGTCGATCGAGTAAGTCACTTACTCGATCGAGTGACCCTTACTCGATCGAGTGCCACACTTAATCGATTGAGTACCCATCAACAGTACACTGTTTCGAAATCCAAACTCACTTACTCGAAAGATTAAGCTCCACTCGATAGAGTACCCAACTGAACAGAAACCCGTAGTATTACATGCGCTCACTAACAATTTGGACCAAGAATGTTTGCGTGTAGTGTTGTATAATGATGTGCAGGAATATTCCAAGGACTTGGACAAAGAAGAAAGTCTTGAATATGTGGAGGAAGTACTCAAAGAAGAAACTCAAGATGCACGATCCAGCCTAGGATGCAGCCTGCGCCATACAACGCCACATGCGTCACACCACGCAACCTGCATCCCTTCACGCAGCCTGCGTGCTCCTCGGGTCTCAGCTGAAATGGTGGCTTCTTAAGAGCATAAATTCCCTACCTCACTCATCCCCCTAGAAGCCAATCTTGAGCAACCATAACATGAACCAAAACCTCTTCCAAATCATCTTAAATATATATTCTTGGGAAAAAACAATACCCTCCATTAATTATATCAAACCAACTCAAAAAGGAGCAAGAGGAGAGGTTAGTAACCATGTTGAAAGACCATAGGGAAGCTTGGGTGGAGCATCGCCGATATCAAAGGGATAAGTCCAAGTACTTGTATGCACAAGATTCGGTTGGAAGGAGGAGCAAAGCCCGTGAGACAACCTCAACGAAGACTCAATCCGCCCATGATGGAAGTGGTGAAAGAGGAGGTCATAAAGCTACTTCAAATGGGAATCATTTACCCCATTAGTGATTCCCATTGGGTAAGTCCTACTCAAGTTGTACCGAAAAAAGGCGGGGTGACGGTAGTCAAGAATACCCAAGGGGCATTGATTCCCACCCGTTTACAAACGAGATGGCGGGTATGTATTGACTATCGCCGTCTCAATCAAGTCACTTTAAAGGACCATTTTAACCTACCCTTTCTAGATCAAATGCTAGATAGGTTGGATGGAAAACAGTATTATTATTTCTTGGACGGGTACTCCGGATATTTTCAAATCCTTATTCAACCGGAGAACCAATCCAAAACAACTTTTACTTGCCCTTTTGGTACCTATGCATACCGTCGAATGCCTTTCGGATTGTGCAACGCACCAGGAACTTTTCAACGTTGCATGATGAGCATCTTCTCTGACTATGTGGAGTGCATATTAGAAGTCTTCATGGATGTTTTCCATGGAGACTCATTTGAGTCATGTCTAAACCACCTAGCTATGGTCCTAACACGGTGTATAAACTTTCACCTCATATTAAATTCCGAGAAATGTCATTTAATGGTGAGTAGTGGCATCGTGCTAGGGCATATAGTATCGAAAAGAGGGATTAAGGTGGATATGGCAAAAGTGAATGTGATTAAAAGCTTGCCATATCCATCTAATACTCGAGATGTTAGGTCGTTTTTGGGACACGCCGGCTTCTATAGAAGGTTTATAAGGGACTTTTCAAAAATTGCTAACCCCTTGTGCAAGCTCTTGCATAAAGATGTGGAGTTTTTGTTTGATGATGCTTGTAGGGAGGCGTTCAATTTATTGAAAGAAAGGCTTGTGTCGGCTCCAATCATTCAAGCACCAATATGGGACCGTCCCTTTGAAATCATGACGGATGCAAATGATTTTGCTATTGGGGTAGTGTTGGGCCAAAAAGAAGACAAAGCTTACTATGTCATCCAATATGCCTCCTCCCTTCTCAATGATGCTCAAAAGAACTACACCACTAGCGAGAAGGAATTCTTGGCGGTGGTGTATGCCCTTGAGAAATTTCGCTCTTACTTATTGGGAGTCAAAGTAATCATTTACACCAACCACAAAGCCATCACTCAACTTATAGGCAAGAAAGATACCAAACCGAGATTTATGCGGTGGGTCCTCCTCTTGAGTGAGTTCGACATTGAAATAAAGGAGAATAAAGGGTTGGTAAATGTTGTGGCCGATCATCTTAGTCAACTACATCTTGATGAACAACAAATGCAAAGGATGGGTGTAGAAGATGGGAGTTTACCACATGAATCACTTTATGCATTGAGGATGACGGAACCTTGGTATGCCAATTTGGTGAATTACATGGTTAAGTGATGGCAAATTAAGATCAAGATGGTTTGGTCCATACATCGTGAGGAAGGTCCACTCTCATGGAGCGGTTGAAGTTAAAAATCCAAGCTCAGGGAAGATGCTAAAGGTAAATGGGCAACGGCTCAAAGCTTATCATGATGGAATGGAAACACAAATGGTAGAAGAAATCACCTTGGAAGACCCCATTTATCAAGCATGATGGAAATGCAGCACTAAGTCGAGCCATCGACGTTAAAAATACGGCAACAATTGTAAATACACTCTCTTTAGCGTAGAATTTACCATTTTCATAGCTAGAAATTACATTCATGTCATTTAAATTCCTTGTCATTTCATTCCTTGTTAACATCAATTGCATCAAATTGTTTGAAGTTATTAATGCTCTTGTAGAGGTTTGGTAGAAGAGTTCTCCATGGGAAAACGTAATGAAAAAAGGCATACGGAATTTTGTGGAGTATGAAGGACAACTTAAGTGTGGGGGAAAAGCATTTTTCAAGAAACAAACGAGCATTAATATCAAAGTTTGAAGACGCAACCGGCAGTCCAACACGCAGCCTGCGTTATATGACGCAGGCCTACGTTGCCCTCGGATCTGGGTATGTTCGTGCTCTTAAACACAATCACCCCCCAACCTTCCCCTTCATAATCTCCGAAACACACACACAAACTCAATCAAACCCTCATCTCAAACTCCCCAAACCTTCATCAAAATCCCCACACACCATCACTACCAATCAACCTCCCTTTGCACAAATTCATCAAAGCTGCAAATTTCCACCACAAAAATACCAACCCAAAACCGTTTTGACAAATTTTGCTCAAATCTATCAAGAACCCTAATTCGGGAATCATCAAATTCAAGTTTCAAACGGGATTTAAAGGTTCTTGGAGTGTTTTGTAAGGATTATTCAACAGCTAGTGACAAGCTTTGTGTGGAATCGGGAAGGTATAACCATATTCTCCCCTGTTAGTTTTTATACATTTGTTTTGTCTCAAAATTAAGAGTCTTTTGGACTCATTATTTTGTTTTTGATATTGTTGTTGAGTTTTTACCATTGTTGTGGCAAAAATATTTCTGGGTGAGGTAGAGAAAATCATCAAACACAAGTTTCATAGTTGTTGCTAAGTAGTGCATTCCAAGTGTTTGTTGATTTGCCTCATAGAGTGAAAAATTCTTTTGAGTGGTATTTATTGTGTTGTTTCTCTCAAGCAAGGTATACGATGGCTCTTAGGTTGTTTAGAGGGAAGGGTAAGGCTAAGAGGTAAGCGGTTAAGGAGATTGATTTGGATGTAGAAAAAGTGTTCATGGGACATGAGGGCATGACCGCCGCTCAACTGAAAATTCGGAATAAGTTCTTTGCTCCGAAACCTCAAAATGTTGTCACCACAAAATTCCTATGCCCGACCACATTGAAAAAACCTGGCCTTTACGACACCACTTTCTCATTACTTTTTAAGGTGAGACTAGAGGCCAACCTTCATGAGGATACTTGAGATAACACTTACCGCTCATACACCTATGAATTCCTCACAACCTTGACCGAGCTTGATGTAGATGACAATGCCGACCATGCCTATAAGTTTAGGATCCACAAAAAATAGTATGAGTGCACCCTTTCAAAAGTGAGGGAGATCTTGAAAATCACCAAAAACCCGTAACCAATTATGAACAAGAAAGCGCACCGCCGAGAAATTTTGGAATGCACTAACAAATAATACCTCTACCACCAAGGATGACAAAATTTCTTCCCTCACAACCCCCCTCCCCCCTCCTATTTATAGCACGTCTCATTATAATCCTCTTCACGACCGTTGGGAACCAAGGTTAGTGAACCGGTCAAGCTTTATTTGTGGACCATGCTCCCCAAGGGAGTGGGTATTCCAGATTGGGCTAAGTTGTTCATGGATGCATGCTTGCATCATAAATTGAAGCAAACGGGTGGAAACATCCATAATGGTGGACTTGTGACCTTCTTTGTCCGGCATTTCCATGGCCAAATGCCCGAAAGCCAAGCAGTCAACGAATCCAAGGGAATTTGTTATTACAATAAATTTGCCCTTCAATAATGCAACATGTTTCGAATTCTTCCAATGGTGGAACTTTTGGGGTATTGGTTGGGAAATAATGTTTTACCTTATCTTCGTTTACCCCCTCGCTTGCCACTTCCTAGAGGGACTAGGGCTCGAGATTTTTATTGCCACAAAGATACTACTATTGAGAGTGATCAAGAGCAAGATGCAAGCAGGAGTATATCAAGAAGGGGTGAAGTGAGGCAAAGGAGGGAGAGTGAAAGAGAAGAGGAGGAGAGGGGAAATAGAAAGGATTGAGGAGCCTACTTTCCAACAACCGGGTGTGTACTCCACTTTTGTGCACGATACTTCTATGGAAGAAGCCGGAGGTTCCACTAACCCACCTTTGGAACCTTGGCAACATCAAATGTACAAGTATTTTGAGGACACTCGGGAAACATTGCAAGCTATTAGTGGAAGGGTTGAGAGCTCACACACTTGGCAACAACAACATAAGCCAAGATTGGAGAGCTTGGAACAATAGAAAAGTGCTTTTGATGATCACAAACGGTTGGGGTATGAAGCCGAAACGGCCCAAATGAGAATGCTTGAGGGAATTTCTAAGAGACAAGAAGAATCCCTTGCTAGGCAACAACAACAACAAGTCAAGCAATGGGAAGAAAATCAAGCCTTGTGTAATGCCCAAAATGAATGGCGAGAGCAAGTGAGTCAACAATTCGGAGTCCAAAACGAAAGAAACCATCAATACATTGAGGACTCCTATCAAGATGCTCAAACACAAGAGGATTCCTTTGGCATAATCCGAGGCCTTTTTGGCATGACACTCCACCAAAACAATCCCGACTACCAACCCACCATTAATGATCAACAAGTGGAATATGGCTATGCTAGAGCAAGAAGGATAAGAGAAGCAAGGGAGAGGAGAAGAAGGAACCAAGGGACATATGAGCAAGGAGAAGGCTCGGGTCCCTACAATAATTAAAGATGAGAAGGTGATGGTGCTCCTCCACATTGAGGACAATGCGTGGTCTAAGTGTGGGGGAGTGAAATGGTTGTAATATATGTACAATACTTAGTCTTTGATGCTTGAAAAAAAATCCTGGCTAGGTGAAAACCCACAAGGGTGGGCGCCTAAGGCAAGATTTTGGGAAGATGGACAAGGACGGAATGAAGACCCGAAAGGGCATTCCGGGCAAAATGAAAAAAAGAAGCGAGCCACCATGAGAGGAAAGGAAAGCTAAGGTGAAAACCCGATAGGGAACCTTAGGCAAAATGAGGAATTTTCAACAAAAAAAAATCGAAAAATTCAGAAAATGCAACACCAAAAAGCTGGAGGGATAAGAAGGGAGCCATAAGGAGGGTCTTGGAAGGTGGCTAGCTTTAGGACTTAATTTCTTTTTATTTCACAAAAAATTATTTCAAGTTGGTTGGTTTTCTGATTGGCTACTTGTGTTGTTGATTCTTAAGGGTGTTTGGCCAACCAAGTAGCATGATCCTACTTTTCATGGAGTGATAAGGGGGTGATATAAGTGGAGTAATGTAATGATTTAGGAGGTTGTCTAGGCTACTTTACTATCACCTTGGGATAAAGTGAGAGTGGTCATCTCTTACTTGGTGATATAAGAAGGGTGTAGTTGGAACGAGTCGGAGTTGGAGGTGTGTTGTGTCTTTGTGTGAGGGTGATATAAGGAGGAAGTGTGAGAGAAGAGCGAGTGTCAAAAATTTGAGTCTAGATTTTCGTTTAATTGGTGGATTGTTGATGAGGGAGACATAAGATTGGTGTGGTACGGGAAGAGTGATCATTCACCCCTATACTCACCTATAAACTTGCCCAAGTACTTTCCTTGAGTTTTACTCGAGACGAGCAAAAGTCTAAGTGTGTGTTTGTGTGTGTGGGGGAGGGGGGGGTGATAGAGTCAAACTTGTCGAGTCAATATGGCATTCTTAGGCATAATTTGGTTTTACTTAAGGGTCTTTTGTCGGTATAATGAAGAAGTCTTCCCGTTCCATTGGTTGTTGTATTTAACGTGTTTTGATGCATATATGGAGCATAGTTTTGAGAAGAGAGTTCGGAGTCCCGAGCAAGTACCTCTAACCACACCCCAGAACAATCAAGCAATCGAATGAAGATAGACTCCAAACGATCTAGCATAGAAGTTGTCACTCCTTGATGAACGAGTACGAATTACAAGTGGTGAAAGAAGCTAAATGGAGAATTTTGGAGCGGAGATCAGCCTAGGACGCAGCCTGCGTCTGTTGAAGCAACCTGCGTTCTCCTCAGCCTTCGAAAGTTTATCACCCGTCTTAAACCATCTCGTGGAAGCCCAAATAAGGTTTAACCTAGAAGGAAGTGCAACCATATATATAGTTCATTGTTTGAAGACCTTGTTTATGATATCATTATTGAATAATCACAAACTTGTATGTTGAGTAAGAAATTGGTATTTGGAGAGCAAAGTTGTAATCTTTTGCTTGGTTTTATGTCAATCTTTCCATCAATCTTAGATTCATCTGTGGTTATGGAAGGCTAGACCTTTTGCTTGGTGTAATTTGGTAGACACCACATTCCTTAAGCTTGGTAAGAATCTCTCAATCTTTCCTCAATAATTATTGCATATTCCTTGAAATTCATGTTTTATGTTGGATGTTATTGTGTTAGGAGTAGCTAACCTTGCATGTTAATCATCTTACTATTGCAATCCTTGTAGCAAGCTTGCATCTTTATGAATTTGGTTTAAAGTTTGTATCTTTGTGAGTGGAGCAAGTTAGTTCTTGTTAGTTGCATTACACCTCCTAAAGGATTAATCTTGACTTCTTTTGTTTGGAATTGATCTTAATGCTCTTGTGTGTAAATCCTCTTGTGGTTTTCAATTGGCTGACCATATAGGTAGGATTAACTATTATACCTTAGGAGCAAGTAATCACCATCCTATAAAGGTTGTTGAGTAATTGTTGAGGGAAGAAAAGAGAGGATCTTTATGCTTAGGAAGTAGTTGTTGAACCAATTTAAATCAAGTTTTTCTCTTATATTGATTCTTGCATACTACTAATTTGTTGAATTGTCTCAATAGGAAAGTCTCCATTTTTACTCTTTGTCATATTATTTCCAACCAAATGCTTTCTCCATTTATGTTTCCTACAAGCTGAACATTGCTAATATCCATTGTTTGTGATTAGTCCTAATTATTGAGTCTAAATTGTCATTAGTGTCTTAATTAATTAGAGGAGTAGTCTTAGTTAGTGATTGTTGGTCAATATTTTACAATTCGAGTCTTTAGTTAAAGGTCCTTCCCTTGGGTTAGACCCTAACTTGCCATTTTAATACCCTATTGTTAGAAGTTAGTAGAGTCTAGTTAGGTCTATAAATTGTTAATTTGTGTAACACCCCCATATCCAGAGGAGCCTTAACTAGGCCTTCCTTAGCATATAAGGGCATTACCATCTCGGTTGCCCGAGGAAAGCAGTTATCAAACGTCAATAAATGAACTATTAAGTTATATTACAAGTGATTCAAACCAAAATACAATACAAGGTACAACTCAAAGACTACTCGCTATGACCATCATATCTCGTGAAGACTCATCCCTGCCCGGACTCCAGCTATCCACAACATCAACACCTGCTAAGACCGACTGCTCACCATAAGGGATCACGGCAGACACATAACAAACAAACAACCAAACAAGGTCAGTACTGAGATAAGACAAGACAATGGCAACTACAATCAACAACACAAACAATGACACCAATTCCAACCGCAATCACAACAATCCAACCAAACCTGTCACTGACTGTCCACTGGACCAGCCCTCCCAGTGGGGGACCGCAGCCGTTCCCACCTAAGCCCCGCTCATCACACGAGCGATAACCCTGTCCCATTAATGTGCACATCCCCTCCCGTGGCGGGTTCCACGAAGGGCAAAACTAGGGCGTGAAGTCACTCCCGCAAGTGACCCCACTCAGCCGAGAACGCATCTCGAGAGCCATAGACAACCAATCACAATCACAATCACAATCACAATCACAATCATCATATCAAACAACTAACTACAGCACTACCACAACGACCGACACACTAGACCATCTACAGAAACTGAGTAGGCGAACCTACCTTTAAGCAACCGCAACCAATCCATGCCGACAGATAACACGTCCAGCGATCAAGCAACGCCTATAGCTACCATACAAACATCTATTACTAACAAACAAACCCTAGCTATAGAGACAAGGACACGGATGATGATTGTGACATACCTATAGGGAGAGACAAGGCAAAAGACCGCTACCCGACTCAAGAGAGCTCTCCTAAGGCACAAGGATCTTCACAAAGGCTTCCATGGAGGTTTTGAGGTGAAGGGAAGGGAAAGAGGCGACTGAAGGGTAGGAGGAAAGTGGCGGAAGTGATTTGCGGATTTAACAAAACGCGATATAAAACCCTCGCTGAAAACCAGGTACTCGATCGAGTACCCAACCTACTCGATCGAGTGGCCCCCTACTCGATCGAGTACCCTAGCTACTCGATCGAGTAGCCTCTACTCTATCGAGTACCACTCTTAATACGCACCCCAAGATGGTTTTGGCATACTTCCCTAAGGTTACTCCCGCTCCCAAGGACAGTCAACGCTGGTCAAAGGATCCCTAAAAGGACGGGTATTACAGTCTTCCCCCCTTAAAAAGAACTTCGTCCCCGAAGTTCAACTCACCTCTCCCGCTCATGGCACGGAACCAACACAACCTCACCAATCTTCCCGGTCAAACCCTCACTCCTTGTAAACACCATTCCCCCCCCCCCCCCCCCATGTCATCATCATCACCGTCCATAAATAAACCTACCGACTCTTGTCACTATCATGCAAGCTTTATCACAGTCAACCGTTATTTTATATACACATAAAACATCCGACGCGCAGTGCGAATCGCCACTCACGATCTCCCAACATACACTAATTACTGTCCAACCATCAATCTAGAACATGTCTCATATCAACTTTCATGCAGTACAACTAATGCCACCATGTTACTTGGCAACGTGATTCAAATACGATCACACTCACTTTAAAGAACCAAAGAAAGTAAGTCGTTATAATTCAACAACAATTTTTTTTTTTTTTTATATCAACACATGACACCAACCACATTATAAACAACTACCAACAACATTATGAACAAGCAAAACATTATTCGAAAACAACCTTTTTATTTCACGACATTACTCTTCCCCTCTAAAAAGGAACTTCGTCCCCGAAGTTCACCACCTAAACTATCACGCATATTAATTATTATTTGCATCTTAATCATTAAGGAGAACCATATTATTTGTTGTGGACATTACTCGCTAATTATACACTCGTTAAGTTGGAAATCATACACAAGTTATCGAAATAACTAGTTACCGTTGACAACACACGTTAAAATGGTATGCGCAAACCTAGGCGAAGTTACAATGCTGACAAATAGAATGAAGGAGGCGTATGCGATATTAAAGTAACAAGAAAATGATTACCGCTTCACTAAACGTGACAACTATGCTTATAAAAGTTCAACCACAACTTGCAACATATGAATTAACGGTTTAAAGGTGTTACTACGCATTCACAACTACTTTAAACATTAAACTCGCAATTATAAAACAATTGAACACATTTTTTTTTTTTTTCGAAAATCTTCTGTAACAGTGCTACTCGATCGAGTAGGTAACGGTACTCGATCGAGTGCCATGATACTCGATCGAGTGTCTTGGCTACTCGATCGAGTAGCCCGAGATCAGAATGTTTCCTTTCTTCCTTTCCTGCAGCTACTCGATAGAGTGTGGGGTACTCTATCGAGTACCTGCAGGTCAAGTACCTTACACAACCCGTCATAAACCAACATATAAAAAGCGTGACTGTCACATAAACTAAGTCGGGATGATGCCCGGACTCTCCATCATCCCGCAAAAGGTGAAAATAGCGAATCCGGCCTTATGGCCTAACGATACAAGTTCTCAAATAAAGTTTCAACTAAAACAACTGAAAATCTAACCACGCTACCGACAACAACTACTACTAACAATCATGAATGAAGATAAAAACAAGGAGTATCACTCCTGCTGCTGCTGCTCAAACATCACCTCATCATCACCACCACCTGAAGTACCTGCTCCTGCTGACCCGATCCCCGCATCCACCCCTGCTCCTGCTCCTGGGCCCACGTACCATGGGGTCAAGCCACCGTAAGGGAAGGACTGAGGTGCTCCCCACGTCGACTGATCCACCCCGTAGGCATGGAAAACCCCCGAGTAGTTCCCAACTCCACTCCACCAAACTGGATGCGGTCCCTCGGTCCCTATCCCTTGAGTGTACGCCACCTCGTGCATGTTCCGGAGTGTCAAGGTAGATGACACTCTCTCCGCCAGGTAACTGGATCGCGTCTCCGGGGTGTCGAGGTAAGGGTAGCATGGAAAAAGGCTGCTGCTTTCTTTGCGGTGCTCGGGCCGTGGCCTAGACTCCGAGGCCCTCTCTCTCACTCGAAGGGGTCCCCTCACCACTCTAGGCCTCTCTGCCGCCTGAACTCCCGCATTCTCGCCCTTCGTCGGCTCCGGCATCTCCTCCAGGATGGTGCCGTCAATGAGATAGGTCTGTAGCTGGCGAGGTCCGTCATCATCCTCCTCCTCCTCGTCATCAGAGTCCACCGTCACTACCGTCGGCTCCAAGGGCTCCGTGGGTGGGAGGTGCTCAAGAGCTGGAACCTTCATCCAACTCATGCCATACACCCTCCATGCTAGGCTACCGTCAGCCAAGGTCCTCAACCATTTCAGGTCGAGATAGTATTCACGATCCATGGTAGGCACTGGGGTAGCTAGAGGCACGTACGCCGAAGAAGCCTCAAAGGAGGTTAGCTTTTCAGCTAACCGAGTGGCAATGGCACCACAACTCAGTGCGGGAAGAGGAAGAAGCCATCAAGGCAAGGGCAAAGACAAACTATCGAAGGAGCATTAAAGACAACCTTTTTGGCCCGCTCCGGGTTGAGGTAAGACATCAAAAGCAAGACCTCATGGTTATTCAACTTACTAATATCCTTTCGGTCATAGAGGAGGTTCGAAAGAGAGCGGAGAAAGACCCTCAAGGTGATATGCTGAACATCATTAATCAGCATGTTGCTCGAGGTGGGAGCTTGCTTCCCAGTCAAGCAAGGCATTAGGCGGCAGACGCCGCACTCAGCTGGAATGTCAGTGATGGAGTCCTTGGGAGGCTTGGCCAACCCAAGGTGAGAGGCAAACAGGTCCATAGTCAACAGAAAACTGGTATTCATCAATCTAAACTCAACGGTCTGACCCGCTGGGTCATAGATAAAAGAGCTCAGGAACTCCAAGGTAAGAAAAGGGTAAGTATGCTTCCTCAGCCTATACAAACCCGTAAAACCCAAGGTCTCGAATATGTGACGGACATCCGTCTCTATTTCCAACTCCTCCAACACACTGGTGTCTATACACTTGGTGGGTCTCATCTTGCGTTTTTGTAAGGCTACAAAACGCTCCCTTTGTTTAAAGTCAACAAAAAAAACTGTGGGGTACTCGGGGACTGCCGGTACCACAGGTCCACTCCCCTCTCCCAACTCAGGTGGGTTACCCCTCCCCCTCTTACTTTGGCGGAGTCCAAGGTTCAGTCTCGGCATCTGTTTAAGGCATATGTTCAAACAATTTGTATAAACATGCAAGCATATACTTCATGTAATTTGAATTCAACATATTCAGCTAAGTATTCAATTTCACCAACAATTTGACATGTGAGGCACATACTTCATGCTATCAACCTTAAATATCACATTATGTACACACATTTCATTAATGGTTTCCTCAATTTTAACATATAGTCTCAGTTTGTAGCCACTTATAAACCGCAATTATGAAAATTTGGCATGTGAACACATATTTTCAGCAATTCCAATATTCTAGCATGTTTCTAAAGGTCGTCCATTTACATTGCTAATTACATGTTACTAATTCAAGAGAAGGACAATTTATGGCATATCAACATCACTTTCATATTATGTTCAACAACTCAACTAAAATTTTCAGACGGTCTTTACAGCTGTGAAAATTTCGGCATATATTCATTACTCATCGACTCTATTAGCATAATTAAGTTCAACTCATGCTCATACTGTCAATTTCAACATCAATTTTTCATTTATAAATCCCGAATTTCCATTTAAGGCACTTTTAAGACGGAGTTTTAAGGCAACTTTCTAAGGTAAAATCATCAAAATTTTAGCCCCCAACATGATATAAACAATACTTAAGGCTCAATTCTACCATCTAACCACTGTAAAACAACCAAAAATCGATTTCAATTTTGGGAAACCCTAGAAATTTCGAGTTCACCTTTGCAATTTCTAATCTAATTTACAGCAATTAACCACCAACAATCATGGAAAGTAGGCATGTGAATCATGTTTCAACAATTAAAAGCACGAAATTGGTCATTATGATTGAAAATTTCAGATTGTTTTACCTCCCTAGCACATTCAAAGCAATAAACCATGTACATTAGGAATAGTAGCATACCTTGATTGATGAACAAAGTAGAGAAACGGAATTAAGCTAAGAAATCAACCCCAAGATTTACTACTAACCCAAAAGATAGAGAGGATTTGAGAAGAATTGAGAGTGATTTAGGAGATGTGTCGAAATATAGAGAAATAAGAGGAAGAAATAGAAAGATGAAGGGTTTTAAGAAAACCCGTAGGAATTAATGCACAGTAACCTACTCGATCGAGTGCCTGGGGTACTCGATCGAGTACCACCCTACTCGATCGAGTAGGAGCTAAATCATCGAGTGCCTGCGGAAATCTTTCCCACATCCCGATATCATGGCTTCCTAATGGATCGAGTGAGGTCTACTCGGTCAAGTATAGTTAAGTACCCGATCATAAGTACGAAGTAACTTGAAGATTCCTGCAAAAACAACACCGCGTGTCGATTCCAACTAAGTTCGGAATTCGGCACTCATTATCAAGTTCATTCATGCATCACTATTGTTAACAAAGCCTACCATATCGTCAATCAAACGGAGTTTATTCCACTTACACTACACCCATTACTCTACTCGGTTTACCTGCTACCGAATCTTCCATAGACATAACCACGTCATCGTATTACATTTAAGCTTACTTTATATATATATTACTACCAAATTGAGACATTTAAATTAATATTAGTTCATTCTTTCACGTATTACATAAAGGCATACTTTTCAAAACAAATTAATCTACCATGTTTCACATTCTATCATAAGCAATTTATCTTACTTAAATCAAATATTACGCAGCGGAAAAATTTCAACTAAATAGCAAAGCATGTACACATTACCATACACCATGGTTCGGATTATTACTCGTCTATACTATAATTATCATTATAGTCATCGCGGTAGGATCTATAATCTCACTTACAACTTCCGTCATCATAAATTTTATAGCAAACACCTACGTGTTCACTATTCGTATTACACATTCGACTTCACACTTCCCCGCATCCCCATGACGTATAATTTCGTCACATACTCATAGCTATCATATAAGCTCACTAATCATTCAAAACCTCACTAGTCTCATCGACAATTACCATACACAGCCTGATATATCGCTAGCACACCCCTATTAATTCTAACAGAGACTGAACTGGAGGTAACTCCGGCACAATTAACATACATAGCACACATAGACACACGGACTCCACATTCCCATCCCATGTGACTGGCTTAAGTGTCATGGGGCCAAGATTTTGAAATGAGGGCGCCTACTCACCCAAAATCTAGCATCAGCCGGGGCTCCCATTACACATACACCAGGTTCATTTTATTCGACTCCCTACGTTCATTATGTTCATTTGTTACAGGTTCCAAAATCGTCGCTCTAATACCACTTTGTAACACCCCCATATCCAGAGGAGCCTTAACTAGGCCTTCCTTAGCATATAAGGGCATTACCATCTCGGTTGCCCGAGGAAAGCAGTTATCAAACGTCAATAAATGAACTATTAAGTTATATTACAAGTGATTCAAACCAAAATACAATACAAGGTACAACTCAAAGACTACTCGCTATGACCATCATATTTCGTGAAGACTCATCCCGCCTGGGACTCCGGCCTATCCACAACATCAACACTGCTAAGACCGATTGCTCACCATAAGGGATCACGGCGGACACATAACAAACAAACAACCAAACAAGGTCAGTACTGAGATAAGACAAGACAATGGCAACTACAATCAACAACACAAACAATGACACCAATTCCAACCGCAATCACAACAATCCAACCAAACCTGTCACTGACTGTCCACTGGACCAGCCCTCCCAGTGGGGGACCGCAGCCGTTCCCACCTAAGCCCCGCTCAACACACGAGCGATAACCCTGTCCCATTAATGTGCACATCCCCTCCCGTGGTGGGTTCCACGAAGGGCAAAACTAGGGCGTGAAGTCACTCCCGCAAGTGACCCCACTCAGCCGAGAACGC
Organism: Silene latifolia; assembly: GCF_048544455.1. Classification (NCBI taxonomy): domain Eukaryota; kingdom Viridiplantae; phylum Streptophyta; class Magnoliopsida; order Caryophyllales; family Caryophyllaceae; genus Silene; species Silene latifolia. The sequence goes on along the minus strand of NC_133526.1, from coordinate 34,316,409 downwards.
ATCTCGAGAGCCATAGACAACCAATCACAATCACAATCACAATCACAATCACAATCATCATATCAAACAACTAACTACAGCACTACCACAACGACCGACACACTAGACCATCTACAGAAACTGAGTAGGCGAACCTACCTTTAAGCAACCGCAACCAATCCATGCCGACAGATAACACGTCCAGCGATCAAGCAACGCCTATAGCTACCATACAAACATCTATTACTAACAAACAAACCCTAGCTATAGAGACAAGGACACGGATGATGATTGTGACATACCTATAGGGAGAGACAAGGCAAAAGACCGCTACCCGACTCAAGAGAGCTCTCCTAAGGCACAAGGATCTTCACAAAGGCTTCCATGGAGGTTTTGAGGTGAAGGGAAGGAAAGAGGCGGCGAAGGGTAGGAGGAAAGTGGCGGAAGTGATTTGCGGATTTAACAAAACGCGATATAAAACCCTCGCTGAAAACCAGGTACTCGATCGAGTACCCAACCTACTCGATCGAGTGGCCCCCTACTCGATCGAGTACCCTAGCTACTCGATCGAGTAGCCTCTACTCTATCGAGTACCACTCTTAATACGCACCCCAAGATGGTTTTGGCATACTTCCCTAAGGTTACTCCCGCTCCCAAGGACAGTCAACGTTGGTCAAAGGATCCCTAAAAGGACGGGTATTACAATTTGATAGTTAATTTTAGTATTAACGACAACCGTTATTTCTCTATCAACAGTCCTCCCGATGGACACAAGAATTTTTCTTACCGGGAATAGAAGGGAGTACATATGATGTGTTCATTTTATATATACTTTTACCCTCATTTTAGCTCGGTTTTGATTGCATATCATACTTTAATTAGAAATATTTCTGAGCTAATCTTGTGTTCTAGATGTATTGCTTGTATTTGTTACATTTTGTAGGAACCTAAGCATTTAGAGGCTTTTTCCTATCATATTAGCAAGAACCAAGTCCACTAAGCTAAGTGGAAGCAAGCATGATGACAATTGGATGGAGCCTAAAACAAAGTAATGAAAGCCAAGCCCAAACAAGAAATATGAAGCATGGATTGATGAAAGCAAAATGATCATACAAAGAGCCCAAAAGAAAAGTCCAAATTCATGTGGAAAATATCAAACTTAGGATGCTCTTTGGATGCTCTTAAATTGTGTTATTAAGCAATTAATCGGAGGCTTAAAGATGAGATTAATGGCTCACATTGGATCCCCTTGGCAATTAATCAAGAATTGGAGGAAAATTTAGAGTATGCTTAGGATGTCATTTTGGATTCCATAAGAGCATTCAACCGGAGGAATTAAGGAGCATTAAGACATAGCATTGGATTCCTCTACAAATTTTACTCCCTTATTTCCTATGGGGTGCTAACTTCTTACACACCTTTACACACCATTTTTTTTAGTATTTTCTACATTACTTTCATGTTCTTAGTTTAGTTCTTAGTTTAGTTTAGATTAGATTTACTATAAACAATTTCCTTTAGGCATTTCAATTTATATTACAATTTCCATTTCAAGTTATATTCAAGTTATTTATATTTGTATTGTTCTTCAATTCCATTTCCATTTCCATTTCAAGGTAATTCTATTCCTATTTTAATTATGTTTATCATTTCAATTGTCATTAGTTTAGTTTACATTTACGTAATGCGAGAGTAATATATCTTGTCTAGGGGATAAAGGAAGTCATGCTAAATAACTAATCACATGTGTTAAAATGAGATGTCACGATATTAAAATATATAGTTTCTATAACATGTTTGCATTATATTGTTTAATCTTTGGTTATTGGCCGTAATCGTAGATTAAGTTTGTTAATTCATTCTATAAGACGAGAGGCACGGAATTGAATTAGACTAAGCATGTGTAGTAGGACGACCTAGTCATAAACGAGAGTTTCTCTAGGACACGGTCTATGGTTGACACTAATATCGATAGGTGGGTGTCTCTAAGCCTAAACAATTTATCATTATCAATGTATTTCTAAATTAACATGACTAATTAGTAATTTGCATGTGTGACCCGATTTCCCTAGACGCTTTTTTTATTATTGTTTTCATTTTATTTGCATAACCAACCAACAACCGATAAACCGACCTCTATAGAATTCAATCCATAGCAACTTGTTTAGCAAACTCCCGTCTCCTTGTGTTTAGGGAATTTATCTTTGCATAGATTTGCGATAGCCTATCAACATATTTTAACGTTCAACTACATTAATAAAAGAAAAACAAAAAATGAATGAAAAACAAAATAAAAAGAAAAGATGAAAATTAAATGGAAAATATAAGCTCTTGTTACAATACTACAGTACTACCTCATAATCTAATAGGGGTGGTCAAACATTCGATCGAGTCAAGCCGGGTTGAACCAGGGCCGAGTCGGGTAGGGATAGGTGGACCCGAAACCATCCCATGGGGGACGGGTTAACACGGGCCGGGTAGGGCTCAATGGAGATGGACCCGTAACCAGCCCAGGGCAGGGTGGGGTCAAGGGGTCGGTCGAGGGCGGGTCCGAGTTGGGTAAGATGTGCTTGACCCAAGCCCGATCCTTGTTTTGGGTGGTCAATCTGGGCTGGTCACGGGTCAAATGAAATTGGACATAGGGCGGGTCGGGTTCGGGTGAGCTCCATTCAGGAAGTCTTTTTCGCTGGACAACTCGTTGAAGATGTAAATGACTAAATCTTATATCCCCTACTACCTCCTAACTAATTCGGAGTTCACCACTTCACCCCTTAACGTTCAACAACCATTACTGTATTATTATGACGAAGAACAAAATCCATTATATAGTTTCTCATAATGTAAACTTCAATTATAAAGCCACACAGTTTCATAAAAAATGAGACAACGTCATGAGGTGAGTGACTCCGATCCATGGAAAGCGGGCCTTCAATTTTCTCCGAACTTCATATTTTGAGACACTTCCTTAAAAGCGGGCCTGGAAGAAATATCCTCCCACCAAGCCTTAACACGAGGACGACTGTCAATCAAAGAAGCGTAAGGAGTCTTCATAAAATAGTGAGTACAAGGAAGGTGATGAAGATCGGCTAAGGAGTAGAAGTCCCCTGCTAAGTACTTGGTACAACCAAGTTTCTCCTCATAGACATCAAGAACTTTGCCAAGTTTCTCCACATTCGTATCAATTATGCTTTGGTCCGGAGTCTTGCCTTGTATCGGAGCTACAAATAGCTCATAAATGATTTGTTGGATTACGGTGTCGTATTGATGGGATTCAACTTCACACCATACTTTGACCAATGTTGCTTCTTTTATGTCTTCATGTCGTAAGAGGTCAATGGTGTTGTTGTCCTTGTATTTTGAGGCTATGTAGCTTGTTATTGCTCTTGACTCTGCTCAAAGGTTAAAAAGACTTAAGTTATTATTCTCGAGGTTTCATTCATTTGTTTACCGTTAATGTGATATCTCATAAAAAAAAAATAGAAAAGGTAAATGTGGTAAACTTATTGCCCTGAAGTGAGATACCGCGGGGTCTTGTATAAGACGGCTAAATGGTAATTTATGATGTTAAATTTTAAAATGTTTAATTGGGTTAGTGTTTCTATTTCAACTAACACAGATTCATAATTTGACTTTCTCTTTTCTATCTTCTTTTCTCTCATTGTAACAATATGTATAAGTATAACTTCGTCCACTTGCATATCAATAGCTGATTGCAAAATACAATATACGGAGTATTATATTTAATCGTTTTATTAGAGGAGACAATTGGTCTCCCTTGTGACGGGTTACCATTTGTGGCGGATATTTTGTGAGTTAAAATGGTAACAAAATTGGTTAGTGGAGAAAGGGGACCACGTGAATAGTGTTGTAGAGAGAGAAAAAGTGGGTACTTTGTGAGGTAAAATAGTATCCGTCACTCAAGAGTGACGGATATGTGCCGTCACAAACAAGAATTTGTGTAGAGGAGAAGGTTGCAGAGAAGACACAAAACAGAAGGTCATTATCAAAACTCTTAAAAATTATGTTGGAATGAAGTAAAGAACTCTCTAAATTATTTCTCCCTTCAATTCGCTCCGGTCATTTATTTACCTATTCATTTTCAGATGTCTCATTCATTTATTTAGCTTATTCTTCTAATCATTAATTGATTTTTTCACATCTATTATTGTCTAATCATCTAATAACAACACACATATGTTGTCCTCTCTTCATGATTTTGTGCCAAAGGAAAGATTAACAATTGAACGAGACAAAAGGAGTAGAAACACAATTAAGGTTGTGATTTGTGGGTATTCATTCAACCACTTACTCCTACTATGGGCATGGCTCACCCGACTGGACATATTGTATCGATCCAAACCCGAACAGTATAATTTGAACACAAATTCTCATTGAAGACAGACATTATTCATCACAAGCTGAAGACGGATAGTATCTCTCTCACAATATGCAAAGTGGCAAATCAAGTGGGAATTAAATGGAGCACCCCACTTGCCCTCCCACTTGTAATGAATAATGTTCGTTTTCAATGAGACAAGCTATAATTTGAAAGTGACTCAATTCAAAGTAACACGACCGTAAGTAATCCAATACACCCAAAAAAACAAAAACTCAGATAAAATTCTTTAAAATTAGACTCAAAATTGACCCAAAAACAACTCCTCTTACATGGCAAAGACTTGAAAATGTCTTTATTCGAATTGACCAAGTCGAGACCGATCCAAATGACCCATTTGCCCGAACTTCAAGGTTTATAAGCCTTTAAGGCATCTTCCTTATACTAAAAGAATAAGAGATCTCCCAATTTCCCGCCTAAATGAATTTGGCTAAAATTGGCTTTCATTATATCATATCTGTAATTGAGCTTTTATTAAATCATATCTGTAATTGGATTTTCATTATATTATATTTACAACTGAATTATAATGAACTTTCCCTTTTCCACCGATTAATGCAAAACATTAATAATAATAATAATAAAATTTACAATTAAATTTCAAATTAAGTTAAATATCAGTTGTATTATAATTGTATTTTCTGTAATATTCCTATCTAAATAACCGCGCATTTGCGCGGGATCTATACTAGTTGAAGTATTAGTATAATTATTGTTGTGGTGGTTATTGTTGGGGCTTGGGGACAGGTAAGATGATAAATTCACGTAACACAAAATTTATGCTAAAAGTATTTTATTTTTATTTTTGGTATGCATGCTAAAAGTATGTAATGGTTGTTCTTTTATTTAACACAAAAGGTTGGCTCAAACACGTACAACCTATTCCCATTTTGCGTTGAAATTAATATGAATCAGTACATGTGGACCTAAACTTGCATTATTAATGTTACAATTGTATTCATGTAAAACAAAATTGTTGGATCGAGTATTGGTTTGATGTTTTGATACTTCGTTTTCACAATTATTTTGGGTTTGAATTTTCACAATCAATTTACATAATATGACAACTTATCGGCAATAATGCGGAAATGTGAATCTCTTATTCTCTTATTCTGTAAAAACTAGGGTAAATTGTTTCGATGTCTTGTTGTTTTTGATACGGAGTACTTCATTATTATTCTTTACAATAATCGCTATTTTATGCAAAATTAATAATCGCTACTTTAAGTAACAACTTTACTATGTACATTAAAAAAAAAAAATCAAGTTGGAGTTGTGATCGATCATGCATGGTAGGCTGGTAGCCAGCATGTGAAAATGTTGACTTGTGAAAGACATAAGTTTATGTTGGGGTATGAAAAAGTAACTATTTTCTATTTCTAACAAAACTTTAATTCTCAAGTTTGAATGTTTTACTTTTGAATATTGAATAAATTACTTTATAATTTCACACTACGAAACATGGTACTAAAATCCCAACACTATCATTGTATGAACACTGGTGGAGCTTGGAGGGAGAATGGGGAGCCCTCCTACTAGTTTTGATTTTCGAAAGTTTTAGTTAAATTTTTCGAATTTTTTTGAGTGTATACTAGCCCCCTCTCCTAAAATTTTTCGCCCCCAAACTCAAATCATGGCTCTGGCCCTAAGAAAATATTGACCACATTTTATAACTTTATCAGTTAAGTTAAGCGCACCTACATTTAAGTTTAAGATATTAAAATGTACTATAGTAGTATAGTACTCTGTGATATTGTTTACTGAACTGACTTTTGGTCTCATACAATAGAGTAATAACACACTGGAGTAATAAATACCTTTGGAAGGAATTCTTTTTCTTTTCTTTTTATTGGTTGAAATTTTGTGCAACCTAAAATTAGTAAAACTTAAAAAAGTATTTTTCGGATGTTCGATTCTGGCAAAATTATACCATGCACCCAGGAGTATGGTGCATGGTACTCCCTTTTTTTAATTTTTTTTCTTATAATAAATAAATCATAAATTTAATAAATTAGAAAATAATAAAAAATATATTATTATTCATAATTTTTATTCCTCTACAAATAGAGATCATATTTGATATGTTTTGTTATTTATTTTATTTTTTCTCACATATTCACATAACGTAATTGACATATTCATATTATATCACATAATTTTTTTCCTTTAATTATTTTGTATTATGCGGTTTTGTTATGAAATTAAACGTTCATGATTATTGTTCAACATATTTGAACCAATAAAGTCATATTCACTAAACTATAAATGTCATATTCACTCAAGTGTAAGTGAATATAATAGAACTATGGGATGAATATCACACCACATAATACATATTCATCAAACTATACCGTCATATTCACAAAACTGAAAGTGAATATGATAGTGTCCTATTGTGAATATCGCACTTTAACGCACATATTCATTAAACAATATTGTCATATTCACTAAACTTAAAATGAATATAATAGTGTCATATCGTGAATGTAACGCTACATAACATTTAAATTGAATATGACCGTGGTAGCTTTTTCTTAAAAGTGGAAGTTAATTTTTTGTTTTAAAATTTTATGAGGAAAAAAAAGCAAAAAAAGAAAATAAGAAAAAAAGGGGGAAGTTGAGGATGAGTGGGAGTGGGGGGTTGGAGGGAGTATGTAGTATCCTACACATGGGTGTAGGATATAAGAATTGATTAGTTGGGTGTTTTCTTCGCTTTTGTTAAGACAATGACCTTAAAATAAATACAATTATTAAATTTATCTTCTTAAAGGTAAAGCAACGTTTTTTGAGTTTCTTTGATAGTATTTATTAATTTATATGTTCATGCACCATATTGAGTATTGACCATCATTTTCTCCATGCATACATGATTTTATTAAAAAATAATAATAAATTTGTAAAATTTTCTTTCATAACAAATCTAAAAATATTTATTTTATTTTTCATCTTCTTTCTTTCATAATTACGGCAAAAAAAATTAACCTCCAAAAGTTAATGAGGCAAACTAGACGATCTTATACCGTGAAATGATCCAATTTTATAAGTATAAAATGATATCGATTCTGGTTGAAAATTGGGACTTAGTTTTCAGAGAACAATAATCAAATTCATTGTTGTCAGCGCTAATCTAGCTTGACAATGTCCGACAATGTCGAAATGCGCCAAATGCAACCGAATAAGCAATGACGCTAAATTAACACATAAAAATAATAGGGTTAATATAGTGTCACATGGCCCATGGGTATCTTTTATTTTGATTTTCATGGCGCATCATCTACCAAAACGGTAAAAATTTCAAAACTTTGGTCGTTAAATGTTTGATAGTAATGTAATATGAACCAAAACACACATTATTATTTAAGATGGACTGACGAAGGCATCCGTTTTATAGTTAAAATGGATTAAGTAATATCCAATTATACTGAAGAGACCAAAGAATAAATAGCTACGAATGATAAAAGTTTTGTTCCATCTAACTAAATAGTGACACCTGTCTTCACTATATAACGGGTATTTTTATCTTTAAGAATTAAAGTCATGTTCTTTTAAATTGAAACTGTCTGAATTTAACTGAATTTAACTTAATGAAACTAAAATGAACTAAAAAAAATAAGAGTTAATTTGTGAAGAGAAGAGTTGAATTAAATTGAACTGAATTAATAGAACTGAATTGAACTTAATAGAGCTAAACTGAACTAAAATGGACTAAAATTAAGTCTAAAAGAACAAGGCCTAACCGAAAAAAAAAAAAAAAAAAAAAAAAAAAATCAAGTTCCTTATTTGTACATTGTGAAATAATTCTATTGTGCGATGATAAATGAGGGAAAGATATGTACCAAAAAAAAATGAGGGAAGGATTGTTGGGAGTTTGTACATTGTGGTCACAATATGACGAGTTTCCTTTAATTTGTTCATTCATTCATCATTTATTTAATTGAGTTTTAAAATTATTTAAATTATAACATGTTCTAAAAATTTATTTAAAATAAACATAACCATCGTAATTATTAAGGGTATACTTTAAAAACATTAATTCTAATAAGGGTCAACATAAATCCAAAACTAAATCTTAATTTGCATAATTGGTTCAAGCAATCTTATTATTCAAATCATGATGCAAATTAAAAAGTTTTTTACTTAATTCTTTAGAACCAAATATCTCGATTTGAGCTCTCATGGACTGAACACATATTATGACATAATATACAATGGAACAAGAAAAACACAACGGAGTATTTCCTTATTCTTAATCATTTACTCCATGTACGTCTAATTAAAATACCAATTAAAGAAAATAACAAAGATAAATAAATAATTAAAACTGAGGGAAAAGTTAGGATACGAACCAAAAACAGTGAGATCATCATCTTCAAGTGCTGGTATTTGACCGAATGGCTACGAAAATCAAATGATGCAATATAAACAAGGAAGTCAGATTGCGGCCCTAAATAATAGGAAAACTATGGTAGCAAACAAATGAATTTGAGAGGCCCTGCGATTTGGAAAACCTTTTGAACATACTTTTAGACGGCTTTGGGGAATACCGTATCAAGGGAGCGCAAATGTAGTGTAACTTAATATGTAAACAACAACAATAAAATGGAAGAGAAATAAGAAAAGAGAGCATACATACATTTTTTTGAAGAAAGGAAGGAAGTTTGTGTTCAGCAGCAAAGAGATTAACGGGAAGAAACTCAAAATCAACTTGTTTTTCATGCAAACAAATCATGGCTCTTGTGGTGCATATTGACATTGGCAACCCGTACAACTTCACCCCCATTTTTCACCTCTTTTACTTTTAACTACCTCAATAATAGAGAGAGGGAGGTTTATTAGACAATGAATGATACATGAATATTGTGGTATATGTGTCGAGTTTTATAGTTTCATTCGGAGGTGCTACTCTGCTAGGTAGAGGTGATCAAATGCGGGATTAGGTCGAATAACGGTCAGGCTAACATGATTTTTTGGCCCATGGACATGCGGGTTAGCGCGTTTTGGAAGGGTTCGTGGCCCATGAGCTTCCGATTCGAGCTCTACTAAGCTCTAAATCGACTCGAAATCAATTTTGACCGATTTTAAGCCGATTGGCTGATTCCAAGGGCTCTACAAACGGGCTAAAATCATTTATAGCCCTGCCCTACTGGTGGGTTTTATACATATTAAGAAAGATTATCAAGTAGTGGCTGATAAGATTCTAGAAATTAAGGATCGGATGTTATGGTGTTAAACAATTATCTTATGCTGGCAGCCTTCTCTAATCAATTCAATTTTGACCTCTGTTTATAGTTATTGGTCGAATATTTTCCTCATTCCAAAAGGACTCCTTAAGTAAATTGATGCTTACTGCAGAAATTACTTGTGGGATGGGACTAGTGAGTTTACTAGAGTGCCTTCTGTGAAATGGGAGTGGGTTTACACAGCATCTTGGCTATTGTGTTGATTTGTGCTGTGTAAAACCGATGATGTAGCTTTTAGCTTGTAATAGTTGGTTTTGAGCATAATGAAATCTCTTCTTCTACTAAAGAATAAGAGTTCTCTAAGGCCTCGTTTGGTTCATCTAGGAATTTAATTGACACCGGAATATCCAATTCATGTGAATTATTTTCCTGTATACGAATTCACATGAATTCGGAAAAGTCGTTTGGTTGCGCACGCGGGAGTTGAATTCCACAGGAGTTGTGAACTACCTAGGGGGGCTAGGTCATTCAATTCCACCATTATGTAGGCATTCAAAACTCCTTGGAAAATTGAATGCCTACATTTTGCCAAAAAATTGGCAACCAAACATCTTCCCCTTTTTACAATTCATGGGATTTTTATTTTCCCATGAATTGAAAGGGCAACCAAACAAGGCCTAAATTTTTTTCAGTCTAAGTGAGATGCTTTATGACTGGTCCTCACTCTTTATATTATATCACATTAATTCTATATATCATAAATAGGAGATTCTACTACAAATTTTTAATTTGTAAATATACATTAATGGGATATTTTGATTTTGTTATACATGTGAATTGCGTTAACAATAACAAGGTTTAAACCTGTGAAATTCACGGGCTGTTCTCATATATGCTATATAAAAATGATTTTAAAATACATATTTCCATTGAATACAATAGTTAGGGAGTTTATGATTAAAAAGTAAACTTTGTCATTATATGGACTAAAATGATTGAACCACAAATTAGGATACCCTTAATGAATTAATTTATTGTAATTTCTTAACTATCGTAAAAGTTAGTTAGAGTTGTCGGTGGAACAATTATGGTTATTAACTTAAATATTGTACCGGGTATGGGTGGTGGGTATGGGTGGATTTTGTGTTGTTCTTGTTTCGGATCCGCTTACCCGTTAATCTATTAAAATTATTATTTTTCTACAATTTAATAAGTTGGTTATTTGTTAATATACCTATTGAAAAACAGTTTAAAATCTTGATTTATCAACTTCTTGTATGCGAAAAGATTCAAAATGTGATTTATGCTTATTGAGAATAAATTTTTACTCATCTATTAGTTATTATTTCAATTTTCTCAAGTTATATTATAAAATATTTAATTTTGGTAGTTGATGGTCTAGATTGAAGTAATATGTATGGTAATGAGCTTAAGAAGTGACTGTGATAAATTTATATATGAATTTGGTTTTTCTTACTTTTTCTTTTTTATTTAATTTAAATATTTTTTTATTATAAAAAGACGGCCGGATAAAGTCGAGCCATGGAGAAACAATGGAATTGCAATATCTTATTCGTCTATATTTTAGGAAAATATTTTGAACACTTTTGATTCCCGATAAAAATGTAAACCTTGCTAAAAATAGAAATAGATGACATTGAATAATACATCCCAAAAAGAAAATAGATAACTATGGATCGGGATAGATGGAGTGATTCTTTAACCCTTTTATAAGCTTAACTATATTAAATATGAATAAGACATAAAATTATAATATGATGATAACTGAACCAAAAAATGAGTTATTTAAGAGAAAAAATGAGTTTTTCTCCTTATCTATCCTTAAGCCCTGAACCCATACCAATGGTAGTGATCGTCCATTTCCGATCACAAATAGCCATCGTTTGACATAATCATTGATTCGTTGTTCACACCAACACTAAGCACCCATTTCTCCATCGTCGTTCTCCGACAACCGTGAGCGACGTTTCATTTGTAATACCCCATATACCAAGGTGCCTTACCAAGGATCACCCTAGCATAAAAAGTTGTTACCATCTCGGTTCCCCGAGGTAAGTATATCAATAGGGACCATCAAAAGACAATTAATAAATTTTAAAGTTAACTTATTACATTGTCACAAAACTGTAAACCAAAGTATAAAGAATGTAAACCAAACTGCATCTCATAAAGTATCAAAAAGACTAAGACAGCGGAAGCTAAGACTCTAGGTGGTGACATCCCATCCTCGATCCCGCGGCTAGCATAAGCTCATCACCTGTCAATATCTGCTCACCATCCCCGAATGGATCACCACAGTTTTTTAAAACATAAACGGGGTCAGTTCACTGAATAATCAAGATAAGAAATTACAAAGACAACCAATACAATCCAATCCAATCCAATCATAAAACCATCCTCCAAACTCCATTAGTAACCAGTAACCGACTACACGCCGCCTAAGTGTGTAGCCTTGCCAGATTACCCATCGCAACAGGTAATCCTCACCGCCAGTGGGGGACCGCAGCCTTGCCCACCTAAGCCCCGCTCATCGCAACGAGCGATAACCTATGTCCATTAATGTGCACATCCCCTTTGTGACGGGAACCACAAAGGGCGAATCAAGGGCGTGAAGTCATTCCCGAATGATGACTCCACTCGGCTGAGGCCGCACCTCGCAAACATAGACAAACAAAAACCAATCCAACAACCAAGAAAGACAATTCCAATCACAAAACTAATCATGCCAATACATCAATCAACATCGTCTTAAATCAATTAAACAGGTAACTGAGTAGGGAAACCCTACCTTATTGTGAATCCGAAAGCACAAGCAAACAGCGGAAACTAGAACTGTTCCTCTACAAATCCTTCACCTAGAAATCATCACAATTATACCCTACGTCACAAACATACCAAAACCCCCCTTTTTCCCCAAACTAACAATTAGGGCAAAACCCTAAAAGACAACATGTTAACTGATTATAAAGCATATAAGAGACTTACCAACGAGATCGGGACAAAAGACGTATAAACTAGACTCACGATCGATCAAATAGCCTTGAGAGTGATTAGGGTGATTAGAGAGATGATGGACGTCGTTAGGTTTTGTAAAAATGATTTGTAAACTGTTAAAACGTAATTTATAACCTCTAATCACCTTAATCAAAACCGCGGAAATTAATCCCGTCAGACCGGATACTCGATCGAATACCTGGGGTACTCGGCCGAGTACGCCTTACTCGGCCGAGTATCACACTACTCGGCCGAGTGTTCCTTGACAGTAACCTGACCAGAAAACACACGACACCCTACTCGGTCGAGTTAGTTCTATTCGGCCGAGTAAACTAGACTCAGAAAACCATGGTATTAGACCATCGACTACCGCTTGTCTAATTATAAGAACTCCTTTATCAGAAAATTTGGGTATTCTCTTAAACATGGATGGCGATTGGCGATCATCGAGCGATGGCTTGTATTGGAGTAATTGTTTAAGCATCGGTTGCGGTGGTGTTGATAAAGGAGTTCCTCAGGTTTAATTCACTTATGTATTCCTCAATGATAGCGTCGTTCTAGTGGTTGTGAGTTGGTGTAATGGTGTTTTTGTCAGATGGTGTGGTGGGTCCGTCTTAAGGTCGATGGGTTCGAGTCTAGGGTCGTTTCGGTGGGTAGTATGGCTGATGGTTATTGGCAAATAACGATGGTGGTGGTCGTTGATGGTCTGTCGCAGTCCGTGTATGGAGTATATGGAGTACCCTTTATTATTTTAAAGTTAGTTTTTTCCTTAATTACTCTTATACTCCTATTTCATTGCTGAGATTGCCACGTCATTTGAGCTAATAATATTTGAGCTAATAAAACGTCAATCTTATTTGTTGTGAAAACTATCAAATATTCTGTCTTATACCGCTTAAGTATGTTATCAAGCTATAATGTTTAACGTCTTTGTACATTATTATCTAAAAAATTGTGCATTTGTGCGGGATCCACACTAGTTCTTACATTACATCAACGAAAAAAACTATGGTTGTTTGGTTGGGAGATTTGGAATGGAATGAAATTGTAACACCCCCATACTCCAAGTGTCTTACCAGGACCACTCAAGGCATGGAAGTACTACCATCTCGGTTACCCGAGGCAATGATAATCAAATGACAATGAAGAAACATAATTTAAATAACAAAATAGTTTAAAGTGATTACATGATCAAAACCAAAACCTAAACTGAAATACAAGATTCTCAGACGGTCTACTGCTAAAACTATCAAAACTATAAAACATCGTCGACACAATGAACACTTCTAATCGCCACGTGATGACTCATCCCGGCCTATCCCATACGCGTCATATCATACCGCTCAATAATCGCTCACCGCCCCGAATGGATCACCACAGTTTTTAAAACATTAAACGGGGTCAGTACTAATCACACAATTTATATAACCAACAACACAGTAACCAAGCAGCTCTAACGGTCACACACACAATCACACCCACTCCAATCAATCTCACCGACTGTCCACTGGACCAGCTCTGCCAATGGGGGACCCCAGCCGTTTCCACCTAAGCCCCGCTCATCATACCGAGCGATAACCCTGTCCCATTAATGTGCACATCCCCTCCCGTGGCGGGTTCCACGGAGGGCGAAACTAGGGCGTGAAGCCACTCCCGCAAGTGACTCCACTCAACCGAGAACGCATCTCGAGAACCAGAGACAAACAATCACAACCATCAAACAGCAATCAATCAACAACCGTCACAATACCAATACGATAATAATCAACAATCACGAAACACCAACAATGCATTATGGGACTAATACTGAGTAGGGAAACCCTACCTGGAAAGCACACAATCATCAGACGATCTAGCAGCTGTCTCAAAACCTTTCCTCTACGAACCCTTCTCCTATACACATAATCATACAATCACTACCACATCAACATAAACATAGAAAACTCTCAATCCCAAAATTAGGATTTAACGAAACTTAATTAAATATAACAAATTCGGTACGTAGATCTTACCCTCGACGCAAGGATCACAAAGATATAAAGAACGACAGGATCCGACACTTCTAGCTCCGGGATTTGCTAATAATGCGGCGAGAATGATTCAACGTAACTTCTAATCTTCTCTTGAAGGTTTTTAGATTGTAAAAGTGTTTTGAGAAAAAGTGACGAAAGCCTTATATATCATTCCCGCATTATTAATAAAACTCGTCAAAACATTACCCGTAAACCGGGCTACTCGATCGAGTAGCTGAGGTACTCGATCGAGTGCCCCCTTACTCGATCGAGTATCAACGTTACTCGATCGAGTACCCAACAGGTCAGAAACTATTTTAAAAACGCAACTCACCCTTACTCGACAGAGTAAGGCCTACTCGATAGAGTACCCAGAGACTCATAAAACCGTAGTATTACAGTCTTCCCTCTTTAAAAAGAACTTCGTCTCCGAAGTTCAACCCATACATAAAAACAACCATACTAACTCGACCAAGACACAACAACATAGCTAAGAACTCGACCAAACATAAAACATGAACTCTTAACACCCACTCCATCAACTATGTTTACTTCCCCAACATGACTCACGATATCGTATCTACCACATATATATCTCTCACGACACCAACTCTATACATAACCAACTACCATCCTCTAACGCTGCTAGCTCCATAATATCATCCACTATCAAATCCAATATCAAGACACTCATAGACATCAAACGGAATGTTACATTCTACCACCCTTAAAAGGAACTTCGTCCTCGAAGTTTACTTACACTCATAAACATCATCATCCAACTGTTAACACTAGTGAAATATTCTCACACTCCTAAACATCACACTACTACAAGCTCGACCATGGCCTTTTACAATATCAGCCACAAAATATTCAACCTCCTTCTTTATGCTACACCAACACTCTACTGCGAATATACCACCATATGCACAACCATCAAAATCTCTTTATCGCATCCTACTCCTCTTAAGATAAATGTTACGTCCTCGTAACTCACTAATACTAAATCCTAGCTATATCGTCCCATTATCCTCATCACCACCGCATGTCAAAAATAACCACCTATAATCTAAACACTCGCCATGCATATATCCAAGGCTCTCTTACTTAAACATTTCTCATACCTCAACTCATTCGGCACACCACCTAACCTATACCATAAAACTCGTAGCAAAATCGCCATACTAACTCTCCATTATTACTGCAATACAACATACCTCTCTATGTAAAACACCTATCTCCCAAAAGCATAACTCACGATCCACACTCGTTACGTATACTCACACTAGATCCTCAAGTTCTTTCTTTCACTACCGCAAAACTCATACACAACTTAACATGACACTAATTCCTCCAAACACCCTACACTCACTGTCTCAACAAAGGATTATGAACCACCTGCGTCTTTCAGGTCATTACCACACATGTTTTACGAATCATTTGCCATTACCATGTCTACTAAAGCCTTATCTAAAACAAGATCAAAATTACTGTAACAACTTCTGCCAAATGTGTCCCATCAATAGAATGTCACTATACCATGACAACAACGAAAACATATACAACTCTCTTTCATATCATACTCTACCCTCATTCCAAAACTTAACAGGTAAGAAACATCAATAACAAAACAACTGTCTATCTGTACAAACTGAAACTCACAGGAAGCAACATCAAACAAAACCACAATTTATGTGTAATTGGTATATACTTTCGAAACTCGAATCATAATCATCCCGCCTACTCCACTACAACCGGTGACGGCATCGCAGCACCGCCACCAACAGCCACACCACAGTGCGAAAATACCCGCATCACAACACTAAATACCGTGCCCGGATCACCACCCGAGGCACCACAACCACATCGATAGTCATCACAACTTACACAATCCCATAAGCACTGACTCAACATAACTTCTCGGACAAGAAAAACTTACTCAAATCCACTTTACTAAATCATAAAGCAACATACTATATGAATTAAACAGATAATAACCTCATGAATATTATGCCCTTACCACATCACGGAATAACACATATATCATGAATGCATACAAGTATAACCAGTCATGCCAGATCAATCAAATTATTACCTCTTTGAATATCACTCAGTTAAATTACCGTGTCCAACATATATTACAGAGCATTCAAATAACAGTTTTATAACTATCACACCATACCACTTCCCGTGAGGTCAGAACCTCACACAAACATTTATACACATCGTAGACCCGTAATCACATCCAATGGTCACCCCGATCACGTAAGTTACCACTCGATAAAGGTTACCTGTCGCCCAAGCTTAACTCATATGCCCCTCATAACATGTTCTCCCATTCGCATAACCATCACCTCATGCCAAGTATAACCATACCATTACTATTCAACTATTAGCACTCGCCTCATCTAACCACATCTTATACTTCCTTACAACCATACATATCTATCCGGCCTCTATAAAATCAACCTCATTAGAATTGCTACCTTTCTAATATACCATCACCCTTAACCACTAGTCACAAACCATAACACTACCACTGTCCGGACATCAAACCTCTTATACTCATCTCTAAATATCGCGATTTCTTTCTATCTTTGGTTAACATCCCAAACAACGAACATTGAATCCATCAACAAAATTACCCCAACATTTTTCCCAATACTATCCCGAACTGTATCGTCATCTAACTCTCCACCAAAATCTCATAGAGTGCAGATACTAAATCAACCTCTTACTCCCTTAATTCCTCGAAACTCATGATTAATCATGTTGTCCTGAAACTTCTGTATACCCATAAACTAATATCCTCATGATAATATCATAAATATCGACGATTCCTTACTTCTATATCACATAACTCTGGTCAACATTTTTCTCAGCTTACTTTTATCCTTCTTTTCTCTTTACACTCAACAATACCAATTAATAGTTCAACTCCTTATTCCTTCTAGCTAACTCTTTAGTAATCCAGTTACCCTTTCGTTGCTCCAAAACTCAAATTCCATTATTTTATACCGATATCATCTCACTCTTTCTTACCATGGATCTTCTCTTATTATGCTATCACTCACACTTGCCACTAATCTATCCATAAAATCAACGTTCACTGTCCAAACAATTGCATCTCCTTTGTACATCTCTAGAAATCAAAATTCCACAGTAGTTTCACCTCTTAATAAGCCAAATCTCCCAAACTCACTCACTGTCTACAAATCCACCTCGCGTCATGTCTCCACAAAGTTCACTATATATTACTCTTCTCAACCCCTTTAAACGAACTTTCACTATGCATACTCCTAACCCACACGACTCCTAACCATCTTCCTCCATAATTCTTTACACATCTCAAGTTGTCATTATCCACATCCTTACTCTTAATCCTTTCATTCTCACGTTCCTTAGACTCACATCATCCCTTGCCCATATTCACTTGCTTTTACGTTACTCAACACACAATCATATCACTCATCTCATCTCATCTCAGAAAACATGCTCTATGTCTCAATTAAGCCATAACGATCTTCCTTTTCTTTTTCCACTATCTATCACAAACACATATAACTCATGTCCTCCCACCGAATTCACACTCACCACAGGTGCCACTCACTACACCACACGATTGGGCAACTTACGCGTCAAGACCAACATACATGTAAAACAATGCGTAACGAAGCAAAATAACACTTTTGAATTAAACATGATATGCAACAAAGTCTAAAGATAAGCATATGACCCAAAATAGGGGTCACTAGATCGAGTACAGGCCACTCGATCGAGTAAGGGACTTACTCGATCGAGTAGGTGAAGGTCAGAAGCACGTAAAACAAATTTTACCAGGGTTACTCGATCGAGTAACTAACGTACTCGATCGAGTGCCGCCTACTCGATCGAGTACCAAGGCTACTCGATCGAGTACCCTACGCAATTCTCAGCATTGTCCAGTTCTCGTAAAACAGTCATAACTCACTCATTTCTTGGTCGTTTTGGGCGTGTGACCTATCGTTAGAATCGTAAAAGAACAAGCTATCACCTCCAATTGGAATCACATTAAAATCATTTATGCATATCAAGTTATAACAGTTTAAAGACAACCTCTTTATAATCAAAAACACAACTACCTCATTTTACTTCCCAACAACTTAAACGACATAATGGTAAACAAAACAACTCGATGCTCATAAAACCAGTATCCCTAACCACATGTTACTAACTTCAAAAGCCAAGCAACAAATAACTCAATGCACATATATCATTCAACTTACCAATCACATATTACCCACATGTTTTTATTATATAACTTTACGTAAACAAAATCACAATTATATGACATCAAGTATCATATTCACATGTTACTAGCATAACAACCTTATAAAATCTCTTCCATCATACAACATGCTTTATAAAAAAAAATATCATATTATCATGCAACAATCATCATCTTTTTCCACCAATTATTCATGCTCTTACTCAAACTTTCAGCTATATAAACTCGTACAACACTACCAACAACATATATGTATACATAACTCTATGTATAACTCAAATCAGACAAATTTTCTTTCTGTATTTCTATAATGCCATATCGTAAAACAACTATCATACTTTCAATCAATAACTTACGAAATCACATCATCACCATCTTTTCTACACATTCCTTATTCTCCACATACATACATCCACTGATTCATGCCACACATCACTACATAGATACACAATGCACAAGGTAAACACATAGTGATCCCGACTCATATCCCATAGTGACCGGTTCAAAATTGTAGGGCGAGTTCGCGACTTTAGGACGTCTCCCAATTCTTTGCATTAGCTCCTACAACTTCTACCCCGGGTTCATTTTAATTGACTCTCTATGTTCATTGGATTCATTGGTTATAGGTTTCAGGATCGTCGCTCTGATACCATTTTGTAACACCCCCATACTCCAAGTGCCTTACCATGACCACTCAAGGCATGGAAGTGCTACCATCTCGGTTACCCGAGGCAATGATAATCAAATGATAATGAAGAAGCATAATTTAAATAACAAAATAGTTTAAAGTGATTACATGATCAAAACCAAAATCCAAACTGAAATACAAGATTCTCAGACGGTCTACTGCTAAAACTATCAAAACTATAAAACATCGTCGACACGGTGAACACTTCTAATCGCCACGTGATGACTCATCCCAGCTATCCCATACGCGTCATATCATACCTGCTCAATAACTGCTCACCACCCCCGAATGGATCACCACAGTTTTTAAAACATTAAACGGGGTCAGTGCTAATCACACAATTTATATAACCAACAACACAGTAAACAAGAAGCTCAAACGGTCACACACACAATCACACCCACTCCAATCAATCTCCGTCACCGACTGTCTACTGGACAAGCCCTGCCAATGGGGGACCGCAGCCGTTCCCACCTAAGCTCCGCACATCATACCGAGTGATAACCTTGTCCCATTAATGTGCACATCCCCTCCCGTGGCAGGTTCAACGGAGGGCGAAACTAGGGTGTGAAGCCACTTCCGCAAGTGACTCCACTCAACCGAGAACGCATCTCGAGAACCAGAGACAAACAATCACAACCATCAAACAGCAATCAATCAACAACCGTCACAATACCAATACGATAATAATCAACAATCACGAAACACCAACAATGCATTATGGGACTAATGCGAGTAGGGAAACCCTACCGGAAAGCACACAATCATCGACGATCTAGCAATTTTGTCTCAAAACCTTTCCTCTACGAACCCTTCTCCTATACACATAATCATACAATCACTACCACATCAACATAAACATAGAAAACCCTCAATCCCAAAATTAGGGTTTAACGAAACTTAATTAAATATAACAAATTCGGTACGTAGATCTTACCCTCGACGCAAGGATCACAAAGATATAAAGAACGACAGGATCCGACACTTCTAGCTCCGGGATTTGCTAATAATGCGGCGAGAATGATTCAACGGAACTTCTAATCTTCTCTTGAAGGTTTTTAGATTGTAAAAGTGTTTTGAGAAAAAGTTACGAAAGGCTTATATATCATTCCCGCATTATTAATAAAACCCGTCAAAACATTACCCGTAAACCGGGCTACTCGATCGAGTAACTGAGGTACTCGATCGAGTGCCCCCTTACTCGATCGAGTATCAACGTTACTCGATCCAGTACCCAACAGGTCAGAAACTATTTTAAAAACGCAACTCACCCTTACTCGACAGAGTAAGGCCTACTCGATAGAGTACCCAGAGACTCATAAAACCGTAGTGATGGGGCATATTATGCACCCGCTGACCAAGTCAACATATTGACCTTGGTCAAAGCCAAAAGACAACAAGTCAAAGGAAAAAGGCAGCCTAACCGACGCAGCCTATCGGCCTGTCACTTGGGTCCCGGCTCGGCGTACTCAAATCCAGCCGGCCGAGAAGCATATCCGCGTACTCACATCCAGTCCCCTCGGCATGGAGTCAACCAGGCCTGCCGGCCTGCCATGGGTCCCTCGGCCGAGGGTAAGACAGTCTTTTCCACCTGCTACGACCACTTGGCCACTTGACCACTACGTGACAAAAGGTGAAAGTCTATAACTACTCCATTTCTCTCATTGAGAAAAGGATCCCAAACTAACTGAATAATCTGGTATAAACTCCCTTATCTCTCTACAATATACTTTGCCAAGTTAACACACAACTTATCTCTTTAAGCTTACTGACTTGAGCGTCGGAGTGAGTACGCTCGGTACCAAGCCGAGCCCTCAGTTTGTTCATTTTTACAGGAGAAAGTGAAAGGAAGAGACAAGCAACGACATCATTCTACAAGCTTAAGTGGTCATAATCCTGCTCCGGAATTACACCCGGAACAATTGGCTCCGTCTGTGGGAAATAGATACTAAAAGCTAGTCACCTACCTTACAAAAAAAAAAAACCAAAACCATTCAAAGAGCTAAGAAGATGTCAAAACAACAAGAAACTATAAGTGAAGGAACTGCATTCTTCCAGGATGACACGTTCCCTAATTCTGAGATCGGGCAGTCCCCCACCGGCCGAATCACTGAACCGGTGTATGGGATGCCGAAAGAGCCAGCAACACCGCTGCCTACCGGCCAAGTCACTGTCATGGGACATGTGGTCGATGCAGCCAAACTAAATCTATTCCTGGACCTGATGGGTAGTACGCCGATCACCCCCGCCACGACGACGGTGACGGCAGCGCATCCACAGGTGACCATGGCCCATAAAGTGACTCCGAACAACTTCTCCGGAGCGATACAAGGAGCTGGGCATGCTAGGACGCCGGCAGAGCCCGTGGTGCCAGTGGCAGATCTAAGTCCTTCCCCCACTCGCGGGAGGACAGCGTTGCCGCGGCAACAACGAGGCCACCCCCGAAGGAATGAAAGAAGTCCGACTCACCAAAGTCGGACAACAAAAAGCCCTTCCCGCCAGAGGGAGAGAAGCCGGACTAAGGTTGCGAGGAGCCGATCGCCGTGTGTCATTCGACACGTGGTCGCATGACCCCTCGGTGCCTATGTCCTCGAAGTCCCCGTGCCGACTAAACCGAAGCCGCCGCCCCTATCATACAAAGGGGATAGCGACCCAACCGACCATGCCGAGGCTTTCGAGTCGTACATGTCGGTATGGGAGCAGCCTGATGAGGTGTGGTGCCGAGTCTTCCCAACGACCCTGCATGGGATGGCTCAGAGTTGGTACAAGGGGCTACCTAATGATTTGGTATACTGTTATGCCGACCTGAGAGACAATTTCCTAGCCCAGTATGCTTGCAACAAGAGAAGGGCCGTGGAGACATCAGACCTCCTGACTATCCGACAGGGGGAGGACGAGTCCCTCCGAAGCTACGTGAAAAGGTTCGACGCTAAGGTTCAGCAGATCCGAGAGCCGAACACTGAACTGGCGGCCTTCGCGCTGATGAAGGGCCTCCCGAAAGGCGAGTTCAAAAACGAGCTGATCAAGTGCGAGGACCTCAACCTAGACTCCGCTAGAAAGATGGCCGACCAAGCCGTAAAGGTGGAGGACTATCACAAAACCTGGGTAGGCCACAGTGAAGCTGGGCACCCAGAAAGGAGGAGTCACCGGGATAACGTAGATGAAGGACGCCGTGATGGGAATAGGTCACGCCCTGAGAGATTTAATAGGAAACAGCACTCGGCGGGTGCCGGGGGGAGTTCGGGACCATACACCCAGAAGCGGTACAGTAGTCTCACCCCCCTGGTCAAATCTCCGGCCGAGGTCTTTACCCTAAGCAAGAATGAAAGGCAGAAGTGGGCAAGGCCCCCCAAGGCGAGGGGGGACGGCGACACAAGCCAGTTTTGCGAGTACCACGGCCACACCGGCCATAAGACCGACAACTGTCGGCATCTGAGGAACGCCATCGAAGAGCTGATCCGAAAGGGGGCCCTCAGCAAGTATGTAGCTGGAGGCCCAGAAACAAGCTCCGACGGGGCGAATAGAAAATCAGTATTCCAAAGGATGGGAGTGATCCAGGTTGTCATCGGGGGAAACGAGAACGGTGGGTCAGCTAATGGGCACAAACGGCACCTAAATGAGTTGTACCAAGCTGTTAGGCCCAGATTAGCCTGGCCTGACCATAACCTGGCCTGACTTTACAAGGCTGACTAAAGAAGACGAAGACCGGACAATTCTAGCTATTATTGCAATCAGCTTGCCTTATACTGGAAGAGAAGCCTGGTGGTAAGCACATAATAGCCTGGCAGAGTATTAAAGCAGGCTAAATTAAGCTGAAGAAGAAGCAAAACGGTTATATAAAGATATATATCCGTGTCCTATCTTCAAGGAAGACTAAGTCTGCTTGTAAAACCATATTGCCCATGAACCTAGACGTGCAAAGGAAGAGGATCAATCAAATAAGAACGAGTCAACCGGATTGATAGGGAATATGCCCTATTAATCCGGTAACAGCTCCGACAAAAGAGAAGGACGTTGAAGACCAGTACAACTTTCATTTTTATGGCTATAAATACTGTAACTCTAGCATTGGCAAAGGCATTGATTATTCATTAGTGTGAAATTAGTCTATTACTTATCTTCTCGTCATTTTATTAGCATTCACTTACTTAAACAAAATCTGTATTCAGCTTATCAAAATAATATAAACACTATTCTTTTCTCCTAGTCTTTTCTTTTTATTCATTTACAACATACCAAACTTATAGAACTAGATACCCTGACTACTCTATAATTAAGCGGATCCTTTCGGAAAATCCCGCTAAAACAATTGGCGCCACCGTGGGGCATCTAGTTCTTCAACCAATAAAATCCCCCTTATTATTTTTCATTTAATATTCACACAAAAATGGTGGAACTTACCGCAGAACAACAATTAGCGGCTGCCCTGGCCAAGATCAAAGAATTGGAGACAATCCAAGAGAAGGCAAAAGTGCAGAAGAGTAAATCAATAGGTGAAAGAATCGAGTCTAACTGAAGAAAAATTGGAAAATCAAGCTTCAGGATCCAAGACCAGATTCGAACCAGGAACCCCATTTTCATCCATTATCAAAAACATAGACTTCTCCAATTTTGGAACCCTGGAGAAGGATACATTATCCGATACCCCAACCATTCCCAATCATGAGACAAACAAAATCAAAAGCAATAATGATGGCCATGCTTCAGAAATTCAAAAACTCCACAACAAAATAGAAAACATACCCGGAGTGCCGGACTCGTGGTCAAGTAGAAGTTGATGACTTCGCAGATTCACCCTTTGCAGATGAAATTGCAAAAATTGATCTCCCAAGAAATTTCTTGTTCCGTCCATGAGAACTTATTATGGGAACGTCCGATTCACAAAATCACGTTGCCATATTCAAACAGAAAATGTTGGTTGCCTCAATACCCAGTGAACTCGGGCAAGTCCGCATGTGTAAGGGCTTTGGTACAACCCCGATTGGAGCAAAGACATTACAATGGTTCATCAATCTCCCAAATGGAGGTATCAAGAATTTTGCGGAATTGATCAATGCCTTCAATCAACAATTCGCAAGCGCGCAGAGATATGGCCAAGAGACCCAAAGAACTGTTCAGGGTAAAGCAACTTCCTGAAGAATCTCTCAAAGAATTTCGGCCGATTTGTCAAAGAAAAGGTGGCCATTCCAGGTGTGATGAAGAAAAACGGTGGAAGCCTTGAGCAAGGAGTCCTTGTGGTGACATCTATGCAGACCTAACTAAAAAACCTTGCCCGACCTTTGCCACTGTTCAATCCATCGCTTTAGAGCATGTCATATTGGAAGAAGACCTCAACTTCAGGACGAACTCATCCGGAGGAAAGCAAGGCTATGGACACACTAACAGGAAAAACTCCTACCAGAAAGGAGGCAATCCCAGATCAGCACCCTATTCCAGGCCTGAACGATCTGAAGTCAATATGGCACAAGAACATAAAGGTAACCTTTCTAGCCTTCCAACTATTCCTGAATATAACTTCTCTATTAATTGTAGACACCTCATTTCTACACCTCCCGCAAACCACCCGGTGATGATTGGGCCGCATGTTTGATTCGCGGAGCGATTTGTGACAGTTCGTAAGATTATCGTCAAGTGTTTGCTCAAATATTAATGTCAACCTCTTAGTTGTCATCTACGTCCTGATACGGTCGTTTTGGCAGTAATTAGAGTACATTCGAAGTCCGGGTCAAAAACCGTCTCCATTTTTTCGATAATGTTAAATCCGAGTCGGAATGTTCGAATGTTCCGGATATTTCTATTCCATATTTCATAAATTTTATCTTTTGGCAAATAATATCCCGTAATATTCATAAGATAATCGAATTATTTCCGTCCTACCATAACTCAAACGCGGAAATCTTTCTTCAGCAGGAGGAAACCTCCTGGGAATAGACGCAAGCGGGCGCCTGCGCCTCTTCCAAGAGAGCGATGATGGCTGCGCGCCTCTTCCCGTGCCCTTCTTTGCATGATTTACGTATCTTTTTCATATCTTTCCGAGATTCACTTCCAAAGAGTCTCCGAAACCCTAATTCCTTCACGTGATTAGTATAAATAGGAGCTTTCGCTCCTCATATTTCTCACGCGAGTGTCCGCCCTTCTCTTCTCCCTTTGCATTCTAGACTTCGTTCTTACTAATTGGCGCCTACGTGCTTGGACTTCCGACCACGTAAGCTCGGATCCTTCCGGGTACCAGCCTCTCCGTTGCATGACCGACCAATTTGACCAACTACACTCAATCAACCTTAATTAATCAATCGTTTTCCTCTTACGAGGGCACTTTCCTTGCATTCGCGTCGAGCATTCACTAAATCGATATTCTTAGTTCATCTCGTTCCGTCAACATGTAAGTCTGAGGGTGTATAATTCCTCTTTTATTTATTGTATTTTATTTATTGTATCACAATTGTAAGATTTATGTCGAAAACATCTTCTAAAACCGATTTCTAAAACCGTGCTTTAAAACTCTGCTTTTGCGGATTTCCAGTAGACAGACGTCGAGAAAAGACGCAGCAACTGCTGCGCCTCTTCGAAGGAGCGCAGTTCCTGCTGCGCCTCTTCGTGAGGGCCGCGCATGATTCTCGCTTCTTTTCTTCTTCCTCGTCCTCTGTAATTCGTTTCTTTTTATTTGTTATTTGTTCGTCCGTTAATTCTTTGATATAATCGTCACTGATAATTCACATTTATATTGTATCATATAATTCATCATTCATTCATATGTTTTAATCATCATAAATTCGACTTAAATCCCTTATAATTCATATTTGCGGGTTTTCGTCATTAATATTCAATTCGGGTTTTAGAAATTCAATTTGTTCATATTGAGTTTCTGGAATTCATCGTTGATATATTTTCATCTGTTTATTCATTAATTCGTCATCATTCATTATGTTTAGTCTAAATTAATTTGTTTAGTTAGTTTGTTAATTCGTTAATTAATCTTGTATCATGTAATTAATTCGTCTAATTCCGTCTCATCCACGTTTATCGCTTTCATGGCCCATTCATATGTTAAATAACATGCTAATCACTTCCATCCGAGTCAAATAATCTGATCAATCCTTAAAATTAAAAATTAACATTAACGATTTGCGGTTCGGCTTCCACGACCGAGAACTCACCCTTTGGAACAGACAACAAAGAATCGTTGCGCCTCTTCCAGGGCTAGTCTCTGCTGCGCTTTGTTCAGGATGAGTTCTGTCCCTGAACTCCATTTCTGCCTTGACATAGTTTAATTAGCTTACGTAATTAACTAACTATTATCCGTAATATCACGCTAACTTCATGTTCGTTAATTTCTTTCATTCTTTTATTCCTTTTTCTCAGATTATCCGTTTTAAAGGTATTTTCGACATAAATCGCCTATTCCAATGTAATTATTGTAATTTTCATTATTGTATTTCTTTTATTGTATTTATTTCTTCATTTGTATGTTTTCATATGTAAATCAACATTAAATCCAACTTCGACCCAATTGTATGCTAATTACGTGTCAACCGACTTAGTATTAATTCTCACATGCTAGGATTAAAACTTGGATGTTGCATTGCATGCATATAGCCGACGATAAATCAAGTATAGATAACTTCCCTAATCATTAGTAGAGGCCGCTATCGAGGCGGGCGGGATTAGGTGTTCGATCAAAAGAGCTTCCTAATACGTACCCTCACCCCTTACTCCAGATCTCCGTGAGCACCCGTGTTCATTGGCATCCACGAGAGTCATTCTAGACATAGAATGCTAAGGGTAACGATTGCTTAGTGTTCATGTCACTACTTTGTGTCTTGACATGACACGAGGTATTCGAACGGTTCCAATTTCCCATAAAAATTGGTGGCGACTCCTTACAAAATGCAAACGCTTGTCTTCGTTTCTCACCAAGCGCCCCCGTGGGCGGCCCGCTGTCCACAGTTTGGCGACTCCGCTGGGGATAATACACTTACGTGTAGCAAGGGTGAAACTTGAACAAGGTTAGGGAATAAGTTTGTACAAGACAATTGTCGGTTTTCATAACTCGGTCTTCCTAGATCGTTTATTCGGCCTTTCTAGGCCAACCCAACCCATTCGACCAATCGTCCCGTCTAAACGGTCCTAATTCTTATTTGGGCCTAAGGATGGATAGCGATTGACGTCATCCATACCATGATGCTTACTCTTGTTTGTATCAAGGGCCTTCACTACTTGAGGAAATGGACTAGGAATCGGCCTTACTTTTGTTTGGCACGAGCCTCTCCACAGACTTCGGGTTTGATGGTTCGGTATGGCAACCTACCCTTTAAACCAAAACCCTTCTAAATGCACTCAGCATCCCGTTATATTGCCTGTATAAATGTGTAAACCCTACGTGATCACCACTTCTAAACAAAACCATGACGAATTTTCAAAAAATCAAAATCCTTTTTTCAAACAAGAATTTCGAAAAAATAGGCCTTCAATTAGCGCAAAATCCGGTCAAAACTCTGTCCGTTTGTCGCGTCAAAATTCGGGCCACAAGCCCATTTCAAAACCTCACTTCGAGTCCACTCCTACAACTACACTACAGTTGACTAGGACACACATTTTCAAAGACCTTGTCTTTCTTCAAAACTCACTCAACACAAGTGGCACACACCCACTTCACGAGTCAAAACTTTTCCTCTTTTAGCAAGTGTGATAGAATGGTCGATCGTGTTTTGATTCGTCGCCGATCTCTCATCCAGTTTCCAAGATGCCTGGGTCAAGTGATGAAACAAACCTCCAGCAAATTCAAGAGAGTAATGATCGAATCCTAGCCGCGCTAGCCCAAATGCAAGTCACTCAAGAACAAACCTATGACCGCCTTGAACTTATCGAAGGCCGTATCTTTGATATAGAGGGAAGATTGCCTCCCCTTAAAGGTGAAGTACTACAATTTTCCGATGACGAGTCTAAAGATGAGAATCCCATCATAGGGATAACCGCAGCTGAGAAAAGACTCCAATACCTAGAGGAGCAATTGATGTACCTTAAGGGGGATGACATTTATAGGGAAAACAATCGCAAGTATGAAGCCGTCAATTCCAAATTACCAACTAACTTTAGCATGACGGATATCCCTAAGTTCAAAGGACATGAGAACCCTCTGAACCACATCCGTGCCTTCAAAGATTACATGTCTATCAAAGGCATCAAACCCGAGATGTTCTTAAGGATCTTTCCTTTATCTCTTGACACCATCCCAAAGCAATGGTTCTACACTTTAGATCACAAAAAGGTCGCTACTTGGGAAGACGCCGCAATCGAGTTCTCGAAACAATATGCGGATAATGCCGAGATCCAAGTCAACATGCGTACTCTAGAGGTTCTTACCCAAAATGACAAAGAAGGATTCACCGACTTCCTAAGTAGGTGGAGGAAGACTAGTACTCAACTAGTTGAACGCCCGGATGAGGCTACTCTCGTGGAAAAGTTCGTGGATAATCTCAAACCCATATATGCCAGTCACTTGAGATATCAAAACATCAAGACTTTCAAGGACTTAACCGTACTAGGGACACGAATTGAAGATGACATCCGTAAAGGACTCTTGTCCAAAACGGTAGGTAGAGGATATCAAGGATCCACAAGTCGTTCATACGGCTCTACTAGCAAGACCGATGAGGTTAACCTTCTCGAGCCATCCAAGAAAACTACCCCACCAAGGAAGTTCACAAACCCATTGGACCTACTCCCGAACCCGAAAAGAAGTCCAAATTCTGGGATGAAAACTCCTACTGTGAATACCATAGGGGCAAAGGGCACGACACAGAAAAATGCTACAAGTTGAAATACGTGCTTCAAGATATGATTGAAGATGGTCGACTTCCAATTCCACCAGGAGGTAAGCCCAACAACACTCAGAATCCTCTTGGAGTTCTAGTGATTACAAGTGACGAATCTACCTTAGATTGCTCACACCTCATTTCTCCCACCGAAAATGAAATTCATGCAATTGAGAAAGAAAGGCTATACTCTACTATCTCCCCTACCATTTCCGACTTCATCGCATGGGCAAAGAGTGTAGATAGACAAGTGTGGGAATTAGAAAACATGGTAACGACCTTACGCAATCCTAATGCAATACCTAAAGAACGCATACCATTGATCTTCTCTCAAAATGCCACTATGCAAGAAGTAGTCGCCGTAGTTGATAAACTAGTCGATCAAATCATACAACTAGAAAGTGACATCATGAGAATGAAGGAACTAGCTACAGTCAATGGGGTTTGGGCCGATGATGATGAAGACGAATATCTCATTGAAAACTCCTTAGTCAAGGAAATAGTCCAAAATGGTGAAGACCAAGATGTGGATCACCTAACTCGTTCGGGTCGCCCATATCAAAGCACTACTCAAAACGGTCCAACCAACGTCATCACACCAAATGACAACGAAGATGACCCCACTGATCATTTGCTCAAGCAATTACAGAAGACCAAGGCTGATCTTTCAGTCTGGCAACTAGTGGCAAGCTCATTTCCGCATCGCCAAGCTTTACTGCAAGCTTTGGCCAAATTGAATGTAGCACATAACTCCACTCCTAAAGATGTAGTCAACTTGGTCTTCCAAGAATCACCGAGGCTAAGTAATCCTATTACTTTCTCAGATGAAGACTTGCCACCTTTTGGCGCTAGTCACAACCTTGCTCTATACATCACTGTCATTTGTCTAAAGAAGAATGTGCCAATGACTTTGGTAGATGATGGCTCCGCGGTCGACGTCATACCCCTCAAAACGGCATACAAGCTAGGCATGAAAGAGTCGGATTGGACTCCCACCAATCAAGGTGTGCGTGCATATGACGGTACACGACGAAAAGTGGTTGGACTTGCTAGCCTAACCATAGCCACGGGACCAATCGAACGAAAAGTTAACTTCCAAATAGTGGACATTGAAGCTTCATTCAACATACTTCTGGGAAGGCCTTGGATTCACGCTTCCAAAGCGGTAACATCCACCCTTCATCAAAAGATCAGGATCCCACTAAATGGCAAAGTTGTGACGATCACTTCGTCACCCATCAAGGCAATAATCGAGAAGCAATCAAACAATCAAGTCCTTGCGGATCCCATATACGAACTTGGGGGCTTCCAAAATGTAAACGTCATAGAAAGTGAGTTGGCACCCTTATACTATAATCCCTACTCTAACTTGGTGGTCAACCACATACTCAAATCCCAGGGATACTTCCCTGGAATGCCTTTAAACCCAATTCGGAAGAACACCTTCGCACCATACAAGGAAGGCAACTCGACAAGGATACCACTTGGACTAGGGTACAAACCTACAAAAGAAGAAGTCCTCGAAATGCTCGCTCAAGTCCAAAATCGCAAGCACGTGGGAGCCCAAATGAGACCATATCTCCCCACTCTAAATGGGTACTTCGTGCAAGAAGGAAGTTCAGAACTCTTCCACGGGTTTCCCGAACCTTGGCATTATCTTGAGAGGAAGTTAGCCGGAATCGAGATCTTTCACGATTGCTACTTCATTCCTCCCGAAACGGTTCCTACCGTCAAAACCCGCCAAGCACCTTGCTTCGACGAACAAGCTGTTAGCCTATTGTTTGGAGAGGACCGATTCATTAGGGCCGCGCAGGATGAGATCATTACTATGATACTTCAGGACGATCGCTTCAACCCCACCGCGTTGATCACAGAAATCGACACAAAGCAGCAGAAAGGATGGAGAAAATCTATCAAATGGACCAACAACCAAGGAAGGCTCTTCAAGCTCACCACTGGAGAAGGAGAGATGTTCAAAGGAGAACCAGAAGACGACGAGTTCGAGTCGGAGTCGGAGTCGGAGTCGAGTCGAGTCAGAGGAGTCATTAGAGAATCTACTCTCGTTGTCATCCCCACTCCCTTCGTTTCTCCTAGCTTAGCCTCGAGTAGTCACGGTAGTTCGGGAAATGTCTCAACTACTGTCCCTTTGCCGCCACTGACCATGGATCAGTTGGCTTCTTTGTTTCAACTTTACTCAAATCTTAATATGAATAAATCGAGTTCTCCGCTTACTCTCTGTGTTCTTTCGAGTGCAATTCTGTTTATGATGATACTGAGGATGACCAAGACCCAGACTTGACCGAAATACCTCCCTACGTAGCCAAAGAAATATTACAGGAAGGGGAAGGGGGACCAGTAATAGAAGATACCGAACCCATCAACGTAGGAACCGAATTAGAACCCAAAGAACTTAGGATAGGGACTACCTTGAGCTCTACCGAAAGGGCCGATTTCAAAGACCTCCTAAATGAATTCAAAGACATTTTCGCTTGGTCCTACAAAGACATGCCAGGGATCGACAGAGATATTGCCGAACATAGGATTCCGATTAAGCCGGGTTTCAAACTCAGAAATGAAGCTTCGACGAATGAGAACAGAATGGGCTCTAAAGATTAAGGAAGAAGTTGATAAGCAATTCAAAGCCGGGTTCATCAAAGTTTCCGAGTACTCTGACTGGGTAGCTAACATAGTACCTGTGCCCAAAAAGGATGGGAGAATCCGTGTTTGTGTTGACTTCAGAGACTTGAACAAAGCAAGTCCGAAAGATGACTTCCCTCTACCTCACATTGACATATTGGTGGACAATACTGCAGACCACGCATTACTATCCTTCATGGATGGATATGCGGGTTATAACCAAATCAAGATGGCCATGGAAGATATGCACAAGACCGCATTCGTCACCCAATGGGGAACATATTGTTATACAGTAATGCCATTCGGATTGATCAACGCCGGAGCTACATACCAACGCACCGCAACTACACTCCTACATGACATGATGCACAAAGAAGTTGAGGTATATGTAGATGACATGATCGTCAAATCCAAGGAAAGAGAGGGACATATTGCAAACCTTCGCAAGTTCTTCGCGAGGCTACGAAAGTACAACATGAGACTCAATCCTCAGAAATGCACATTCGGGGTAACATCCGGAAAACTCCTGGGATATGTCGTTAGCCAACGCGGTGTAGAAATAGATCCTTCAAAAATCAAAGCTCTGATCGAAATGCCACAACCTCAAACAGAAAAAGAAGTCAGAGGATTCCTGGGAAAGGTATAATATATAAGTCGATTCATATCGAAACTTACCATGATTTGCGAGCATATCTTCAAGAAACTCAAGAAAACAGACCACACCATGTGGGATGATGATTGTCAAAAGGCGTTTGACCGGATCAAGGAGATATTGGCTAAACCACCAGTGCTCATGCCGCCACAACGAGATCAACCTCTTGGTTTATATCTCACAGTAACTGAAAGTGCCATGGGTGCTATGCTGGCTCAAACTGTAGGAAGTGAAGAAAGAGCTATTTACTATCTAAGTAAGAAGTTCTTGGAATATGAGTGCAAATACTCGCAACTCGAAAGGACATGCCTCACTCTTGTGTGGGCAACGAAGAAGATACGTCACTACATGCTTAGCTACTCCATCAAGATATATTCCAAAATGGATCCAGTCAAATACCTCTTCGAGAAACCCATCCTCAACGGACGTCTTGCAAGGTGGACTCTGATGCTCTCGGAATTCGACCTCAAATATGTGCCACTAAAAGTCATAAAAGGTCGCGCCGTCGCCGAATTCTTCGCAGAAAATCCTATCAACGACGCACAAACCATAGATACTTGGTCATTTCCCGACGAGGATATACTTCAGACAGATGTAGACTCCTGGGATCTATACTTTGATGGGGCATCAAATTTAAGAGGATTCGGAATAGAAGTGTTGCTCATTTCTCCTGAAGGTGAGCATACACCGATTGCTGTCAAACTCGACTTCGAGGTGACAAACAACGCTGCAGAGTATGAAGCTTGTCTCATTGGGCTACAAGCGGCAGTAAGCTTAGGTATCAAAAACCTCCGAGTACATGGGGATTCATCACTGATCATCAACCAAGTTACAGGATCCTGGAAAATCCGAAGCGAAAGCCTCGCACCCTATCAGGCTAGGATAGACCAAGTGGCTCAATTCTTTGACCACGTAACCTACTTACACCTACCTCGAGAGGAAAATCAATTTGCAGACGCTCTTGCGAAACTTGCATCTTTTATAAATATGCCAGATCACATGATAGACATGCCCTTGTGTATCGAACGACGGTCAGAGCCGGCTTATGTCCACCAAATCACCGATGAAGAAGAAATCGCACAGGAACCCTGGTTCCAAGCGATCCTGAATTTCAAGCTTAATGGTACCTATCCACCAGATATGGACAAAAGGGGACAACGTACTATACGCCTATTAGCTTCCCAATACATTCTGATGCAAGGAGAGTTATACAAGAGAACGCCTCTTGGTGTAGTCCTGCGTTGCCTTGATCATTCACAGGCACGAAAGGTGATGGAAGAAGTCCACGACGGAGAATGCGGTCCCCACATGAGTGAGCCAATGATGGCAAAGAAAATCACACGTTTAGGGTATTATTGGACCACCATGGAATCTGATTGCATCAAATACGTGAGACATTGCCACAATTGCCAAATCTTCGGGAATGTACAACATGTCCCTCCTTCGTTGCTATACACGATGACATCTCCTTGGCCATTTTCCGCATGGGGAATTGACATAATCGGAAAATAACCCCAAAGGAACAGAGGTCACTTGTTTCATTCTAGTAGCAATCGACTACTTCACCAAATGGGTAGAAGCGGCTTCCTACACTGGTCTTACGGCTAAAAATGTGGCAAAATTTATACAAAACAACATCATCTGTCGATATGGTTGCCCACATGAGATCATCAGCGATAATGGGTCACACTTCCAAGCCGAAACCGAGCAATTGCTAGCCAAATATAAGATTAAGCATCACCACTCTTCGCCCTATAGACCACAGACTAACGGCGCGGTAGAAGCGGCAAACAAGAACGTTGTCACAATTCTCAAGAAAATGACTGACAACTATAGAGATTGGCCAAGCAAGATACCCTTTGCTTTATGGGGATATCGTACATCGTTAGGGACGCCCACCGGGGCTACTCCTTTCTATTTGACCTACGGCATGGAGGCCGTACAACCGTCGAGTGGAAATACCATCCTTACGTATTCTACTCGAAAGTCAAATCCCATAAGCCGATTGGAAGAGGGATAGATATGAAGAACTCATCCTCCTGGATGAACGTAGGCTACGCGCCTTACATAATGTCCAAACATATCAAGCACGTATCAAACGAGCTTTCAACAAAAGAGTTAGGCCAAGAAACATCAAAGAAGGAGACTTAGTACTCAAATCGGTTAGAGCTCTTTTACCCGTCGACCCAAGGGGAAAATTCAAACCTAATTGGGCCGGACCATATCTAGTCAAATCCATACTCCTGTGGGGTGCGGTTAGAATCACGAGACCTAGATGGGAATGAGTTTTCAAACCCCACAAACCTTGACCAACTGAAACGATATTATGCCTAGAATAGGACAAAAACGCGCCTCGCGTAAACCCATGTGTCGCTCTTGTGGCACTAAATAAACGGCCCCTGGCCAAGCTGAAATAAGCTAAGTGTCACTATGCTCTTGCATTTTGACAAGATTGTCATCCTCATATCATCAAATAAACTAAATTCGCACCTTGAGAACAAGCAAAAGCTCATGCTTATTTTCTATGTTCATTACAAGCTCTTGCTTCGAACAATTATTCTTTTACATTTACTCGAACTACGCGCAAGGGTTTGATTTCGCTTTTTTAAGTGAATACGTAGGCAATCCTTCACAGGATTCAACCCCTTATACTTAAAATGTAAATAGAAGGACATTTGCATTGCATTTGAAATTCGACAAGAATAATAAAAGAAAATCACAGCGGTTTCTTAACCATTCAACCTTTTTTTATTCCATTCGCTTTCTAATAATAATAGTACGTTACATAATAAAAATAGAATAGGCTAGGATTCTAAAAATCCCTCCTTTTTATTACAACAATAATAATAATAATCAAATAATAAATAAGGACTCGGGCTATTCCTCCATCTTCCCCTTGCCCTTGTCATTCTTGTCATATTTCTTGTCACGACCTCGAGCCGGACGCTCTTGCACCACTTCAGACCTAATCACCAACGGTCTTTCTCGAGGCCTGATTCTTCCATTCTTGCCAACCACCATTTCCGCAACAGGAGTAGTCTTTGATTTCTTCGAAGGATGAATGACCTGAAATCCAGCTTCTTCTTCTCCTTCTGTCAGATGCTTCTCCTTCTCTTTCTCTCCATCGCGCACCTTGTAGTCAACAGGCTCGCGTTTCCTCAGTCTTTCGCGTTCTTCCGAAGTCGCAGCCTTTCTCCACCTCAGATAGGAATCCGACACCCACAAAGCATTGGCGGAGAAGCTCAAGAACCACATGTTCCTTTGGGCCCATTTGATGGCCCACTCTCTTCGGCTCTCGGTGGTAAGCGCTACAGCGTCTGCATGAACGGTATCAAGCCTCGGGATAGTCCGCTTCAGCCCAACTTGCCTCATCAATCTTTCCGGAAAGATGCATACCATGAACTCCGAGTCCGGAATGCGCACGGACCTAGTGGGATCCAAAGAAGACACTCAAAGTGATGGACTTGAGGTGCCACCACGGTACAACCCACCTAATCAACGGGCCATCATCATTCTTCAGCTTGTTCTTCCAATAGTCACAGACCCGAGTGAAGTCCGCCATGTACAACCGCGTCCTCATCGCAATCATACGGGAATGATAGGAAAGTGCATGAACTGGGGGCTCGAGCAGTCGGAGCCGTTCCATAAGCCAAACCTACCAAAAGCAGGTATTAGACACCCAAACAACAACAACAACAACAAAAAAAAAAAAAAAAAAAAAAAAAAAAAAAAAAAAACGAAAAGAAAGAATAAAGAAGAAAGGTGTCTTTTACCTGTAGGATGACGGGACTCCCCGAAAATGGCAGATCACGGTTGGATTTCCTATTATCCAAGCCCAAAATAATCTCTCCTAAGCATAAGCAAGTTGGGCTCCTGCGCAGCTCCATTTGCTCAATAAGACCCAAAAGACGAGGGTCACCTCTCAAGTCTTCATCAACATGCCCTTGGAAAACATACATATGCAGCAAACAAAAGCCAAATGCTCTCCTCCTAGCAACATAAGAGACAGTGGGGTCGGCCCTATTAATGAATCGGTCTACAAAGTCCAACATTCTCACGCCTTTCGGGGTAACTAGGCGATCCACCTCGAGTCTAGTCAATCCGAGCAGGTCTCTGAAATTGCTCTTATACCCTTGTGAAGTGGAAGGAATGGCAGGTAAATGCTCGGGGTCCCACCCACCAATAGCAGCAATTTCTTCCGGAAAAGGACAAATATCACCACCTGGGAAAGCGAAAACATGATAATTTGGGTCCCAATAGTCAAGGCACGCATCCAAAAACGGTTTTACAACCTTAATGAGTTTCAAACTCAATAGAGACCCAAGGTTATGAGCACCCATGTCGTGCTTCTCAATATTCGAGAATTCATTAGTCCATTCCTTCAAGCAGATCTCCAAAGTATTCATGATGACAATTTTCTCTTGAAAATTTATTTTGGGAGTTTCTATGTGGATTAACGGAGAAGAGACGGAAGAATTATATGATTTAAGGCTTCGTCGACGCTTCTATTTATACTAATTGCTGTTTCCAAAAATCCGCCAGAAAAGACCGGCTTGGGAACAGGCGCAACTCCTGCTGCGCCTATTCAAAGGGACGCAGCTCATGCTGCGCCTCTTCCCCAGGCTCACTTTCTGCGATTTCCGCGTTTGGATCTTTCCTAATTCTATAACGAATAATTTCCTATTCCTACGGGATTTTATTTTGGTAAATACGAGCAGTTTACCATGTTTCAAGTTTCCTAAATTCGCGGGCACGCATTTCGAGGCGACGTCGACACCTTCGCCATTTTCATCGCACTTATTTCTTCTTTTTATTATTCATTTATTTATTCTTAGGAAATAAATTTCATTTTTTTTCATTCTTAGGAAGTAAATTTCATTTTTAGGAAATAATTTTCCTTTGTTTTCATTTTTTTAACAAATTTCAACATTTTCATTTCTACACTTGTAGATTTCTCTTTTTTCTTTTTTTTTTAGGGGGTAACCCTCCCTACCGTCCGGTCATTTCCGGCAAATTTTTTGCATTTTTGTGTCCTTTTGAGTCTCATTTTTGCGCTAATTAAGACCACATGTGTATAAAATGTATGTTTTGGTGAGATTTCCATGTAAATTTCGGCAGCATGACGGCGTAAACCGTTGTCTACCAAACCTGTTCAAGAACTAACCTGCAGGTACAAGCAACACAACCCAGCAGCAAAGGCACTCAGGCCATCATATATACAAATGTACAAGCAAACTGGGGGGCTTGCGCCCCGAACCAAGACCAAAGTCCAAGCAAACTGGGGGCTTGCGCCCCAAACAAGTCCAAAAACGTTCAAAATCAGATGTCCAAATGTACAAAACTACACCAAACTACTGCTGGACACCCACCAACTCAGCAACCCTCGCCGTAAGAGCAGCAATCTCGGCGTCCCGAAACTCGAGCTCCTCAGCAAGCGAGCCGTCTCCTCCCGAGATCGGGCCAACTCTCGCTCCCAGCGGTCACCCTGTAAACAAGAAATTGGCTCATGTCAATCAACTCAAACAAAACTGAAAAATCAAAAATCAAAAGAAATCAAATGAGGTTCATACCTGACGACCTCGACCACCGACGAGTGCCTCGATGGCTGTAGCTCGTAGCCGGTTGGCCACCCTCCATAGTGCCACGAACCGAGATGGCGCGACCTGCATTTCAAAAGAAATTCTCAGTAAAGTGAACAAGTTCAATCAAATGTGTTCTTACACGAAAGGTATATAAGCTGGAGGCTCACCCTCCGAATCAGATGCTGCCAGTCGTCTAGGCCAGCATCCGTCACAGCTACGTCAAAGTCGCGCAACTCGGAGATCGTCGACCTCCCAGTCGCGTCAGTGTACTCAAGGGTCTCGGGGTACACTGGGGGCTCGATGCCCGCCGCCTCAACCTCCTGCAAGGACAAATAGTTTTCGTTAATCGACGATCTTTCGTCATAATTCTCAAAATCAAATCAAAGAAAAGTAAAAGATACTCACCACTACTGGCCAGTACGCCAACCTCCCGTAAAAAAACGCCGAGTAGTCCTCGCCAGGCAGAAGAAGGTCATCGCCACTGGCACCAGCCAGGTCCGCCTCCCTCTCAGCCTCGGTAGGCTCCCTAAACATCGTCCTCGGAGGGTCAATGGGAACCGTCAACGCGCCCCGAGAGCACTGACGAGCCAAACGCTCGCCCAGATACCACACAGGACCCCTCGACGTCCACAACAGCAGCCGACTCGGGCTCCTAGGTCGAAGGACCTCAGCAACAAAAGGAGGCGCTCCAGCGTACTCCGCCCAAGGTCTGGGCACCCACTGCGACAAGATAAGGCAAAGATCATTCCTATGATCAAGCGGAAGTAATGGACAAGAAATATAAATACGAGTGGGATACTCACGCTGCTCAGCTGAAGGGCGTTCACATCCCGCCGGTAGACATTGTGAGAAGAGCGTTTGCTCTTCGTCCGATACATCACCCAATCCCTCACCACGGGATAGGCCTTCTCCAGCGGCTCTGTCCTCTTGGGCGCGAGACTCGGGAAGTAAGAGTACACCCATGCCTGTAAAACAGAATAATCAATGACGATCTTTCGTGATTCGATAAAGAAAGGAATTTACTTTGGTCTAAAGGAAGGTTCATACCTCCAACAGTAGTCCAGGTCCGACAGCGCCAGGAGAAGTCCCCTTCTCCATCAACTCCGGACGAACCATGGCCCTCATAAAGCGGATGAGGACCGCAAAACCAGCAGTGACCCAGTCCCAACGCCCTAGGGAACTCAGGTCAGAAAGAAAGGGAAGAAGCTTCGTCGATAGCCTCTCGCCCTTATCTCCGAGGTAAATCGAAGACAATAACCACCAAAGCCACAGACGAGCCCTCGCTCAATCAGACAGAGAGAGAGGAGAGATCTCCCTCCCATCGATCGTCACCGGGGCACGGGGTCTTCCTGCGAAGTAGTCTCGAACGTAGGTACTGGGTACCAAACCCGGCATCGCAAACACCTTCGGCGACAAGTTCCAGCCGATCAATCTCCTCGCCTCGGCCGAATCCGCCTCATAGCGCGAGTCTCCGGCCACACCATCTCCTCGGTCCCGCACGGCACTGGAAATCATGCCGTAATCCTCCGAGTAACTCCCACCTCACCGAAAGGCGGTGAAACGTGGAAGTCGTATCCCGTAATCGATCTAAGAAAGCGCGGACCAGGCTAAGGTTGGCCCGCAACTTCCTCTTCACGATATCCCTTCGACTGAACCAGAGGACCAAACGCTCCACCTCGATCATGGCCCTCTCCTCCGCCGACACCGCTCGTAGTGCTCCATCATTTGTCGTGTAACCCGAGAACGACCGATGTTCCCGGCCTCCTATTATGATTTGAAACAAAGCTATCTTTAGTTTTGAATGAAATTCGCAAGAAGTTTGGACAAAAAGAATGAAAGAGAATAGGTAATGAGTAGTGAATTCTTATTTACAAAGCTCTTCACCGTCCGTAGGACGGGTGACCCTCTCGCAGCCCACACGAGGTGCCTACTCTCCCTGTGTCTCGGCCACGCAGAGCTCCCCTCAGATGACGACCTCCTCGCCTGACGTTGGCCCGTCTCGGGGCCTCCTCCTCCTCCTCGACGGCCTCCTCCTCGTGAGCCTCGTCTCCAGTGGCCATCACCGCAGCGGTGAAGGCATGCTCTAAAGCCTCCTCAACAGTACTGGCGTCTATCTCCATGGGAGTCCTCCCAGAAGTAGAAGCCTCATCACCTGCAACATTAAAGTAAATTTAGGCCGCGTCACATGACGACAAGCCTTTGTTAAGGAGCTTTCGAGCCCTCAGGGCCCTGAAAACTGTCCTTTCCATGCCATCTTTGGCCATATTCCCACCAACCCAATCACTCATGTGATAAATTGGGTCAAGTCAAGTCCAAGTCAAAGCCTAGTTCCAGGTTCAAGTCGAAAATTCGGCAGCATTTCGTTATAACGGCGATTATGCCCTAGAAAGGTGTCCTGAAAAAGTTGTCACAAACCAAAATTTTGAGATGGCAGAAAGTTTACCCATCATCCAAGGATCCCAAATATCAAGTTTCATCGCAAATGGACAATCCTAAGGCTATTTTCGAAGCAAATTACGGTTCAGCTGTAAAACCGTCTCAAAATTCGCTCAAGGGCTCAAAACTCGATGAAAATTCAAAGCAAATACATGGTTATGTTCCTAACATTGCCTACTATCCATTTCTAACGTCAATTTGGCAAAGCAAATCCATTTGGGAAAAAAGCCCCAAATTTTCGATCAAAAGGATCGAAAACCCTAGTTTTCGCGGCTCAAAATTCAACAAATGCAGATGATTAATGCAAGATTAAGACACATACCTCGATTAGTCATGTTTAATGCAAGCTTTTGGATCAAACCTCAACGGAAATGGTGAAGATTCGAGAGAGAAATTGAAAGAATTGAGTTTCGAAATAATGAATATAATCCTTCTGATTTCGCGTTTTTACGCAGAAATAGCCAAATTGGGGAAAAGACGCAGCAGGCGCTGCGCCTCTTCCAAGAGACGCAGCTCTTGCTGCGCCTCTTCCTTGTGTTCCCTCCATACGTATTTTCAAAAATTCGTTATGAGTTCGTTATTTGTGGGTCCATCTTTGGTGCGCCTCTTCTTCAACGCTATTATATTCTTTTGGTCCGTTTCGATGATTTTCTTTCGTTCCGGCCCGCATTTTTTATCCCGCGCAGCAGTATTTTGCAGTATTGCTCAAGATCATTATGTCCAGTGCAGTAGTATTTTGCAGTACTGCTCACTCAAGATTCCTTCCATGACGATCAAGATGTTCCTAGTAAATTCTGTCCCCGTATGATAGTATTTTGCAGTACTGCTCACTCGAGGTTTCTCCCACGACGATCAAGATGTTCCTAGTCGTCAAAATATTCCCCAGCAAGAGTTTGTTTGAGACCGACGCAAGCAGATTCAACCTCAAGTTTTGCCAGAAGTTTGCTTGAGACCGACGCAAGCGGATTCCCCAGCAGTTTCTACCGACGTCCTGCTGCTTTCAATATTTCTTGTTTCCCCGCGAAGTTCGATTAAGTCTCAGGTATGATCTCTTCTTATGGCTGGCGAGCTTCCTTACGTAGTCTAATGGACTTTAAACGACCCTCCCCGATAGTCGACAGACTCTAAAATGTTCCCGACGACAGGTCCTTGGTTCAGACCCCTTGAGCCGCCTCGCGTCGCCATAGTCGTCAGGTTGTAATCTTCGATTGACCTGATGGCTATACTTTGACTTTCGCCTTGTCCAAGCCTCAGTCAAAGTGGGGGCTCTGTAGACACCTCGTTTCTACACCTCCCGCAAACCACCCGGTGATGATTGGGCCGCATGTTTGATTCGCGGAGCGATTTGTGACAGTTTGTAAGATTATCGTCAAGTGTTTGCTCAAATATTAATGTCAACCTCTTAGTTGTCATCTACGTCCTGATACGGTCGTTTTGGCAGTAATTAGAGTACATTCGGAGTCCGGGTCAAAAACCGTCTCCATTTTCTGATAACTGTTAAATCCAGAGTCGGAATGTTCTGGAATGTTCCGGATATTTCTATTCCATATTTCATAAATTTTATCTTTTGGCAAATAATATCCCGTAATTTTCATAAGATAATCGAATTATTTCCGTCCTACCATAACTCAAACGCGGAAATCTTTCTTCAAACCAGAGAAAACCTCACGGGAATAGACGCAAGCGGCGCTGCGCCTCTTCCAAGAGACGCAGTGACTGTTGCGCCTCTTCCCAGGCCCTTCTTTGCATGATTTACGTATCTTTTTCATATCTTTCCGAGATTCACTTCCAAAGAGTCTCCGAAACCCTAATTCCTTCACGTGATTAGTATAAATAGGAGCTTTCGCTCCTCATATTTCTCACGCGAGTGTCCGCCCTTCTCTTCTCCCTTTGCATTCTAGACTTCGTTCTTACTAATTGGCGCCTACGTGCTTGGACTTCCGACCACGTAAGCTCGGATCCTTCCGGGTACCAGCCTCTCCGTTGCATGACCGACCAATTTGACCAACTACACTCAATCAACCTTAATTAATCAATCGTTTTCCTCTTACGAGGGCACTTTCCTTGCATTCGCGTCGAGCATTCACTAAATCGATATTCTTAGTTCATCTCGTTCCGTCAACATGTAAGTCTGAGGGTGTATAATTCCTCTTTTATTTATTGTATTTTATTTATTGTATTACAATTGTAAGATTTATGTCGAAAACATCTTCTAAAACCGATGTCTAAAACCGTGCTTTAAAACTCTGCTTTTGCGGATTTTGAAGAGCGACGTCGAGAAAAGACGCAAAGAATCGCTGCGCCTCTTGAAGGAGCGCGATTCGCTGCGCCTC
Organism: Silene latifolia; assembly: GCF_048544455.1. Classification (NCBI taxonomy): domain Eukaryota; kingdom Viridiplantae; phylum Streptophyta; class Magnoliopsida; order Caryophyllales; family Caryophyllaceae; genus Silene; species Silene latifolia. The sequence goes on along the minus strand of NC_133526.1, from coordinate 34,273,417 downwards.
TTCGTGAGGCCGCCGCAGATTCTCGCTTTTTTCTTCTTCCTCGTCCTCTGTAATTCGTTTCTTTTTATTTGTTATTTGTTCGTCCGTTAATTCTTTGATATAATCGTCACTGATAATTCACATGTATATTGTATCATATAATTCATCATTCATTCATATGTTTTAATCATCATAAATTCGACTTAAATCCCTTATAATTCATATTTGCGGGTTTTCGTCATTAATATTCAATTCGGGTTTTAGAAATTCAATTTGTTCATATTGAGTTTCTGGAATTCATCGTTGATATATTTTCATCTGTTTATTCATTAATTCGTCATCATTCATTATGTTTAGTCTAAATTAATTTGTTTAGTTAGTTTGTTAATTCGTTAATTAATCTTGTATCATGTAATTAATTCGTCTAATTCCGTCTCATCCACGTTTATCGCTTTCATGGCCCATTCATATGTTAAATAACATGCTAATCACTTCCATACGAGTCAAATAATCTGATCAATCCTTAAAATTAACAATTAACATTAACGATTTGCGGTTCCGGCTTCACAGCCAGAACTCACCCTTGGAACAGACGCAAAGGAATCGTTGCGCCTCTTCCCAGGGCTAGCGATCTCGCTGCTGCTGTTCAGGATGAGTTCTGTCCCTGAACTCCGTTTCTGCCTTGACATAGTTTAATTAGCTTACGTAATTAACTAACTATTATCCGTAATATCACGCTAACTTCATGTTCGTTAATTTCTTTCATTCTTTTATTCCTTTTTCTCAGATTATCCGTTTTAAAGGTATTTTCGACATAAATCGCCTATTCCAATGTAATTATTGTAATTTTCATTATTGTATTTCTTTTATTGTATTTATTTCTTCATTTGTATGTTTTCATATGTAAATCAACATTAAATCCAACTTCGACCCAATTGTATGCTAATTACGTGTCAACCGACTTAGTATTAATTCTCACATGCTAGGATTAAAACTTGGATGTTGCATTGCATGCATATAGCCGACGATAAATCAAGTATAGATAACTTCCCTAATCATTAGTAGAGGCCGCTATCGAGGCGGGCGGGATTAGGTGTTCGATCAAAAGAGCTTCCTAATACGTACCCTCACCCCTTACTCCAGATCTCCGTGAGCACCCGTGTTCATTGGCATCCACGAGAGTCATTCTAGACATAGAATGCTAAGGGTAACGATTGCTTAGTGTTCATGTCACTACTTTGTGTCTTGACATGACACGAGGTATTCGAACGATTCCAATTTCCCATAAAAATTGGTGGCGACTTCTTACAAAATGCAAATGCTTGTCTTCGTTTCTCACCAAGCGCCCCCGTGGGCGGCCCGCTGTCCACATTAATACCGCAGGATTAATCAAACGCCTGGAAAACCTGGGAGATACGGTCAGATGGCCAAAGAAATCCGACAACCCCAGGAAAGATCCAACAAGATGGTGTGACTTCCATCAGGACATCGGACACACCACAGAAGAATGCATCCAACTCAGGAAACAGGTGGCATATCTTCTAAAGAAAGGCTACTTGAAAGACTTAATCCAGCAGCCAAAGAACAAAAATGAAGAACAAAACAAGAGAGATCCAGAAGCAAAGCAGAGATCCTCCTCCTCCTCCCCCTATCTATGAAGTCAAATTCATAAATGGAGGATCAGAAATCTGTGGTCTGACCAGCTCAGCTGCCAAAAGAATATCCAGTGAATCCAGACTTCAACCTCCTTCCAGGCCCAAGTCATTGCCTGCTATTACCTTTGATGACTCGGACCTGCAAGGAATATCAGATCTACATCATGACACTGGTAATCACCATGCAAATCGGACAAAGAAAGGTATCAAGAATCCGATAGACGGAGGCAGTTCAATCAACCTGGTGATGCTTGACGTCCTTAAAGCTATGAAGATAGACGAAGGGAAGATCATCAAGAAATCCAGCGTCCTGGTGGGATTCAGTGGAGAAACAAAGAACACCTTGGGAGAAATCAGCCTGCCTACCTATGTAGAAGGCGTGGCTTCATATGAAAGATTTGGAGTAATGGATTGCCTATCCTCGTATAATGTAATCCTGGGCAGACCATGAATCCACAATGTCAAAGCAATCCCATCAACATACCATCAATACGTGAAAATTCCAACAGAATGGGGGATAACCACCATCAGAGGAGAACAAAGGACGGCTCAGGAATGTTACACTCAGGCTTTGAAACCCTCAAAGTCAGGTAAGTCCCTCGCATAGCAATTAAAGTCACTTGTCAGGGAAGAGTATGTAGCACAATCACAGATGGAAACAGGAGAAGTCATATTAGATCCAGAATTCCCTGACAGAAAGTACTCGTAGGGTCGATACACCCGACTCAATCGGACCAAACTGGTCGCTTTCTCAAAACTAAAATGTCTTGTTTTGCTTGGTCACATTTTGATATGACTGGTATAGATCTTTGATGTTATTACTCATAAGTTGAACATTGACAAATCCTTTAAGCCCGTACAAAGAAAAGAGAAGAAAATTCGGCTGCAGAAAGGCATGAAATCATCAACCAAGAAGTTGACAAGCCTCTGGACATGGGGATGATCGGGAAGTAATGTACCCCGACCGGCTTGCAAACGTGGTAGTCGTCCAAAAGAAAAATGGCAAATGGAGAGTCTGTGTAGACTACACCGACTTAAACAAAGCCTGCCCAAAAGATCCATTTCCCCTGCCACACATCGATGCAATGGTAGATGCCACTGCAGGCCACGAAATGTTAACATTCATGGATGCCTCCAGCGGATTCAATCGGCACCCAAGAGACCAGGAAAGCACGGCTTCCATCACCGAAAGAGGTATATATTGTTATCTTTGTTATGCCCTTTGGATTAAAAATGCGGTGCAACCTACCAAAGGCTAGTCAACATGATGTTCAAAGACCAGATAGGAGATACCATGGAAGTCTATATAGACGACATGGTAGTCAAGTCAAAAAAGGCAGAAGACCACATCAAAGACCTGGAAGTAGCCTTTCAAATACTGGAGAAATTCAATATGAAACTCAACCCACAAAAATGCCACTTTGAGTCTCAGAGGCAAATTCTGGGCTACATGGTGACAAAAAGAGGAATAGAAGCCAGACCTGAACAGATCAAAGCTATTCTGGAGCTAGAACCACCAAAGACAGTCAAAGATATACAAAAGCGATTTGGAAGAATAGCGGCCCTAAACAGTTCATTTCAAGATCATCGAAAGGTGCAAATCATTTTATAACTCGTTAAGGAAGAACAAGGACTTTCAATGGACCCCGATCATCGACCGCCTTTGAAGACCTAAAGATATATCTATCCTCTCCTCCCCTGCTGGCAAAACCAATCAAAGATGAGCCCCCAACAAGTATACTGCTCGTCAGTCACAGCTAATCTTTGTCGGTGCGGTCTTGGTCAAAGAAGATGACGGACAACAAGACACCCGTCTATTATGTAAGTAAAAGTCATCGGACGCAGAGATCGGTATGGCCCGCTTGAAAAATATGTTTTAGCTTTAATTATGAGTTGCACAAAATTAAGACCATACTTTGAAAGCCACCCTATAATAGTCGGAACCAATCTTCCTATCAAATCAGTACTTAGAAAGCCGTAATTATCCAGGACGAATGTGTAAATGGTCGAATCTGACTAAGCACATACAATATAAAATTTGAACCAAGGACAAAGCAATTAAGTCACAAGCACTAGCAGACTTTGTGGCTGATTTTAGTCCGACCCTAGAACCCGACCTAATAAAAGAAGTAAATAAACCGACAAAAGCGACCAAACGGACCTAGAATGGACCCTATTTGTCGATGGTGCAGCCAACACAAGGGGCACAGGCCTGGGAGTAGTACTAAAATCGCCACAGGGGATAAGATAGTACAGGCTATAAGTTGTGCATTTGAAGCCACCAACAATGAAGCAGAATACGAAGCCCTAATAGTTGGATTAAAGGTATGTATTGACCTTGGTGTACAAAACCTAAAGGTACGTCATCGACTCCCTCCTTATTTCAAACCAAGTAAATGGGGTATATACAGCTAAAGACTCAAAGATGATGCTTTATTTAGATGTTGTTCAAATCTTAAAATCAAAATTTCGCAATTTTAATATTGACCAAATTCCCAGGGACTTGAATACCCAGGCCGATGCTCTAGCCGGCCTAGGATCCAACTTCAGTCCCCTAGACTTCGACAAAATACCCATCGTACATTTATTAGAACCTGCAATAAACAAACAAAATGAAAGCTTCCCAATTTATATTGCCAATTCTTTGACAAAACCCTACTATGACTGGCTACAACAGGGAATCCTTCCCCTAAATAAGCAAGATGTCAAAGCACTAAAAATAAAAGCTGCTTCATATACTATTATTGACAACGTGCTTTTTAAGAAATCGCAGGCCGGGCCGTACCTTAGATGCCTGGAACCACAAGAAGCTGAGCAGTTATTATCAGAAATCCATGAAGGATACTGTGGAAATCATAAAGGTGGAAGAAGCCTGGCAAGCAAAGTACTCAGAACAGGTTATTATTGGCCTACCCTGAGAGCCGATGGCTGGATTTTAGCTCTAAATGCAAAGCTTGCCAGATTCACGGACCATATATCCATCAGCCATCTGAGGAACTACATTCCATATCCGCACCCTGGCCATTTATGAAGTGGGGCATGGATATAGTAGGAAAACTACCTCAAGCACCCGGACAGAAAGTTTTCATGCTAGCAATGACTGATTACTTCTCCAAGTGGATAGAAGCTGAATCATACAGGCAAGTCAAGGAGAAGGATGTCATAGCATTCATCAAACATAACATCATATGTAGATATGGCATCCCCTCTGAAATAGTATGCGACAATGGCACACAATTTGTGGGAAAAAGAACAAAGTGACCTTCCGTGCTCAATGGAACATCAATCTAGTAACATCCACACCAGGATATCCAAAAGCCAACGGTCAGGCAGAATCCAGTAATAAGGTGGTAATCAGCTGCATAAAGAAAAAGCTGGAAAGAAGAAAAGGCAGATGGGCTGAAGAACTCCCCCTGGTCCTTTGGGCTGACAGAACCACGCCTAAAACTTCCACAGGCCAAACCCCCTACTCCTTGGTCTATGGATGTGAAGCAGTAATCCCGGCTGAGGTGGACATTCCATCAGCCAGATGCAGCCTAAACACAATAACAAGCAATATACCTCTAATGGAGGACAGCCTAGACTTAACAGAAGAGCTAAGAGATGCAGCCAGCATCAGATTAGCAGCATACCAGCAAAGGGTTGCGAAAAACTACAACAAGACTGTCAAAGCCAGGGTATTCAGGGTAGGAGACCTTGTCCTTAGGAAAGTCTTCCAAAACACAAAAGAAAAGAATCTTTGGCAAATTGGCCCCAACCTGGGAAGGTCCCTATCGATTGATTCAATAGTCGGCCGGGGAGCTTATAGATTACAAACCCTGGACGGCGAAATGATCCCAAGAGCTTGGAATATTGCACATTTAAAACTATTTCACATATAAAATATATCTCCCAATCCAGGTACAACTTTTCACCTTGACATCTCTTGCCTGGAAACTACATGTATGATACTTGCAACTATATGAATAAATGCCGTATATGATTTCTTCAAATTATGTGCCCAAGTACTTATCTATGTTCTCATATTTACTTAGCGAAATCTTCAATACTTGTTTTACATATTGCATTTTTAAAACAAATCTTAAAGATTGGGGGCCACCCCCACCAAATATCCAACTGATATCCAAATTTCATTTGCAAAACAGCCTTTAAATATTGAGCTCCACTTAAACATACAAAGTGGAAAACTTCTTCCGACTTGTATAACACAGATGGGTCATAAGCCCTCCAGACAGCAGGGGGACGTAAGCCCTCCAGACAGGCAACAACCCCACCCATAACATACAATAAAAATAAGGACTGGCCAGATCCAGCACAAAAACTGGCCCGATCCAGTCAAAAAAATGGTCAGATCTAGTACACATCCAACATTTCAAAAGTACCTTATCAAAACACAAAAAGAAACAAACAAAGACCAAATATTTATTCATCCAAAATAATTGGCCTCACCACACACCTCATAACCATCCGTTCCAGGGACATCCCCCCTGGATGGGCCAAAAAACGTTTCTAAATATTCATTCCAGGGACATTCCCCCTTGATAGACCAAAACCTAAAAGAAAAACAAAACTAAGCTATCTTTGAGCCAGTGACCGACTCACAACCATCCGCCATTTCCTGGTCATCAGACTTCGCCTTGGAAGGAGGAGAATCCACTTCTTCTTCTTGACCCATATTGGCCAAATCGGGATGCGGCGTCCAAAGCTATCTCATCCCGGTCCGGATTCCATTAGCCGGTCAGATTCCGGATCCTCATAGCATCAACCCGGCCTTTCCCGAAGAAGTATTGAGCAAAGACATCCCAACCTCGCCTCCACCAATTCCTTTTCAAAGAACAAGCTCCTCATTTTTTCTCAATTGATCCTGCATTGCCTGCTTCTCAACCTCCAACTCTTGCCTAACAGCCTTCTCAGCATTCTTTGCAGCCACCTCACAAACTATAGCAGCCCTGGTTGACTCCCTAGCTGTCCCCAACTGAGATTGAAGCACTACTTCATTACCCCTGGATGTGTGCAGGTCACGGTTAAGTTTATCCAGTTTTTCCTCCAAACTAGAAACCCTGGCCTGGGCATCCCTAAGCTGACAAGCAGTAGCCAACCCGGCATCCAATCCCTACATATATATAAAATCAATCAGCCAAATACAAGGCAAAACAAAAAGCACATGAACAATTAAAAATATCCCTTTACAACTAACCTCCCTAGCCTGGGAAGCAAGTTCAAGACCTTTGTCACAAGAGAAGTCGAATAGAAACCACTCTGGTAGACGACTCAAGAGTACTAGCAGACATTAGCTGGCCGCTCATTTTTGCAGAAAACTCATCTATCCGTGCCCGGGCATCATCCATGTCATCAACCCTAGTAGACACTTGCCTTATACTCCTGATTGGCTGAGCCTGGATAGGCTCTCTCTCTCCCTCCTCCTCTTCCAGGATAACATCTTCCCTCTTCCTTTTTTGAGCCTGGACGACCTCCGGTGACGCTATCCTGGGTGGATCTTGAGAAGGCTGGATATCAGAAACCAGGATATCAAGCGTTTTGTCACTCCCACTAGCCTTCGGCTCTTTGGTGCATTCAAAGCAATCCTAGCCACCCCAGCCTTCAAATCCTTTGCAGAAAAGCTGGCCAGCCTAGCAGAAGACCTAAATACTGAATATATAAAAAATATACGTGAGTATCAAACAAAAAACGACAGGAAGATAACGGCTAACATAAAAACATACAGAAGACGTACAGGAAAGAGCAGTAGAACTAGGCTTGCCTTTGGGTACTCGACCCCGATCGGCTTGGTCTTCATATACCGAGGCAACAACTCCCTACCCAAACTAGCTGGCCAGGTCCTCTCCTCCTCAGGAATAGCAAGGAAAGCCTCTATCCCGGAAATAGCTTCCTCATCAAGAGGATCAAAACTCCAATCGGGAGCGCAAAAACCGTCAAAATTACACGGTAAGAATCAAAATCCATTAATTTCATGTAATGTATATTGCAAAATAAAAAGTACAGGGAACCTACCACTCTCCAAGGGAGGATATCTCAGATAATCAAAGCCCGATCCCAAAGTCTCGGTCAGGACAAACAGGAAAGTCTTTGCCCAATTTTTATCATCTCCGGAGTCCAGGTTAGTAATTAATGGAGACATTTTCGATTTTATTCTCAAATTAAAGCGACCATCAACAGGATTTTTCATATGATATCTTTGCCTTGATATCATTAATAGTAATTACAAGATTGTGTTTAGCACATAAATTTTCAATAGAATGGACAAGTTTCCAAACCATTGGCATAATCTGAAAAGGGGATACCTCCATAGCACGAATGGTGTCAATCATTAAGGGAGTAAAAGGTAACTTACAGCCTGCTTTGAACGCCCATTCAAAAATACAGAACCAGCCAGGTGATACCCAGTTAGCCCTGACCGGACAAGACTCGAGGATCCATACCTCGATTGACTCGGGAATTATTTTCTTCTCCTTAGAATCTTGTCATAGTTTGTTTTTAGTAAGTTTTCCTCGGGAAAGGAAGAATCCAGAGATTGAAGAGCAAGTAAAAAAGAATCCACGATACTTGAAAGCCACAGCACGAGCAGGAGGATCAATTTCCCTCACCTCTTCCTCTTGGATGTCTGTGGGTTCAGGCTCAACAGCAGCAGCAGCTTTCTGGGATGCAGGACGTTTTTTGGCTCCCATGTCTTTTATTGTCAGATTTATTGTGATGAAGTTAAGTTATTTAAAGAATATAAACTAGCAGAACAGGATTGCTGAGAAGTAGGGAAGAATTTCAGAAGAAAATTTAGCAAAGAAAGTGGAGGAAAATTGGTGGAGAATAATCTCGTCCCAGATACCGTATTTATAGAAGATGAGCAACGGCGTGAAAACCCTAGAAATTGCAAAACTCTCTCAAAGATGACATCACCTAGCCGTTAAAGTGTCCAACGGTAACTAGGAGTCTAAGAGTCATTGATTAAGTATAATTCTCTTTATTATTCAACCTGGTAAAAATTGACATCTCACCCTGGCCTGGTTCAAGACGGGTAAAATGTCAAGGGGCAATTGTTAGGCCCAGATTAGCCTGGCTCGACCATAACCCGGCCCGACTTTACAAGGTGACTAAAGAAGACGAAGACCGGACAATTCTAGCTATTATTGCAATGCTTGCCTTATGCCTTTGGAAGAGAAGCCTGGTGGTAAGCACGAGAATAGCCTGGCAGAGTATTAAAGCAAAGGCTAAATTAAGTGAAGAAGAAGCAAAACGGTTATATAAAGATATATATCCGTGTCCTATCTTCAAGGAAGACTAAGTCTACTTGTAAAACCATATTGCCCATGAACCTAGACGTACAAAGGAAGAGGATCAATCAAATAAGAACGAGTCAACCGGATTGATAGGGAATATGCCCTATTAACAGTGCAATGACTCCGACAAAAGAGAAGGACGTTGAAGACCGATTACAACGTTCATTTTTATGGCTATAAATCACGTAACTCTAGCATTGGCAAAGGCATTGATTATTCATTAGTGTGAAATTAGTCTATTACTTATCTTCTCGTCATTTTATTAGCATTCACTTACTTAAACAAAATTTGTATTCAGCTTATCAAAATAATATAAACACTATTCTTTTCTCCTAGTCTTTCCTTTTTATTCATTTACAACATACCAAACTTATAGAACTAGATACCCTGACTACTCTATAATTAAGCCGGATCCTTTCAGGAAAATCCTGCTAAAACACAAGCCATCAACTTTGTGCCTAAAACAGCGATCCCCGCTTCCACCGTCCCCGATATAACCATCGGAAAGAAGGACTACGAAGGAGTCGTCGCCCCGCACAGCGACCCGCTCGTAATCCACCTAGATATAGCCAACCACTTGGTCAAAAGGTGCCTGATGGACACAGGCGCCTACACAAACATCATGTTCGGGAGTGCTTTCTCAATCTCGGTCGAAGATTGGAGACCGAGCCCTCGCACAACCCGCTATACTGACTTTCTGGGCTACTGGTACCCCTGGGGTCAATCAGACTGTCGGTGATGTTCGGCCAAGCGGACGCGGCTAAAAATGTTTTATCTGAGTTCGTGGTTATCGATGGTTCATCTGCCTACAATGTACTCATAGGACGGGTCACTTTGAGCGAGGCCGATGCAGTGATGTCCATCCGGGCCCTGACGTTGATGTACGTCTCAGACCGGGGGGAAGCACAAAAGCTCGTCTCAAAGGACGAAAGAGATGAAATTGTCAATATCCAAGTATCTGCCAGGGGGTGCAACATGCAATCCCTCAAAGTGGCGAAGAAATCAGAGAAAGGGAAGAGCCCATCCTTACACCAGGAGGGCGAATCGATGGATACCAATGTCGGCATGGTCGAAAGAGCCAAGATCGAGGAAGTGGAAATTGACCCGGAGCGCACCGTAACTGTCGGTGTCGACCTGGAGCCAAAATTCAGAGCTGATCTCCTAGACCTGGTGAGGAAGAACAAAGATGTCTTCGCATACTCAGCAGCCGAGATGCCCGGCGTGAGCCAGGAGGTGATCGTTCACAAGCTGAACGTACTCTCCACCGCTCGCCCTGTCAAGCAGAAGATGAGGAACTCCTCGGCCGAGAAGGATGAGGCCATCAAAGCTGAAGTAGACAAATTGTTAGCGGCGGGCTTTATCATGCCTTGTACTTACCCTGAGTGGCTAGCAAATGTTGTAATGGTGAGGAAGTCATCAGGGGCGTGGAGGATGTGTGTTGATTTTACAAATCTTAATAAAGTGTGCCCTAAAGATTGTTATCCCTTGCCTCGAATAGATAGTTTAATTGACGCCACGGCAGGCTACACTATGCTAAGCCTGCTAGACGCCTTCTCAGGGTACCATCAGGTATTCATGGCCGAGGAAGACATGCCTAAGTGCGCATTCATCACCATTAACGGCACATACATTTATAAAATGATGTCGTTCGGTTTGAAGAACGCTGGCGCAACTTACACTAGGCTGGTGGACAAAGTGTTCCAAAATCAAAAAGGGCGAAACATCGAGGCTTACGTCGACGACGCTATTGTAAAAAGCAAGTCTGACAGCGAGCACTTGGCCGATTTGAGCGAGACATTTTGTTCACTAAGGAAATATAAAATGAAGCTTAACCCAAAGAAATGCAACTTCGGTGTCCGGGCCGGCAAGTTCCTCGGCGTGCTTGTCAGAGCCAGGGGAATTGATGCCAATCCAGAGAAAGTCAAAGCGATCCTAGACCTACCGGAGCCGAGAAATCGAAAAGAGGTTATGATGCTGACCGGAAGGATGGCGGCTCTCGCCCGCTTCATCTCTCGGTCGGCCGACAAGAGCCCTCCTTTCTTTAAAGTACTGAAAGGGAATAAAGACTTTAGCTGGGGGGAGGAACAGCGCACGGCTTTCAAGCAGCTGAAAGCCCACCTTCTAACACTTCCGACCCTGTCCAGGCCGACGCTGGGGGAGACGCTATATCTATACTTAGCATTTACCTCGGCCACGGTCGGTCGGTCGTAATCGTCGGGAAGAAAATAAACAAGAACACCCAATTTACTTTATCGGCCCATACACTGCTGGCCGGCCGCCGAAAGAAATTACCCACCGATCGAAAAAGCGACCTTTTCGTCGTCGTTGCCGCAAGGAAGCTAAAACCCTACTTCGACGCACATCCCGTGACGGTCTTAACCGACCAGCCATTGGAGAAAGCATTGGAAAAATTCGAAAAATCCGGCAGACTTATCAAATGGGCGGTGGAGCTCTCCGGCTTCGGCATTCAGTACAAACCGAGGCCTTCGATAAAGGGGCAAGCGCTTGCAGACTTCCTGGCCGAGTGCACGTATCAAGAAGAAATACATCCCGGCGTGTGGGAAGTGTATACCGACGGGTCCTCTACGGCGAACAGCTCAGGAGCCGGCATCCTTATCATCAGCCCTAACGGGGACGAGTTTGAGTACGCCTTGAAGTTTACCTTCTCGGCCTCAAATAACGAATCCGAATATGAGGCGGTGATAAGTGGAGTCGAGTTAGCTAGAGAGCTGGGGGCGGAGCATGTCGTGGTGAAAACTGATTCACTCTTAGTGACTAATCAAATCAGAGGAGAGTATGAGACTCGAGACGATGGGATGGTGAGTTACCTGGAAAGGGTAAAAGCTGACACCTCAAAATTGAAATCTTTCCAAATACAGTGCATCCCCAGGTCTGAGAACAACCGATTCGACGCTCTCTCAAAACCTGCAAGTTCAAGCATCAAGAATGTCAGTCGAACCGTGCTGGTGGATATCAGGAATGCTAAAAGCATCACTGAGACCGTCGGCATGGTGGGCGACATCGAAGCCGAGACGACGTGGATGACTCCGATAATGAAATACAAGCTGACAAAAGAGTTCTTGGGAAGACCATGATCTGTCTCAGAAGATAAGAAGAATCGCCGCAAGATACTTGGTGTTCGAAGGAGAATTGTACAGAAGGTCCGTAATAAGACCACTCCTGAAATGTGTCGGCCCAGCCGACGCGGAGCTAATACTGACAGAGATTCACGAAGGCATCTGCGGACACCACATGGGGGCGAGAACGTTAGCCCACAAAGCTCTCCGAGCCGACTACTTCTGGCCTACCATGCTGAAAGATTCCAGGGCAAAAACCAAGAAGTGCAAGAATTGTCAGATGCATGCTCCGGTAATACATGCACCTTCCCGAGACCTGCAACCAGTACTCAGTCCCCTACCATTTGCACGTGGGGGATGGATTTATTAGGACCATTTCCGACAGCCTCCGGAGGAAGGAAGTACCTGATTGTCGCCGCTGACTACTTCACCAAATGGGTCGAGGCTATCGCGGTACCTGCCAAGACCACGGCGGCCGTAAGAAAGGTGATTTGGGAGAACATCATAACTCGTTTTGGGTTACCCCAAGTCATTGTATTTGACCACGGCCGAGAGTTTTGGAGCGACATGGTGATGAATTGGTTGGAAGAGCTCGGTATCAAATTTGCATACTCCTCCGTCTGCCACCCTCAGAGCAACGGGCAGGCGGAAGCAGCCAATAAAACAATACTGAACGGGTTGAAAAAGAAGGTTGAAGATCTAAAGGGAAGATGGGCTGATGAACTACCCGGCGTCCTGTGGTCCCTTCGAACCACGGAGAAAGAAGCAACAGGGTACAGTCCATTCCACCTAGTCTATGGGTCTGAGGCCGTCCTGCCAATTGAAGCAGCGGTGCCGACATTCAGAACGCAAAATTTTGACCCAGTCGAAAATGAGGAAGGCCTGAGAGCCTTCCTAGACCTGGTCGAAGAAAGTCGAGATACGGCACGGCTTAACTTGGCAGTGTATCAAAACCGAATGAGAAGAGCATACAACCGTAGGGTCCACAAAAGGGACTTAAGAGTAGGAGATTTAGTCCTGAGAAAGTCGGCCGCGACCAACAAAGGAAACATCCATGGTAAGATGACGGCCAACTGGGAAGGACCCTACAAGGTGGTTGAAGAAATGAGGCCGGGGACATACCGGCTGACAGACATGGAGGGAGTGCCTCTAATGAGCCACTGGAACACAGACAATCTTAGAAAGTATTTCGTATAGCGGCGGAGGTGTCCGAGACCGTTGTGGGCACCCCAACGGGTGATTATATCTTATGAAGAGTGATCCAATTTTTCCATCGAAATGCTTGTCCCCTCCGTAGTCGTACCAAAGTAGACGCCACGGACAAAGCCGGGCAGTCACTAGTAGACGCCACGGCCAAAGCCGGGCAGTCACTACAAAGGCAGTTGATACTCGCGAAAGCGACCAACATGCTTAGTAGACGCCAGCCGGGCAGTCACTACAAATGCAGTTGATACTCGCGAAAGCGACCAACATGCTTAAGAACGTATAAGTACAGTTGAGAAACGCAAATCTGACTGCCTCGGCTAATCCGGAAGTGGCAGAGGAAGCGATCAATATGTCTATAGATACGAACGCTGTCGAGCCGTAACCTCGATTGCCTCGGCCAAAGCCGGGAGTGACGAGGAAACGACCGATACGCTAACATGTTCACAACAGCAGTTGGGAAGCGCAAATCTGACCGCCTCGGCTAAGACCGGGAGTGGAGGAGGAAGCGACCGACATGCCAACATGTTTAAAAACGTTTAAGTCCAGTTGAGATACGCAATCTAACTGCCTCGGCCAAGCCGAAGGTAAAACGAAAAAGCGCTCAATATGTTTAAAAACGTAAGAAGACAACTTAATGGAGGATGAGATCAAAAGCCTCGTCCAAGCCGAAGGCAAATAAACAAGCTTTATTGAAAAATGTTTACAAGTGAGGCAAAACAAAGTTGACGGTCGTCCCCATAGGGATAGCCTAAACACAACCTACCAAAGTTTAACAAAAAAAGAAGGTACAACAAAAGATTACAACATAAGACATGAAGCGCCAAAAGGATGGTAGGGAGGAAAGGCTCAATAGTTGGCCCCCGAACAGCTGAAGCTGTCCGAAGGGCCGGGTGAATCTGGTGACGACCGCCCGTCTCCCTATGCTTGTTGCTGCTCGCCACTGGCAGCAGTAGCAGCATCACCAACAATGGGCGGTCCAGAGGATGACTTGGCAGCTTCACTTGCCTTTGCCCTCTCAGCCTCCTCTCTAGCCTCCTTCACCTTAGCATCACGGGCCGCCTTGGCCTCAGCTTCCTGAGCAGCCTTCGCCGCCTTCGCCTCATCCGCGGCCTTAGCCTCCGCAGCAGCCGCCTTCTCATCCAGAAGCCTGTCAAAATCTTGCCACGGAAAGGTGCCTTCAGGAAGGGGCTCTTTGATCGCATCCCTAGTAGCATCTTCAGCTTGGTCCCGGTACCGGGCACACATATCAGGGATAATGACGGTTTTAAGCATCTCAATATCCTTCTCCCTCTGAGCAAGGATAGCCTTTGTGCTCTTATACTCCTTCGCCTCGGCCGAATGCAGGGACTTCCATTTTTCCCTCTGCTCAACCATGGCCTTATAGCCGCCCTCAAACTTGTTTCTCTCCTCCCGCAGCTTAGCAACATCAGCCAAGGCAGACTCAACCTTGGCTCTCTCAGCCAGGACCACCTTCTCAGTGTCCTCCTTCAGCTTTCGCTCAGCGAGGAAGTCCTTCATGGTGGCGAGGAAGTCCCTCTTCGTCCTCTCGGCCTCCTTCTTAGCAGCGGCAAGCTCTAGCCTAAGCCGTTCAAGCACAGGGGCAGATTGAGCCATAAGCTTTTCTTGCTCGATAAGCTGAGTGCCGTCTAGTTCAGCCCACTTCACCAGCCTTTTGGCCAACTTTATGCCGTCCGCCCCGAGCTGAACGCAGGAAACCTTCTGGGATGAGGAGTCGGCGGTGACATTTTTATCGCCCGTCTGCACAGGCTGCTTCTCCAATTGTCGTTCAGTGAGAACGACAGCCGGCGACGGCTGATCTATAAAAAACCCAGACAAAGCATCCATGTCAACATTCATTGACATATCAGAAAGCCTGTCATCAGGAATGCCTAAAGAACCTGCTAAATCCGAGCCATGGGTTAGATCCGTACCAGTCTTAGCCTTCTTGGACAGAGGGCCGGCTGGCCCCTTTTCTTTCCCGGCCTCGGTAACAGCAGCAGCGGCAGGCGTTGCCTCTTTTCTCTTATTTGAAGGAGGAGGACCCTCCACAACGGTGACGTCCTCGTCAACATTGACGACCACCTGCTCCTTTTGGACTACGGGGATTGGAGACCGAGTAGGAGTTGACGTCGTAGCCGCCGAAGACATTGTTTTTGGTTTTCGGCGCGGCACGTTACCGCCAATCTCCGCTTGAGTCGCCCCCACATCCATTGCCTTCAACGCCTGCTCCATAAGTTCGTGCGGGGCCGGTCTGCGATCACGTGGCGCGGCCTTAGGGTGCAGCTCAATAACTCTCCCGTCCTGATCAAGTCCCAACTTGTTTAAGATGGAGACGGAGAGATCCCGGCCAAATCGATCTGCAAGAAACAAAGTCAACAGTTAAGCAAAATAAGTAAACCAAGGCTCTAATACAGAAGCATAAAAAGCAAAGTTGGGCCTCATACCGATCCCACTCACCCTGGCCGAGGGCCGGTATGAGGCCGACGTGGCAAAGCGGCTCGTCTTGAAGGACGATCTGCGTCGGGGGCATCCATTCCTTCGGCGTGCCATCCTTCTCAGCCTCATTGCCCGCACTTCGTCCTCCTTAAGATAGACCTTCTTGGCGTCCATCTTAATCTTATTACGGGAGACATATCTGTCATGCTCCCCCTGACTCTCACACCGCAAATTGACGCGGCTCTGGAAGGACCGGGGCAGTGGATAGTCCTCTGGAACCTCGACATATACCCACCGCCCCTTCCAGTCTTTGCAAGAGGTCAGCTTAGAGACGGTCACATAACCCGGCTCGGTCTGTATGTTGTACCACCCCGTGCCGCCTAGGGTAGTCTGCCGAAGATGGTGGAGCCGGCGGAACAGGTTAACTGTTGGGGCCTCCCCCTTAAAGAGACAAAGCCATACGAAGCCAATAATCGTCCTGATGGCCAACGGATGTAGTTGTGCCACGGCGACGTTCATGGCTTTGATTATGGCCGCGACGTGTTCATTAAGAGGAAATCGGAGCCCATACTCCAGATGTCTGATGTACACGCCAATACAGCCTTCGGGAGGGCAACAGACTGCCTGATCACCCTCAGGGACAATAATTTTATACCCCCTGCCGAAAGAGTAATGGTCTTCAAAAAGTTCAGGCCCGGAGACAGAGGCGAACTTGTTTGTCCAAACGCGATCAGGATTGATCGAGCAGGCTTCGCCGTGCCACAAGAAATGCGGCCTCTCCGAATCGGATTGGGTCGCCTCATCATCGTCATCATCAAAATCCTCCAAAAATTTCTCATCAATTTCAGGAGAAGGCGACTTGCGGCCCCCGAACCCTATCGGGGTGACAACCAGTGGCTTCTGTTCATCAGGATGCGACGGTTCGCCCCCCGGAGTTGAGGTACTAGGCATAGCATCAGCAGAAGACATGGTGACAACAAATACTTAACAAATAAAAGTTGGAAAAAATTTGTTTGTTTACCTTGGAAGAAAGTGTTACGCCGAGTAACGCTCTGAAAAATAAGAGAGAGAAAAACTCTTCGAAAAACTAGAGAGAGAAAATTTTTGAAGAAATTGAAGTTTGCAAGTCAAAATGAGGGGCACACTGCTCTATTTATAGAGCAAAGCCCATTCAGTGGACCAATCAGAGCAAAGCCCATGAAGCGTCCACCAATCAAAACCAGGCCACGTGTCAAGCATGCAGCCACGGAATGTCAATCGACATACAGTACCAATCTTCTTCAACACGCTCCTTGGTACCTACATGCCAACGGCCAGCTGATCAACCAAGCTTGGCAGCACCGGCCGGGGGCAATCAAAAGCACACGGCACTCTCAACCTTGGTCTCGGCCAGCGCCATTTTCTTTTCCACATTCGATGTCCATTACACAACAATGTGGAAGGGGGATATGGTACGGCCTGAAAAGAACCAAGCTGAGGAAGAAGTTCGACATGCGCAGAATACGCTCAACACTCATCGAAGGTCCATACCACGGCATAGACTACGCTGGGGGCAAATTGATGGGGCATATTCTGCACCCGCTGACCGAGTCAACATATTGACCTTGGTCAAAGCCAAAAGACAACAAGTCAAAGCAAAAAGGCAGCCTAACCGACGCAGCCTGTCGGCCTGTCACTTGGGTCTCGGCTCGGCGTACTCACATCCAGCCGGCCGAGAAGCATATCCGCGTACTCACATCCAGTCCCCTCGGCATGGAGTCAACCAGGCCTGCCGGCCTGCCATGTGTCCCTCGGCCGAGGGTAAGACAGTCTTTTCCACCTGCTACGACCACTTGGCCACTACGTGACAAAAGGTGAAAGTTTATAAATACTCCACTTCTCTCATTGAGAAAAGGATCCCAAACTAACTGGATAATCTGGTATAAACTCTCTTATCTCTCTACAATATACTTTGCCAAGTTAACACACAACTTATCTCTTTAAGTTTACTGACTTGAGCGTCGGAGTGAGTACGCTCGGTACCAAGCCGAGCCCTCAGTTTGTTCATTTTTACAGGAGAAAGTGAAAGGAAGAGACAAGCAACGACATCATTCTACAAGCTTAAGTGGTCATAATCCTGCTCCGGAATTACACCCGGAACACGTAGTATTACAGAAATGGATTCTAGTCATTCTAGTGTTTGATTGAGGCACTTTGGAATGGAGTTAGAATCTATAGGATTCTAATTCCACTCCAACCCCTTGTAATCTCATGTCCACCTCATTCCCATGGATTCAAACTTCATTCCTTCATATTTATTTTTTTAATGAATCAAATATATTTTGAAAGGTATGGAATTGGAACCCCATACTTTTATGGTTTCTCAATCCATTCCAATCCATTCCATTTCTAAGCGGCGAATCAAATGACCCTTAAAACCCGTTTTGGTTTTGCTAAACTTTCCTTATCATTAGCCTTCCTAATTGTGCATATTTATTTTAGATTAGGAAACATACGTCTTGTACTAACATAAATACAACCTTTGTACCATTGTTAATCAAGCAATAAAACATAATTTCTCAATATCGTACGTCGGAGAAGTGACAAATAAGCCCCATACGTTTGGCACTATGTGCAAATTAGCCTCATGTCTTTCTATTAGTGTAATTTAGCCCCATTAGTTGTGCTTGATGTGCAATCAAGCCCAATCAAATATATTCCAGTAATTTCCTCGACGGAAAAGAATGACATGTCACCGAAAACATGACTTGGCTATAAAACGTCGTCGACGTTTTATAACAAATCGTCGACGCTTTTCATAAAAAAGACGCCTCCTACCCTTCCTCTTCCTCTCTCTACCCAATTCTCTCCCAAGCAAAAAACACTAAAAAAAAAAAACAAAAGATGTTCTAACTCGACATCAACAAAACAACTACACGAGAAATCGACATCAACAAAACAACGATTCAATGTCAAACAACGAGCAATCCACATCAAATGCTAACAACGAATCTGAGGAACGTAATTACACAATCTATTTTCATTTCAATCGATTTAGTATGATAATTGAATTAGATGTTAAGTTGATATATTGAATTACATGTTAAGTCTTCATAGAATTAGGATGAATGTAACAAACACGCCCAAACCCGTCGAAAATAGTTGTAGTCGTGTATATGGACGTGCAAACTCAAAGTCCCCCATGGTGATGGACGTGCAAACTCAAAGTCCCTCATGGACTAGGACGTGTACATTCAAAGTCCGTCATGGACAGGGACTTTGAATTTCAATGTCCACCATGGACAGACTTTGAAACTCAAAGTCCATGGGACTTTGAGTTTCAAAGTCTGTCCATGGTGGACATTGAAATTCAAAGTCCCTGTCCATGACGGACTTTGAATGTACACGTCCTAGTCCATGAGGGACTTTGAGTTTGCACGTCCATCACCATGGGGGACTTTGAGTTTGCACGTCCGTCACCATGGGGGACTTTGAGTTTGCACGTCCAGATACACGACTACAACTATTTTCGACGGGTTTGGGCGTGTTTGTTACATTCATCCTAATTCTATGAAGACTTAACATGTAATTCAATATATCAACTTAACATCTAATTCAATTATCATACTAAATCGATTGAAATGAAAATAGATTGTGTAATTACGTTCCTCAGATTCGTTGTTAGCATTTGATGTGGATTGCTCGTTGTTTGACATTGAATCGTTGTTTTGTTGATGTCGATTTCTCGTGTAATTGTTTTGTTGATGTCGAGTTAGAACATCTTTTTTTTTTTTTTTTTTTAGTGTTTTTTGCTTGGGAGATAATTGGGTAGAGAGAGGAAGAGGAAGGGTAGGAGGCGTCTTTTTTATGAAAAGCGTCGACGATTCGTTATAAAACGTCGACGACGTTTCGCAATCGGGAAAAAGAAAAACACATAATTTTAACGACTCAAAAGTCTACTGTCATTGCCGTCATTTATGTCTTCCTCTCACTCATGACTCACCCCCTCCCACTTCCCCCAATTTGTTTTTACCTCTTTCCTGGATTCATGAATCTTCACCATTTTCACTTCAAATTTTTTTTGGTTTTAGTCAAAGTCTCATCCCTATTTGTCATTCATTATTTTGTAATCAAAAGTCTACCAAATACTCACCACAAACTGAAAAGAAGAAAATTTGGGGAAAATCCAGGTAAATATTTTAAATATATTAATCTATACGGTCTTGCTTCAAGTTATTTTAGTCATTTTTTTTTTCGAAATACACGGCTGCTAAACTACTTTGGATGGAAGATAATGACGGAGGAGATAAAAATAAGAAATAAGATATGATGGAGGGGATAAACTAGATTCATTGGTTTCCTTTTTTAATTATTGTAATAATAGAAAAATGATAAATACATGCCCTGTTTGGTAAACAACGGATTAATTTCAGCATAAGCAGATTGCAAAAGCAGATTATAAATGGTAGATTTTATCAGAAGGTTTGACTAACATATTATAATTAGCAGAATTAATTTGAGTGTTTGATAATTGGCAGATTACAATTAGTAAATTATTAGTTTTCTTTGTAAAATGGAGAAAAATTTCCTATTTTACAATATGCTAACCAATATGCTGGGGTAAGCAGCATATTCTAAAACAGTATATTGACCCCAAATATGTTGTTTCAATATGCTGTTTACCAAACACTAAAATTAGCATATTGATTGGTCAAACATGCTAAAACCCTTGAATATGCTAAAAATTGGTCAATATGTCGTTTGCCAAAAAGCGCGACAGCCCTTAGGGCTGTATTTAAGGTGCCAAAAAAGAAATGAAAACATTAAATCAAGCATTAATGACATCAATTTACACGTAATTGTGTCATAAATTCCTAATTTAATTCCATTTTGGAAAGTAATTTAGTTCTTAGGGTTGTATTTAATCATTACCGATTTTAATAAGCCTAGTCATGTTTACTGTGCTATGTCATTTTTTCCGGTGAGAAACTTACCGGAATATATTCAATTGGGCTTAATTGCACATCAAGCATAACTAATGGGGGCTAATTGCACTAATAGAATTATAGAAAGACATGGGGCTAATTTACAAATAGTATCAAACGTATGGGGCTTATTTGTCACTTCCCCGACTTCTCAATATCTTACGTTACAAACCAAGCCTTGGACGAATTCTCCTCGCCGCCGCATTGTTACTTCCGCCACCCGCCCGCGCTGCCCACCATCAGCACCACCTTTTTTTCTCTTTTTTTGTTCACTTTGCTTCTCAAATTGAAGTTATGCTTTCATTCGATTTTTGTTTGCTATTGAAATTACTCTCAATTTGAGGAGCAAAGAGAACAAGAAAAAAGAAGAAAAAGGTATGATTCCATTTGATTTTGGTAATAGCTGTGATCCCATTCAATTTTTTAGGGTTTGTAGAAATTGGGGGAATTTGAAATTTGGGAATTATGTTTATAATTTTGTATTATTGTTGTTTGTTGTTGAATTAGTTTAACAATAGGTCTTGGTATAGACGGTTGAGGTGAACAGACGTGTTAGAATATAAAACGAATCAAGGAACTTCAACCATCAGCTTAAGCTTTTGGTTGAGATGGTTTCTTAACAAGACGGGTAAAGACCTCTAATAAAATGGGTAGGGGAGACAAGGTGGGGCACCCCATGTGCTTCCCACCTTATGGCAAACGAGTATTTTGTGAGGGAAATTGTATCCGTCTATACGTATAGACGGATAGTGTCCGTCTATAATGAGAATTTGTGTTAGTTTAATGATGATACGGATTGATTGAGATTATTGATTCACTAATTCATTACTAACCATCAAATTGACTCTTTGTTATAGTCTTGTATCGTTTTTAATTAGGGTTTATGTTCAAATTAATTATTGTTGATTAGTGTGAGATTGTGGAGATATTGGTGTAGTCGGATGTCGCCGGATTCCATTCGACAGATCGGCGATAAAGGAATTCTTGAGAATATTAGAGTTTGAAAGAGTTGATTTAAAGCTTAATAATTTTTGGGTAAAATAAAGGAGATAGTAAGAAAATTACATATCTAACAATCTTCGTCTTGACTTTAACGGTCGCAATTCCGAATGACTTTCGAAATCAAATGCACCCTATTGAAAAACCTTGAACCAAGATGGGCCTAACACTAGATCCACGTCCGACGGTGCTCCTCTCCTGTGCTCGAGAGTGATCCTACGCTCTCACTAGGACGCGCTAGCTAACGGATGACTTCCCTTAAAGATCATCTCTCGGCTCAACATCTTTTGTCTACTTGTTGCTTCAGTCACAAAAACAACCAATTAGTACACAAGGGCTCGAAATCTCCAAACCCTATCATACCAACCCGCAATTGACAAACCATTTGGGAGTATCAGATAACTCTCTTACCTTTGATACGATCATCCTCGACACAAGACAAACTACCTCGGTAGAGTACTTGATAATTATATTAAGTATGTGTGATACTTGATTCGTCTTAAATAGGAAAAAGTGTTAAGACGGTATATCGATCAAACCAAATTTATACATGTACTCCATCCCTATGTCATACTGGCCGGGTAATTAAGATGGATTGTTATTATTCTTTGTTCAGTATTCAGAAGCAAGTTAATTTAGACTGCACAATTATGTTATTGTTGATTTCCGACATCGAATATTCATAGTATAGTTTCTACAGTATCTCATGTGACTATATATGACACTAAATAATTTTATCACCAATTGATGATGATATTAATTATCACATTAATTGGATTCTCTTACAGTACAATAACTGTTTAATGCTAAATTTGTTCTCAGCAATATCAAGAGTATTTGGACCACTTTTACAACTTGATGAATTTTGCAATAACTTGGCTTCATTAACAAACAATTGATGCACGCATACATATACCGTAGTATCCGAGTAAGTTTGTTGTAAAATTAAACAGATTTACGATAAAAAGTTGTAAAACCATTAACAAAGTACCTTGATGTATCATGATGGTAGTTAGTAGAGGTAAGGGTAATTAAGTAAACTAATAGTTTTGTAATAATCTTTATGTATGTATAGTCGATATATACAAGATTTATTGGTAGTATCCATCTTACCGCAATGGAGTGAATGGACCATGAAACTTTGGCAATATTACCCAGATTTTTACTAGGGTAATAAAGAGTATGAATCTCTTCGTTGTTTTCTTTATCTTTTTCCATTTTTAATCATTTTGCATCATTATCCATTTTCCACCTCATTAAATAAATAACTGATCGTTAGTGATGGGGCATATTCTGCACCGCTGACCAAGTCAACACATTGAGCAAGGTCAAAGATATCCACAGCAAAGTCAACGACTTAGACAGTCTAGCCGATGCAACCCATCTACTGTCACACTGGTCTCGGCCGGCAACTAGTAGGGGCACATATCCGCGTACTCATATCCAAGACCCTCGGTACGCCCGTCATTGGTCCATCGGCCGAGGGTAGAACGGTCTTTCCACCTGCTAGCCACTTGGCCACTTGGCCACTACGTGACAAAAGGTGAAAGTCTATAAATACTCCTCAACCTTCATTGAGGAAAGGATCCACAATTTAACCTAAGAATCAATATTCATCTGGTAATATCTTCCTTATCTCTCTACAATACATCCTTAGCCAAGTAACGACAACTTACCTCTCTAAGTTTACTGACTTGAGCGTCGGAGTGAGTACGCTCGGCCAAAGCCGAGCCCTCAGTTTGTTCATCGTTTCAGGAGATCGCAAGGAGGATTCAAGCAAAGACGTCATTCTACAAGCTACGGGTGGTAACAATATTTGCTCTGGAATTACACCCGGAACAATTGGCGCCGTCTGTGGGGAAAGACACTAGAAGCTAGTCACATTCATTCCCAAACAAAAAATATAAACACAAAGAAAAAAAAAACCCACCCCAAAAGTTAAGAAGATGTCGAAACAACAAGAGGTATTCGTTACTGACGAAACCGAACTACACCAAGACGATACCTTCCAAAATTCTGGAGTTGCGCAGCCCTCCACCGGCGGAATAATCCAACCGGAATTCGGGATGCCAAATATGCCGGATACACCGCTGCCCGCCGACCAGGTCACCATCATGCGACATGTGGTTGACGCAGCAAAACTGAAGATGCTCCTGGACCTAATTGGGAGTACGCCGGCTCACACTGTCACGCCGACAAGAGCGGCGGAAACCGTCCAGGAGACCAGGGCCCAAAATGTGACCCCAAGAAACTTGAACGGAGCATTAGAAGAAGCTGACCCTGACAAGACACCGGAGGAGCCCAAAGTGGTCGTGGTAGACCTAAGTCCTTCTCGCACTCGTGAGAGGACCGCGTCGCCGCGGCACAAACGAGGCACACCCCGGAGGAGCGAAAGAAGCCCAACTCGCCAGAGTTGGAGAAGAAGCCCGACTCACCAGAGTCGGAGGAGAAGTCCCTCTCGCTATGAGGAGAGAAGCCGGACGAGGAACGCGAGGAGCCGATCGCCGCGTGTCGCTCGACATGTGGTCAGACAGCCCCTCAGTGCCTATGTCCTTGAAACCGCCGTGCCGACTAAGCTGAAGTTACCACCTATAGCATACAAAGGAGAAGGCGACCCAACCGACCACGTCGAGGCTTACGAGTCTCACATGTCAGTATGGGAGCAACCCGATGAGGTTTGGTGCCGAATCTTCCCAACAACACTGCATGGGATGGCACAGAGTTGGTACAAGGGGCTACCCGACGGGTCGGTATACTGTTACGCCGACCTAAAGGACACGTTCCTAGCCCAGTATTCCTGCAACAAGAGGAAGGCCGTAGAGACATCGGATCTCCTGACTATCAGACAGGAGGGCGGCGAATCTCTACGAAGCTATGTGAAGAGGTTCGACGCCAAGGTTCAACAGATCCGGGAGATCAATCCCGAATTGGCAGCCTTCGCACTGATGAAAGGCCTCCTAAGGGGAGCCCTAAAAAACGAGCTCATCAAGTGCGGCGGCCTGACCTTGGACGCCGCCAGAAAATTGGCTGATCAAGCCATCAAAGTGGAGGACTATCACAAAACCTGGGTAGGCCCTAGCGAGGCCGAACCCTCAAAAAAGAAGAGCCGCCGGGAGGACAACCCGGATGAAGGACGCCGTGACAATAATCGGTCACGGTCTGGTGAAAGACGCCGCGACAATAATAGGTCACGGTCGACAAGTACGCCAGAAACAGAACACGGTTGGTACCGGGGAGTTCGGGAACGTACTACCTAGCAGCGGTATAAAAATCGCACCCCCTGGTCATATCGGCCGCCGAGGTCTTCGCCCGAGCAAAACGAGGGCCGAGAAATGGGAAAGACCCCCCAAGGCGAAGGGGGACGGTGACACGAGCCAGTACTGTGAGTACCACGGCCACACCGGTCACCTTACTGACAACTGCCGGCATCTGAAGAATGCCATTGAAGAGCTGATCCGGAAGGGAAGCCTCGGCAAGTACGTTGCGAAAGGCCAAAAAAATGACGCCTGCGGTTCAGACAAGAAATCCGTCTTTGAACGGATAGGAGTGATCCATGTTGTCATCGGGGGCAACGAGAACGGTGGGTCCGCTCATGGGTACAAACGGCACCTGAACGACCTGTATCAGGCCATCAACTTTGTGCCCAACACAGCGGTCCCCGCTTCCAACATCCCCGACATGACTATTGGGAAGAAGGACTATGCGGGAGTCATCGCCCTTCACAGCGACCCACTTGTAGTCCATTTGGACATATCCAACCACCTGGTCAAGAGGTGCCTGATTGACACAGGCGCCTACACGAACATCATGTTCAGGGAATGCTTTCTCAACCTCGGTCTGAAGGTTGAAAACTTAAGCCCCTGCACCAGCCCACCGTATGACTTTTTCGGGGGCCTACTGGTACCCCTGGGGTCAATCAGACTGCCGGTGATGTTCGGCAAGGGGTATACGGCCAAGAATGTCCTAGCTGAGTTCGTGGTCATTGACGGCTCGTCCGCCTACAACGTTCTCATAGGCCGTGTCACGCTAAGCGAGGCCGACGCGGTGATGTCCATCCGGGCCCTGACACTGATGTATGTCTCGGACCGGGGGGAAGCGCATAAGCTCGTCTCCAAGGACGAAAAGGACGAAGTGGTCAATGCCCAGATATCTGCCAGAGGGTGCAACATGCAATCCTTCAAAGTGGCGAAGAAATCAGAAAAGGGAAAAAGCTCACACTGTCACATCGACAAGAGCGGCATTCGTCAACAAGAGGCAGACTACCGTCGCAGTCACCCCAAGTAGTAGACGCCACGGCAGTCACCCCAAGAGGTAGACACCGTCGCAGTCACTCCAAGTGGTAGACGCCACGGCCATCATCATCAAGAAATAGACGTCAGCTCACACTGTCACATCGACAAGAGCGGCAGTCGTCAACAAGAGGCAGACTACCGTCGCAGTCACCCCAAGTAGTAGACGCCACGGCAGTCACCCCAAGAGGTAGACGCCGTCGCAGTCACTCCAAGTGGTAGACGCCACGGCCGTCATCATCAAGAAATAGACGCCAGCTCACACTGTCACATCGACAAGAGCGGCAGTCATTACCAAGAAGCAGACGCCAGCTCACACTGTCACATCGACAAGAGCGGCAGTCGTCATCAGGAAGCAGATTACCGTCGCAGTCACCCCAAGTAGTAGACGCCACGGCAGTCACCCCAAGAGGTGGACGTCATCGCAGTCGCTCCAAGTGGTAGACGCCACGGCCGTCATCATCAAGAAATAGACGCCAGCTCACACTGTCACATCGACAAGAGCGGCAGTCATTACCAAGAAGCAGACACCAGCTCACACTGTCACATCGACAAGAGCGGCAGTCGTCATCAGGAAGCAGATTACCGTCGCAGTCACCCCAAGAGGTGGACGCCGTCGCAGTCACTCCAAGTGGTAGACGCCACGGCCGTCATCATCAAGAAATAGACGTCAGCTCACACTGTCACACCGACAAGAGCGGCCGTCATTACCAAGAAACAGACGCTGGCTCACACTGTCATACCGACAAGAGCGGCAATCACCCTCAGGAAACAGACGCCGCGGCAGTTACGGCCAGCGCAGTTGATACTCGCAAAAACGATCAAAACGCCTTAAAAGCGTTTAAACACAGTTGGGATGCGCACTCTAGACTGCCTCGGCCAGGCCGAGGCGGAAACAAAAAGAGACGCTAAGTACAGTTGATACGCTCAACTATTAGCGCAAGGAAACTCAAAGTGAGGTAAAGACCTCGGCCAAGCCGAAGGCAAAAGAAACGAACTCTTATTAAAAATAATAACAAAGTTACAAGTGAGGAGAATACAGACGACGGCCGTCCCCATAGGGATAAGCCAAAACACAACCTACCAAAGTTGTACAAAATACAGGGAAAGTGGCAAAAAGTTACAAATATGTCATTTGAAGCGCCAAAAGATGGCAGGGAGGAAGGGCTTAATAATTGGCTCCCGAACAGCTGAAGCTATCCGAGACGCCGGGTGAGCCTGGTGACGACCGCCCGTCTCCCTATGCCTGTTGTTGCTTGCCATCAGCAGCGGTAGCAGCATCTTCTTCAATGGGCAACCCAGCAGCGTTCTTAGCAGCCTCAGCTTCAGCAGCCTCAGCCTTAGCCTCAGCAGCCTCAGCTGCCTTCATCCTCTCGGCTTCCTGCTTGGCCGCCTTAGCCTTCTCAGCAAGGGCCGCCTTCTCCGCGGCCGCCTCTTTCTCTATCTTCACCCTCACCGCCTCCTTGGCCTTCTCCTCCACGGCTTTCTCCTTAGCTTCGAGCTTGTCGTCAAACAGCTCGTCAAATTTGCCCCACGGAAAGGAACCATCAAGAGGAAAGAGCTCCCCAATCACTTCCCTGGCAGTTTCTTCGGCCAGATCCCGGTATTGGGCGCACATATCAGGAAGCATGGCGGTCTGGAGCATCTCAATGTCCTCCTCCTTTTGTCTAATGATGGCCTCCTTGCTCCGAATTACCTTCCCCTGGATCTGAAACTGGCCCCTGAATTCATTCCTCTGCTGGAGATAAAGGTCGGCGTGCCTCTGAACAAGGTTACACTTCTCCAACAAACTTAGCGCTTCGGCCGCGCAGCCTCGGCCTTGGCTCTCTCAGCAAGGACCTCCTTTTCAGCGTCCTCCCTGAGTTTTCTCTCAGCCAAGAGCGCCTTCTCAGCATCTCCCCTAAGCCTCTGCTCATTGAGGAGGTCCAGCTTCGCCGACACGGCCACCTGCTTGGTGGCATTACGCGCAAGAACAGATTGAGCCACGGCTTTCTTCTGCTCTATGATACGAGCACAGGTCAGCTCGTTCCACCTCGCCAGCTCCTTGATCAGCTTCGTGCCTTCCACTATAAGCTGGGAGACGGAAGCCTTCTGGGATGAAGAGTCAATGGTGACACTTTGATCACCAGCCTGCACTTGCTGGGAAGCCTTCTGGGATGAAGGGACAATAGTGACGTTTTGATCACCAGCCTGCACGGGGCTTTTCTCCACTCGCTGCTCGTTAAGAGCAACGGCCGACAACGAGTGATCTGCACGAAATTTAATTAAAGCATCCATGTCAACATACATGGACATACCGAAGAGCCTGACATCGGAAACGTCTAATAAACCGGTTAAATCTAGGCCACGGGATAGATACGTACCGTGCTTGGCCTTCTTGGCCGGAGGACGCATTTCCTTGCTGGCAGCAGTTTCAGCAGTAGCCGGCTCCTTCCTCTTACGGACAAGGGGAGATTCCTCCGCATCAGAGTCCCCCCCATCGGTAATATCAACGATCTCCACCGTCTCCTTCTTAAAGGGGGGGATGGGAGGTGGAACCGGTGTCGACGCCGCTGCCGCCAAAGACTCTGTTTTCCGCATCCGGCGCGCCATGCTGCTAACGACTTTCGCCTGGGCCTCCAGCCTGGGCCTCCACCATGTTCAAGCCCTTCAGCTGTTGATCCATGAGATCATTCGGCGACGTTCTGCGGTCACGAGTCAAAGCCTTAGGGTGCAAATCAGCAACGGTCTTATCCTTGTTCAGCCCCATTCTCCGGAGGATATCCTCGCACAGTCCGGTCCAAAATGGTCTGCAAAGGAAACAAGGCAAGAGTTAAGAAGAAGAATTAAGTCGAGGTTCAAACAGAAACGTTGAGAGCAGAGATGGGCCTCACACCGACCCCACTCACCCTGCGCTAGGGCCGGTATAAGGCCGACACGGCGGAGCGGCTCATCCCGAAGAATGATCTCGCGTTGGGGAATCCATCTTTTCGGCACCCCACTCTTGTCCGCCTCAAAAGCCTCATCGCGCCTTCTCATCCGCCTTGAGAGGAACCTTGTCAAGGCGTCCATCTTAAGCTTTTTCCGGAGACCCATCTATCATGCTCCGCCTTAGTCTCGCACCGCAAATTAACTTAGTCTTTGCCGGAAAGACCGGGGGCGGATAGTCATTTGGCACCTCCACATACACCCACCGACCTTTCCGGTCTTTGCGGGAAGAAAGTTTATCAACGGAGACGTAACCCGGCTCCATCTCGAACACCGTACCATCCGACGCGACCGTAAAACGACGGCTTAAGGTGGTGAAGACGACGAAATAAATTAACCGTTGGAGCCTCTCCCTTGAAGAGACAGAGCCAGACAAAGCCGACTATGGTCCTAATGGCCAACGGGTGCAGTTGGGCCACGGCGACGTTCATGGCCCTAATAATGGCCATAACGTATTCATTCAGCGGGAACCGGAGCCCGTACTCCAAGTGCCGCATGTATACGCCGATGTAACCCGGTGGAGGGCAACAAACGGCCTGACCCTCCTCAGGGACGACAATTTTGTATCCCCTGCCAAAGTGGAAATGGCCCTCGAAAAATGTCTCGCCGGAACAACCGGCGAACTTATGGGTCCAAGAACGGTCAAGGCGGACCTTACAGCGCCCCGTGATCCATGACGATCGCCTCCCCTCATTAGGATGAGCCCTTCCAAAGATCATCACCGAAATCGTCATCATCATCATCATCCTCCCATTCCTCCAAAATTTGAGGATCAACTTCAGGAGAAGGAGACCTAGGGCCCCCAGACTTTATCGGGATGGCGTCCGGTATCCCCCCCTCATCAAGACGCGACGGGGAACCCCCCGGCGCAGAAGTGCTAGCCCCGGCATCGGCAGAAGACATGTTCACGACAATTACTTAACAAAATAAAAGAAAACTTGTTTGTTTACCTTGAAGAAAAACACTGGCCGGAGTAACAACTCTGAAAATTAGAAGACAAAGAAGCCCTTGAAAGTTTAGAAATGAAAATTTCGGAGAAAAATTTTGGAGAAAATGAAATTGGTGGCCAAATTCACGGAACAACTGCCCTATTTATAGCGAAAAGCCCATGAAGAAGGACCAATCAGGGCACAGCCCATGAAGCGTCAGCCAATCAGCGAACAGACACGTGTCGGACATGCAACCACGGAACGTCAATCAATGCAACAGTGATCAAGCGTCTTCAACACGCCCCTTCATATCTCTGCCTATTCATCTTCCTCAACAAATTCCTAGGTATCTGCTCTCCGCCGGCCACATGATCAACCAAGCTAGGAAGCACCACTGGGGGGCAATCAAAAACAATCGGCACTCCCAACCCTGGTCTCGGCCAGCGTCACTTTCTTTTCCACATCGGATGCCCTTTACACATCCATGTGGAGGGGGGATATGGTACGGCCTAAGCAGAACCAGGTCGAGGTAGAAATAGCAGATACAGAAAAAAGTTTCAGATATTACTTGCGCAGAATATACGCTCAACATACATCGGAGCCCATACCACGGCATAGACTACGCTGGGGGCAAATTGATGGGGCATATTCTGCACCGCTGACCAAGTCAACACATTGAGCAAGGTCAAAGATATCCACAGAAAAGTCAACGACTTAGACAGTCTAGCCGATGCAACCCATCGGCTGTCACACTGGTCTCGGCCTGCAACTAGCGCCCGGGGCACATATCCGCGTACTCATATCCAAGACCCTCGGCCGGCCTGCCATTGGTCCATCGGCCGAGGGTGGAACGGTCTTTCCACCTGCTAGCCACTTGGCCACTACGTGACAAAAGGTGAAAGTTTATAAATACTCCTCAACCTTCATTGAGGAAAGGATCCACAATTTAACCTAAGAATCACTATTCATCTGGTAATATCTTCCTTATCTCTCTACAATACATCCTTAGCCAAGTAACGACAACTTACCTCTCTAAGTTTACTGACTTGAGCGTCGGAGTGAGTACGCTCGGCCAAAGCCGAGCCCTCAGTTTGTTCATCGTTTCAGGAGACCGCAAGGAGGATTCAAGCAAAGACGTCATTCTACAAGCTACGGGTCGTAACAATATTTGCTCTGGAATTACACCCGGAACAGTTAGATTGTCCGGAACAAAACTTGCAACATAGAGAAAATAAAAAGAAATAAAGAAGAAAAGAATGGAGGCGATTTAATTTACCACTTAGAAAACGTAATTAATCACTTAAGGAACATAATTTTGCATCCATAAACATTAATCGATTTATTTTAATTATTCAAGTCCAATCTTTCAAGCTTTCATTTTCAAAAAAAAAAAAAAAAAAACACGCTTGTAACAGGACAAGAAGCCCGCGTCTGACCTTGCGCCTGTTCCACACAGGTCGCGCCTCTTCTGACTTGTCTGATTTGTCTCCCGTGGCTAAGGGTGTTAATGAGACGAGACAACTCGCGAGCAACTCGAGATCGGCTCGATCGGTCAAATCTCTGCTCGTGTGAGCTCGTCTCGGGCTCGGCTCGAGAGCTTAACGAGTCAAGCCGAGCAAAGGCTGGTTCGACTCGAAAAGCTCGCGAGCAACTCGAACTTGTGTGATTAGATAAGCTATTGCTTATATTTCATAAAAATATTTTATTACGATTATATCTTTGTATCAAACATATCAAATGTCTCACTGATTTGCCAAATATTTTTACACATAAACTTTGAGCCTTGTTAATGAATAGATCGGAAGACAAAAAAACTCAAAACATTAACAATTATATATAGGCTCAATTTGAGCTCGAGTTTGGCTCGGGATCCAAGCCAGGATATATTGAATGCAGATGAGTTTGGTACGCAATTGTAGCACAATCCTCTGAAGGGACAATAGACCCATGGGGAGACACATTGTGTGTCGGTTGTCCAAAAGTTGGGGGTTGTAGGTAGGGGTGTTCAAGAAGTGGCCCGGACCGCAAACCGGAC
Source organism: Silene latifolia (assembly GCF_048544455.1). Classification (NCBI taxonomy): domain Eukaryota; kingdom Viridiplantae; phylum Streptophyta; class Magnoliopsida; order Caryophyllales; family Caryophyllaceae; genus Silene; species Silene latifolia. The sequence goes on along the minus strand of NC_133526.1, from coordinate 34,241,589 downwards.
CGGCCGGGTTACATACCGGTCCGGTCTTCGGGTCTCAAAAATTATGGTGACAAGTCTTCGTTCCACACTTAAAAAAAAACTCAATTTACCTTTAAAAGTAGGACCGGTCCGGTCTGGTCCGGTCCAAATCCTATAAAAATCGGACTTAAGGGTCCCGGTTCGGTCTGGGTCACCTCCTAACTGATACGGTTTGCGGTCTTGGGCCGTGGCTCTCTTTCAAACTCGTATTTTAACCTGTAGCCAAAAAGCCCGCAAATTAGCCCGTGCCTCTTTCCAAATCTGCGGATTAGCTCGTGCCTTTTCAGCGTCCATCTTGTTGGTGAATGACTTTGTGTACATGGCTTTTTTTCTTCTTTTTTTGGTGCATACATGGCTTGTTTCATCGCAGCAAGGAACACGGTTACTTGGTTTTCAATCTGGTTTGTTCCAGATTTTTTTTTTTTTTTTTTTTTTTTTTGTCAGAGTGAAAAAGGGTTATTATACATTTATACCCCAACCGTTACAAAACAATTTATAGTTCACTAAGTTGCACTAAAAGCCCGACTAGCCAATCTAATGCAACAAAGCTAAACTTAAACATTACACACATGTATTAAAGTTAAAATTACAACAAAACAAATTGGAGCAACGAGGACAGGATAATGAAGAAAAGATTGGCCACGAGCAACTTCATCCACATCATCAGCAATACTAACAACTCCAGAATTGATATTTAGAAAACAACCTTTTTGTGCTTATTTAGCATTGTAAAGAATGCAATTAAGTGAAGGATTAAAATACTCGTTTAGGCTCATCAAAGAAATAAGCTCATACGTTGAAAAGACGTCTTTGCTTAGGTAACAAAATACATGCACTCGTAAGTCGTAACATTCAGTAAATAGATACATGACATAATATAACCAACAAGGCAATACTAAGAACGAAAACAAACTGCTCATTTTGTTTACAACATTTGGTTTAGTCTAGTTCAAACCGAGCAAGGAGTCATAGTGAGCTGAAACTTAGTCTCAAATTCACTAGACCAACACAGAACAACGATACATAAAAACCTCATAATTGAAGTATCTTGGTATTATATTTATCCTATTTATAGATTAGATAAACATTCATCCGTGATTCAAACAACTCGATATTTACAACATAAACATGCCAAGTTTGAGTGGCAAACAAGGCTCAAATACATAAAGAGGGTAGCATATTGGTGAACCTCAACCTGGAAACAATATACATAAAACGATATTCCGTAGATAAGAGACAATCAGAATGTTACGTCCTCAGTCCTGAAATAAGTCAAAAGGGTTCCTCTGGCTTCAGAAAGTTGTGATATTCCAGTTGTGTCATCTCCCCACCTTTCACGGGATCAAACTGGCAGCGATAGAAGCTGTGTTTCAATCCAAAACATTATTAGTAACATTCACCAATAAATTGGTATCAAACCAAATATTTTCAACCTGATAGGTGACAAAAGTAGACATGGATGTTATCTGGGTTTTGAGCACAGAACCAAATAAAATTCATTCTACCAATGAAAATAATTTGCACCCGTATTAAAATGTAAGTAATAGACAACAACAAAATTATTCCATCGCCTTGAATGCTTCTGTGTTTGCCAGGATAATGGGGTTGGATGTATGTAGCCTTATTGCGATGTTGAAGTTGAACACACAAAGGGGATGCTGGAAGAAACAATAGAAGTGACTTACTTGCATTCAAGGTTTAGGTTTATAAACGCTCACATAGCGCTCATTCCTAAATCCTAACAGTACGAAAAACACAACAAAAACGAAAAACCAAAACGGCAAGTGCTCAGAAAGCACAGGGAAAACAATTTTAGTTATGTGCCTTAGACTCACCTTCCATCCATGCCAAGAATTACTACAGTGTTCTTCTGGTGACCAAATGCAACAGTATATTGAGCCCCTTCAAGCAAACGAAATTGGGCAACTGACCATTCGGATTTGAAGTAACTAGGTAAAACTCCTGCAAAACAAAAGTACACACTTTACAAGCAACAAATGACTTCACTCTTGGTGATGACCAGTATTAAAGGAACCAAAACAAGCGCGACTACCCAAAAACAATTTACATCATCTTAATTATTGGTACTATTCGCAAGTATATACCATGGAGTAATGTATAAAGAAACCATATCCCTTAGCTTCTAGCAGATATTTACTGAACTGAAGTTCCAAAATGTTGAATGGCACTAGCAGCCTAGCAGGTCAACAGGTCATGTGATAACATAACTGTTTTAAGATAATGTCACTTCTATAGTCAATGGATATAATAATGCAAAAGACCAACAATTCTTTTGAAACCAGGAACAGATGAGATCATCTTAGATTTATTTATTTTCAAACATTATTTCATTTGAATCTCTTCTTCTTTTCTTCTATCTTCTTTTGTCATTCAACGCAGGGTTACCTAATTCGCTAACATAGGGCGCGTATTGCGAATTAATACGCGCGTATCAATCCGCAATACGTTTTCGAATTAATTCGCACTAATTCGCGAATTATATATAAAAACTAGCGAATTCTAAAAGTTTAATTCATGTATTAATTCACACTAATTCGCGAATTATATATAAAAAATAGCGAATTTTACAAGTTCAATTCGTGTATTAAAAACTAAAAATTCAATATAATATAATCAACTTCAAAGATCATCAAAGGGAAAGGAGAAGATGTATCAGTAGACTAGCAACTTAATCTTATTTTGGTGTTTTGTCTGGTTTCGTCACTGTGTTTACTTAAGAAACCAGAAAAATATGATGAGTAGACTTATTTTGGTGGTTCCGTCACTTTGCAATGCTGAATTGCTAATCTTTATGCAATGAAACTTTTGTTTTTTTGTTATTATCATCAAGTAAATGAAGCGTATTAGTAATTATGAATTCGCGAATTGCTTTTTTTTGTAATACTTTGCGTATTCAATTCCCTATTTTGAGCAAATTGTGAATTCGAATTATGTGTATTATGAATTCGGCAACCCTGATTCAACGCAATACTCAAATTTCGTTTTGGGGAGTCCTCAATGAGCCTTGGGAGATGACAATATTTATGTACTTGCTCAGAAATTGAGATGACGACAAACCTTTTATAAAAGATAAAGATGCAGCAGGTCCACCAACAGCATTAGCTTCAGAAGCAGGAGGCACATTTTCATTAGCTTGAGAGCCTGAATTGACTTTCAAGCCGAAGACATGAATAGTGCCCTTGTCACTAGAAACTGCTAACCACTGAGCAGTTGTAGAAAAAGCTAAACTGTATATCTCTGCTCTGTCTGCGCCTCTTCTAACCTACAGTTACCGCACCAAATAACATTGACGAGTTAGATTATTCACCAACTCAAATGATAACATACTTGTAGTGAAAAAGTTGGGAAATTAACCAGGCTAATGCAATACTCTCACAGTCTCACTCACATTGTGGACTTACAACAATTTAAAAAAATGTGATGAGATTTGGGGAAAATGTTGCAAATTCAAAAAATGAGGAGAGGCAGAGAGAGCAAGTGGGCAGTGAAAGCAGGCCACAACAATGAAACCATGTACACTTGTACAAGAGTCAGGCATACACATGATAGAACAACAGTGTCCATCTATAATCAACTTAAAACTAGTGGTCAATAGCCAAATGGCAATCACGCAGTAATTTAAAACCATCCTTTTCCCACCAGTGATATTAAATTTTCTCTTTAATCCCCTCCTTCTATGACCTAAGGAAAAAAAAAAAAAAAACAAGAGCTACCAAAGATGCATGACTACCCTACTTTCGGTAAAAAAAAATGAAATCACTATCTAGTAAAGCCAGAGTCCCGGCAACCAACTGACTTTAGTTTGAAGCGGCACAAGGCGCACCGAGGCACTGAGGCGCAAGGCGTGTGCCTTATTTTTGGAACTTTTTATTTCCAAATAAAATTTTGGGCAACAATATCCTTTTTAGGAGTTTTCAAGTTGAGTAACATCTAAAGGAGTAAAGTTTAGGGATAATGGGGATAAGAAAAGGCATATTTAAAGATATAGACCTACTAGTGAGCCTTATTAAAAAGGCACACCTAAAGTGCACCAAGGCGTTTTGGATGGTGCCTCAACCAAGGCGTGCCTTTAGGTGCACTCGTACCTTTTCAATCTAAGACAATCGCATCTAAAAAAGGTTATTCTGTGAGAAATGTCATTTACTTGCCTAAAATGAAGCATACAAGTGTCATTTTGGAAGACACTCGTATCAACACACGTTATACAACGAAATATAGGTGTCGATATAATCCAAGACCCGGGAAAAAAAAAAACCCAACATATTTAGAGTCTGGACTAATGTTTGAGGCTACTTATACTAAAAATAATAAGTTTAGCCTCTTACAAAATCTAAATGGATAAATAACCAATTTTTACATGATCATAAGGAACATTATTGATCCACCATTCCTGCTTCACGCATCAGGGACGGAGGCATATAGAAAACTGCAAACACGGGCATCTGAATAGGTCGAAGACGTACTCCCTCCGTCCCGGTCATTTGTTTACCTTTGGTTTTGGTGGTTTTGGAACAATTATTAAGGATATGGGAGGGAACCACTTGTGGTTAGTGTTATTTGAATGACAAGTGGATCATGATGGGTATGAATGATCAAATCATACATAAAAAACACTCCCAATTTAGAAAGGTAAACAAATGAATGAGACACCCAAAATGAAAAAGGTAAACAAATTGCCGGGACGGAGGGAGTATTTCTTAACCATCGACGTCATTTAATGGAGAAATAATTACTACTCGTAGTAATTCAAGAGATAATTAGCACACAAACACACATTTACAGTGGTAAATAACAGGTTTCACATCCGCTTCAAGGTGACACATTAACATGTTATGTATTACAGAAAGAAAAAAATGAAGCTCGACAGAAAATTTACCTCCTGCAGCAATGTACCGTCAAAAGTGTTGAACACCCTAACAAGAGTTCCTTTAGAGCTCGCAGTAGCTAAAAGCCCTCCATCCTGAGTTAAGGCAAAGCATGCAATCCTCGAATCATGAGCCATGATAAACTTAGTCCGCTTTGAAGCATAGTGCTCAACCCGAACCTGCCCCTTCTGCAACCCAGGACAAACCAAAACTAACTTCCCAGCTGACTGTGATACCTCACACAACCCTTTGGGATTTGCAATAGTCTCTATCTGATGCAGTAGCTTCAAGTCCGCAAAGTTATAAACAAACACTTTCTGCTCAAGAACCACCACAATACGATCACGCCGAAGCCGAACTCCTCGAACCTCGGACCGAAACGACAACTCACCTATACATCGACTCTGGTGGTCATCCCATATCATTACCTTTAGGGGCACAAAAACAACTTCCGAAACTTAGTAATTTGTCGTACTATATAGTATATACTCACTAATCACAGCAATATGATTTCTCCACCTGAGAAGCTACTTCCCATAGATCAAATAAAGTTGAATTAATTAATTACTAACAAAGTAACTATAGCTTGAAACACAATGTACTGGTTGCACTCTCGAGACCCTACAATTCTATGATAACCTAGAAAGAAAACTCAAAGTAACATATGAAAATGACATTCTGCTCTTGAGAAGACATAAATCCTGAATATTAAATGATTCAACTGTATTGATGGACGCCTAGCATAAGCAATAGCAATGCCATATGCAATAATGCAAGTGCAAAACTAGCTCATTCCTTCATTAGTAGTAGGTCAATATTCCACAATATTTCAATGCTCGCACATGTTCTGTAACAATCGGCATCACCTAGTGATAACCAAAGATCGATAAATAAACGACAATAAAACTTGCAGACAGCCGTTCTCAGCTCAACCAGACTACACAAATTACATATCTATGCACCAAATTTGACATCATCTATCATAATAGCTCACACGAGCTGAACACACCAAAATAAATCCCCAATTCTTCAACAATTCGCAACAAAAACAGTTCTCGATCAAAATTCAACAACTTTTCACACAATTTACATATACCAAACACAGCAGCAAACATCTCGAGTACTAATCAATCAATCATTCTTGACAATTATATAGAAATGAAAGCAGAATCGTAACCTTATTAACCGGGTACTGAGGATCGGGTCCGCCACCAACAAGAGCCAAAATATTACAGCGAAAAAGCATCTCAACCTTACCAATACCACCACCACGCTCAAAATCCCTCCGAAAAATCTCCCGAAACGGATCACAATTATAGATCCGAAATCCACGATCCGTACCCGACGAAAAACATCCGAAATCCTGATTAAAAGTCACGTGAAGTAGCGTAGGAGGCACGTGATTCTGAGAATTGGAAGTCTCGAAATCAGGGTTAGGGTTTTGAGTTGGCAAAGAGGTGCGAATCGGAGGAAGAGGCGGCGGAGGAGAAAGAAATGAGGGAGGATTCTCGGAGAGTAGTGATACGGCGTCGTTTTCAGGTGTTTGTGAGATGGTGTCGAAGTAGAGATTTTCCGATTGTTGAGACATAGACGGCGGTGATGACGGCGGCGGGGGGTGATGGTCGAAATTAGGGTTTTGGTTAGGGTATGCTGAGAGAGTCGCCATTAATGTTGACGATATTTTGCATGAATTGGTAATAAAGTAGGAATCGAAGCTTTGATAATTCTTTTTGTTGATTAATTTAATTAATTAAAAAGATAGTTTGGATGATTGATTAGTGAAGATGATTAAGGGAATTCTGGGTTTTCCAAGTTGTTAATATTATCAGAACTGAGAGAAGAAGGGGAAACAGGTTTGTGATGAGCAGGTGCTAATCGTCATTAATTTCATTATTTTATTATGGATTAATTACAATGCTTAGCTTGGGTGCAAAGTATCCTCTTAAGTCTATTAGGGTATGGATGTACAGACACTCCACGTCTCCAGTCCACACCATATCCTTGTTTTTTTCCTTCAAAGCTCAATTAGACGTAAAAGTATTAAGAGTTAAGAATCTCTTCTTTTCGGTAAAAAATACTTAAATTAAATTTCATAAAACTAAAATGAATTAAATAAAGAGTTAATTTGTGAAAATATGAATTAAATGACTAAAGCTGAACTGAATTGACTAAACCTAAACTAAGTTGAATTGAATTGAAATGTGCTAAATATCTTGGCATGAATTATTACAATCACCCTCTTTCAAAGTTTTCTTCATTTAACTATGCATTATATATAGTCTAGCACCACAACTCACGGATTCAAAATTGTCATCTATAGTAATACACTAACACGCAATTTAGGATATCTTTGCAATACTGATATTAAGTTAAGAGTAACTCAAAACGACCGATGAGTAAGGTTTCACTAATAAGAATTCAATAAGTCAAAGTATTGAAGTTTTGAGTAACTCAAAACACCAAAATGACTAAAGGTTTCACTAATAATAATTCAATAAGTCAAAGTATTGAAGTTTTGAGTTTGACTTGGAAAGACGAAGTTTGGACGACAATCTAATCATTCTTTCTTTTTCAAAGTTTTTTTGGGAAAATGTAAGCTTTCTCATTATAATCAAAGATATCCCGTACAAACAATGATCTTACTAATCAATTGATCAGACTCAACTCCTTTCAATATACTCAACCCAATCTAGGACTCTTATATTTCTACTACGAATAGCACACTGTCGTATCCTCATTTTCAAGGCCACTATAGGCCTCGTTACATAGCCTTCTAGTCTGTTGATGTTCCTGCACTACCAGATATTATACATTAGGTTTGCCAGCATTAATGCAATGTTCTGTTCCATACACGCTGCAGGTTACCTCCATTCAATCCATCATTTAATCACATCCTTCTGAGGTAACTGCGCCAAGCACCATTCAAAAACCAGCTTGAGACATTGTCTGCTCAATTCACAGTCAAATTTCAAAATACAGATGTTCATGACACTCTTCCTATATTCCACACAAATAGCATATGTATGTTTTTATAAATAATCTTCATTCTGATCAGCCTATCATGAGTTAATAACCCTCTTATGTGCTATCAACCAGTATAAGAAAGAATTTTTAGGGATAATCAACCTATTTAGCATCCAAGGATACCAGGGAACTCTATCACCATCTGGTTTGATCCACTGATACCCTGCCTTAATAGAATAATGCTATATAATAGTATTGTCAAATAATTTATGTTTAAATAAGTTTTTCACTTGACATATCTTCCTCCAGCCCAATGGTGGGTTAATAATATTGTCCTTTCGTCCCAGTTGACTTAAAATTTTGGCTCCGCCACTGTTTAGCTCAATTGCTCCGACTCCCAGGTTCACAGTCCTCCCATACTGCATTTTTAATGTACACATCATGTATGTACTCATCTGACCCAGAGATGGTCAACCTTTATAGCTACCCACCAAGCATATTACCTATAGCTGCAATATTCCATACATAAAGATCCTTAATTATATTTTTTGAAATTCCTCACATGTACCATTAACTATTGAGTTTTCTAGGTTGTATCCAACTTTTCGGGTGAAAACACTAAGACCGATCATGATGCTTGGCTAAGACTTTAGAAAGCACTTTTTTTCTTCTTAATTATTGATCGTTTTTACAAAAAAATTTAAAGATTGAAGTGGTCCGTGATCCAACAACGAATCGACCCAATTGATAACCAATAATGAATTAGCGTTAAACTATCACACATGAACTCAAACTAATATTTTAACACATATGCTAATTGATATCAAGAAGGTAATTTAACCTAGTAATAGTATATCAAAAATGAAATTACTATTCTAAAAATAAAATGATTATCCAAACAATATTTACGTCAATACAATACCCAATTTGAATTGGTACAAAAGTAATCTTTTCTCATTAACGTTCGCAATCGAACCTAATTTAACTCAAAAATAGACAGACCCATACTTGGTCATAGATGCAGTAAGGTTGCCCACCTTATCCCATTGGTGCCTTCCATCTGATTAGACTTCGTCAACAGATTATGCTGCTATGTCAGGTTCATGTCGTCTTTGTGCGTCATTATCCCCCATTCTGAACCTAACCTAACTCAACCCGTTTAGTTTTTCTATAATCAGCCACCACTCGTGTAACTCATTTGTTTTAAGCAATTCATATTCAACACACGTATGTGACATATAACCCATTACCTCAACCGATTTTGTCTAATTATTAATTTTATTAATTCAAATATCATTAGAACTGTCAATAGAGTATTTTTTTTTTTTTGAAACAAATTAGTTAAGGTACTAAGAAAAACCAATTTCACCATGAGTCATAACCCATTCCTTAAACATATGTCTATTCGTGTGAGATAGTGTTGAAATGGGCTAAGTAAACCCAATTGCCTTAATACGAGTAAGTTAGAACTTAGAACGTCTTAACCCAAAATCAATCAATCAATATCTATCTATATTAATAAAGGAAGCTTTTTTCGAGCGATTACAGAGACTCCAACTTTTACAAATTACCTCGCAGATAAATATAAGAATTTGAATTTGATTAGATGTATACAAAAGTAGGTAGATAGAAATATAATCACACGATAAAACAAATGTAGGCGGTATGACTATAAGAAGAACAATGAACAGATAAACTTACATAAATTGAAGAGAAAGATGTCGTGGCGTGATAGAATCACTGCCCTAAAGTTGAATTTGCCCCGCTCGATACACACGGCCTCTTAGCAACCAACTTCCCAGGGTTACACGACTTCCGAGTCTAAGGTGTACGACAAAGACTCAGATTGAGAATTACTAACAGAACGTTGCCAAAATCAGCTATGAATATTAGAAAATATTTAGAGAGAATATAAGAGAGAATGGATGTTGTTGTGTGTAGAAAAATGCATAAACATGGAGTATTTATAGGAATAGAAGGAAGGATCTAGAGACGTATTAAATATCGTCTTGTAATTTGTTCCATAGAAGACTACACAATTAGCATGGGGAAGCCAATAATCAGTTTAGAAGACTGAGTAATCCGTATGAAAAAACCGCGACAATCAGTATAGAAGACTGAACTATCAAACTTGGAAACTGTGCAAAAACCGCATAGAATTTTAACACGTCTAACATCCCACTAATTATACCAGTGTGGGATAATAAAAGCTTCTTTTGAAGCAATACTTCCAACAATCCCCCACATGATTCAAAAGAAGAGAAAATGAATAGCTGATATAAGGCAACGGAACGTAAGTCTTAAGATGACAATGTTCCTGAGGAATTGAATTGTCACCCAGTGCATACAATTACCTGCTACAGCCGTATCGAGTTGCTCTCGGCATTGGACTCTCCACGGTGGTTTGTAACGGATAGCTGCGCACAAACCTGCATTCGAATCTGTGTTCGTCCTCGCGAAATGTCATAAACGGTGCCCCTCACGTGCCTGGGATCTCGTGAACGCTCTAGAGGTCCTAAAGCCTAAGAACCTCATAGGGGTAGGGCATTTCCCCCACATTCACATAGGTAAGTCCATCATGTTTGACTGTCACAAACCATCCTTAAACAAGGACTATGGACTTATTAAGAGCTTAGCTCAACCTTCCTCACATGACAGAAAATAGCTCAATATATATAGAAAGAATACTACATCACTTTTATTAAAATAGGAATGGTAGTAGTATTACAACATGAAATCCTCGTGACTTCGTTTGACCCATTGAACTTAGTAAACCCAAGTGGGGGAGCCCCATCACAATTCACTCCCAATAGGCTTTAAACCCATTCCTTGTGGTGCCAACAACACCAACTTCTACCATGGCCATTGGTAGGAGGATCTCAATATCCTCTTCACAATTTACGTACGTACTATCATGATATCACATTATTGTGTAAGGGATCTCAATATCCACTTACAATTCACAACCTTTGTGAACCCATTATCCGATCAGATTATCCATCACTCTTGATAATCTGCCAAAAAACCTGATGCTTCAGATTATGATGCATGATAATTAATGGAGTCAAAATATTCCCACAAAGGAATACAACCACTTAGTGGTCCAGCTTTTTATCCTGCAAATTCTTCACAGTATATTCATACTCCATTACATATTCAACAATGTAGTTATGCATCTATAACTTGCATGATATAACATTATAAAAGACACAGTTTGTCAAATAAATATCATAATTATTCGACGTTCAATGAAAATGCAAACTCATTCCCAAAGATACAATTGTTTTCATGGATTGGCTTACAAAAAACCATGGTGTCCATCTACTTATAACAACGATATAAGTTATATCATATCTCTCACAACGCATACAAACATCATATATTCCACCAATCTCATCTTGTCATGTATAAACTCAAGAATACATCTTAAATAACTCATATATTAGTGATCCAATTATCACTAATAACATCCGTTAAAGAAACATCGCCAAAATCAAAATCAAATAAATATAGATTATGCGTCTTTTACCCTTTCTTGATTTAATATAAGCATTTAAACCAAATACAAGTAATTACTCGAACACATGTTTTACCAAACAACCAGTCATAAAACTTTAATTGGAGAAACATGTTTATACAAACTCAAAATCTGAAACTCAATTGTCTTATGACAAAGTTAAGGGTAGTCATACCTTCACTAGACGTCCCCACAATCCACAACTTACTCAAAGCCTTAACTAAGCGATAATGGTCAATATCATTTGCTCAAGGCTAACATTCCAGATGACATAAGATAATAAACAAAACCGACCCTTTCTGGAACATGTCACCAAAGATCAATATTGACATATAGGAATACACTCTTCACCACTTTAAGGATAGATAAAACTTTAAAAACGTTTATTCAAATAATACTACTTCCCCCACATGTTGTCATATAGTACATAAATAAATGACAACATTTAAAGTTATCTAATTTTTGACATTCTATCAATCATGCCATTAGTAAACACACCAACTAAGAAAAAACCATCATTATGGATCATCATTTAAGCACATTAAACAGTTATATATAATCCGAAAAATGCATAACTCGCAAAATGTCCATTAACAAGAATACTGACACATGACTAGTGATGCCAAGCCATAATTAATTATTATCACATGGCATTAACGAGAATTTAACAGTGATATGCATTGATACAAATAGTTGTCACTAATTAACAGATCACTAAAGAAACCATGTGATTGAATAACAAATTTTGAGCATATGAAAGATCAAAAGGTGAGTTTCATAATTTATGCTCCCAACATGTACAAGTAGTACTTATCTCAACACTTCACATCAATTTTTATGACATGTATAGAGTACAGACGTACCAATCGTTGGTTGGCACAGTGGTAGCATGGGGCTACGCTTGGTAGGGAGGTCTGCGGATCGATCCCCCACAACTGCGATTGAGAGGGGTTTAAATACCGTAATCCTTGGACACGCCCCGAAATCCGGATTAGTCGGCCCAATGTGGTTCGGATTACCGGATGGTTTAGACAAAAAAAAAAAAAAAAAAAAAAAAGTACAGACGTACAATTTAGAAAGAAAATTTACCAACACTAAGAAATTAAATATAGTGCAAAGCTATATCTCTATTTTCACAAATATATACCAGTATTTACGAGTAAGAAAGCATATAGATCCAACTTTTATATCATTATCAAGATTTAATCGAAACTTGGAATATAAACATGTTACCACTTTCCATTTACCAACCACCAAAATTAAATCTCTGACCAAATAATTCTCAAAGGTAAACTAAAAAAGTTGTACGGAGAATTAGTTTACTACTCTACTAGCCATACCGTAGCAACATCAATATAAAGATAACCATCAATTTAAGCAAAATGTTTAATAAAAAGAAGGTGGGTCAGTCATTACGAGTCATGTATAGAAGAAACACAAAATGTTCACATATCAAACAAATGGCATATTATATAATCAGTAACAAGAACTTGATACGTCATAAAAAAAAATCACCATGATAAGAGATTGTATAATAAATTCGACCTTTGGTGACGAACGAGTAGAAACAAACATAGTCATATCGCCTTAAAAAAAAATTAACGAGCAAGAAAATTTTTAAAATTCAACTTTAGACTGTAGGCGGTATGACTATAAGAAGAACAATGAACATATAAACTTACATAAATTGAAGAGAAAGATGTCGTGGCGTGATAGAATCACTGCCCTAAAGTTGAATTTGCCCCGCTCGATACACACGGCCTCTTAGCAACCAACTTCCCAGGGTTACACGACTTCCGAGTCTAAGGTGTACGACAAAGACTCAGATTGAGAATTACTAACAGAACGTTGCCAAAATCAGCTATGAATATTAGAAAATATTTAGAGAGAATATAAGAGAGAATGGATGTTGTTGTGTGTAGAAAAATGCATAAACATGGAGTATTTATAGGAATAGAAGGAAGGATCTAGAGACGTATTAAATATCGTCTTGTAATTTGTTCCATAGAAGACTACACAATTAGCATGGGGAAGCCAATAATCAGTTTAGAAGACTGAGTAATCCGTATGGAAAAACCGCGACAATCAGTATAGAAGACTGAACTATCAAACTTGGAAACTGTGCAAAAACCGCATAGAATTTCAACACGTCTAACATCCCACTAATTATACCAATGTGGGATAATAAGAGCTTCTTTTGAAGCAATACTTCCAACAACAAATTCTAACAAAATCTGTCGTTTCCGTTAAAAGAATCCCATTGAACTACTAATGCATGCTTTGTATTATAATAGTGTGTAAATATTGTAAGATGATAATTAATACTGTTATCAAACCAATCACAAAGCAATATTTATATTTATTATATTATAGTAGATCAGAATTTCGTAACCTTCCGTATGGAAGTTTTAGCCTCCTGGCTTCTACTCTACTAGGCCTCCAAGGAGATTAAAGTAGATAAAATTAACGACTATGTGTAATTTGTTTGCCAAAAGGAAACTACTTTTTATACACTATATATGCACATCTTTTGTAATCGTCGTCTATACTTTTTGTTTTATTTTTTATTTTTATTAGAGTTCGGTGATCTTTATTGTTCACTTTGTTTAAGCTTCTCTCTTTACTAATTCTCTTAAGATCTTAAGATATATTTTTCTTTTGGCAGGTACCTTGAGTCCTTGATTACAAAAGCTTTTTTAAGATGATCGTGTCATCAATATTCCGAGTAATTTGACACAACATTAAACGAGGTGCATGAATAGCATGATGATATTCGCATCAATATATGGTAAGCTCCATATTATATACATAGATTCGAAAATATGGTAAGCTCCATAGTACATAGATTCGAAAAAGTGGGTGTTCTTTATATATGATCAATACAAAGGCTTTACTTCCATATGGTAAGTAATTATTTTTTATTATGATAGATACTTCGTAGTTTGTTTATTATTATGATTCTATATCATACATCCATATTGTTTCTTAGCCAATACTAATCGTGCAATTTGGTTGAAAATTTCAGGTACAATATTAGGTTAAGTGTTAACAAGGTTGTTTAAACCATGCACTACTACAAATCCAGGCAACTACAACGCCCCTTTAACAACGTTTATGCACAAAAATCACAATAGACGTTGTAGAATGTATGGCGCGATTTTTACTATACTTAATTACAACGGGTGTGGTTATATAACCGTTGTTATACGTTTTAACAACGGGTTAAATTTGAACAACCGTTGTTAATAATTTGGCGCAAAATTGGCGCAAAGTTAGTGAAAAGTAATCACAACGGGTATTTTTAAACCCGTTTTTAAAACTTATTTGACAACGGTTGTTGATTTACAACCGTTGTTAAAACTTTCCATACTATAAACCACACAAACACAGATCCCTATGACCACAAAAACACATACATAACCTAACACAAACACAAACACAGACAAACACAAACACAAACACAGCAAACACACTTTCTCATCGTCTCTTTCTCTCTTTCTCATCCTCTCTTTCTCTCTTTCTCATCGCCGACTTATCATCTCGCCGTCACTGTTGGTTTCATCGTCTCTTACTTTCTCTAATTATCAGGTAAATCTCGCCGTCCTTTGTTGGTTTCATCGTCTTTCATCGTCATTGTTTTCTTTTTTTAATTATTTCATTTGCATGTATATATGATGGGTTTTTATCGATCATTATTATGTTATTATTCGCTTAATTAGCTCGTAAAACAAATTAAATAAAATAAAACAAAGAAGAAGTAAGATGATAGAGAGGAATGCATGATAAACTTAATTAATAATTCATTAATATATATATATATATAAATACATAAATTAAAAAAAGAATTACATTTCTAAAAATGCAATTCTTATATTTTCATAGAGAGTCTTATTCTCTTCTATGATATCCCTCCTCTCCTCCTTAGCTATTTGGAGGTTTCGTTTCAAATTCTTTGCTATATCGTCATATAGCCGCAACAATCTGCCGCTCTGTCAAGCCATTTCTTTTGGCGTCCTTGAGTGCGGCTTGAGCATCCACAAGATAGCTCCTAAAACTGTCCTCGATGTGGAGCAACCGGCGGATGAAGTGGTATTTTTCTCGGTCATAGTAAGAGTTTTAAGGATGTAATCGTTCATTTTGTTGATGAACTTTGGAGTTGTTAGTTTGAAAGATTAATTAGGGGTTGGAGATTGTTTTTTGAGTTAGGGTTTGAATATAGTGAGATAATGGAATGGTGATAGTTGAGATAATGTATGTATTTATACTAAGTAATGTGTCCTTTGAGTTGGTTTTTAATTAATATAATATATGCATGTTTAGGAAGTTGTGCCATAATCATCATATCTCCCGGCTTCAAATCTAATGTAAACCCTTCTCATTCTATATATTGTCCATTCATATGCACACAAGATACTGGGGATGGCGGTAATAATGCATGCATCGGAATTATAACGGGCCCCGTAATTATGCATGCATCTAGTAATATTTAATTTTTTTTTATTTTGTAAAAACAAACAACAACGGTTATGTAGATACAACCCGTTGTCTTTAGTTATAACAACGGTTCCTTGTTAATTAACCGTTGTTATAACTTTCCCTCCAAAATTGAGTCACACTTTCCACAACGGGTTTTTATACTTAAAACCGTTGTTAAATAGTTTTAACAACGGGTTCCTTAAGAAAACCAACCGTTGTTAAAACCTTTTACAACGGACGCTTTAACAACGTCCGCTTTTTTATATAACAACGGTTTTCAACCGTTGTTATAGCCTGTATCTGTAGTAGTGATGTCTGAACAAATCCTTAAATAATTCTATTTGAAAAGGTAACTCGCATTGTTTTAACACAAATACCTTATTAGCTCGATGTTGATATAAGAAGTATCATTAAGGTTATTAAGGTCTTAATGATGATTCATGATTTCAAATGACTTGCGAAGGATACTTTTGTGGAGCAAAACATGTGCCGGCAACTCACGGCAAGATACGTATTTGTGTGACTTGAGGCATGAGCAAAGCACGTCTATATTTTTTGTAGGGGAACTATTCATTAAATATTAACAAATAATTCCTTTTACGCAACAGGACCGTCTTATAGTCCCATGCGTCTCTGCAATAACTATTGTGATGTTACTTGGCGCTTTATAACATTGCATCACCCTTCTAAGGTAATTATTTTCTATCATGATGGTTTGAATAGTAAATTATTATTATTTTTCTCTTTTTTTTTTTTCAAGCGGATCCATACATGGTATTTTTAATTCACTTTATTTTATTTTATCCTTTTGTATGTATAGTGCGTATTTACTTAATAGTTTGAATAGTAAATTAGTTTTCTCTTTTTTTTTTTTCATTCGGATCCATGTATACTTTCGAGCGATATTAAAATCTCCAACTTACTTTTACGAATTAGGCAACATTTTGATAATTTTAACAAAAAAGATATAAAATATGAGTTTTACTTTGACTGAAATCTTTACGTCAATTTTCTACTAATTGACAAAACAACTAATTGATCAAATATATTGTAACTTATAGTTTGATGACTACTACAAGAATTTGGGAGATAATAGAATAGGATGTATTTTAATGAAATATTTTCATGTAGAAACCATACAAGCATCAACAATACTACTTCATTCATTAATATACTCTATTACGGAGTATATTAAATCTGTGATACTATTTGTCGTTGTAAATATTGTTGAAGAAAAGTTCTTTAAAAATTTAGAAGTACATATTAATATTTAACAAACTTCGTAAGATTGCTTATAATTAAGTGTGTTATTGGAATAGATAACTTATT
The DNA here is from genome assembly GCF_048544455.1 of Silene latifolia. Lineage (NCBI taxonomy): Eukaryota > Viridiplantae > Streptophyta > Magnoliopsida > Caryophyllales > Caryophyllaceae > Silene > Silene latifolia. The sequence continues at coordinate 34,224,399 of NC_133526.1, read as the reverse complement.
TTTTATTTTCAGGAAGTATTTGATTTGTTCAAGCCGAAACCTCACAACCATCTCTTGCTTGGTAACAACGTTGTTTATGCAATTGGGTGATGGATAGTGCATCGTACTTTTAATGCCATGAAACTTCTCTTTAAGTGGGTCTTGCGTACTTGAAAAAACACTATAATGTACCCCTTTTGTTTACCTTTAGTTTTAATACAAAGATAAGAAAAGTGAAAGTAGACAATTATTAGGTGACAAGTGAACCAAATTAAGCGTGGGCAATCAAATTACACATCCAAATTTCAAGGCATTCATAAAATAAAAAGGGAAACAATTGACTGAGATAACCCAAAATAAAATAGGTAAACAAATGTCCGGGACATTTATGTACATACGAGTATACAACTCTTTAATATTGCAACCATTTTATCTACGATGAGAAAACATACACATATTCTATGTTTATTCTACGATGTTATGCTGACATTATTTCTTCATAATGTTTACCCCATCTATAATTCTATGAGGATTACAACATATTTAAGGATTACAACACATTTTGACTATGTTTTATGGATTCACATCATTTATGAGGTCAATAAAATTACATTTTCGGCTAAACATTCAACTTAGCTGAGTCGGACAAGGGTCGATGTGTGACATGAGAGATTCAACTTAAAAAATTAAGAGCCAATTATTGTCAAATGCTTCAATTTAATTTACACCATTTATTATTATTTCTATTATGCATGACTAGCTATATCAATAATATCATAAAGCTTTCCGAACATTTGTGCAACTCTATCAATAATTTATAGAGCATACAAATAATATCACATTAATATCCTGAGAATTGTATAGTACTATTCTACACATTTTTATAACTCTATCTAGAATTTGTTGAAAATATAAAAGGTTTGAGAAGAAATAATGGTAGAATAAATAAATAAAAATAAAGGTTACTTTCAAGAATTTACAAAAGGTTTGAGAAGAAATAATGATAGAATAAATAAATAAAAATTAAGGTTATTTTCAAGAATTTACAAAGAGGGTAACTTTGAACTATTCGAAGTATCATTTTAAGCTACACTCTAAACAAATTATGTCACTTAATATTACACAACAATCTTATAAAAACATTCTAGAGGTTATTGTGGCTTTCTACACCAAGTACGGAGTATTATTCAAGTAATGGTGTTACTAATGACGGTAGACTACATTTTGAGCGAACCGGAGCCAAATTTTTAAGAAGGTAGACTATATTTTATGAACTATAAAACTAAAATCGTAATAATAATTTGAAAGACTTTATTCAGAGAGTAACTTTATTGCGAGTTCTTGAAGAACTGTTAAATGAGAAGCTATTACTCTAGGCCCGTGCATCGCACGGGCATTAAATCTAGTATATAACTAAAGGAGGCTTTTTTTTATAATTATACTATTAGCATTAGAATTAGGAGATAATTAATTATTTACAATTTTTCTATTATAATTAGGAATATAATTTTCCTATTAGAAATGAGAATTAATTAATTATTTTAAAATTTTCCTATTAGAAATAGGAAATAAATTAACAATTTATTAAGACTTTTTTTTCTAATTATACTATTAGAATTAGGAGATAATAATTATTTGAAATTTTTCTATTATAATTACGAATATGATTTTCCTATTAGAAATGAGAATTAATTAATTATTTTACAATTTTATTATTAGAAATATGAAATAAATTAATTACCTACAATTTATTAATATTAAAAAATTATTGATTAGTATTTGTTCATTTTTTATTAAATTAGAAGGAAAAAAACCTTTGATATATTTATAATATCCAATTTTATAACAACTTCCGATTAAAAAAATTAGGTATTATGAGGCTAAAAGGCCCTAGGCCGAACTGGGTTGTGACAAATGTGCATGCCTACTACATAGAATTTACTCTTGTAAAGAGTAAAATGAACGTTGAAATATGCCCCTACGTCTTTTGTTATTGCTAATGTCATATTTAATTATACATAATACGAAGTTTATTTTTCAAATGTCATATGTATTTCTCCTACTAATTTTAAAGTTATTTTCCTCACAATACACTTCAACTTCTATTGATAATTTATTATTATATTATTTACATTCATTTGTCATTATATAAAAGTATATTAATCAAAATTTATATAAGATATTCACAAATTATTGATAAGTACAAAGTTTGATATCTATTTTTCAATGAGTATTAAAAGATAAAGAAAGTTTCTAATAATTTGCGAATCGAAATATCATATTATGACAAATGAGTAAATGTTTCGGAAAACTTTATTGTGCGATTGTTTTACAATTTAAAGTAAAAATGGTACCACGAGTAATAAAATAGATTTAAATGAGACTTGAAGGTAAATTAGATACACTTATTATAGAAATATGTATAAGTTTAAGATTCAATTCAAGCAACGATCAACACTAAAAAAAAGTCATGAAAAACACATAAAAGGGTAAGAGTAGTCTTTCTCTAACATAGTGAAGACCGTCTCTCTCAAACTTTTCTTCTGAAAAATTTACATGCATAAAAAACGATAGTATTCAATTATATGGAGCAAACTAATTATTGTTGGTGCTATATATATTTTTTTATATATATATATATATATATATATATATATATATATATATATATATATTGTGTAAATTGAGCACATCATCACTATAATTTAGGGAGAGATACGAATTGGGGAAGGGTAAGACATATTCGTCATGCATAATACGATGCTTTAACCACCTTTAGGCAAAAATATAAAAATAAATGAAAAAATTTAAACCTAAAAGGGGTCACGTACTTGTCAACTCTTCTATAGTTCTCTACCGCATTAATATTCTTATGAAGTTTATGACATTTATTTCATATTAATAAAAAAAATGATTATACTGCTTTGTACAATTTGTGATTTATAACTTTTAGCGAACTTATTTGAACTTGCTTAAATTTATATATTTTAAGTGAAGAATATTAACTATAAATATGATAAAGATAAAGTTCCATCTTTAATTTCCTCAGAGATAAAAAAAAAACTCAATTTTTTTCCTTATAATATACTAATTAAAGGTCATAATGTAAAACAGGAAATTACACCACAATCTACTATTTCAATATGTCGATGATCAACACTCAAAATAGCACATTTGTTATTTAAATAGTGTAAACATTCTCAAAATGCTTAAAAAAATGTTCAATCTGTCGTTATCAAACAAAACCTAAGTTTCTGCATTTTTTTTTTTGTTATGTTTAACTTAATCTTTATGGGATGTAAAAATGATCAAGTTCAGAAAGTAGCGGTTAGTTTTCTGTTAGTTAGATGGACTTTTCAAGAGAGAGATGAAAGCTTTACATTTTAGACCGTTTTATGTGTGAAGTGAAGGGATTAAGTAGTGGGTTAAAGGTTGTTTTGAGTGGGAATGAGGTTGATTGCGACGAGTTGGTTGATTAAAGTTTTTCCTTATTAGATCTAGAAAGGGGATAATAATTATGAGATAATAAAACTTGAAGAAAGAAGGACAATAAAAATGAGATGAAGGTAGTAAGATTTATTTATGCAAAATGAAATAAATAGCAAAGTTCGTGTATATATATAATATTCAAACTTATTCAGTTTACAAACATAGTACCCAAACACTTTGTTTGAGTATTTGGAATGGATGTAGGGGAGGGGACGAGAAAAACACTAGGAAGGGAAAGGGAGAGAGATAAGAGGGAAGATTGCTTCTTAAACTTTTCTTTGTTGAAGAAAAAATAAATTGTCTTCAATAAGGGAGATGAGGATCCATATCATCTGGAGTAAAGATTGGTGTTTCATGGAGGTGAATGTGATTTATGACTTCGTAGATGTAAAACGTGGCAGAAAGGTACTGATAGTGGTAGTGGATTGGAGGTTGTTTCAAGTAGTAAGAAGTGCTAATCACAGTGGCTGATGTTTTATTTTGCGGGTAAATTAGTAGGCTGGAGGGAGGGTGCATTTGTGGAGGGTAGAGGTGATCATGGGCCGGGCCAGTGTGGGTTTGGGTCGGGCCTTTCTAATAAAAACGGCCCATTTGTATGGGTTGGGCCGGGCCGGGCCAAATATGCGGGCTTATTTGGCAAGCCCAAACCCAGCCCTTATGGGCTAATTCGGGCTTTTGGGCCTAAATGAGCTTTTTGGGCTCTAAAATTTACGACTCTCAGTCCCAAGTATCATATACTCCCTCTAATTCCATATTTTCTTCCTCTTGATTGTGGGCACGAGAATTAAGGAGAGGTATAGAATAAGAGTAAAAAGTTGGGTGGGGTTTGGTGGTTGGAGAGAGGGATGAATAATTATGAGTTAAATAAGGAATTGGGGGCCAAAACATTAAGGAAAGTAATAAAATATGGGTAAAAGAGTTGAGTGAGTTTTGGTGATAAGAGAGAGGGATGAATAAAATAAGAGTAAAAATTTCCAAAATAAGAAAAGCGAAGAAAACTGAATAATCCGTTTTAGGAAATAGAGAAGAAAATATAGAATAGGAGGGAGTATATAAACTTCAAATTGGTTTTATTTTCTTAAAAAAACAACATTGTCGAGAGCAAGGGTTAGTTTCCATTGGATGTTGGATTTTTCTAGAAGTAGGAGTTTAGTTTTTCACTTGATTGGATAAATTTGAGATAAGTTTCGAAGACAAGGATCGATCTTTCATGGGATGAGATTGTTTAAGATCATGTGTGTGAATAGGAAAGAAAAATAGGGGTCTGCGTGAAAGATTTTGTGTCAAATGAGAAGATGGGGGCCAAGACTATTGCAATATAGGAGGGGTCATTAGCAGCCCTAGCCATGTAGTATTGCGTCGGAATTTGGTTAACATTCAAACATACTTCTATAGTTTGACCGGGAGATATAACATTCTAACTACCTCTAAATGTTTTTACATAATTACAATTTGATCCAGTAATGATTAAATTATAGTTGTTATTCGAAAGAATGAGATTTGTTGCATCATTCGAAAATTTTATCGCACGGCAATTAGGCCTGCCTTACTTTACGGTTCCGAGTGTTGGGTCGTGAAACATTATCACATTCAAAAGATGGGTGGGGCGGAGATGCGTATGTTGAGGTGGATGTGCGGTCATAGAAGGAAAGATCGACTAAGGAATGGGGTGATTAGGGAAAAGGTAAAAGTGGCGCCAATAGAGGATAAGATGATGGAAAACCGACTAAGATGATTTGGCCATGTGAGAAGGAGACCTATGGACGCACCAGTTAGGAGGTTGGAGACTTGGAGAACAGAAAAGATCCCTAGGGGTAGAGGAAGACCGAGACAGACATGGTTGAGAGTGATAGAGCACGATATGAGATTTCTGGGGCTTGAGGAGAGTATGGTGACGGAGAGGGCACAATGGAGGGAAAAGATACATGTGAATTTTTAGTATTTGATGTTTTTTTTTTTGACATATTTAGTGTTTTTATTTAATTTTAAAAAATAAAATTATTTGTTCTTCTCTCCTTTATTACACTTTTTTACCAACCACTTTCTTATATATTTTACTTGGTTTACTTTTAAGGCATTCCGGATCCTTAATTCTATTTCGGTTTTCAAAATCGTTTTAATCTTTTATCTCGATTTAAATTTTAAGTTTTTATAAAAGAAATCCGGAATTCGATTTTAAAACCTCTAAGTTTACCTTGACTTTCCATTACATTTTCGCTCTCCCTTTTGTTTTTCATTTTTCCTTTTCTATTCGCATTTTGAGGTGTGCGTTCACCCACGGACGGTTCTAAAAGATGATTCATTTCAGCCGACCCCAAATCATTTTGGGATTAAGGCTCTAATGTTGTTGTATTGAGTTGATTATGCAGACTACATATTATTGTTTTCCTTGACCAATTGAAAAACAAACATGTATTAATGATCAAATTCTAAAAACTATCAGTCCAAGTATCATATATATAAACTTCATATTGGTTTTATTTTCCTAAAAAAAAGTATTTTATTAGTCAAACACCCTTTTATTCTTATGTCAATATTATGTTAACGAGAATTATTTGTTGGTCAAGCGGCATACATAAATCTTAGACATGAACGATGTGTATATTCCATTTTATTGTGAAATTTATCACATATTATTTTAATATCCGTGCAACGCACGGGCAAGAAAACTAGTTTAGACTATAAGGTTCTTGTCGTGTTTTTCGGTCCAATCAACATTGCGGGCTCCGCATTTGGCGAGTGAATCTACTACACAGTGACTAGCTTGGAATTTCGCCATTTTTACCGCTCTCACTTCTCGCAAGAAATTCCAGATAACAATGTGGCAACTTCAACCATCTTCGGTAAATATGTATCCTCCATTTCTCTAATTATGTAATTGCACCAAATTCTCGAAGCAATTAACATCTTTAATCTGCTAATTTGTTTTTGAAGGGAAAAACTAATAGTTCCGATCAGAGTATCTCCGGTGAGCTTGCTTGTAATTTCGCAATTCTGTTAATTTTCCATTATTTCTTCAAATTATTAGTATATTTTTTTTTGGTGAATTTAGATGCAGATGAAGAACAAGAATCTCCGTGGCCTCAGAAATTTGTATCATTAGCAGGAACATTGGAATGCAAGAAGGTATAATTGACCTAATTCGCTTGTGTGTGGAACTTGTTTTGATAATAGTGTAACTGATATAAGCACATAGTAGCACTGATTAGATTAATGTGCCGCGGCTATCGATTTATACTCTTGATAAACCGGAAAAAAGGCGGTATTTCTGCCTGTGAGATCAATTTGTTACTCGTAAAGTTAGGGTTTAGATGTAAGCAGCTTGGAATTTGCACAAACGCGGCAATTTGGATATGAATTTATTAGACAAATGTGTAGATAGTTTTGCTAATGCTAACATATCAAAGACGGAGTAATGAATAAAGAGAAGTTAGGCTGTTATGAATCATACTTTGAAGCTGTAATGATAGAGAATTGACATTTTGTTGAAGCTTGTACGGATGAGTGATGCGGCTGGAAAGCCTTTTGTTATTGAGGATATTGGTGAAAAGAAGAACATTTTTCTGCAAGCACAACGATTTCATGACAAAATGCAATATATACAGTGCTATCGAGAGAGTGCTATTAAGTCTTATAGGAGTATTGTTTAGATTTTATCAAGGGAAATAGAGAGTAATGCCGGAACAAAGATCATCCTATGTGAAATATGGTAAAGTTGGTACTTGGTAGTATTTACTTGCATTATGGTTGTCTCTTGTGTGTGAAAGGATATAAGTGAAAGGATATATATAGCGTATAGGTGAGAAAACTTGAGAAGATATTAAAGTACTCCGTAAGAATTTGATAAGGAAAATTAGACAAACATAGTGGGTCACTGAGATTATTCAAATGTAATATTGTATTTGTTGAAATGCTTTCCGGGAACGATTAATAGAAATAGAGGGTTATCATTATTGTAATTTGTAAGGATTGAACTTTATGAAACATGGTGAAGCTGTTGAATGTGTGGTTTCAGAGGAAAGATGATTGTTAGTTGTTGATAATTAGTTGGATTGTGGTCTTGAGCCTGAGGCGATTCTAGGATTTGGTTGATGGGAGTGTGTAAAATTAACAAATCACAGTAGTGATAAACCCAAGGTTCCGAGAATGGGAACTTGAGTGAAACATCAATATTTCTTAAGGCTAAAAGTGTAGCACTCTACAAATGGACACCACCCTTCCCCATGCCAAACTAACTGCTTTGTAATATTTTTCCCTAAGCTGAGAATTCTAGCTCAATCATGGTTCTCAGTGTAGTCAAACGAAAAGAATAATGTTTGATTATTGATTTCTGTAATTTTTTTTTAATCTAGCCCTGTGTAGTCGAAAAAAAAACATTGAATATAAATTGCTAATTATTTGAAGTAATCGAACCCATAACCTTCAATTTCTAAGTACCCGCAACCACTAAACCAACATAATTAATATGCTTCTTTATTAACTGAATTGTAGAGTGCACTTATCTGTGGAAAAAAAAGGAAATAGGAGGTGCAGTTGTACCACTGGACCCCCCTCCCCCTCTTTAAGAACGTCCATGGCGTGAGCACTAGCTTGGTAATCGACTCATCGTGCAAGGAAGGTTTTTGAGAAATCGTTTTATTTGTGGTTGTGGCTCCTGCATTTTGAGAAACCCAGGCGATACCTCTACATGCAAATTCTAAAACTGTGCTTCACTCGACAGTTTCTTTATAATATTCATCTCTACTTGATAAGAAGTCCCATCAATTTCGCATAATCAGTTATAAAAAGTGGGATGTTGTCAATAGGGATCATACGATTATGCTGCATATATATTTGAGATGAGCTAGTGAAGCTTATACTCCTGACTTAAATAATATCACTGGCGCCTTTTAGCCCCATAAATGGCGTACAAACTGTAGCGAAATTTAATTTAATAATTCGGAGTACTTCTGAAAAGACAGGTGATTATACTTTCTCATCTGAAGGAGTAGTGATGTGGGTCTTCCATCCTACATATTACATATAGGAACCTAGTGATGTGACTGTCATAATATGTTCTTAAATTTAAATATGAAGGTCTATGATTACCAACCTTGATCTAACAAGTTACTCACAATTTTCTATGGTTTTCAGGAGTGTCTTGGAGTTGCATCACAGCTTGACTTGCTTAAAGGTATTACCAATTCACCTCTATTTTATTGTTTACCGCATCACCTTCCTTCCTTTGTGTGTGTGTGTGTCCTTTGTGTGTTTGTGTGTGTGTGTGTGTGTGTTTTTAAGGCTAGTGCTCCACCTGGAAGTACCTATATGGGAAATGATTGTGTTTTGTGGGCTCTCGCCATTTTTTCTGTCAGAAGAGAAAATTCTAAGCTAGCCCTATTTCTTGAAGATGCTTCATTCGTCCCTCGTTCATACATAAGTATGTTAACAACTGTTAATGTTTGTGGATGTAACTTACTGCTGGGGGTAGAGGCTAACAGAATAGTGAACAAATTATGTCATTGCACCTCCAATGTTTGAACTTTGAAGTTGAAAACCTGTTATTTCAGTAAGGTTGCATCATTAGCACTTGTAAGTTGTATCGCTGTATGTAATACGTGTTTAAGTAGTAAACCTGTTCTGCTACTTCCAGTTACTACATGCTATTCACAAATTTCTTGTTTCCTTGGATAGGTGTCCGTCAGGTAACTAGAGCACGTGAGTAACCAACCATGAAGCTTATCCTTTTTCTTAGGCATATTGAACTGTTGGTTGGTAATCGAGGTTGTAAAGCCGAAGCATACCAATTATCTGCACTCTCCGAGTCAAGCAGTAGCCCAGAAATTTGGTGTAGCTGGCTAGCTGCTCATTCAAAATGGATTTTAAGCCATGATTTTGTTTTGCGTACCATATTAAATATACTAAGCTTCCTACAATGAAATCCATTCTATTGGAACTTTGGAAGGACACGAGCCACTCTTCTGAAGACGAGGTAGAAGCCCCTGAATTTTGTGATCAGAACAATCTCAGTCGCCAGTGTATGGTTGAGATTGCCTCGACAAGCTTAAAAAGAGATGATTCCATTTTTCAATCAGATGAAGAACTTGCCAGTGTTCAGGTAAACTGCTGACTTCTATATGTAATCATCCATGCTTGTAATCTTGTAATATGCATTTTCTATTCACTGTAATTTTTTAGGTCAACTTTTGCTGTATGACATGAGACTCTTACAGATCTGAAATCTGAATGACTGTTTTCTGCCTGAAGGGAAGTAAGGTACGGGTTAAATCTGTCATTGATCGGGGCAATTTGTCAGACACTCTCAATCAGTATACCAGAGGAAAGGGAAAACAAATTGAGAACTGCCCGCAGTCTGCAATTTATAAACAGAGTACAAGACTAGATCCACTAACTGAAACTGTCAGATGGCCTACACACCATCCTTTGTATTTAAAAGAGAGGAATCCTTCCAAAGGTAATATTCTCAGTGATATGGAATAATTTGCTGACACTTTTTGTTTCTTCAGTACTTGTTACCATTTTGTTGTTCAATTTATACGTGAAATGCCTATTTTCTTCTCTAATTTATGTTATGTTCGTTTCATCCAGGGTTACCTGATTCAGTCTAGCCCCCTACCAATCACAAAATAATTCCAGCATACGAGTTTGCCTAAATCCCTATTAATGCACCCATATTAGCGAACTAGTATGTTGTGCAGATAGAAAATTAAAAATAGGGAAAAAAACCAGAAGTTCAATACTTCAATTTGGTGTTTGAACAGAGAATAGTGGTAGAAGAAGTAGAAAACACTAAGGAACATTACACATGATTATGATAAAGAAACTTTCCAATGGAAGATCAGATTGTAGTGACTAGTGAGTCCAGTTTAATGATATTCTTCTATTTTGTATATATGCTGTTACTCAGACACGCCGACACGTGTCGGCGTGTCGGACACGGCTATTTGGGGTGAATTTTCCTGTTTTGTGGTCTAAATTGAAGTGTCGAAGTGTCGTGTCGGACACCGACACGTGTCTGACACGCGACACGGCAATTAAGTGAAGTGTCGGAGTAACATAGCTGTTTAGGTTCTCTAATTTAATTGATCACATACAGCAACATTAATTCACGTGCCTCGAAAGTTCTGTCTATCTTGGGATAGGGCCATAGGGGGTGGGATGTACACATACAACCTTCCCCGTGTGTTGAAAAATAGGTTCATTCTGGACGATCCACAGTGAAAATTGTCTCGAATATTGCTTCGACTAACAACTACTTCACTATAACAAAAGTGAACAGTATACTGAACTCCTTTATTTTATCCAATCAAATTCAAAAGCTAAAGAATGGTGAATATGGCCCCATTGGGAAAGGAAGAATAATTTCATTAATCACACGAGTTAAGTTTTTTGTTACTTGCGAGTTACCATGGCTCATCTAAGACTTTAATCTTCAAAAGATGTACTACTTCCGGAATATTTCGTGAGGAACAGATTTTTTTTCGCGTGCTTCTTGTTTTACTTTAATGCTTATATGTGTTTCTTGCCTAAGGCAGTTTAAAATTTATTGACATCAATGAAGTCCACGAATGCATCTACTGGACTCTTGATGGTGTACCGTGTATATAAAAATGCCAAGGGTCTCTGATGTGTGATTGTTAGTTGCTGCAGGTGGAAGACGGTTAGCTGTGGCAGGATCATCTCATGTAGAGCCAATTAGAGGAGTGTTATGCCCTGTTAAGACAGACAAGGACTCAAATTCAGATAGTTCTGATGAGTTGCTTGATGAAACTGAAGCCATTGATTTTTCGTCAAAGGAGAAAGCCAACCACGTCAAAGACCCGAAAGATGAAATTTCAAAATCAAGACTTGAATTACCAGTAGGGGCAGTTATGCAACTCGATGAGACTAGACGTTCCATGGTTGAGCTTTTAGATCACCTTCAAGGAAATAATAGTACTTCTAAACCTTACCGCAAGTGCAAAACTGTTAGTACTAGGCCTTCAGTGAATATTTTATTATTAATGACTCTTGTATGAGTGATAACTTTGATTACATTTAATTTATAGGGTGCTAGGAGGAAAGAAAGGATTAGAAATCACCACCGTGTGAAGAAAAAAATGCCATTATCATTGAATGATGTAACGAGTGATGAAGACCCTGGGGAGCTTATGAATAGCGGGTCGTCAACAGAAAGTGAGGTATCTCTTTGTGATATATACTCCGTAATTATCTGTCAAGGGAACTATCTTATCTTTTGTAATTTTATAACATTCTGCCTTCTTTAATAGGACATTGTTCAAAATCCCAAACCTGGTATTGTTGGTTCAGAAAAGAAAACAATGGCTGATAAATTTCACGAAGCCTTTGGTTCTGCTCCAGCCATTGACAGCAGACCTTCTATGGCACCAAAACTCTCAAGGTGAAACACTCGAAGTAGATTAATCTAGATAGTTACTGCTCATATCAGTTACCTTCTTTATTGTTGTTATTACATGTGGCCGACTGTTATAGTTCAGGGCTATTTGGAAGATTGCAGCAAGTGATGCAATGGCAGAAGGAGCAAGACGCGGAATTCTTGAAGAAACAACAGACTGAAGTTTGGCCAAAAGGTTAAATATGATCCCCCCTCCATTCATTTGAATTTACCACATTTCCTTTTGGACCAAAGTTTCAGAAGCTTAATCATCTTAGTGGGCTAATTTCTACCTTACGTAGAAATGTGACTGGGAATCATCATACTCCAAATTTTGTTTAAATGTGCCACACTGCCACTTTAATAATTGCTTGGCCCTGTGGCCAGAAAAGCTCCGTAACCATGTTCTTGTCTTATTGAATTCAGATGAAGCAAGGTGCATTGATGTGAAGATATTGTCAAGATCCTTTGATGCAAAGCTTAATGTTTGCCTTTGCTCTTTACTAGAAAATGAAGAGGTTACGTCTTTCGACCTTAGTCTTTGTGCCCTTCCATAAAATGGTCTACATTATATCTCTTATAGAATCTTCTTCTGATATCTCCTTTTGTGTGTGTCTATCTCCGTTTCATTTGGTTTGGATGTTTAATTTCCTTTACCTCCCCTATCTCATGTTTTCTTGGATTCTTTCATACTTGCTTCATTTTGTCTTTCTCTGTAACCAGTTTCAGACTTGGTCCGGTCTTTATCATGAGAAGTTAAGGAAGTTTTCAACCTATGTTTTGTAATCGTGCTACATGCTGAGGAAACTGAAAGCCTATATGTATTTATTGCAGAGTTCAGTGCAAGATCCTCAACATGAAAGTTTCCAAAAGACATGGACGATCATCTTTAACGCTAGGATTTGTGGTGATGTTGACCTCGAAGTTGGGAACTTAATTCGTGTCCATCCACCGTGGTAAGCATACATGCCATTTGCCTTGCTTAAAGCCGTTAACAAATTTCTCCATAGCTTGCAGTCAATGCGACAATGAGCATAATCATGAAACCCATATCAAAAGACGCGGTCGACTCGTTATAGAACATATTCTTAAAAGGAATACGAAGACATGTTCTAACAATCTAACCTATGTTACTCTGATCGTTCATATTCTCTCGCATACCTTGAGACTTGGACATAATTATGACACTTGGTCACTCCATCTTAAGCTAAAACATCCGGATTTCACACTACATAGCCGAGTCTAACCCTTGGGCACATTCCCATGCCGGATACTTCTAAACGAGTCTGAGGAACATAATAGGGGTTCTAACTACTTAAATGTCTTACGGGTTTGCCTGGACAGACAGGTGACTATTACTCCTACAAGGGTAATGGAAGTCAACCAAGTGTAAATTGGTGGCAAGTGGAGGTGGTGAAAGGTGGAAAAAGTGATGGTGGGGGAACCATTGCCGCCATGTGGTGGTAATGCATTACTCTAGAGGAGAGGTTGGTAATACATTCCTCTCATATAGGAGTTTCCACCACCACTACCTCTTTCTACCTTCCACCACCACCACTCACCACAACGTTTTTTCAGTTAACCCTTGTTCTGGCCTCCATTACTCTACAAATAGTTCCCTCTCAATCCAAGCAAGTCCTACCTATTAAAGTGTTCGCTGGTTTGTTATTTTATAGTAACATCTTCCCTAATCTCAAAGCATTATCCATAACTTATTGCCTTGTTGCAAAGACCTCCCTCTTACTAATTAAAGACCTCAGAATATAAACTAAAACATAATTACTGAAGGACGTTGGAATATAACTTTTTTTTTTTTTGGGAAAAAATCACTTTTATTTTGACAGTTGTAGATTAGACTATATGCTCATAGCTTGCTTGGCTTCTATAATTTTTGTAACTGGTGACTCCTGAGTATTGACAGGAAAGAAGTACAAGTTCTGCGGTGTGGTGAGATCATCATTCTGGCAACGTACTTCTCTCAAATTTGATCTCTGTGCTCCAGGAATATAATGTAATTTACCCGTCTCTCTCTAAAAACGGCCAGATATTGGGTATAATGTCTATCTAAATGCTTGTTACCATAGAATTCAATTTGATGGTGATCAGTAGATGCTTTTGCTGTAGTATTTTACTCTTTGCCCGGAGTGATAGGAATGTGCATTGCAGACCAGGCCCGACATAACTTATTTTGTTAATAAACTGGCCCAATTTATGCAACGACCGGCTAAGATTCACTCGATTGCTTTTAACGTTACTTCTCTATCTCAATGGGATCGTCCGGGTTGCTCTATAGCTTGTCTGTGCATCACCATCTCGACTTGATGCTTATTACAATGTTGATTGGGCTTGTGGCAAAAACTCCTGTGTCCACCCTGCTGACATCACTTTTTTTGGGGTACTTTTTCGGGTCGCAACTCGCCATCTTGGGCCTCCAAGAAGCAGAGCGCACTTGCTCGTTTTTCCTTTGAAGATGAGTTCCATGCTATTGCTAGGTTGACATGCGATCGGTCCCTTTCGTCTGACCTTCACGTCTCCACACGGAACCCACCCATCATATGTATGGAGCGATAGTCTTAGTGCCAATTGCTACTCGGCTAAATCCGTGTTTCATTCGGCCACGAAACAATTTGTTTTAGCCGTTCATTTTGTCTGCTCACAGATTTAGTAACTACTATTTCGTGTTCAACACATTGCTGGAGATGATCAACAACAATTTCGTCTTCCTCTCTCTAAGATTGGTCTCGTCTTCATGTGGTCCTACGAGAGTGTGTAAATCATATTTCCAACTATAACTAATTAACTAACACAAATTATATTATGAGACTGTTATATGATGCGATCACATAAAAAGTAACCATTTTATGGTAAAAGTGTCACATTTAAACATAGAATGATCACTATTTATTATAAAGTGATTACTTTTTTTTTGTTTGCTCCGTATGACGGTCGTACATAATAACTACTGAGTAACTAAATGTGTTCTTTACTACTCCGTACTTATATCTTTTTGATATTTACTTATTTAAATCTATACTTCTAGAATTCCAATCAATTATAATTTATAGCATCTCTTATTATTTTTGTAGATAGGGGATTCATTGCACATTTTAGCTAGACTAGATCATATTTTCTTTGGTTCATAATTGTCAAAGCACGAATGATAACCATAAACATCAAATAAAATTATCCATCCATTTCACTCTTCTTAAAAGTTTTTTTTTGTTTTTTTTTTTAACAGGTTGAAAATTACCCCTTCCGTTTCAGTTATTTATTTGCTTATTCTATTTTGGGTGTCTCAGTCAATTATTTGTCTTTTTATAATAAAATTACTTTTTTTGGTCTTTGCATTAAAACTAAAGATAAACAAATGACAGAAATAGAAAGAATATTATTTTTATCAATCAATACTATATATTAAATCCAGAAACCAAGGGACTTTGATGTAATTAAAGAAAGTTATACAAATTAATTATACTATATAGTTTTAAATTACTAGCACCGTGTGATGGACCCGATTAAGGGATCTCAATGCAAATATTATATAGTTTGGGTTAAAATTAAATTGTATAGATGCTTGATAATTTTCCTAAACATTTGTAGACTAAAACATGGTTAATTTCCTTAAAATAAAATAATTAATTAAGATGGTCAATTTCTTTAAAATAAAATAAATAATTATATCAATTTTCCTAAATATTTATAGAAGACTAGAAGATGGTCAATTTTCTTAAAATAAAATAATTAATTAGTATAAACATGCACACTTATGGTATTAATTATTATTATTATAAAATTATATATTAAATTTAAAATTTATGTAATTTTATTATAATTTATAGTTTATTAGATGTAGATGGTAATTATTTAACATACAAATACAAAAATATATTATAAGTAGGTTATAACTAATTCAAGTTAGATTTCATAACATATAATATATTAATATTGCATGATTCTTAAAATTGCATTTCTAAGTAGTAAAAGTAGTTTCGTCAGTAAAGAAAAGAATTGTAATAACATTAGATATAGTTTTATGACACAAATAGGATTATACATCCAGTTGTACCATAAGCATGGTACATCCAAATATAAGAATTCGAGCTTACTTGTAATTTTTTCTGAGCTAATTTAAATTTCATGTTTTTAATGTGTAAATGAATGAACTCAATACTTTCTAATAAAGCTCATATTCTTTAATATAAAGCTCGGATACTTTGACACAAAGCTCAGGTTCTACACCGTACAACATATACATCTGGTTGTATAGTCCATGAATTGGTTTTATGATAGCAATCACTCATTTGAATAGTAAAAGTAACAATATTATCAGCGAGATTATTGAAAGTGGTAGAAACAATAACGAGAGTAGTGAAATAATCAATATTAATGCGGCAATAGTGAAAGTAACAATAATTATGGCGGGAGTAGTGAAATTATCAATATTAATGCGGCAATACTGACAGTAACAATAATTACGGCGGGAGTAGTGAAAGTAACCGTGATTACGGGCAAGTAGTAAAATGTTATTACTATTGTTTCATTAAAAAAAATATTAATAGCGAGAGTAGTGAATTTGTCTCAAAATTTATTTCATCGTAATTTTAGGATATGTCATTTAAAAATATATTAATGATAAATTTAAGGGTTATGCAACTTTAAGTAATTTTATTTAATGAAAAAAAAGAAGTAATGGTAAGTAGAGGTAGCCCGGGCAAAGCCGGACACCAATACTAGTTTCTTAAAATTTGGGTTCAAATCCGTGACAAAACCAATGATGCTTAAACACTTAATTTACTTGGACGGCACACTTGTACCACTTTCCCGAAAACGAGTTGATATCGTCGAGTCCTCCGTATCCCGTAACCGTATTAAGAAAACCATAAAGATTCTGGAAATTTGATCAAGTGGAAGTTTCTACGATAGACCCTTTCCCTTTAAACCGAGTTAAATATATCTCGCACGCCACTTGAACAGGACAACTATATAAAAAGTCAACTTCTTCCATACATCTTTAGTCTTTACCCAATTAATCTCTCCCTTAATCATCTCCTTGTTCTTATCCTTGCCTTTGTAGATCACAAAAAATTAACCAAACAATATGGGTGTCAAAACCTTGGAATTAACTCTAATTTCTGCAAAAGATCTCAAAAATGTCAATCTGATTGGCAAGATGGATGTATATGTCGTTGTTCACTTATCTGATCAACCTAAATCCAAGCAGAAAACCCCGGTTCACCAAGACGGAGGTACGCACCCGTCTTGGAATTATACCATGAGGTTTGCTGTCGATGAGGCTGACGCTGCGAAACCCGGAAAGTTTGTTGTGTTTCAGCTGAAACATGAACATACTTTTGGGGCTGATAAGGATTTGGGTGAAGTTATGGTTCCTGTTAGGGAATTATTTGACAGTGTTGGTAAAGATCCTACTGCTCCTCAGTTTCTTACTTATCAGGTTAAGACGTCCTCCGGGAAGGCGAAAGGAGAATTGAAATTCTCGTTTAAGTTTATTGATGTGGCTCAGAATGCAGGTTATGGTGCAGGGGGATATAATCCTGGACAGTCCTGCAGCAGCAGTGCAGGCGGGTCGAATCCTAATCTGAATCCGTATCCCCCTGCTGCAGGGTATCCACCGCCTTCTGCAGGCGCATACCCACCCCCGGGGCAGGCGCCATACCCGCCCCCAGGACATGCGCCTGCAGGGTACCCGATGCCACAACAGGCACCTATGGGGTATCCTCCCCAGTCGCAAGGGCAGCCTGGGGTACCCTACGCGGCACCACAAGGGTATCCTCCTGCTGGGTATGGGTACCCTCCCCAGGGTCCTGGCGGGTATGGGTATCCTCCTCAGGGTCCTGGCGGGTATGGGTATCCTCCCCAACAATATCCTCCTGCAGGGTATGGCAGTTCACAGAAACCACAGAAGCCTAAGAAAAACAAGAACGGTGGTTTTGGAATGGGGATGGGAGCTGGACTACTAGGAGGAGCAATTGGTGGGCTTGTTCTCGGAGAGGTCATTGAGGATTCATTTGACGGCGGTTTTGATGATGGCGGCTTTGATTTCTGAAGTTAGATCCTCCAGTTTCCGTGAATCAATCCTAACATTTGTGGGTTTATTTGTTTATTTATTTATTAGTGTGGATGTTTTCTTTTGTTGTTTCTGGGTGTTTGCTTTAGATATTGTTATGGATCTAGAATTTGTTGAATGTATAAGAAAGACGGTTGTTGCTCTGCTGACTGATTGATCTGTAATCGAATAGCTTTCGCTAAAACTGCTTACTTGGTTTGTACCTTGTGTTTTTTCGTGTCTTTCGAAAATCCATTATCGTCCTCTGATGAGTACCAGATGTCCAGATCGACAAGAGACTACATGGCTCGGAAACTAAACCGAATTGTTTCAACAGGTTATCAACAGATTATATGCATTTGATGGTTTGCTTTTACCGTTAATCGCAACTCTGTAATCTGTATATACTTATTTACTTATGTAAAACTGTTTTAACATATTTTTTTCTACGGTTAATCGCAAAGCGTCCATACGTAATTTAATTAACTGTATGATTTGTTTTGATGATGGCAAATCTTAACTTTTGATTTTTCATCATGTGTTTGAATTTGTGCTAATGACAGGAGTTTGTTTGTTACAACTTCTTCCTCCATTTGTTACAGACCGTTCATCGCGTTTTGTTTGCTTATTTGTGGTTAATACTATGATTTGCTACGCTTATTTCACGTTCATAAATTGATTAATTTGATTTCATTAGAAGACAAAGAAATTACTACACAAGCAACAATGATTCCGAGAAAAGGATAAGAATTAACAAACCATATTACTATTCAAATATCCTTTCTTTTTGGCAACGTTAAAAAGATAACAATTTGTAGATACTCGTAGGTGGCAAGTCTGACTTCACCCAAGTGATTCGACCAAACTCGACCTGATAGGACCCAAAAATTTTGCAACCCGAAGCCGACCCGTAACCCGATGCAACCCGATGATCAGTGACCCAAACCAGACCCGATCCAATACTAACTCGACTCGATATTGACCCGATTAAATTGATGACCCGACAAATATTGAGCTTAATATTGATCAAAATGAAAGTGATTTTGTGTTTAGATTGATACGTTTGACTTGATAATGAAGTAATTAAACCAAATAATTGTTAAAAACTAAATTTAGTGATAAAAAATTGAATTAATGCGATGAAGTAACCGAACCTGATAATGACCCGACCTAACCCGATACATCGCTTGACCCGAAATGATCCGACCCGATGTTGACCCGAATCCAACTCGATATGACCCGACCCCACCCAAACCCAATTCGACTGACCCGATTGCCACCTACTCGTTTCTATTAGGCTCTTGTCCAATACCCAATCATAATAGGACATTACTCTATGAGAGGATTAAAAATCGACTGGTGAATTCAATGCCAGCTCGGTTTATGATTTTATTCGAATTAAATTGATTAATTTGACTTGATTTCAAAATGTTTTTTTATCTTTAATTTATTTTAGAATTAATTTAATTTATTTTAAAATTAATTTAAAGTTTATTCGGGTAATTTATGAAAGAATGAAAAGTCCAAAGAAAATTGATGTAGTCATCGAGAAGTAATAAATAAAAACAATGTCCACTAGAACTTGGAACTGGAGATGTCCAAAGGTCAGCATGAACGATATCAAACGGCATAAAATTGCGATAAATAGATGGATTAAATGGTTGTTTGATATGTTTACCCAAAGAACAAGAATGACAAATTGTTTTCTGAGAACTAGAATTACAATTAATCAATTTATTGAAAAGCAAAGTATTGAAAATAGGGACTCCGGGATGGCCAAGGCGATCATGCCACAACGATGACTCGATAGCAGCAAAAAACGAATCAGAAACAGGAAACATGGTCGTGGTGTTGGTCGTGATAGGATATAACGCACGCCAACTCTCACACCTCATTAGAGGTGTCCCCGTCATGTAATCCTTCATACAAAAACCAAAAGGGTCAAATTCGACAGAAACGGAGTTATCAGTGGTGAATTTTCTTACTGAGACAAGATTTTTGACGATTTTAAGTGCATGTAAAACATTGTTTAAGACAAGGTTAGGGGACGACTTAAGGAGGGCAGTATTACTAGTACCAATAATCGGGATTGACTGACCATTTCCGAATAGAATACCATTATTAACGCTTGAATTAACATAAGATGAGAGCTTACCTCCATCCGATGTAATGTGAGATGTGGCGCCTATGTCCATGAACCAACGGGGATCCGGAGACTGCAACCCGAGAGTGTACATAGCCTGCACAATGTTCGTTTGAGATGGAGGTGATTCTGCCGTGTATGCCTGTGGACGAGGAGCTGCCACAGGACGCATAGGACGAGACCATGGCGTTGATGGATACAGACACGGAGGGTACCCCCATGGAGAGGGTGTCCACGGCCATGACCCGTAACCGCCATACTGAGGCGGCCACGCAGCAGCAGTGTAACACCCCAATACACCAAGGTGTCTTACCAAGACCACCTAGAGCATGAGAATGCTACCATCTCGATTACCCGAGGCATAATACTCAAAGTAGACCATCAAGAAACGTACTTTAAGTAATTAAGTTTAAACGTGCGTACATCAAAATCAACTGAAAAGTAAAGTACAATGTCACAAAACCAAAATCCAACTAATGACAAAACAGCGGAAGACTACGACTCTGATTCGTGGTGACTCTATCCCTAGCTAGATCCCGCGCGTATCCAAGATATACCCGCTAAACAACTGCTCATCATCCCCGAATAGATCACCACAGTTTTTAAAACATTTAAACGAGGTCAATTACTGCATAAACAAAATAAGCCAATACAACAGTCAATTACTCAATCACATTTCTCTAACTCCATCTCCACACCAATCATCTGACTATACACTAAAGTGTGTAGCCCTGCCAGAATATTCATCGCAACAGATATTCCTCGCCGCCAGTGGGGGACCGCAGCCTTTCCCACCTAAGCCCCGCTCATCTCCATCAAGCGAATAACTCATGTCCATTAATGTGCACATCCCCCTTGTGACGGGAACCACAAGGGGCGAATCAAGGGCGTGAAACCACTCCCATAAGTGACTCCACTCAGCCGAGGGCGCACCTCGCGAACCACAGACAAACAACAACCAACCACATAAAATATCACTGTAAAACAATGCCAATACCAATTAGCGATACAACCAACATGCCAATCAATCAAACAAACCATCTTATAATATTTACACAGTCATAATATAAATTGGGTTACATTAACAATTTTTCATGAACGAGCCGAGCTGATATAGGTTTCGTTATAAATAGTACTAGCAAAATATTTTTTATAAATCAGAAAAAAAAATTAATTTTTAAGAATTTAAGTATATATGAACTTATTTTTATTTTAAAATGGAAAAAATAATGTTATTGTAAGTATTATTGTTTTTATATAAAATTTATATATAAATGATACTTGCAGATATTTCATATAAATCCGAAAAAATTGCAAATTTATAAGTATCTATGAACTAATGCTTTTTTGAAAATGCAAAATATTTTATAAATTAGGAAAAAAAAATTATGTTTTTAATTATAATGTTTAATGTTTATACAATGTTATGAATTTGCATGTGAAAGCGAAGTAGAACCGGCCTGTGTCAATTTTTTTTAGTTATAATTTATTATTTTTTAATTTATTTAAAGTTCTATATTGATTTTGTTGAATTTAGGTAAATTGCAACATTTTATGGAAATTGTAACATTTTAATGTATGCTTTAACATATCAATAGCTATAGAAATTTCAGAAGGTCTCATGAGAGACCGTCTCTCACTAATTTAATAAGAGACATAGTAGGGAAAAAAACAAATTCAGTGGGTCCCTCACCCCATCATGTGAGATGTATCTCAATAACGCTATTGAGAGACCGTCTCTCCGAAATTTTTGTGTAGAAATTTAGGGTACTTCCTCCGTTCTAGTCATTAGTTTATACTTCCTTTATTACACCCTCATAAAATAAAGAAAGTGTCAAAATATGACCGGAACGGAGGGAGTAATTGTTAAAGCTCCTCCAAAATAGGAACACACACAATGGAATCATGAAATTAAATAAAATGCAAAAATGAACGTGGAGTCCCCACTAAAGATAAAAATTGTTTAACTCCCTATTTTTTAGGAGCCAATGGTATAGATAGAGGATTTTTATTGTCTTACTTTATATTTTGGAAATGATTTAAGAAATACTTCGTAGTACTAAAATAATAAATTTACCCCTTTAATTAAAGAGAATGATGTGGACATTGTCATTTTGATGGGAGGAAAGTCAAAAGATTATGGACGATATTTGTAGGTCACTTGTTTATCACTATATTTGAAAAAGAAACATTTAACTTGGAATAATTTTTGAGTAAAAGAGATAATAATAGTATAATACTCGTATCATACTCTTTCCGTTGAGATGATCAATTACTTGTATTTAGTTAATCAACTTTTTTTTTGTGTTCATAACCTTATATTTGGCGCATATCTTTTCCATGATAAATTTGCCCGTTTACATCCGAAATTATAAGAGCAAGTCCAATGATTTAGTATAGAAACTTGCTTGTAATTTTTTAAAATTGCAAGCTAGTGGCTAAACCACATTGGAGATGGTCATTTAAGATGGCTTGGTTTAAACAACTAGCCTCATAAATGTAATAGCTTAAAATGACCTACAACTTAAAATCAACGAATAGGAAAATTAGTTACATATTTTAATTAATTAAATAAAACTTATGAAAGCTAGCTAAACCATTGGAATAATATGGTAGCTTAAAATGGTTGTGACTTAAATTGTGATGTGGATTTGTCAAGCTAGTAGCAAGTAGCCTACCATTGGACTTGCTCAAACTCTTGATAAGCTTAAGTAATTAACCCCTTAAGTTTTGATTAGAGTAAATTAGTTTCATAACCTTCCTTCAAAGTGCAATAAACTTCTGCCTATAAATTTAAATGATAATATATTTCATATAATTTATAAGAAAATATTTTTTCAATTTTATTCACAAAATATCTTAATTGCCCTTACCTTCTTTACCTAACTGCTCACCCTCACCCGTATAAGGGTATAACCATAGCCCTTCATGAATCATGAGTCTTAGGCCTCTTTGAATGTTGTATTCCATGAAAAAAAAAAGGTTTTCGGCTTGAACATACTTCTTATTACAATCCTTTGCAAAATTAGATTTAAAGCCTTGAAATGAATCTAATAGGTCACAAGCTTGTGACGGGTCAAATATCACCCACATGGGCAGATAAAACAAAAAGTAGAATGCATAGGGAATCGCAAATGACTTGTCTTTATCCTTTTATATAGGTTTTATTTGACCCGTCACAAGCTTGTGACGGATATCGGTCGTCACAAGTGAGAATTTGTGAAATGAATCAAAAGGATTTTTCTTGATCTCACGAAAAGTTGCCACGAATCTCATGTGACTAAAGATAAACTTAGGGAAAGAGAAATGATAATTGACAATCAATAATTTATGGTGGGATAATTTATGTACATAAACAATTTAATAGATTGTGATTTTAATGAACATGTAAGAATAAGAAAGTCAACATAGTTAGCTTTGCATTGTTTGTATATAATACTTGTACATCTGTGTAATTATTGGACACAATTTATGCAATAAAAATTCTAAACTTTATTTACTTCTCTCTCTAAAATATTCTCTCTCTAATCAGTTACAAACTTCTTCTTCTTCAAGCTTTGATTAATCTTCATCAATGGAAGATTTTATCACCATAAAATCTTTCATGGTATCAGAGTCAGGTTGAGTCCTGTCTCTTTTACCTCTGGATTTTTTCTATGCTTCCGCGTTTTCCTTCTTCCTTTTTTTCGTCGATCAAGTTTCACACAAAAACCCTAAAAATTAGTTCGTCATTTTCCATTTGATTTTCGTTTCGATTTCCTCACGAATCAATCACAAAATCTTTTTCATCTATTTTCCGCACTTAATTCGCAATTTTTAGTCTCAAAATCAAGTTCGAATCTTTTTCCCCAATTTCTAGGGTTCTTCGTTGATTTTTCGTAAATTGTTACGATTTCTTCACAGTGCCTACAGAAACAACAATATCTCCTAATAGTCCTTTCTATGTTAGTAATACCGACATTCTTGCTACAAAATTGGTGACTAAACCTTTCGACGACACTGGTTTTAATGGTTGGAAGCGAGGTATGACGATCGCGCTTTCAGCGAAGAATAAATTAGGTTTTGTTGATGGATCTCTACCGAAGCCTGCATGGCTGCATCTACGCACGAGAATTCTAAGGCATGGCAACAGTGTAATGATCAAGTTTTCACATGGATTCTTAATTCTCTTTCTCAAGAAATCGCAGCTTCCGTCCTTTATTCCGCGACGACAAAGATAGCGTGGAATGAACTTGAAGGCAAATATGGACAATCGAATGGAGTGCAGTTATATGGTACACAGAAGACATTGAATGACTTTGGTCAAGGTAATGATAGTATTTCTAGTTATTTCACAAAAATGAAGTCAATTTGGGATGAGATTGATGTTATGGGACTCAATCCTACTTGTTTTTGTTCTTGTACATGCAGTACAACTCTAAAACGCATGAAGTTTCAAGAAGATCAGCGTATTGTTAAGTTCTTAATGGGTCTCAATGATTCTTACAATGTTATTCGAGGTACTATTCTAATGCAGAATCCCCTTCCTTCTTTGGCTGTTGTGTATAATCTGCTTGTGCAAGAGGAAAGGCAGCGCGAAATTCACCATCAGGGGGAGTTTCAGACTGATTCTGCATCTTTACATGCTCGAAATTCAAAACCTTTCTACCCCTAGCAACTTCCTCCAGGCTAGGGACACTATGCTTCAAACCAAGGCAAATTTTCTCCAAATCAAGGACAATATACCCCCAATCAGCAGTACAATTCCAATTCCAGTGGGAAGGCAGAGTTCAAAGAAAGCAATGATGGAAATGAAATAAAGTGGTGCAATTACTGCAAGAAACCAGGAAACACAATCAATATCTGTAAAAGATTAGAGTACAACAACAAAAAAAATATTTGCGAATGCTGCTAAAGGCCTTGATTTTGGTCAAGGAACTGAGTTTGCTGGTTCGTCTTCTCTCCAGAATCCTGCTGATATTACTCCAGGAATGTACAATCAATTGCATCATGCTATGCAACATAGCCAACCCACGGATAACACGGCTGCTTATGCCAATTTCGCTGGTAATATTTCTTACTCTAATATGTATTCTACTTGTTTTAGTTCATGTATTCTAAATTCAGGTGCAAGTGATCATATGTGTGGAAATAAGAATCTGTTCTCCATCCATAAAACTGCTCCCCTTCCTTATTCCATTTCCTTGCCTAATGGTGAACATACTATAATTAATGCCAAGGTGAGGTTCCCATTTCATCTGATATTGTCCTGTAAAATGTCTTATATGTTCCTTTTTTCCGATTTAATCTCTTGTCCATTTCCAGACGGTCAAAACAATGGAACAAAACCATCAGCTTCACCCCTGAATTTTGTTGTTTACAGGGCTCTTCTATGAAGATATCTCTAATTCTTGGTAAACAACACAAGAATCTCTACTTCCTCAAGAGCAATTCCCTTACTACTACTATGTTTTCTTCTTCAAATTCTGTATTTTTTTCCGATTCTGCTGAAATATGGCATTCTAGATTAGGCCATCTCCCATTGTATAAACTCAAAAATTTCCCTTTTTGTAAGATTTATGCAATAAATGAAAATAAGATTCATACTTGTTCTATTCGTGCTAAAGCTAGACAGCATAGATTTTCATTTCCTGATAGTCATATTCAAACCACCAAACCATTCCAATTGATTCACATTGATCTTTGGGGACCATACCACATTCAAACTTACAATGTTATAAATATTTTATCACCATTGTAGATAACTCTAACAGAACCACTTGGACACACCTCATGACTTGTAAAAGCAATGCTTTCAGTTTTATACAAAATTTTCTCATCTTTGCCAAGACTCAATTGAATGACACTGTCCAAACAATAAAATCTGACAATGCTCTTGAACTAGGGTCAAGTAACTTTGGCCAAGACTTTCTTTCACAAAATGGAATCATTCATCAAACCTCTCGTTTTCACACCCCACAACAAAATGATGTTGTGGAAAGAAAACATAAACATCTCCTTGAAACAGCTAGAGCTTTAATTTTTCAATCCAATTTACCTAAAAAGTATGGGGGGGGGGGGGTGGTGGTTTGCGGAAGTGTGTTCTCACAGCCACTTACATCATTAACAGGCTCCCTACAAATATTCTCAATAACAAAAGTCCATATGAACTCCTTTTTCAGAAAACACCAAACCTGTCACACATGAGATCCTTTGGTTGTCTTTGTTATGCTACTACACCTAAACCAGGCAGAGACAAATTTGCCCCAAGAGCCATTCCTTCCGTATTCCTAGGATACCCATTTGGTAAAAAGGCATACAAAATTCTTGACCTTGAAACTAAATCCATTGTTATCTCAAGAGATATAGTGTTCCATGAAAATATTTTCCCCTACATTAAGGATGTTGCAGTGAGTGTCCTCCACAATAGTGCGTCTACACACTAAATCTCGTACAAGGAATATCAGGGATTTATATTATGTATATTTGTCAGTTGGTCAATGTTAATCGGCAATGATTGGCTGACTAGAGTTTGACATTACTGTCATGTGATGTCGGTGATCAGCTGATCCCTTTAGGTCACACCTATAGGATGATGCCCAAATGGATAGACTAATTATTTATATAAGATATAGTATAATTAGTATCTTGTATATATTGACTTTTATTAAGTCAAGTGAATTTATTTTTGATGACGAGTTACGAACTCTGGGCGATGGGATTTATTATTTAATTATATGATAATTAATTAATAAATATTAATTATAAGTTATTAATTAATAGTTAATTAATTAATTTTATACAATGTGTGTGTATGTTTTGAGGCGGAGGTAATTAGCTATTTAATTTTACAAGAGGTTGTAAAATTAGCTAATCAAGGTCCATAAGACACATTTTATATTGATAAAATGGTCTAATAATTACTTAATAGTTAAGTGGTCATTAGTTGTTAATTTATATTATTTAAATGTTAAATAATCAAATTAATATTTAATTATATAAGATAATTAAATATAAGACTTATAAGGATTTGTGGGACAAATATCGGAAATAGATATGGACCCAAAATAGGTTCACTTGGACCGGTTTCTAGAAGGTCAAGTTTGACCTCTATGTGTCAAGTTTGTTGGCTCATGGCACATATGATGTTCCTATGAATTGTTTACATTTGAACATCTATAAATACCTCACTTTACCGCACATACAAATGATGAATTTTTGAGACCAAATATCCTCTAAAACAACTACCTTGGCCGACCTATATAGAGAAAAAAAGGTCTTATTTTATTCATCTTTTTCTCATCAAAAACTTGATCAAATTGTTGATCATCTAATCAAAATAATTCAAAAACAATAATATACATCAAATATTATTAGAGTAATAATATTTATAGTAGTATACAAGGTTAATTACTAATATTATCTAGTTAGTAATATTAGTAGTTTTTTTGGGCTAATCTTGGGTGCCACCAAGAGGAGGTTTCCTACCATGGAAACTTGAAAATTGGAGGATCAACCTTGTTATTTTAGCTCAAGAACAACACAAGGAAGGAGTCCTTGTATTGTGCCCAATTTTCCTTTAAATCAATGTAAGGAAAATTCTATCTTTATCATTTATAAGCCATCTTATAATCATGCATGTAACTAGATCCATTTAAACTAAATTAACAAGTAATTTTGTTACTAATTAGAGATGTCTAATCAGGATTCTAGCACCTTCAAGTGGTATCAGAGCTTTGTTGTTGCATGCATGTCGATTTTCGATTATTTTATCGAGTTATAAGATGACTTTATAAAATCGAAAAATTTGTGTATTAATGAGTAAGGAACAAAATTTTTTTGTTGCATGCATAAATACTTACCTAAAAATGTTTTTTTGGTTATTTTTGGTTAATTATGGAACTTTGTTGCTAATTATTTCATTATTTTGACTAAAAATGACTTAATATGCATGAAAATGGTCAAAAGTTAACTAAAAAATTAGTTTCATATTAAATACGGCCATGAAATTTTAGTATATTCATACATGCATGAATTACTTAGAGTAAGTGAAAATTTGAAAATTAATTTGATTAATTTTGCATGATTATTGATTTTTAATAGTTAAATATCAATAAAATATGATTATAATAGTTAAAAATCATTAAAATGAATTTTATGGCATGAGAAATTTATCTAAGGTTAATTTCATGTTTTATACATTGGATGTCAATTTAGAAAATTAATTTGATTAATTTTTGCATGTTTTTTTGGTTTTTATGTGATAAAAGCGAGAAAATGCAACCATATTTTTCTCAAATTTTAATCGAACTTTTTGGGTAAAAGTTTTTACATTTTTAGGTTCTGGAAAATATTCCATAATATTAAAAATTTTTAGTTAACAATTTTTCGAAATTTTGTATTTAATTTGGAATTAATACATTAAAAATTGCGAAAACCAGGTTTAAATTGCGTATTTGATAGAAAATAAATTTTTGAACAAAATTTTAGAAATTTTGAGTTCTTGGAATTGTTACAGAATAAACAAAAAAAAAATTTCAAAAAAATTCATAATTATGTATATTTATTTGGATTTATTTCATAAAAGTTATGATTAAATAAGTTTTAATTAGCAATAATTCATAAAACGTTATGAGATCATCATGAAATTAGTGAAGACTAATTTTTGAGTCCCAAAATAGGTTGGGAAGTTATTTTCTGCTTAAATTTGATTTAAGTACTAATTTGTGATTTATAATGGTTAAAAATTGCTTTATTAACCAAAATTTCGAGCTTTATATCAAAATGATGGTTTATAGGGCGATTTGGAATTTTAGGGCATGTTTAAATTTTATTTTTATTCTGCATATTTTAGATGAATGTAATTTAAATTTATGTAATTTATTAATGTAATTTGTCTAGTATGGCCTATTAGTTTAATTGGTATTACCCGTAATGTAAGGGAATACCAATTTGTTTTGCAATTAAATGCAATTTTGCATCACCGTTTTGTAATATTAACAGATTTATTTTAATTTTGATTTTAAAAATGTATAGGAATTACTATGTAATTCATTTTATACTTGTAATTATTTATTACGAAGACCGACGGAGTCCTAAAGACGGAGACTTTGGGAAAGGAGTTTTGATGAAGACCGGAGTTTCCAAAAGACCAAGCTCTATTGGAAAGCGTTCCAATGAAGTTCAAGGGACCATGGAGTTGGTTTCCGAAGTTGTAATAGTTAATTAGATAACTAGATTAGGAGGCCATACTAGAATAATGTGTTTTTTTACTTTTATATGCATTCATGCCAAATTGCCATTACATGCATTTTTATTTGTTTTCGACTATTATCAATTAAAATTATCGAGAATTCGCCGTTTTAGTTCATTTAAAGGGAAATGATAATAAGGCAAGATCTCTCACATTGTTTAAATATTGAGACTAGCCCTTCCAATTAGTAACACCTATGAATCCCTTCTTCATTAGGGGGCAGGTACAACTCACTGTGGTGTTTCCTTTATACGTTGGGTAAGTAGAGTGATAAATGTTATTACACGTAAAAGTTGGTTAGACTCAACGGAATTGCAAGATTGGTATGTCTAGCTTCACCGGGCCCAGGTTTTGTGTTCCGGTGCTAGGAGATGGATTTACTTAAAATCTGTCGGCCGACAGTTCTAGGAGTAGAATCAGTCAAGGAGTTGACTCACCGAATTTATTTAGATCTTGTATGTCTGGCGTCACTGGGCCGAGATTTATTTAGAGACGGATCTCGAAATCATTTATATAATTTAGGTGAGAGATCATTATATAAATATTAATTTCTTTAACTTGTTGAAATTGTTTCTCGAGTATTTTACACGATAAATATTAATATTTCCTTTTTACCGTTTTTATATTTTTTATCGCGCAATGACATTAAATGACGATTAATCCGTTTCTCATAATTCACAACCGCGTTTGTCCTTGGGAAAAGTTTCCTTGAAATATAATATTTATCATAATCGGGAGGATAATCTCCATAAAGACATTAAGGCATACAAAACGATGCGAAATTTAGTTGAAACTCATTCACCCAAATCTTATAATTGTGCAACAAATGTTGCTAGATCCTCTTGTGAAGAGAATAATGCACAAATAAGTGGTAGTTTTGGGAAACATATCTTAAGTGTTAAGGATAAGACGAGGTTCAAAAGAAATTACCTTGAATATTTGGACGATAAAGTAGTTGAACGTGTGACGTTAGCAAGCTCTTTTTCTTCCAATATTTATATGATAGACATAAACTATGCTAGTACCACAACATGGGTATTTGATAATGGTTGCGGATCACACCTTTGTAATTGATGCGTGCCTTTTATATGATGTTTTACATCCCATTTTACACGCATTTCAGAGCTCATTCATGTAGTTTATGCTACATTTCTCCCTATTTCCGTCTACTTCCGTATTTTTGTACATTATTGCAGAAATGTGAAGAATCCAGCGGAAATCGAGCTAAATCCGTCCCCGAGTATCCTGCGTTGCATTTGACGTGAAGTATTTGCTTAAGGAACGAGCTTGGTGCGCATTTCAAGGCCCAAAGGACAAATCCACGAGTTTATAAGAGGCAAGTAGCAGCTCAAGCAGTCGATCGACCACTACCTTCAGTCGATCGACCAACTTGCGGGATCCAGAAGCTACTGTTTGCTGAAGACCAGTGGATCGACCAGTCCTAGCAGTCGATCGACCCAATTGCTGTTCCAGACGAGAATTAAAAGACTGAGGAAACGCAAGCCCATTGAGTTTCTAGGTTTTAGGAATAATGTTACGTTATTTGCTATATAACGTAACCTGGAATACCTAGTTTACAGTTCAGTTTTTAATCAAGTTTTACACAGTAACTTTCGGATTATTTTGCATAATTAGGGTTTGGATTATTGTTGAGCACTGGATTTTTAGTTCTTATTCCTAATATTTCCTCTGCAAACTCGGTATTCTTCTGCCCTATTTTTAGTTCATCTTTATTTCATCAATAGTATAGAATTGCTGAGTAGATTCCCGCAACCGTTATCATCGTTTATGTTAATTGTTTGTTCTACTGTTTTAAGCATGAATTCCTCTGTTTACTTTATTAGTTTTATTATTGTTATCATCATTAGCATGAGTGGCTAATTAGTTTGTGCTAGGATGTAGGCGAATTATAGCATAGGCGGCATTAGATTAAACATGGCCTGATTCGCGTGTCAGTCGACCGACTGACATTCTTGGTCGATCGACTGACCTCGTGGGGTTTTATATTCGTTTTAATTGTTTTAATGTTGTATTTAACGAATCGAATGCATGCGACCAGTTAGATACTTAATTTATGACTGACCCATTAGATCGAAAGATAGGGGAAGTTGTTAGACCCTCAATTAAATCGACTAGACTGTGATGAGATCGAAAGATAGGTATAGTTTAGACCGTTAGTCACTTTTCAGAACGAAAGTTTGTATTAGTGATATTAGGGACCTTTAGCGAGATCGAAAGATGCTATCTGTTAAGAGTGGACCGAGAGGACCTCTTGTTTCCCGCCTCACTTGTGTTCGATTTGGACCTGTTTAGTATGTTGCCGCCGAAGCTATGATGAACCGACCATCCTAGTACCCCTTCTTTATTTGTTAAATCCGTCTTTTAGTTTTTTTGTCTTTATTTACTCTTAGCTATAGACCAAATCAATTCAACCCCCACAATCGTTACCTTAGACTTTTATTAGACAGCTAGAAATTACGTCTGCCTCCTTGTGGTTCGACCCTGTTACCACTAGCCTAGGTTAGTCTTAATAGGAAATATAAATTTTATCTTTGGTACTCACAACGACGGGTATCAAATTTTGGCGCCGTTGCCGGGGAGGCAATAGTTCTAATTTTTAGCTGTTTTAATTTTAGTCTTTCTTAGTTTAAGGGACTTCTGTTCCTTAAACTTTTCTTATATTCTTTTTGTAGTTTCTTCTTATGCGCAGGTCACAGGGTGGTGAACTAGTACCATTCGATCCTGAGATAGAGAAATCTTTACGCGAGTTGAGACGATCACAAAGGGTATTACCGACAGAGGAAGAGCTGTGTACTCTGTCAAGCTATTACGAGAACGAGGTTTTCGAGGAAGATCGACCTTCTTCACCCGTTTCCACCTCTTCAGCCGAGACAGTTACTTCTCCAGAAATTCCAGTCATGGCCGAGGAAGCAAGTATAGCTAGTCATTCTGAGCCGACAACTGAAAACTTATATAAGGGGTTCGAATTACCAGGAGATGCCAGGAAGTTCGAACCAAAGCCTTCATACATTAATATGGTTGAGAGAAACCGATTCGGGGAGCGCAAATGAAGATGCACTAAGCATATGGAGACCTTTATTGACTCACTGCTTTGTTCCATACCCCCACCACCGGTGGCGTGACCCAAGACCAGATCAAGGAGACCATGTTCCTCTTCTCCCTTCGTGATCTTTGCAAGGAAGTGGTATAGAGATCTGGACCGAACCGTTCATGGGATCACCGACTGGAATTCCTTGGCATTGGCATTCTACAAGAAGTACTTTTCTGCTTCAAAGACGATTGCTATTAGAGCCCAAATCACGAGTTTCAAACAAGGGCCAGATGATAATTTCCACGAGGCATGGGTCCGATTTAAAAAGCTGGTGCGAACCATACCGCACCATGGGTTCGAAAAATGGAGCTTGTGCAATCATTTCTATAATGGGCTGTACGACGATCGAGAGCCATTTTGGATGCGACCATGGCCGATTCTTTGAGAACTTGGGAGCAACCAAGGGGTGGAAAATCATTGACGATCTAGCCACCCACAAGGCTGAGTATGGTAATTCTAGAGGGAACCAGAGGAGAGCTGCTGAATCTTCCTCTGTTGCTGCGCTTGAAGCTCTTACTACGAGATTTGACAAGTATGAACTAGGAGGAGCTTCAAAGGGGGGTATTTACCAAGTAAATCTTTGTGTCGACGGTCCTTTCGTCTGCGAAAGGTGTGGAGCTGAGGGACACGTTTCGAAGAACTGCCCTAGTCCTTTTGAGTCTTGTGCTGCCTTTCAACACTATAGGCAGACAAACACCTACTATGAGCCGAATACCCATCCAAACTTGAGTTGGAGGAGCCAAAATGTCTTGAATCCGACTCAACCTCCGCCACAGCAGCAGCCACCTTATGTGCCCCCTCATCAAAAGCAACAACAATATCAGAAACCTCCATATGTGACGCAGCAGCAACAATCGCAGAATTCTGAATTTTCCGAGCTTAAGAACTTGTTGCTGAAGGAGTCCCAAGCTAGAGAGGCCGGGATGAAGTTGCTAGAAAGCCAAATTGCTCAATTGGCTAGCAAAAGTAACACTCGAGCTCCGGGACACCTACCGACTCAAACCGACCAAAAGGAGACCTTAAATGCCATCACTTTGAGGAGTGGGTCCACCCTTGACGGTCCTGCCATGGTCGAGGATGCTGTTGAAAAAGATGAATCGGAAACAAGTCAAAAGAAAGCTTCAACGAATAAATCAAAGAAACAGGCGTCTACCAGGTATATCAGTCGATTGACTGATACACCCGTCGATCGATCGATATGCGGTTTCTGAGGAGCTTCGAATCTGTGCACCTTGGTCGATCGACTGAGGATAGTGGTCGATCGACCAAGATTACTGCTGATAGCGAGATTGTTCGTCCTCCGATGCCCGACAATTTGAGAGACTATTTGTTTCGGGGTTCGACAGTCCCGAAGACATTAGGACAAGACCTGAGTGCTGATGGGTCAGTCCCGGCTCCGAAGTTCGATCCGATGACGGTCAATGGCTCACATTTGCGACGGTCTGAAGAGGGGTCAAGCTTCAACAAGGAGAAGGTGATGGACTTTCAACCTAAGTCCACGGATACCGGCACGCGCGATTTAGAGGAGAGGGCCAAGGTACTTCTTACAGCCCCATATCCAGAGAGACTCGTGCCGACGAAGGAACAGGTATCTTTTAGTAAATTTGAAAAAGTTATTCGTATTCTGAATGTACAAGTTCCTTTTCTCGAGTTGGTCAATCAAGTGCCTGCATATACTAAATTCATGAAACAATTATTGTCAAAGAAAAAGTCACTTGAAACAGTGCACACTGTAGCACTCACTGAGGAGTCATGCTCCTATTTACCTCACACTGCACCCCCTAAGCTAGAAGACCGGGAAGTTTTTTACGTTCGTGTAATATTGGCACCTTTCCTATTGAGAAAGCCTTATGTGATCTAGGAGCCAGTATAAGTGTCATGCCCTTGAGTCTAGCTCGGAAGCTTAAGTTGACCAGGTTTGCTATTACCGATATGACAGTACAGATGGCTGACCGATCTGCGGTCCAGCCAATAGGGGTCTTAGAGGACATTCCAGTCCAAATAGGGAAGTTTTTCTTCCCCATTGACTTCGTTGTACTTGACATGCCTGAGGATGCCCATATTCCCATTATTTTGGGTAGGCCATTTCGCACATTTGGTGCGAGTCATAGATGTCGGTCTAGGAACCTTGACTTTCAAAGTGGGAAAGCATTCTATTGTCTTTGCCCAGCCGGCTAGGAAAAAGGACCCTATGTGGCCTGTCACCTGTAACACGGTTTCTGAAAAGAAATCGTACTTTGTGCTTCCTGATTTACCCATCTCTATTACTACTCCTGTGTTAACACCTCCGCCCCAGACTGGGAGCAAAAAGGAGGAAGAATATGTTGTTTCAAACATTGCAGGAGCTGGTTTGGGGAAGGAAGAGCTACAGAATGCTCCAGCTGTAGCAGAGCAGATTGTTTCAAGAGGCGATCTTGGGTGTCTAAGCTATGGGACTGACGAGGAAGTTGAAGATGAGCCGGCCATAGTGAGATGGTCTGATTTGGACTTGGACGAGCCGGCAGAGGTCATTAATTGGGGAGATGATGAGACTATTGATCCGTTGAGCCATACGGACGTGGAAGCTAAGAAGGGTGCAGCTGCTAAGATAAACACCATTGAGGCTACCTCTAGTAGCCAAAAGCCGACGAAGTGGGCCATACCGTGGCCGTTTTTGATCAACTACTAGTTGGTCACATGTTTTCCAAACATTTTATTGCTTTTAGACACTTTTTATTGCTTTTGTGTGCGCGAAAACTTTGCATTTATTTTGCTTGCTTAGGATTTTGTATGCTCTAGACTTTGGTTTGGGTTTTTGCGCAATTTTGGGCGCGTATTATTGTGCACTTGCAGGTTTTTAGAGCTTGTTAGCTCGAATCATTGAGTAAATACGAAGAAATAAGAGGTTGCAGCAGTGTTTTCAGTCGATCGACCGGCTCCAGTGGTCGATCGACTGCTCTGCAGGTTCCAGGCGATACTGTTCATGTTTACCTGGTCGATCGACTGGGCTAAGTGGTCGATCGACCGCTGTTGCTGCTGTACTTATTCACGACCTCTCCCCTGCTGTGTTTGGTCGATATGCGGACTTAAGGGAGTTTTCTACTCCACTTTACTTTCCGTCAAATTATTTATTTCTTCCGATTTTCTCATTTGTGCACAATTTTACCGCTTCAAAATTGTCTTCTCGATTTTATGCGTGGTTTTGATTTGTCTTTCAGGTACTTTTTAGTAGCACTGCTGGCTACTGAAACCTCCTAGCTCACGCTGGTTTGGGGAGGTTTCCTTTGCTGCGCTTGAAGTCTTGTAAGTTCCCGACTTCCACTTCACGTCATATTTATTTGAATTTACGCAAATTCCCATTTCTCTTTTCTTATTACATGATTTTGCACAATGGGGACATTGTGCGATTTGGTTTGGGGAAGGGTTTTGCGTCGCATATCATTTGCTTGCATTCACGTTTACATCTTGTTTTGCATTGTTTATTTCTTTATATATTTATATAAATTCCAAAAAATTGAAAAATTTCAAAAATTTCCATAAAATGCACGTTTATTTTAGCATATAGGTCGAGTCGGAACGGTAGTATTTCAATGATGATATTGCAATTGCATCTGTTTTCGCCTAAGCCTTGCTAATTAACATGTTATTAGTAGAATCGTATAAGTGCATACCTACGAGTTTTCGTTAACTTTTTGCTGGACTTGAGACTTGACTTTGATTATTGGCAACCTACATCATATTTCTGAGTTTTAGAGCCTATAACTGGTGACATTCATGACCGGTTTATCTAGGAATGTGAGTAGTTACTCCTTATGAGACATGTTTCCTTAATTTGCATAATTATGAACTTGATCTACTTAATACCTGTATGCATTCGGTCTGTGGTTAGTTGACACATGTGGTAGAGGTTTCCCCTTATTCATTTTGCCCATGAACCCTACACTGCCAAAAACAGCTTTTTTGTCCCATTACTACATCCTACATTTAGCCCGTCCTTTGTCAAGCTAGTAGTCCATGTTCTTGGGATTGTCACTTAGTTTTTGGTGGTATTTGCTCTTTTGAGATGTTGTTGGGAAAATGAGAAGAAAGAAAGAAACAGAAAGAAAAACATAAATGAAAAATGATTCGAAAAAAGAAAGAAAAAAAGAGTTCTGCACTGTTTGATGCAGTCGATCGACTGCCACCATTGGTCGATCAACTGGGGTCCGTGAAGAAAAGAAATCAATTCGCATAATTCAATCCTTTATCTTATGGCGATTTTTGCTCCCATGATTCATTTATATCTTATGGGAGTTGGTTGATTACTGTTATACTGGAGATTGTGAGTTTCGTGCTTGCTATAGCACCGTTTCTGTTGATTATGAGCAAGAAGTTAGATGTTGCCATTTGGTTCCGTTTTGGTACTAGCTTGATCACCTGTACCTCCACTTTACCATAAAACGTTTTGCCTCTTCTTACCCATACCTCACATTTCCATATTCATACCTCGGCATGTGTCATGGTCATTTGTTGGTTGGAATGCATATGTACGGTCATAGAGATCATTTTCATATTTTATTGCTGGCATGTTTTCATAGGTCGCAGTTAGGTGAGAGTCTCTACAAAAATAAATTCTTTCTATCCTCTTATGTATTCACCTGTACTTATGTGTGATATGAGCGACCCGTGAGAGTCCGATTTGACAAGTCTCTAAAGTTGACGGTTCAGCAGCTTTTAACAGCTTCATAACTCGTTTGCATGATTCATGTTACTAATTGATTGTTAGTTATTGCATTAAATTGGTTTAGGCTTTACATGTTGCATTTCGCTCTGAGATTGAACTCGTTCCATTAGGTAATTAGATTGAGTCTAGTTCTTGCTTGGGGACAAGCAAGGGTTTGGTTTGGGGAAGTTTGATGCGTGCCTTTTATATGATGTTTTACATCCCATTTTACATGCATTTCAGAGCTCATTCATGTAGTTTATGCTACATTTCTCCCTATTTCCGTCTACTTCCGTATTTTTGTACATTATTGCAGAAATGTGAAGAATCCAGCGGAAATCGAGCTAAATCCGTCCCCGAGTATCCTGCGTTGCATTTGACGTGAAGTATTTGCTTAAGGAACGAGCTTGGTGCGCATTTCAAGGCCCAAAGGACAAATCCACGAGTTTATAAGAGGCAAGTAGCAGCTCAAGCAGTCGATCGACCACTACCTTCAGTCGATCGACCAACTTGCGGGATCCAGAAGCTACTGTTTGCTGAAGACCAGTGGATCGACCAGTCCTAGCAGTCGATCGACCCAATTGCTGTTCCAGACGAGAATTAAAAGACTGAGGAAACGCAAGCCCATTGAGTTTCTAGGTTTTAGGAATAATGTTACGTTATTTGCTATATAACGTAACCTGGAATACCTAGTTTACAGTTCAGTTTTTAATCAAGTTTTACACAGTAACTTTCGGATTATTTTGCATAATTAGGGTTTGGATTATTGTTGAGCACTGGATTTTTAGTTCTTATTCCTAATATTTCCTCTGCAAACTCGGTATTCTTCTGCCCTATTTTTAGTTCATCTTTATTTCATCAATAGTATAGAATTGCTTTGAGTAGATTCCGCAACCGTTATCATCGTTTATGTTAATTGTTTGTTTCTTTGTTTTAAGCATGAATTCCTCTGTTTACTTTATTAGTTTTATTATTGTTATCATCATTAGCATGAGTAGCTAATTAGTTTGTGCTAGGATGTAGGCGAATTATAGCATAGGCGGCATTAGATTAAACATGGCTCGATTCGCGTGTCGGTCGACCGATCGATCGACATTCTTGGTCGATCGATCGACCTCGTGGGGTTTTATATTCGTTTTAATTGTTTTAATGTTGTATTTAACGAATCGAATGCATGCGACCAGTTAGATACTTAATTTATGACTGACCCATTAGATCGAAAGATAGGGAAGTTGTTAGACCGTCAATTAAATCGACTAGGCGTGATGAGATCGAAAGATAGGTATAGTTTAGACCGTTAGTCACTTTTCAGAACGAAAGTTAGTATTAGTGATATTAGGGACCTTTAGCGAGATCGAAAGATGCTATCTGTTAAGAGTGGACCGAGAGGACCTCTTGTTTCCCGCCTCACTTGTGTTCGATTTGGACCTGTTTAGTATGTTGCCGCCGAAGCTATGATGAACCGACCATCCTAGTACCCCTTCTTTATTTGTTAAATCCGTCTTTTAGTTTTTTTTTGTCTTTATTTACTCTTAGCTATAGACCAAATCAATTCAACCCCCACAATCGTTACCTTAGACTTTTATTAGACAGCTAGAAATTACGTCTGCCTCCTTGTGGTTCGACCCTGTTACCACTAGCCTAGGTTAGTCTTAATAGGAAATATAAATTTTATCTTTGGTACTCACAACGACGGGTATCAGTAATCACTTACAAGGGTTAATTAAAGTATGGCGTTTAGCAAAAGGTGACATTGACCTACGTATGGGAAATTGAGCTAGAGTAGCTGCGGTTTCTGTTGGAACATATGTAATCAAATTAGGATCAGGCCAAGAGTTATACTTAAATAATTGTTATTATGTGCCAACTCTAAGCAAGAATATAATTTGCATTTCTGTGTTAGACACAGAAGGATTCGCATTCGTGATTAAAAACAATTGTCTCACCTTTTCATATGATGATTTGGTATATGGCCAAGCCATTGCAATTGGAGGAATATACATTCTAGATCTAACTAAAGATGTTTATCATATAGACAGCAAAAGGGTTAAAACAGGTGATTCTGATCAATCTTTCCTTTGGCATTGTTAATTAGGTCATATAAACGAGAAGCATATAAAGAGACTCATATCCATAGGAGTTCTCAAGCCATTCGATTTTGAATCTTATGGAATATGCGAATCTTGTTTACTTGGCAAAATGACTTGTTGAACCATATAGTATGGAGTATATGTTTATGTTTTGATGATGTCAAGGTGTTTTATATTTTATATACTCGTTGCGCTTAATCGTTTGTTTAAGTCTTTTAGATTAAACTTATTTATTACAACCAATAAAAGAAGAATTGTGATGGAAGTATATCGTGATCAAGCCTTAATTGAAGATCAAAATTATACGAGATTCATTCAAGTATTATGAGAAGACAAAGTCCGTCTAAAGATTAATCAAGCTTGGACGATGAAGTAGCTTATGCTCGAAGATCTCCTATGAAGATTAGAATAGTATGGGTGATTATCTCGTAATGGTAACTAAGAGTGAATTTCTTGTATTGGTAAAGTTATAGCTTTGCAGCTATAACATTACTAGTAAAAGAGCTCAATGTTATAGCTCTTCTACTATAACATTGAGATGTTGAGTTTTTATTACACGACTTGATTTGTTTCAAAATTATTTTTGAAAAACGTTTTTGTTTATTTTAAATGTTGTAGTAAAAGTATTTATTAAATAAAGCCCGGTTTAGTGCGGAGTTCGGCTTTATGTTGAACGTTAATTAGTAATCGTTTTGGGTCAACTTATGAGTTGGACCATATTACTAATTAGGGTTTTAATATAGCTACTCTTAAAACCTAAATTCTAACCTAATATTAAGTTAGGGTTTGCACGAATCATGAGGCATATGAGCCGTGATATTTCGTGTGACCTAAGATATAACAAAATCTTATTGTAAAGATTTTATTCTCTAGGAATATCTTTACATATCTTTTATATCTTACTTGATATGGTTATCTATGATAAAAATATTCTTATTGGGGAAAATCTTATCATATCTTAGAATTTATGGAAAAGATAATAGTAGGATAATTTATATTCTTTCTTTTGGAATATTCTTTATTATCTTTAAGGCTTTAAGGAAAGAAATAATAGAAGATATGATCTGTTTACATATATCTATTTCGGCTATTAGGGTTTCGTGAAAACCGATTAGCCTTGCTCCTTCCTATCCTATAAATACTTTGCTTTTGCAACATTTAAATATAGAGACCTTAAGCATAAAATTGATTTAATCCTTCAAAGCAAAACCGTGTGTTTCAAGCAAGAAAACCGATTTGCTATTTTCAAAAGGTCGTGTGTTTAAACTCATATGTTCATTTGTTAAGTTATCGTTATAAGATAATGGTGCTCAATAGATTTCTTACTTGTTCATTAACGTGAACCTTTGCAAGAATCATTAGTGCTTTCTTATTAGCGTAACATTAGTCACTCGAGTATTTAACGGTACTCATTGAGTTACAGTTAGAGTTAGTTGTACGAGTTGGGTTAGTAAATTTGTAATCCGTAGAAAGGTACTAAATTTATTAATCGAGAATAGTGGACGTAGGTTTCGATTTGTGAAACTGAACCACTTCAAAAACTGTGTGTCTCCTTCTCTTTCGTTCGTTTGTTTACTTTATTCATACTTGATCATTAGTTAATTAGTTAAAGTTTAATCAATAAACTTTAAATAATTAATTATATTCATACAATCGAAAAAAGTTTTAAATCCTCAATTCACCCCCCCTCTTGAGTATTTTGGATCGATAGACTCTTCATGACTCGTACCCCTTTTTTCTGGAAAAAGGTACACGAGCTAGTGAGTTATTGGCTCTTATACATACCGATGTATGTGGACCAATGACAATCACTTCCAGAGATCATGGCTATGACTACTTTATCACTTTTACTGATGATTTAAGTAGATATGGCTATGTCTACTTAATCAGACATAAAAGTGAAGCTTTTGATAAATTCAAGGATTTTCAAAGTGAAGTAGAAAACAAACTTCAAAGAAAGATCAAAACCTTACGATCTGATCGTGGAGGGGAATATCTAAGTAATGACTTTGATAATCACCTGAAAAACTGTGGAATAGTTTCACAGTTAACTCCTCCGGGTACACCACAGTTGAACTATGACAAGAGTTTTGCACCAGTTGCGATGTTTCGATCCATTAGGATTATGTTAGCGAATGCTGCATTTCATGAGTATGAAATATGGCAAATGGATGTCAAGACCGCCTTATTGAACGAGTTTCTCGAAGAGGAAGTTGTAGATACCTCATTTCCCCGCGGAGTGCGATAAAGGTGTCGTTCTCCCGAAGTTCCCAAACCCGTAGAGTTCCTACACTCGAGCTTTAGTTACCCCTTAGTTGAACTTATATTTGGCCTCCTTCCCGTCGATGCTTTCCTTTAGGG
Organism: Silene latifolia; assembly: GCF_048544455.1. NCBI lineage: Eukaryota > Viridiplantae > Streptophyta > Magnoliopsida > Caryophyllales > Caryophyllaceae > Silene > Silene latifolia. Next base: position 34,182,853 of record NC_133526.1, on the reverse strand, counting down.
CCCCACACCCTAGCACCAATCCTTACTTATCTTTTTAGGTCTTACCCTTAACTCCTACGCTTAACCTTAGCTCCTACGCACCTCCGGAAGCATCTCGAGAAGAAGTCTCAGGTATGATCTCTTCTTATGGCTGGCGAGCCTCCTTACGTAGTCTAATGGACTTTAAACGACCCTCCCCGATAGTCGACAGACTCTAAAATGTTCCCGACGACAGGTCCTTGGTTCAGACCCCTTGAGCCGCCTCGCGTCGCCATAGTCATCAGGTTGTAATCTTCGATTGACCTGATGGCTATACTTTGACTTTCACCTTGTCCAAGCCTCAGTCAAAGTGGGGGCTCTGTAGATACCTCATTTCTGCACCTCCCGCAAACCACCTGGTGATGATTGGGCCGCATGTTTGGTACGCGGAACGATTTGTGACAGTTCGTAAGTTTATCATCAAGTGATTGCTCAAACACTGATGTCTACCTCTTAGTTGTCATCTACGCGCCGATACGGTCGTTTTGACAGTAATTAGAGTACTTTTGGAGTCCGGGCCTAAAACCGTCTTCATTTTCTGATAACCGTTAAATCTCGAGTCAGAATGTTCTGGAATGTTCCGGATATTTCTATTCCATATTTTATAAATATTTCACAATCTTTAATCTTTAGTAAACAATTTCCCGTAATATTCATACAAAATATTAAGGGAAATAGAATTAATCCGTTATTCCATAAATTAAACACGGAAATCTTTCTTCCGCAGGAGGAAACCACCTGGGAACAGACGCAGCAGGTGCTGCGCCTCTTCCAAGAGACGCAGTGATTGCTGCGCCTCTTCCCAGGTGCTTTTCTGCGTATTTTTCGTATCTTTTTCATATCTTTTCGAGATCCACTTTCAAAGTTTCTCCGAAAACCCTATTCCTTCACGTGATTAGTATAAATAGAAGCCTTCGCTCCTCATATTTCTCACGCGAGTGTCCGCCCTTCTCTTCTCCCTTTGCATTCTAGACCACGTTCTTACTTTTTGGCGTCTACGTGCTTGAACATTCGACCACGTAAGCTCGGATCCTTCTGAGTACCAGCCTCGTTTGCATGACCGACCAATTTGACCAACTCCACAACTAATCAACTTAATTAATCTTAATCGTTTTCCTCTTACGAGGGCACTTTCGTTACATTCGAGTTGAGCATCGCTAATCGTAAACTTAATTCATCTCGTTTCATCAAACATGTAAGTCTGAGGGTGTAAATCCTTCTTTATTTATTGTTCTTTACTTTTTGTATCACTAATGTAAGGTTTATGTCGAAAATATTTGTTAAAACCGATTTCTAAAACTACGTTTTAAACCCTTTTTACGGATTACCGGAAGATAACCGTTGAGAAAGGACGCAGCAACTGCTGCGCCTCTTCGAAGGAGCGCAATGCCTGCTGCGCCTCTTCGTGAGGCTGCCGCAGTTCCTGCTTCCTTTCTTCTTCCTTCGTCCTCTGTAATTCGTCTACTTTATTCGTTTTCGTTTGTTTTCTTTAATTCTTTGATATAATAGCATAATAATTTCACATGTGCATAATTTATCATTCGTTAGTATATAATTCATCATTAAAATCCGACTTAAATCCCTTATAATCTCATATTTGCGGGTTTTCGTCATTAAAATCAATCCGGGTTGTAGGAATTCGATTCGTTCATATTGAGTTTCTGGAATTCGATCTTTGATATATTTCCATCTGTCTATTGTCATGTTCGTCATTAATTCTTCGTTAATTCGTTATATCTAACCTATTTAGTTCACCCATGTCATTAATCCATCTTTCATTCATGTAAATAATTCGTATTAATCGTTTTCATCCATGTTTATTGGTTTTATGACCATCAATCATATGTGAATAACCTGATAATCACTTCTATCTGAGTTAAATATCATAATCGATCATTAAATTCACCAATTAATATTAACAATTTGCAGTTCCGGCTTCACAGCCAGAACTCACCCTTGGAACAGACGCAGCAACTGCTGCGCCTCTTCCAAAGGGCGCAGTCCTGCTGCGCCTGTTCCAGGTTGACTTCTGCCTCTGAACTTCCGTTCTGCCTTGACCTAGTTTAATTAGCTTACGTATAATTAACTATTATCCGTATTATCGCCTAATTTCTGTTCGTTAATTCTTTCATTTATTCTTTTTCTTAAATTATCCGTTTTAAAGGTATTTTCGACATAAATCAATGAATCCAATGTAATTATTGTAATTTTCATTATTGTAATTTTTATTTATTGTGTTTATCATTATTTCTTGTATCATTTGTATGTCTTCACATGTAATTAGCCTTAATTCCTACTTTGACATTAATTGTATGATTAAATTACGTGTTCACCGACTTAGTATTAATTCTCACATGTTAGGATTAAAACTTGGATGTTGCATTGCATGCATATACTCGACAATATATCAAGTATAGATAACTTCCCTAATCATTAGTAGAGGCCGCTATCGAGGCGGGCGGTATTAGGTGTTTGATCAAAAGAGCTTCCTAATACGTACCCTCACCTCCTACTCCAGATCTCTGTGAACATCCGTGTTCATTGGCATCCACGAGAGTCATTCTAGACATAGAATGCTAAGGGTAACGATTTCTTGGTGTTCATGTCACTACTTTGTATCTTGACATGGAACGAGGTATTCGAACGGTTCCAATTTCCCATAAAAATTGGTGCCGACTCCACAAATGCAAACGCTTATTTCCCAAGCGCCCCCGTGGCCCATGTCCACAGTTTGGCGACTCCACTGGGGATAATACACTTACTTGTAGCCAAAAGGGTGAAACTAGAACAACGTTAGGGAATAGTTTGTACAAGACAATTGTCGATTCTCATAACTCGGTCTTCCTAGACCGTTTTATTCGGCCTTCCTAGGCCCAACCCAACCCATTCGACCAATCGTCCCGTCTAAACGGTCCTAATTCTTATTTGGGCCTAAGGATGGATAGAGATTGACGTCATCCATACCATGATGCTTACTCTTGTTTGTATCAAGGACCTTCACTACTTGAGGAAATGGACTAGGAATCGGCCTTACTCTTGTTCGGTACGAGCCTCTCCACAGACTTCGGGTTTGATTGTTCGGTATGGCAACCCACCCTTTAAACCAAAACCCTTTTAAATGCACTCAGCATCCCGTTATAATGCTTGTATAAATGTTTGTACCTTACGTGATCACCATTTCTAAACAAAACCATGACGATTTTTGTAAAATCAAAATCCCTCTTTTAAATGAAAATTTCGAAAAAGGCCCATGATTAGCGCAAAACCAAGTCAAAACTCTGTCCATTTGTCAAGTCAAAATTCGGGCCCAAGCCCATTTCAAAACCTCACTTCGAATCCACTCCTACAACTACACTATAGTTGACTAGGACACACATTCTCAAACCTTTGTCATTTCTTCAAAACTCACTCAACACAAGTGGCACACACCCACTTCACAAGTCAACACATTTCTTCTCTTAGTAAGTGTGTTAGAATGGTCGATCGTGTTTCGATTCGTCGTCGATCTTTTATCCAGTTTCCAAGATGCCAGAAACAAGCGACGTGAACTTCAACCAACTTCAAAATGGTAATGATCGAATCCTAACCGCGCTAGCTCAAATCCAAGTTACCCAAGATCAAGTGTATGATCGCCTCGACACCATCGAAGGTCGGATCTATGCCGTAGAGGGGAGGTTGCCTCCTCGAGAAAGTGAAGTCGTTGATGACTTCGTGAATGACTTCAGGGACGAAAGCCCTCCCATGGTAATGACTGCAGCTGAGAAAAGACTCCAATACTTAGAGGAGCAATTGATGTATCTTAAAGGGGATGACATTTATAGGGAGAATAATCGCAAGTATGAGGCCGTAAATTCCAAATTGCCAACCAACTTCAACATGACGGATATCCCTAAATTCAAGGGGCATGAAATCCCTTTGAACCACATCCATGCCTTTAAGGATTACATTTCTATCAAAGGCATCAAACCTGAGATGTTCTTAAGGATCTTTCCTTCATCTCTTGACACCATCCCAAAGCAATGGTTCTACTCTCTAGAGCACAAGAAGATCGCTACTTGGGAAGATGCCGCAATTGAGTTTTCTAAGCAATATGCGGATAATGCTGAGATCCAAGTTAACATGCGCACTTTAGAGGTTCTTACCCAAAATGACATAGAAGGATTCACCGACTTCCTAAGTAGGTAGAGGAAGACTAGTACCCAACTAGTTGAACGCCCGGATGAGGCTACCCTTGTGGAGAAGTTCGTGGACAATCTAAAACCCATCTATGCCAATCATTTGAGATACCAAAACATCAAAACTTTCAAGGACTTATGATAGGCTATCGCACACCTATGCAAAAATAATATTTATACCCTAGACACAAATTAATGTAGTACGTAGGGGTCGAATCCACAGAGAGACGGGAGTTGTAAATTAGTTGTTATGGGGTGAATTTTATCAAGGTCGATTACGTTTGAATTGGTTTGTTGGTTGGTTTGATGATTAGAAAATAATAAACTATATGATAAAAGGAGTCTAGGGAAGTCGGGTCACACATGCAAATTATGTAAATGCTTAAATTTAAACATAGGAGTTGATGAAACGTTAATTGTTTAGGCTTAGAGACACCCACCTTACGATATTAGTGTCAACCATAGACCGGGTCCTAGAGAAACTCTCGTCCATGACTAGGTCGTCCTACTACACATGCTTAGTCTAATTCAATTCCGTGCCTCTCGACTTTTAGAACGAATGAACAAACTTAATCAGTGAATAAGGCCTTTAAACAAAGATTAAACGTTAAGGTTCAAACATGTGATAGAAACAATTAGACAATATTATAACATCCTAGTTTATCATGTTACAAATACTTTTTATGCATGGCTCCCTTCATTCCCTAGACAAGGTAGACTACTCTAACATGATGTAAATGTAAACTAAACTAATGACAATTGAAATGATAAACATAATGAAGATAGGAAAAGAATTACCTTGAAAAGGATGGAAATAGAACTAGGAATTGAAGAACAATGCTTAATAGAAGTAATCTTGAAATGTAACTTAAATATGACTTGAATGGAAATTGTATTATAAATTGAAATGCTTAAGGGAAATGTAAACAAACTAAGATAAACTAAAACTAATCTAAGCTAAGCTACTACTAATATATAGAGAGAATTTTAGATGGAAAAATATGTGTGTAGGTTCCAAGAAGTGTCGACCAAAGCTTCTATTTATAGGAGTGAAGGGAGTAACGGAAATAAGCTACAGGGGGCTAACCCCGATCGGGGCCACCCAACCCCGATCGGGGTCGTGGTATTTCTCAATTTTCTCTTAATTCCGTCTTAACTTTGCACTTAATGTTGATGCGGAATTCGATGCTTATGTCTTAATGCGTCCGTCTAAGGTATCTTAAGCATCCTTTGGCATCCAATGCAAACTCTTATCATGGGCTTTCATTTGGATTTCATTTCTTTACATATCCACCAACTAAGATTGGTTTCCTCTTGCTCGGGTTTTCCAATTTCTTCCCAAAATGCCCATATGCTTCCCGAAACTCCTTTGCATGATCAAGACTTGCTCTCATTAGCCACGTGATCTCTTGTACTTGCTACTTTGACGGGAAAAAGCTACTAAAAGCTTAATTTCCTACAAAACACAATGGAAAACAAACAAGCACAACTAGAATCACGGAATTAGCTCACAAACACTAATATTAGTGCAAATGACATGTAAAATAGAGGTAAAATAGGGGGTTAAAATGTATATAAAATGGACCTATCAACTTAACCGTACTAGGAACAAGGATTGAAGATGACATCCGTAAAGGGCTCTTGTCCAAAACGGTAGGTCGAGGATATCAAGGCTCAACAAGTCGTTCTTACGGCTCCACTAGCAAGACCGATGAAGTTAACCTACTCCAGCCATCCAAGAAGAGTACCCCACCAAGGAAATTCACAAATCTTGGGGACACTTACTCCAACGCTCTAAAGAGGTTAATGAAGCAAGGCAAACTCCAACCCATAGGACCTACTCCCGAACCAGAAAAGAAATCCAAGTTCTGGGACGAAAACTCGTACTGTGAATACCATAGGGGTAAGGGGCACGACACAGAAAAATGCTACAAATTGAAAAATGTGCTTCAAGACATGATTGAGGATGGTCGACTACCAATACCGCCGGGAGGTAAACCCAACAACACTCAGAACCCTCTTGGGATTTTAGTGATCACAAGTGAAGAATCTACCTTAGATTGTTCACACCTCATTTCTCCAATTAAAGATGAGATCCATGCAATCGAGAATGAAGGGTTCTACTCTACAATCTCCCCTACCATCGCCGACTTCATCGCATTGGCAAGGAGTGTGGATAGGCAAGTTTGGGAATTGGAAAATGTGGTGACAACTTTACATGACCCCAATGCGACACCTAAAGAACATGCGCCACTAATCGTTTCTCAAAATGCTACTATGCAAGAAATAGTCGCGTGGTTGATAAACTAGTCGACCAAATTACACAATTAGAAGACGAGATCATGAGAATGAGGGAACTAGCTACAATCAATGGAGTATGGGCCGATGATGATGAAGACGAGTATCTCATTGAACACTCCCTAGTCAAAGAAATAGTCCAAAATGGTGAAGACCAAGATGTGGACCACCTAACTCGTTCAGGGCGTCCATATCAAAGCACTACTCAAAACGGTCCAACCAACGTTGTCACACCAAATGATAACAAAGATGACTCCACTGATCATTTGCTCAAGCAATTACGGAAGACAAAGGCTGATCTTTCAGTCTGGCAACTAGTAGCAAGCTCATTCCCACATCGCCAAGCTTTACTGCAAGCTTTGGCCAAACTTAATGTAGCACATAACTCCACACCCGACGATGTAGTCAACTTGGTCTTCCAAGAATCACCGAAGCTAAGTAATCCTATTACTTTCTCAGACGAAGATTTTCCACCCTTTGGCGCTAGCCACAATTTAGCTCTTTACATCACTGTCGTTTGCTTAAAGAAGAATGTACCAATGACCTTGGTAGATGATGGCTCCGCGGTCAACGTCATACCCCTGAAAACGGCATACAAATTAGGCATGAAAGAGTCGGATTGGACCCCTACCAATCAAGGTGTTCGCGCATACGATGGTACACGACGAAAGGTAGTAGGACTCGTTAACCTAACCATAGCCACAGGACCAATTGAGCGAAAGGTTAACTTCCAAATAGTGGACATTGAAGCTTCCTTCAACATACTTCTAGGAAGACCTTGGATTCACGCTTCCAAAGCGGTAACATCCACCCTTCACCAAAAGATCAAAATCCCACTAAATGGCAAAGTGGTGACGATCACTTCGTCACCCATCAAGGAAATTATCGAAAAGAAGTCAAATAATTAATTCCTTGCGGATCCAGTATACAAACTTGGGGGCTTCCAAAGCATAAGTGTCATAGAAAGTGAATTGACACCCCTATACTACAATCCCTACTCCAACTTGGTGGTCAACCACATACTCAAATCCCAGGGATACTTCGCTGGAATGCCTTTAAACCCTGTCCGAAGAAACACCTTCGCACCTTACAAGGAAGGCAACTCAAAAAGAATACCACTTGGAATAGGGTACAAACCCACTAAAGAGGAAGTTCTCGAGATGCTCGCTCAAGTTCAAAACCGTAAGCACATAGGAGTCCAAATGCGACCATACTTCCCTACCCTAAATGGATACTTAGTTAGGGAAGGAAGTCAAGAACTCTTTCACGGATTTCCCGAACCTTGGCACTACCTCGGAAGGAAGCTAGTGTAACACCCCCTCATACCAAGGTACCTTACCAAGGACTACCCTAGCATGAAAGGCTGTTACCATCTCGGTTTCCCGAGGTTAGTATATCAAAGTTACAATTTCCAAACAACATTTATCAAAGTGTATAAGTTAAAGATTACATTATCTCAGACCAACTCAAAATAAACGTACAAGGTCTCAATACAAATGAAATCCAAGACATCTAAATTCATAACAACGGAAGCTAGACTTGACGTGGTGACTCCCCATGACTGTCCCATAGCTAAACATCTGCATTACCTGTCACAATCTGCTCACCATCCCCGAATGGATCACCGCAGGGTTTTACAAAACAACAACACGGGGTCAGTTACCGCATAATTCAAATAAGACAAACAAGTAATGTAGGGTGATCATCCTCCATCACCAGTCTCCCGATTTCACACATTAACCGACTACACACCTAAGTGTGTAGCCCCCGATGATTACCCATCGCAACAGGTAATCCTCGCCGCGATGGGTGACCATGACCCATCCCCACCTAGTCCGGCTCATCAACGAGCGACTAACAATCCCTGTCCCTTAATGTGCACATCCCCTCCCGTGACGGGTTCCACGGAGGGCGAACTAGGGTGTGAAGCCACTCCCGCAAGTGACTCCACCACAATCATACATACCACAGCATCACAGCTGTCACAACACCACTTCCGTCACAACACAAGCACATCACCACCGTCACCACAACACCAACACTCCGATGATCAGCAGACAACAATCATACACAACACAACAAATATCTCAAATCAATTACACAAGAACTGAGTAGGAAACCCTACCTTTTCGCAATCCGCTTACGCTGCAATCAACCATACAAATGCATAACGAATATCATATTGTCACCTACAACAATAATCACATAATACAATTACACTTTGCACAATCCCATTTTCCCCAATTCCATATATACAGTAACCCCAAAAGAATACAATTGACAAGGGAATGAAACTTACCAACAGTAGAATAAAAAACTACACGCAAGGATCACGACGATTTGCACACACAACGAGATTAGAGGATGATTAGGGAGTGATTAGGGAGAGATCGTAGAAATGATAAAGCTTTCAAATGATATTAGAAACTGACGCGGAAATATAAAATACCCTAAACATTCCCTAATCAAACCGTCGAAATAACACTCCGCCAAACCGGACACTCGGTCGAGTAAGTGTATACTCGGCCGAGTGTCCCATACTCGGTCGAGTGTTCACTATACTCGGCCGAGTGTTCCTCGGCAGAACCAAAACACACACAACCTCAACACTACTCGGCCGAGTAGGCTCTACTCGGTCGAGTAGTCACCAAGGGAAAACCGTAGTGTTACAATCTTCCCCCCTTAAAAGAACTTCGTCCCGAAGTTCACACTCTACTATAAAACAAAGCACAACACTACGCCACAAGACTATACCAACCACATATAACAACACCAAGGAACTATACAAGTCACCACAAAAATCATTATCCCGACTCAAAGCAAACATCGAACAAAACAAAACACGACCGCGAAGTTCCAACCCAACCTATAAAACATGGACACTTAACACCAACTCCACAAACAACATGGCTCACGATATACTGGCTCCATAACATTACCCAATAACCACAAAATAATGTTGCCAACCTTGTATCACTTCCATAACACTCAATAGCACTCAATCCACAAAAGAAGATCAATCATCAAAACGGAATGTTACATTCTATCATCCTTAAAACGAACTTCGTCCTCGAAGTTTACTCAAACACATAAACATCATCTTCCGACTGTCAAAACTATTGGACTTACAATCGTAATCATTCAACTGTCAACACTATTGAAATATTCTCTCATTCCTTAACATCGGACTACTACAGCACGATCATGACCTTATTAAAATCAACACAAATATCCGTCCTTTATGCTACACCAACACTCTACTTCCAATTATACTACCATATGCACAACCATCAAAATCTATTTATCGCATCCTACTCCTCTTAAGATAAATGTTACGTCCTCGTAACTCGCTATTACTAAATCCTAGCTATATATTCTCCTTATCCCCATCACCACCGCATGTCAAAGATAACCACTTATAATCTGAACAGTCGCCATGCATATATCTTAGGCTCTCTTACTTAAACAACTCTCATCCTTCAATTCACTCGTCACACCCCTAACCTATACCTCAAAATCCTTAAATTAACCCAAAACTTCAACTCTTCCACATTACCGTAACACGACATACCTCTCTATATAAACTATATAAAACTCTTATCGCCAAAAGCATAACTTACGATCCACACTTGTTACGTACACTCACGCTAGATCCTCAAGTTCCTTTCTTTCATACCGCAAGGCTCATACATAACTTAACACGACACTAATTACCCAACACCCTACACTCACTGTCTCAACAAAGGATTATGAACCACCTGCATATATCAGATCATTACCACACATGTTCTACGACTCACTTGCCATGCTGACTATGACTATCGATGTCTTATCTTAAAACAAGATCAAGATTAAGGTAACCACTTCTCACAACTGTGTCCCATCAACAGAATATCACTATACCATGATAACAACGAAAACATATACAACTCTCTTTCATATCATATTCTACCCTCATTCCCAAACTGAAACCGGTAAGAAACCTCAACAAACAAAAACAACGGTCTTTATGTGTCTAATCGAAACTCACAAGAAACAACAACAACAAAACAACAATCGTGCATAATCGGTGCAGACTTTCGAAACTCAAATCGTTACCACCCTGTATACTCCACCACAACCGGTGACGGCATCGCAACACCGCCACCAACACCACCCAGCAGCGCAGCAGCTTAAAATGCTCGCATCACAACATGAAGTACCATGCCCGGATCACCACTCGGGGCACAACAACCACATCGATAAACATCTCAATCACATATATTTCCCATAAACACTGACTCAGTATGACATTTCGAGCAAGAAAACTCATTCAAAACCGTTTTACTAGATTATAACACAACATATTATACGGAATAAACTCACAAGAATCTCATGGACATCATCCTTACCATTTCACGGAATAAACATGTATCATCAATTCACATACAATTTTAACTATCCATGCCAGATCAATCAAATTATTACCTTTTGAACCTCATTCCATAAGTATACCGTACCCAACGTAAATTACAAAACATTCATATAACAACTTTATAATTATCACACCATACCACTTCTTGTGAGGTCAGAACCTCACACAAACATTTACACATATCATAGACCCGTAATCACATCCAACTAGTCAATCCTGATCACGTAAGTTACCACTTGACAATAAGTACCTCTTATCTGGACTTAACTCAGGTGCCTTTCATAACATACTCTCTCTCATACACTTAATTATCACCACCCGACGAACGTAGTCATATCATCAGTACCCAATTACCAGCGAATACCTCATATATCCATACCTTAAAATCCCTCATAACCAAACATTAAATATATCAACAAAAATCACCTCAACACTATTTCCAATTTCATCCGTAATTGTATCGTCACCCGACTCACCACCAAAATCTCATATCGTGCAAATTCTTTACCCAACTTTTGCTTTCTTTAATTCCTCGAAACCCATGATTATCATGTTGTCCTGGAACTTCTATATAACTGGAACTCAAATCCTCATGATAGTATCATACATCTCTACGATTCCTTACTTTGATATCACATATCCTCAGTGAACATGTTCCTAGTTTTACTCCCCTTATTCTTTTCTTTTACCCTCGACAAACTCCCTTAATGATTCAACTCTTCATTATTTCTGTCTAAATCTCTAGTGCTCCGGTTACCTTCACATTGCTCCAAACTCAATTCCCATTATTTTATGTCGATATCATCTCACTCTTTCTTACCATGGGTCTTCTCTCATTATACTATAACTCCCAATTGTCACTAATCTATCCATAAAATCTACGTTTAAAGTTCAAACAATTGCATCTCCCTTTTTACATCACTAGGAAACCAAAATTCATCTCATAACGTTAGCTGCCCAAAAAATTACTCACTAGGCTCACATCGTGGAATTTCCAAATTCCCAAACTTGGTCACCATCTACAAATCCACGTCGCGACATAACTCTATCTAAGTTCACTATATACCCCTCTTCTCCATCCCTCTAAAGCAACCTTTCATTACATATATCCTTAAGCAACACAATGCTAACCGTCTCCCTCTATAAGCCCCTACACATCCCGAAATGTCACTATTCGTATCTCTCATCTCAATCTTTCATTCTCATGCTTCTTTACACTTACATCACCCTTGCCCATATACACTTACTTTTATACTACTCAATACACGACTATTTCACTCATCATATCTCACAAAACATGCTCTTTACCTCGATTAGCTCATCATTCTTCCCTTTCCTTTTTTTTTTCCACTATCTCTCACAACCACATTAACACATGTCTTCCTTATCCAACACTTATCTCTCATAACCCGGCATTCTCCCTGTCATACCTTCCGGTAACTACGTATCAAGACCGTCTCTCATATAAAAGAATGCGTTAAGACTCAAAACATGCATGTGTATACACCCTATGACTCAAAACAATGAAAAACATAGCCACCGGCTCAAAACAAAAGTAAAAACATAGCCACCGACTCAAAGTGGCCGCCCAACGAGGTACTCGGTCGAGTACATAACATACTAGGTCAAGTACAAGGTACTCGGTCGAGTAACTATATTACTCGGTCGAGTCTTCGACTCCAGAAGCAACTCAATTGCCGCAGAAGGATTACTCGGTCGAGTATTGGGAATACTCGGCCGAGTAGACCTTACTCGGTCGAGTATAAGACTACTCGGCCGAGTTCACGACTCCAGACGCTAAACAGTATTATCACAGAAAGATTACTCGGCCGAATATGGAATACTCGGTCGAGTATAAAAGACACTCGGCCGAGTAGGGAGTACTCGGTCGAGTATAGGCGCAGTTCTCAGCGCCGTCCAGTTTTCGTAAAACAGTCATATCTCACTCGTTACTTGGTCAATCTGGGCGTGTGACCTATCGCTAGAATCGTAAGAGGACAAGCTATCACCTCAACTTGGAATCACAGCAATATCTTTTCTAGAACTCGACTTATGACAGTTTTAAGACAACCCTTCCAAAATCGGTTTGTATACAAATCAAAATTTCTTAACACAACAACTTAAACATGCATAAAACAAACAATAACGATCCAATACTTCTAAAAACCAGTACATGGGTGAACTTTTATCATATCCACATGGAAATTAAACACGACATTCATATGCATAGACACATGACCTTAATCACATGCTACTACTAACAACCAAACATTAACATCATCATGATCATATAAATACATCCTATCTCACATTACATATACTCCAATTATTTCACCTTTCGTTAACACAATTAAACAAGATTTCCATCTATATATGACACTCCACACCCCGTTTCAAAAGCCAAGCAGTAACCACATAACATACTCCAGGTTCTGTCACACGCAACTACGCACTTCCTTTATCATATACCACCATGGTCAGATCCTTTCATTTCATCCAACAACAATACAAGGCTCAAGTTACAAGTATTACACACACATGACTCAACATACAAAATTTTTCCCCCATGTGACCGGCTTGAGATTGTAAGGGCCTTAGTGCGACTCCGGGACGTCTCCCAAGTCTTTGCGGTAGCTCCAAACAACTCTCCCCGGGTTCATTTTATTTAGACTCCCTAAGTTCATTTGGTTCATTTGTTTTAGGTGCCGGAATCGTCGGCTCTGATACCACTTTGTAACACCCCCTCATACCAAGGTACCTTACCAAGGACTACCCTAGCATGAAAGGCTGTTACCATCTCGGTTTCCCGAGGTTAGTATATCAAAGTTACAATTTCCAAACAACATTTATCAAAGTGTATAAGTTAAAGATTACATTATCTCAGACCAACTCAAAATAAACGTACAAGGTCTCAATACAAATGAAATCCAAGACATCTAAATTCATAACAACGGAAGCTAGACTTGACGTGGTGACTCCCCATGACTGTCCCATAGCTAAACATCGCATTACACTGTCACAATCGCTCACCATCCCCGAATGGATCACCGCAGGTTTTACAAAACAACAACACGGGGTCAGTTACCGCATAATTCAAATAAGACAAACAAATAATGTAACCGGCTGATCATCCTCCATCACCGGTCTCCCGATTTCACACATTAACCGACTACACACCGAAGTGTGTAGCCCTGCCAGATTACCCATCGCAACAGGTAATCCTCGCCGCCAGTGGGTGACCGCAGCCCCTCCCCACCTAGTCCAGCTCATCAACGAGCGACTAACAATCCCTGTCCCTTAATGTGCACATCCCCTCCCGTGACGGGTTCCACGGAGGGCGAACTAGGGTGTGAAGCCACTCCCGCAAGTGACTCCACCACAATCATACATACCACAGCATCACAGCTGTCACAACACCACTTCCGTCACAACACAAGCACATCACCACCGTCACCACAACACCAACACTCCGATGATCAGCAGACAACAATCATACACAACACAACAAATATCTCAAATCAATTACACAAGAACTGAGTAGGAAACCCTACCTTTTCGCAATCCGCTTACGCTGCAATCAACCATACAAATGCATAACGAATATCATATTGTCACCTACAACAATAATCACATAATACAATTACACTTTGCACAATCCCATTTTCCCCAATTCCATATATACAGTAACCCCAAAAGAATACAATTGACAAGGGAATGAAACTTACCAATAGTAGAATAAGAAACTACACGCAAGGATCACGACGATTTGCACACACAACGAGATTAGAGGATGATTAGGGAGTGATTAGGGAGAGATCGTAGAAATGATAAAGCTTTCAAATGATATTAGAAACTGACGCGGAAATATAAAATACCCTAAACATTCCCTAATCAAACCGTCGAAATAACACTCCGCCAAACCGGACACTCGGTCGAGTAAGTGTATACTCGGCCGAGTGTCCCATACTCGGTCGAGTGTTCACTATACTCGGCCGAGTGTTCCTCGGCAGAACCAAAACACACACAACCTCAACACTACTCGGCCGAGTAGGCTCTACTCGGTCGAGTAGTCACCAAGGGAAAACCGTAGTGTTACAGCTAGCCGGAATCGAGATCTTTCACGATTGCTACTTCATTCCTCCAAAAAGGGTTCCTAACGTCAAAACCCGTCAAGCACTTTGCTTAGACGAACAAGATGTTAGTCTACTATTTGGAGAAGATCGATTTGTTAAAGCCGCACAGGATGAGATCATTACCATGATACTTCAAGAAGATCACTTTAACCCTACCGCGTTAATCACAGAAACTAACGCGAACCTGCAGAAAGGATGGAGAAAATCAATCAAGCGGACCAACAATCATGGATGACTCTTCAAGCTCACCACTGGAGAAGGAGAGATGTTCAAAGGAGAACCAGAAGACGATGAATTCGAGTCAAAGTCAGAGTCGGAGTCAGAATCGGAGTCTAGAGAAGTCGCTAAGGAGTCTCCTCCCGTCGTCACCCCCATTCCCTTTGTTTCTCCTAGCTTAGCCTCAAATAGTAACAGTAGTTCGGGAAATATCCCAACAACTGTCCCTTTACCGCCACTGACCACAGATCAGATGGCTTCTTTGTTTCAACTTTTCTCAAACTTTAATATGAATAAATCAGGTTCTGCTTACTCTTTGTGTTATCTTGAGTGCAATTCTGTCTACGATGATACTGAGGATGACCCAGACCCAGACTCAATTGAAATACCGCCCTACGTAGCCAAAGAAATAGTACAAGAAGAGGAAGGGGGACCAGTAATAGAAAACACCGAACCCATCAATGTAGGAACCGAACTAGAACCCCAAGAACTTAGGATAGGGACTACCTTGAGCTCTACCGAAAGGGCCGATTTCATAGACCTCTTACACGAGTTCAAAGACGTCTTCGCTTGGTCCTACAAAGACATGTCAGGGATCGACAGGGATATCGCCGAACATAGAATCCCAATTAAGCCAGGCTTCAAGTCTGTGAAACAGAAGCTTCGTCGAATGAGAACAGAATGGGCTCTCAAGATTAAGGAAGAAGTCGATAAGCAATTCAAAGCCGGGTTCATCAAAGTTTCCGAGTACTCTGACTGGGTAGCTAACATAGTACCTGTACCCAAAAAGGATGGGAGAATCCGTGTTTGTGTTGATTTTAGGGACTTAAACAAAGCAAGTCCTAAAGATGACTTCCCTCTACCACATATCGACATATTGGTGGACAATACCACAGATCACGCGTTACTATCCTTCATGGATGGGTATGCGGGTTATAACCAAATCAAGATGGCCATAGAAGACATGCATAAGACCGCCTTTGTCACTCAATGGGGAACCTATTGCTATACGGTCATGCCGTTTGGGTTAATCAACGCCGGAGCTACATATCAACGCACCGCAACTACACTCTTACACGACATGATGCACAAAGAAGTTGAGGTATACGTAGACGACATGATTGTCAAGTCCAAGGATAGAGAAGGGCATATTGCGAACCTTCGCAAATTCTTCTCAAGGCTACGAAAATACAACATGAGGCTCAATCCTCAGAAGTGCGCGTTCGGAGTAACATCTAGCAAACTCCTGGGTTACGTTGTCAGCCAAAGAGGTATAGAAATAGACCCTTCCAAGATCAAGGCTCTGATCGAAATGCCACAACCTCAAATAGAAAAAGAAGTCAGAGGATTCTTGGGAAAAGTGCAATATATAAGTCGATTCATATCGAAACTCACCATGATTTGTGAACCTATCTTCAAGAAGCTCAAGAAAATGGATCACACCATATGGGATGATGACTGTCAGAAGGCATTTGACCGAATCAAGGAGATATTAGCTAAACCACCAGTGCTCATGCCACCTCAACGAGATCAACCTCTTGGTTTATATCTCACAGTAACCGAAACAACCATGTGTGCCATGCTAGCGCAAACCGTAGGAAAGGAGGAAAGGGCTATCTACTACCTTAGTAAGAAATTCCTTGAGTACGAGTGCAAATACTCACAACTCGAAAAGACATGCCTCGCTCTTGTGTGGGCAACGAAGAAGCTATGCCATTACATGCTTAGCTACTCCGTCAAAATATACTCCAAAATGGACCCAGTCAAATACCTCTTCGAGAAACCCGTCCTCAACGGACGCCTAACAAGATGGACTTTGATGTTCTCGGAGTTCGACCTCAAATACGTGCCTCTGAAAGTTATAAAAGGGCGCGCCGTTGCCGAATTCTTTGCAGAAAATCCCGTCAATGATGCACAAACAATAGATACTTGGTCATTTCCAGACGAGGATATACTCCAAACTGATGTAGACTCCTGGGACCTTTACTTTGATGGAGCATCAAACTTAAGAGGATTTGGAATAAGAGTGTTGCTCATTTCTCCTGAAGGCGAGCATACACCAATCACTGTCAAACTCGACTTCGAGGTGACAAACAATGCTGCAGAATACGACGCTTGTCTCATTGGACTACAAGCGGCAGTGAGCTTAGGAATTAAAAACCTCCGAGTACATGGGGATTCATCCCTGATCATCAATCAAGTTACGGGATCTTGGAAAATCCGAAGCGAAAGCCTAGCACCTTATCAAGCTAGAATAGATCAAGTTGGCCAATTCTTTGATCACGTGACCTATCTACACCTACCTCGGGAAGAAAATCAATTTGCAGATGCTGTTGCAAAACTTGCATCTTTGATTAACATGCCAGATGACATGGTGGAAATACCTTTATGTATCGAACGACGGTCAGAGCCAGCTTATGTCCACCAAATCACCGATGAAGAGGAAATCACACAGGAACCATGGTTCCAAGCAATCCTAAATTTCAAGCTCAACGGTACCTATCCACCGGATATGGACAAAAGGGGACAACGTGCTATACGCCTACTAGCTTCCCAATACGTTCTCATGCAAGGAGAGTTATACAAAAGAACACCTCTTGGTGTAATCCTACGTTGCCTTGATCATTCACAGGCACGGAAATTGATGGAAGAAGTCCATAATGGAGAATGCGGTTGATAAGCCCATAATTATATATGTTTTTATCCCATATCCGTATATTGTTAGTGTCGTCTTTCGTATTATTTGAGCTATATTATTATATATTCGTTAGTTTCGAGATTTAATTAATGTTATTATTATTTTAGATGTAAATGGGCTTATTTAGTGTGTTTTGGTATAGCAGATTACAAGACGGAAGATAATGGGCCGAATGACAAGCTTAATGGATTAAAAGTATGACTCAAGTATGTGTAAAACGGACCAAGGGAACAAAATAAGAACGAAGCATAGGAAATAAAGAAGCACGCAAGCAGGCACGTACGTAATTATTAATTAATTTTGCAAGTTCGGCAGCCCATGAATTAGGAAATTGGGCGAGAGATTGGGAGTTCAACAAAGAAGCAGACGAAGGTCAAGCTGCTGAGCGAAAGATTATCCATGGGTACTCCGTCTTCATCTCAAATTCAATTTCTATCTCTAACCTTAATTCAATCACAAACTCTATCCTATTGCTGCAAAAATTTGTTCCCAAATCTGTCACAAAGACCGACTTTGTCCGAGTATAAATACCCGGTTCCTTAATCCTAATTGGGGCAAGCAAGTTTATACGAAATACCCAAATTACTAGTGAGCGAGATTGACGGCGATCGGAGATAGGAGCAGTCCATCGATTGAAGCGGCTTCAATTCGAAGGAAGAAGGAGAAAGCACTTGCAGAGGCTTGCAACCGAACCAAGGAGGCATTCTTCGGTCTTAATTATTAAGTTCTCCACTCCTTTAGCTTGTTAATTTCAGTTTACTAGTTTTCTTTTAAACCTTGGATGATTTAATCTTTCAGTTATCATAAAGTTTGATGTCAATTCTAGCATTATTG
The DNA here is from genome assembly GCF_048544455.1 of Silene latifolia. Taxonomy (NCBI): domain Eukaryota; kingdom Viridiplantae; phylum Streptophyta; class Magnoliopsida; order Caryophyllales; family Caryophyllaceae; genus Silene; species Silene latifolia. The sequence goes on along the minus strand of NC_133526.1, from coordinate 34,164,067 downwards.
AGTTAGTAGTATTCATATTATACTCGTTCATATTGTTTCCGATTCATTCTGTTGGCTGCAATTATTTGCTTAATTTGCTTAGTAGTTTGAACCGTTAGCTAGTTGTGTTATTTAGCGCGGCGTTAAATCGTACAACATAGTAGCAACTAATTTAATTTGGGACTGCAATGATGTCGCTAGATTGAATTAGGAGTATAATTTGGTCTGACTAATTAATTGGTTAGGGTTAATGACGTCTTTCTAGTACTTAATGCAGTTAACTAATTTGCGGAACTTTGCAACTTGCGTAGAATTGGTTAGCTAGAACTGGTAGTCGAGCGGCTCGCTACTGGTTAAAACTAAGGATTGATAGGGAGGATTTAGCGGCTAAGTTCTCTACGATTAAACTGTTATTGACTTAAATATTCGCTAGAGGAATCGAGTTAACTAAGTTATTAATTGAATCTGAGAAACATGTGCTTAAACGTCATGCTTGCTTCACTAGTGAGTAGTAGGACTGGTATTAGCTTATTATTCTCCAATCGAAACATTAAAAGAACCCCCCCTCTTCGTACATAATGTTAATACTGTCAATAGCTAACTCTTACTTGTAAATAATACACTTGCATATTGTCCATTTGAGTAGTTGTCTTTTAACATTGAATAAATAATCTCTCCGTGGGATCGACCCTTACTTTTACTATACTACCTATATTTAACATGAATTTTATGTAGAGTAAGGTTTATAAATTATTAATTTGTATGCGCTAACGACACGTATCAAATTTTGGCGCCGTTGCCGGGGAGATTATATTATTTTTCGTTCAATACTATCAACTATTATTGGTGTATGATAATATTCTGTGCAGTATAACTTTATTTTATTTTTACTTTTATTTTTTTTTAAAAACCTTATTTTTAGTGTATATGTGAAAGTTCTTTATATCTAACTTAATAATGAGGCCTATTTATTAGAATGCTACTGAAATATGCTTCCTTTTGCTCATTCCCATGTGTGCACATTTATGCTCTCAAGTTGTGCCCGTCTATCTAGCTATTGTTTTTACTGGGTTACTAATATGCTGCTCCTATGTCGACATTAAGTACTACTAGTCACTTATTTTTGCTTCAAGCCTGAATTTCAATGCATTTATACTGATTACTTAATGTACATGGGAGTACCTCAGAAAATATATCAGAACATGTGAGAATAGAGCATAACTGTACTTGTCTAATCTGCATACACTTAGCTTGTTGTGGACTATCACGGATGAACCAATTGCTGACATTATCTCATGTTCACTTTTATAGGTGTATGCACAACACTCGTCGCTCAAAGGGACCAGTGACTTTTGATCCAGAGATAGAGAAGACAGCAAGGAGGCTGAGGAAAGAGTTCTTGGAAAAGAAAGCGGAAGAAGCCTTACACCTGGACAAGTTCTTTTGCGAAGAAGAAATTAAAATGGCTGAAAAGACACTGAAGCAGCTGGCCACGCCTGATGTGACCACAACTCCTCTGAGTATCGTATTTCCTACTCTTCAAAAGCCTTTAAAATTAAATTCCAGTTTTCTTAATTTACTCCCTAAGTTTTATGGTCGATCAAATGAGTTACCTAACATGCATTTAGTTGCATTTGACCTGGCATGTTCATCTATGGAGAGTGAGGGGGTAAAACCTGAGGATATTAAATTACGTTCTTTTCCATTCTCATTAGAGGAGTCTGCTAAAGAATGGCTGTTTTACTTGCCACCTGGTTCAATCACTAGCTGGGATAAACTTAAAATTGCTTTTCTAGAAAAATTTCAACCAGCTAGTAGAGTCGCGTCAATAAGAAAAGAGATAAGTGGTATAAAACAGGGCCGGGATGAGTCCTTATGCGAATATTGGGAAAGATTTAATCGTTTATGTGCATCTTGTCCCCAACACCAAATCATTGAACAACTCCTCCTGTTTTATTTCTATGAAGGTCTTTTAACTAAAGATCGCGGTTACATTGATGCTGCTAGTGGTGGGTCTTTAGCTGAAAAAACACCCACAAAAGCTAGAAATTTGATAAATAATATGGCATTAAACACCCAACAGTTTGGTACTAGGAGAGATGTAGGAGAAGCTAGTGGGGTAAATAATGTTGACATTACATCTATTAAGGATCAAATGCAAGAAAATGCCTAACAAATTGCTACTCTTACTACTTTAGTTTCGAAACTCGTCTCTGACCAGTCTAAACCAACTGTCTGTTCAATGAATTCTGATATTGTGTACACTGACACTGCTGGTCAGCCGTTTATTATTGCTAATCCTGAACAGGTTAATGCTTTGGGTGGGTTTAATAATCAACAAAGAAAATATGACCCTCTCTCAAACACTTATAATGAGGGTTGGAAGGATCACCCCAATTTAAGGTATGGTTCGGGACCTAGACCACAACAAAATTTTCAAAATTATTCTGAGTCGTCTTGGGTCATATTGTGAGTTCTAAAGGTTTAGAAGTAGACAAAGCAAAAATTGATGTCATAAGTTCTCTGCCATACCCTACTTGTGTGCGAGAGATTAGATCCTTCTTAGGTCACGCGGGGTTTTACAGACGTTTCATTAAAGATTTTTCGAAAATTTCATCCCCGTTGTGTTCTTTACTTGCTAAAGGTGTTGCCTTTGTGTTTGATGATGCATGTAAAGAAGCCTTTGACACTCTAAAAGACAGACTGACTTCTGCCCCTGTTATGCGCCCACCTGACTGGAACTTACCTTTTGAAATTATGTGTGACGCTAGCGATAAAGCAGTAGGAGCGGTCCTTGGTCAAAAAGCTGATAGAGTCATATGCTATTCACTATGCTTCAAAATTACTAGACCCTGCCCAATGTAACTATACAGTTACTGAGAAAGAAATGTATGCTGTAATTTATGCGCTTGAAAAGTTCAGACCATATTTGCTAGGCACTCACGTGATAGTCTATTCTGACCATTCGGCATTAAAATATCTCTTAAAAAAGAAAGAGTCTAAACCACGATTGCTACGCTGGATGCCATATTACAAGAATTTGACCTAGAAATTAGAGATAAAAAGGGAGCTGAAAACCTAGTTGCTGATCATTTAAGTAGAATAGTCCCTAAGGAAGACTGGCCTATGGTGACTGAGTTCTTCCCTGATGAACAATTGTATTCCTTGCGTCATGAAGCAACTCCATGGTATGCTGATATGGTAAATTATTTGGTAACTACTTCTTTTCCTTCCACATTGTCTAGGGCACAGAGAGAAAAAATAAAAACTGAATCAAAGCATTATTATTGGGATGACCCATATTTGTGGAAAAGATGTAGTGACCAAATTATTAGGAGATGTATTGACGAGTCTGAAGTGCAGTCCATTCTAACTTTCTGTCATAGTTTGGAAACAGGAGGTCACTTTGGCCCTAAAAGAACAGCGCACAAGGTTCTAGAGTGTGGATTCTATTGGCCCACACTACATCGAGATGCTTTTACCTTTTGTAAATCTTGTGAACGCTGTCAGAAGACTGGTAATTTAACTAGAAGAACTGAGATGCCTCAACATGGAATTATTGTGTGTGAAATATTTGATATTTGGGGTATAGACTTTATGGGTCCCTTTCCTGTGTCGCATGGCTATCTTTATATTTTGCTTGCTGTTGACTACGTTTCTAAGTGGGTCGAAGTGAAGGCTACTAAGTGTGATGATGCTAAGACTGTAGTGAAGTTTATAAAGAGTCGCATTTTAAACAGATTTGGAATTCCTAAAGCACTCATTAGTGACCGTGGTACCCATTTCTGTAATCATATGATGGCAACATTGCTTCGTAAATACCATGTTTTTCATAGGATTGCTACTGCATACCACCCGCAAACCAACGGGCAGGCTGAAGTGTCTAATAGGGAAATTAAGTCAATTTTAGAGAAGATGGTTAACCCAACTAGAAAAGACTGGAGCTTACGAGTTGATGATGCAGCCTGGGCTTATAGAACTGCTTATAAAACCCCTATTGGAATGTCACCCTATAGACTAGTTTTTGGAAAAGCATGTCATTTACCAGTAGAATTGGAACATAAGTCTGAATGGGCAGTGAAACAATGTAACTTAGACTACGACCTGGCTGGCCAAGAACGGAAATTGCAATTACAAGAGTTAGAGGAACTGAGATTAGAGTCGTATGAGAATGCTAGGAACTATAAGGAGAGGGCAAAGGTTTTTCATGATCAGAACATTGCTCGAAGGTCTTTTAGAGTCGGACAGAAGGTGTTATTGTTTAATTCTCGTTTAAAGTTGTTTTCTGGAAAGCTCAGATCACGATGGTTGGGCCCTTATGTTATTACTAATATTTTCCCCCATGGAGCTGTTGAAATACGAAGTATTGATACTAACCAGACTTTTAAGGTGAATGGTCACAGGCTGAAGCCCTTTTACGAAAGGAGTGAGGTAATGGTGCTGGAAGAAGTCTTACTCGAGGAACCATAGATTAGTTGGGGAACTATGTCGAGCCACGACATAAACCAAGGCGCTTCTTGGGAGGCAACCCAAGTTTACTTATTTATTGTTTTCATGTGTGTTTATTTTATATGCTTTCGTTGAGTCGGCTTCAGTGCCTCCCCGAGTTTCGCTACCTTTGTAGGGGGATGTTAATAGTGTCGGTAGCACAAAAAAAAAATTAAAAAAATATAAAAATACAAAAAGAGATTTTACTACTATTCCTGCTGATTTTCAGGGTATTTTGCTTGCTTTCTGTTTCACTTGCCTTGGTCGAGTGTTTCATTTTTCAGGATTCGGGATGCATATAGCTGATTGGGTTTCAACTTGATTAAAAAAAAAGGCACTGCTGCCTTGCTGGAAGCCATGGTCCTACGTTGATCGGTACTACTTGGAGGCTAAAAAATTCACTAATGGGCACCTTCCTTACCTGTACTTGCTGTACTGCTGCTACTGAGAGTTTATTTGGCTGCCAGGACAGAGCATTATCATAACCAAATTTGGAGCATCTTGCTGTGAACTTCACATGAATCCGCTAAGTTCCTTCTTCCCTCTTACTTTTTATATATGATGAACATCGAGGACGATGTCGAGTTCAAGTGAGGGGGAGAGGCAAGGCCTAAAAACTGGGTTACTTAAAAACTGGCTTACTTAAAAAATTTGCTTTTTTAGGGGAGATGCTGTCAAAATTCGGTCAGAATTAAAAATAACCTCTGTTTTTATAAGACTAACTAGGATAAGGGAGTCGGAATGGTGATACAACGATGATAAAACTGCTTTTATGCTTTTGGATTCTCACTTTAGCTTTGCATTTTCAGCACTTATCTTTTGTATACTCATTTGCATATCTACGAGTGTGTGACCGATACTACTGAACGAATAGACTTGACTAAAATGTTGGCAAACTACTAAAATTTCTGAGATTTAGAGCCTTCAAAACCGATGACATCTATGATCGGTTTCTATTTATAGGATGAGAGTAGTACTCCTTATGAGGCATGTAACATCAAATTGCATAAGCATGAAATTTGTCTCTTAACCTGTATGCATTCGGGTTTGTGGCGGTGACACATGTGGAGAGGCAACATTTCCCTTTTGTTATACCATTGAACTTCACTTAGCCAAATTGACTTGTTTTGACCCATTCGATCAACTACATTCCTAAATAGCCTACCCTAGTCAAGCTAGTCTAGTTGATGTGTTTGGCACGTTCTTTGTGGTCATTTTTGGTATCGTGCTATTATTATCTTAAAAAGGGAATTGAAGAATATGGAAGGAAAAAGAAGAAGAAAGAACAAGAGGAGAATGAAAAGAATGAATGAAAAAAAAAGAGATGTTTAAAAAAAAAAAAAGCAAAAAAAAAAAAAAAGCATTATAGAAAAAAAAGAAAAAAAAAATCCCTTATAATTAAACTCCTATTCTTGACAGTATATTCTACATATGAGGAGTTATCTCTGTTGTGCGTGAGTTTATGCCATGTATGGCATCGTTTATCACTTTGTAAGTTGGGTTTCTAAGCGGAATACGTGTAATCTTGGTTACGGTCGGTACTAGCTTGACTTTTACCTCCACATATCCAAAAATATTTGCCCCTTTTCACCCAATTACCTTATCTCGCACCTCTTGTAAGTCCTCGGCATGTGTCTTGGTTCTCGTTTGGTTGGAATGCGTATGTATGGTTGTAGAGATCGATTTCATGTTAGATTGCATGCATGTTTTTATAAGTCGAGTTAGGTGAGTGACTCATATTTTCTCTCTCTTTCACATTATACTCACCTATTGTTATAACGAGTGATGAGCGAACCGCGAGAGTCCAACATGTATAAGTCTGGCAAGGTCGACGGTTCAGTAGTAGTGTCATTGTCCTATTCGTTTGCATCTGAGTTCGTATTTTTCCCGCTATGGAATTTGTTTCCTTAGCATTGGTGTTGATTTGTTGCATAAATGCTATTTAAGTGAGTCAATAGTATGGATAGCTATGAGTTGTATACCATGCCATTTATCCCTATATTCTATCTTATGTCTAGAATTTTTGAGGTTGATAATTTACTTATAGCTCATGATTTGTTATTGTCGAGGGCGACAATAAGCTAAGTGTGGGGGAATTTGATAAGCCCATAATTATATATGTTTTTATCCCATATCCGTATATTATTAGTGTCGTCTTTCGTATTATTTGAGCTATATTATTATATATTCGTTAGTTTTGAGATTTAATTAATGTTATTATTATTTTAGATGTAAATGGGCTTATTTAGTGTGTTTTGGTATAGCAGATTACAAGACGGAAGATAATGGGCCGAATGACAAGCTTAATGGATTAAAAGTATGACTCAAGTATGTGTAAAACGGACCAAGGGAACGTAATAAGAACGAAGCATATGAAATAAAGAAGCACGCAAGCAGGCACGTACGTAATTATTAATTAATTTCGCAAGTTCGGCAGCCCATGAATTAGGAAATTGGGCGAGAGATTGGGAGTTCAACAAAGAAGCAGACGAAGGTCAAGCTGCTGAGCGAAAGATTATCCATGGTACTCCGTCTTCATCTCAAATTCAATTTCTATCTCTAACCTTAATTCAATCACAAACTCTATCCTATTGCTGCAAAAATTTGTTCCCAAATCTGTCACAAAGACCGACTTTGTCCGAGTATAAATACCCGGTTCCTTAATCCTAATTGGGGCAAGCAAGTTTATACGAAATACCCAAATTACTAGTGAGCGAGATTGACGGCGATCGGAGATAGGAGCAGTCCATCGATTGAAGCGGCTTCAATTCGAAGGAAGAAGGAGAAAGCACTTGCAGAGGCTTGCAACCGAACCAAGGAGGCATTCTTCGGTCTTAATTATTAAGTTCTCCACTCCTTTAGCTTGTTAATTTCAGTTTACTAGTTTTCTTTTAAACCTTGGATGATTTAATCTTTCAGTTATCATAAAGTTTGATGTCAATTCTAGCATTATTGAGTTAGTAGTATTCATATTATACTCGTTCATATTGTTTCCGATTCATTCCGTTGGCTGCAATTATTTGCTTAATTTGCTTAGTAGTTTGAACCGTTAGCTAGTTGTGTTATTTTAGCGGCGTTAAATCGTACAACATAGTAGCAACTAATTTAATTTGGGACTGCAATGATGTCGCTAGATTGAATTAGGAGTATAATTTGGTCTGACTAATTAATTAGGGTTAATGACGTCTTTCTAGTACTTAATGCAGTTAACTAATTTGCGGAACTTTGCAACTTGCGTAGAATTGGTTAGCTAGAACTGGTAGTCGAGCGGCTCGCCATTGGTTAAAACTAAGGATTGATAGGGAGGATTTAGCGGCTAAGTTCTCTGATTAACTGTTATTGACTTAAATATTCGCTAGAGGAATCGACGAGTTAACTAAGTTATTAATTGAATCTGAGAAACATGTGCTTAAACGTCATGCTTGCTTCACTAGTGAGTAGTAGGACTGGTATTAGCTTATTATTCTCCAATCGAAACATTAAAAGAACCCCCCCTCTTCGTACATAATGTTAATACTGTCAATAGCTAACTCGTTACTTGTAAATAATACACTTGCATATTGTCCGCTGAGTAGTTGTCTTTTAACATTGAATAAATAATCTCTCCGTGGGATCGACCCTTACTTTTACTATACTACCTATATTTAACATGAATTTTATGCAGAGTAAGGTTTATAAATTATTAATTTGTATGCGCTAACGACACGTATCAGCGGTCCTCACATGAGTGGGCCCATGATGGCAAAGAATATCACATGTTTGGGGTATTATTGGACCACAATGGAATCTGATTGCATCAAATATGTAAGACATTGCCACAACTGCCAAATCTTCGGGAATGTACAGCATGTCCCTCCTTCATTACTTTATACAACGACATCTCCTTGGCCATTTTCTGCCTGGGGAATTGATATATTCGGGAAGATAACCCCAGCCGGAACAGGAGGTCACTGTTTCATCCTAGTGGCAATCGACTATTTCACCAAATGGGTAGAAGCGGCTTCCTACACTAGTCTCACGGCTAAAAACGTGGCAAAGTTCATACAAAACAACATCATCTGTCGATACGGTTGCCCACATGAGATCATTAGTGATAATGGATCACATTTCCAAGCCGAGACTGAGCAATTGCTAGCCAAGTACAAAATTAGGCATCACCACTCTTCGCCATATAGACCACAGACTAATGGCGCGGTAGAGGCAGCAAACAAGAACGTTGTCACAATTCTCAAGAAAATGATTGACAACTATCGAGATTGGCCAAGCAAGATACCCTTTGCTTTGTGAGGATATCGCACATCTGTTAGGACGCCCACTGGGGCCACCCCTTTCTATTTGACCTACGGCATGGAAGCTGTACAACCAGTCGAGTTAGAAATACCATCCTTGCGTATCTTACTCGAAAGTCAAATCCCGGAAGCCGATTGGAAGAGGGATAGATATGAAGAACTCATCCTCCTGGATGAACGTAGGCTACACGCCTTGCATAATGTCCAAACATATCAAGCACGTATCAAACGAGCTTTCAACAAAAGGGTTAAGCCAAGAAACATCAAGGAAGGAGACTTAGTACTCAAGTCGATTAGAGCTCTTTTACCTGTTGATCCACGGGGAAAATTCAAACCTAATTGGGCCGGGCCATTTCTAGTCAAGTCCATACTTCTAGGGGGTGCGGTTAGAATCCTAGACTTAGATGGGAATGAATTTTCCAACCCAACAAACCTCGACCAACTAAAGCGGTATTATGCCTAGAATAGGAACAAAAACGCGCCTCGCGTAACCTCACGTGTCGCTCTTGTGGCACTAAATAAACGGCCCTTGGCCAAGCTGAAATAAGCTAATGTCACTCTGCTCTTGCATTTTGACAAATTTGTCATCCTCATATAATCAAATAAACTAAACTGCACCTTCAGAGTAAGTAAAAAGCTCATGCTTATTTTCTAAGTTCATTACAAGCTCTTGCTTAGAACAATTATTCTTTTACATTTATTCGAACTACGCGCAAGGGTTTGATTTCATTTTCTTAATGAATACGCAGGCAATCCTTCACAGGATACAACCCATTAATTTCAAAATGTAAATAGAAGGACATTTGCATTGCATTTGGAATTCGACAAGAATAATAAATAGAAAATCACAACGGTTTCATAACCAGTTAACCTTTTTTATTTCAATCATTTTCTAATAATAATACATTACATAATAAAAATAAAAAATAGGCTAGGATTCTAAAAACCCCACCTTTTAATTACAATAATAATAATAATAAATAATAAAAAAGACTTAGGCTACTCTTCCATTTTCCCTTTGCCTTTGTCATTTTTGTCATACTTCTTGTCACGACCTCGAGCCGGACGCTCTTGCGCCACTTCGGACCTAATCACCAACGGTCTTTCTCGAGGCCTAGCTTTCCTACTCTTGTCAATCACTTTGTCCACGACAGGAGAGGTCTTCGGTTTCTTCGAAGGATGAACAACTCGAAACCCGGCTCCCTCAGTCAGGTGCTTCTCTTTCTCCTTTTCCACCTCGCTCACCTTGTAGTCAACAGGCTCGCGCTTCCTCAATCTCTCGCGCTTTTCCGGAGTAGTAGCTTTCCTCCATCGCAGATAAGAGTCCGACACTCATAAGGCACTAACAGAAGAGTTCAAGAACCATACATTTCTTTGAGCCCATTTAATGGCCCACTCCCTTCGACTCTCAGTAGTAAGCGCCACTAGCGATCACGGGGATGTGTCAAGCTTCGGGATTGTCTGCTTTAGTCCAACCTGTCTCCTCAGCCTTTCCGGGAAGATGCATACCATGAATTCCAAGCCAGGAATGCACACAGATCGGGTAGGATCCAAGGAAGACACTCCAGTGACAGATTTGAGGTGCCACCATGGTACAATCCACCTAATCAAGGGGCCATCATCACTCTTCAATTTGTTCTCCCAATAATTGCAGACTCGAGTGAAGTCCACCATGTAAAGCCTGGTCCTCATTGCAATCGAACGAGCATGATAAGAAGGAACATGAACTGGGGGCTCGATCAATCGAAGACGCTCCATAAGCCAAACCTACCAAAAGCGGGTATTAGAACGAAAAAAAAAGAAAGAAAAAAAAAAGAAAAAAAACGAAAAAAAGAGAACAAGAAAAAAAAAACGAAAAGGAAAAAAAAGAGAGAAAAAAAAAGAAAAAAAAGTAAGCGTTCTTTTACCTGCAAAATAACGGGATTTCCCAAGTACGGTAGGTCGCGATTGGCTTTCCTATTATCCAAGCCCAATAGGATCTCTCCTAAGCATAAACATCTTTGGGCTCTGCAGACTCCATTTGCTCAACTAGGCCCAGGAGACGGGGATCACCTCTCAAGTCTTCATCGACATGCCCTTGAAGGACATATACATGCAAAAAACAAAATCCGAATGCCCTTCGCCTAGCAACATAAAAAATGGTGGGGTCGGCCCTGTTAATGAATCGATCAATGAAGTCCAACATTCGCACTCCTTTTGAGGTCACTAAACGGTCCACCTCAACTCTTGGCAACCCAAGCAAGTCTCTAAATTTGCTCTTATACCCTTGCGAAGTAGAAGGAATGGCAAGCAAGTGTTCTGGGTCCCATCCACCGATCGCAGCAATTTCTTCAGGAAATGGGCAAATGTCGCCTCCGGGGAACGCAAAGACATGATAATTTGGGTCCCAATAATCAAGACAAGCATCTAAGAATGGTTTGACAACCTTGATAAGCTTCAAACTCAATAACGATCCAAGATTATAAGCGCCCATGTCGTGCTTCTCCATGTTGGAAAACTCATTGGTCCACTCTTTTAGGCGAATCTACAAAGTATTCATGATGAGTGATTATATTGAGAATTTTATGTAATAAGACGAAGAAGAGACGAAAGAATTGTGTGAATAAAACCTCTATCAACGTCTCTGTTTATACTAAACTCTGTTTCCTAAAATCTGCCAGAACAGACACAACTGGGAAGAGGCGCAGCAGGTTTCTGTGATTTTCCGCATTGGATCTTTCCTAAATTCCTTGGAAAATAATTTCCTATTCCTACGGGTTATTATTTTGGTAAATACGTGAAAATTGCCATATTTCGTGTTTCCTAAATCCGCGGGCATGCATTTCGAGGCAATATCAGCATTTTCGTCATTTTAACACACTTGTACATTTTCATTTTAGGGAATAATTTTCATTTTAATGTAATTTATTTCAAAATTTAGATATATTTCTTTTATTTATATTTTTATCATTTCATTTCTAACTTATAGATTTCTATTTTTTTTTCATTTTTTTAGGGGTAACCCTCCCTACCGTCCGGTCATTTTCGGCAATTTTTTTGCATTTTTAGCACTTTCTCTTGCATTTTTTTTGCACTTTTGAGTCATTCGTTTTGGCTAATTTAGGCCATATGTATATACAAATGTGTGTTATATGTAATTTCTATGTAAATTTCGGCAGCATGACGGCATAAACCGTCATCTACCAAACGTGTTCAAAGCTAACCTGCAGATACAAGCAACGCAACCCAGCAGCAAAGGCACTCAGGCCATCATATATACAACCAAAAAAGGGAAATGTACAACAAACTGGGGGCTCGAGCCCCAAGCAAAGTCCAAAATGTCCAAAATGAAGGTCCTAAAATGTACAAATATGCAAAGTACAGCCAACAACAAACAACATCAAAACAAAACTACTGCCGGTCGCCATCTAGCTCCGCAACTCTCACCTCGAGAGCAGCAACCTCGGCGTCGCGAACCTCGAGCTCCCTCAACAAGCGAGCTGTCTCCTCCCGAGACTGGGCCAACTCTCGCTCCAGCTCACGATCCCCCTGCAAACAACAAAATTGGCTCATGTCAATCATTTCAAGCAATTACAAGAAAAGTTTGAAAATCAAAGTTAAAAAATGAAATAGACACAAGGTTCATACCTGACGACCTCGACCGTCGACAAGTGCCTCGACGGCAGTAGCTCGCAGCCGGTTGGCTACCCTCCATAACGCCACAAACCGAGACGGTGCAACCTGTATTTTCAAAAAGAAGTTCTCAATAATTGAATAAGTTCAATCAAATGTGTTCTTACACAAAAATCATGAAAATTAGAGGCTCACCCTCCGAATCAGATGCTGCCAATCATCCAAGCCAGCATCCGTCACAGCCACGTCAAAGTCACGCAGCTCGGAGATCGTCGTCCTCCCGGTCGCGTCAGTGTACTCGAGGGTCTCGGGGTACTCTGGGGGCTCGATGCCCGCCGCCTCGACCTCCTGCAAAGTCAAATGTTTCTCGTTAATTGATGATCTTTCATCGTATTCTCAAAATCAAGAATAAAGGAGTGTAAGATGCTCACCACAACCGGCCAGTACGCCAACCTCCCGTAGAGGAACGCCGAGTAGTCCTCACCAGGAAGAAGGAGGGCGTCACCACCAACGCCAGCCAAGTCAGCCTCCCTCTCAGCCTCAGAAGGCTCCCTGAACATCGTCCTAGGAGGATCTATGGGAACCGTCAAGACATCCCGAGAGCACTGACGAGCCAAGTGCTCGCCCAAGTACCACACAGGACCCATCGACGTCCTCAACAGCAGCCGGCTCGAGCTCCTAGGTCGAAGGACCTCAGCCACAAAAGGAGGCGCGCCAGCGTACTCCGCCCAAGGCCTGGGCACCCACTAGGGACAGACAAACAAGGAATCATTCTTATGATCGGTTAAAAAGCAATGAAGAAGCAAAACGAATATAAGTGGGATGCTCACGCTGTCCAGCTGAAGAGCGTTCACGTCCCGCCGGTAAACAACGTGAGAGGAACGCTTGCTCCTCGTCCGACACATCACCCAATCCCTCATGACGGGATAGGCCTTCTCCAGCGGCTCCGTCCTCTTGGGCGAGAGGCTCGGAAAGTAAGAGTACACCCACGCCTGTGAAGCAAGATAGTCAATAACGATCTTTCGTAATTTAATAAGGAAAAGAATTGATTTTAGTCTAAATGAAGGTTCATACCTCCAACAGTAATCCAGGGCCGACAGCACCAGGAGAAGTCCCCTTCTCCATCAACTCCGGACGAACCATGGCCCTCATGAAGCGGATGAGGACCGCAAAACCAGCAGTGACCCAGTCCCAACGCCCAAGGGAGCTCAGGTCAGAAAGAAAGGGAAGAAGCTTCGTCGACAGCCTCTCTCCCTTGTCTCTGAGGTAGATCGAAGACAGAAACCACCAAAGCCACAAACGGGCCCTCTGGCTCACCGGACAGGGAGGAGGAGCCGTCTCTCTCCCGTCAATCACCACCAGCGTCGGGGTCTTCCCCGCAAAGTAGTCTCGGACATAGGAACTGGGCACCAAACCAGGCACTGTAACAGCCTTCGGCGACAAGTTCCAGCCGATCAACCTCCTAGCCTCGGCCGAGTCCACCCTCATGGCAGTCTCCGTCCACTCCACCTCCTCAGTCCCACACCACAGACCAGAGATCATGCCGTAATCCTCCAACGTGACTCCCACCTCACCAAAAGGCATGTGAAAAGTGGAAGTCGTATCCCAGAATCGGTCCAAGAAAGCGCGGACCAGGCTAAGGTTAGCTCGCAGCTTCCTCTTCGCGATATCCCTCCAGGCCTGCACCAGGGCACCAAACCTTCCCCGCTCAATCATGGCGCGCTCCTCCGCCGACAGCCTCTCGTAACACTCCATCACCGTCGTATAACCCGAGAACGACCTGATGTTCCCGGCCTCCTATTGTTATTTGAAACAAAAGCTATCTTTAGTTTTGAATGAAAATTGGAAAAGATATGAGCAAATGGAATGAAAGAAGATGAGTGATGAATTCAAGATTACCAAGCTCTTCACCGTCCTGTAGGACAGGTGACCCTCCGCAGCCCAAAGCAAGTGCCTGCTTTCCCAAGTCTCAGCCCACGCAGGTGCTTCCCTCAGCTGACGACCACCTTGCCCAACGTTGGCTCGCCTCGGGGCCTTCTCCTCTTCAACAGCCTCCTCCTCGTGGACCTCGTCCCCAGCAGCCATCACCGCGGCGGTGAAAGCCTCCTCCAAAGCCTTCTCGATAGCACGAGAAGGGTCAACAGCAGTGTCTATCTCCATGGGAGCTCTCCCAGAAGTAGAAGCCTCGTCACCTGCAACGTTAAAGTAATTGTAGGCCGCGTCAAGTGACGACAAGCCTTGGTTTAAGGATTTTCGAGCTTTCGGAAGCCTTGAAATCGCTCTTTTATCGCCATCTTTGGCCGTATTCCCACAAAACCGATCACTCATGTGGTAATTAGGGTCAAGTCAAGCCTAAGTTGAAGCCTAATTACGGGTTCGAATCGAAATTTCGGCAGCATTTCGTTATAATGGTGATTATGCCCTAGAAAAGTGTCTTGAAAAAGCCGTCACAAACCAAAATTCCGAAATGATAAGAAGTTTACCCATCATCCAAGGATCCCAAATATCAAGTTTCATCGCAAATGGGCAGTCCTAAGGCCATTTTCGAAGCAATTTATGGTTTAGCTGTGAAACCGTCTCAATTTCACTCGAATGCCCAAAACTCAACGAAAATTCAAAACAAATACATGGTTATGATCCTTATACTACCAATTAGCCATTTACAAGGTCAATTTTACAAGGCAAAATCATTTGGGGGAAAGGCCCCAAATTTTCGACATTTTAGGGTTAAAAACCCTAAATTTTGTCGATCAAATTCATCCATTATAGAAGATTAATGCAAGAATGAAATACATACCTCGATTAGTCATGGCGAATGCAAGCTTTTGGATCAAATTTTGGCGGAAATGGTTAAGATTTGAGAGAGAAATGGATAAATTATGTTTCGAAATAATGAATTGAGTCCCTCTGTTTATCGCGTTTTTACGCAGGAAAGACACCTCCAGGAATAGACGCATCAGGTGCTGTGCCTCTTCCAAGAGACGCAGCTCTTGTTGCGCCTCTTCCTTAGGTTCCCTCCATACGAGTTTTCAAAAATTCGTTATGAATTCGTTATTTGTGGGCCCATCTTTGGTGCGCCTCTTCCTCGGTGCCGTTTTATCTTTTTGGTCCGTTTGACGATTATCTTTCTTTCAGATCCGCATTTCTAAGCTGACTGCAGACTATTATTCGTTATTTATCGCTTCCAAGACTTTGCTTGTCACAACGAGCAGGTATTCCTTCACAGGTGTTTCGACACGCCTTCATTATATTCCCCCAGCGAGAGTAAGCGGACGAACAATCCCTCTCGAGACATGGAGATAAGTTCTCGATTATTTTGCCAGCGAGAGTAAGTGGATCGACAATCCCTCTCGAGACATGGTGATAAGTTCCTGACAAGATTTCCCAACACGAGAGTTCACGACATGCAATCGTCCCTCTCAAGTTCCTCCGAAGTTTGTTTGAAGACAACCCCAGCAGATTTCTCCCAGCAGTTCCCGCCTGTGTCCTGCTACTCGCAACATTTCTTGTTTCCCCGCGGAGTGCGATAAAGGTGTCGTTCTCCCGAAGTTCCCAAACCCGTAGAGTTCCTACACTCGAGCCTTATTTACCCTTTAGTTGAACTTATATTTGGCCTCCTTCCCGTCGATGCTTTCCTTTAGGGCCCCACACCCTAGCACCAATCCTTACTTATCTTTTTAGGTCTTACCCTTAACTCCTACGCTTAACCTTAGCTCCTACGCACCTTCGGAAGCATCTCGAGAAGAAGTCTCAGGTATGATCTCTTCTTATGGCTGGCGAGCCTCCTTACGTAGTCTAATGGACTTTAAACGACCCTCCCCGATAGTCGACAGACTCTAAAATGTTCCCGACGACAGGTCCTTGGTTCAGACCCCTTGAGCCGCCTCGCGTCGCCATAGTCGTCAGGTTGTAGTCTTCGATTGACCTGATGGCTATACTTTGACTTTCACCTTGTCCAAGCCTCAGTCAAAGTTGGGGCTCTGTAGATACCTCATTTCTGCACCTCCCGCAAACCACCCGGTGATGATTGGGCCGCATGTTTGGTACGCGGAATGATTTGTGACAGTTTGTAAGTTTATCGTCAAGTGATTGCTCAAACACTGATGTCTACCTCTTAGTTGTCATCTACGCGCCGATACGGTCATTTTGACAGTAATTAGAGTACATTTGGAGTCCGGGCCTAAAACCGTCTTCATTTTCTGATAACCGTTAAATCCCGAGTCAGAATGTTCTGGAATGTTCCGGATATTTCTATTCCATATTTTATTAATATTTCACAATCTTTAATCTTTGGTAAACAATTTCCCGTAATATTCATACAAAATATTAAGGGAAATAGAATTAATCCGTTATTCCATAAATTAAACACGGAAATCTTTCATCCGCAGGAGGAAACCACCTGGGAACAGACGCAGCAGGTGCTGTGCCTCTTTCAAGAGACGCAGTGAATGCTGCGCCTCTTCCCAGGTCCTTTTCTGCGTATTTTTCGTATCTTTTTCATATCTTTTCGAGATCCACTTCCAAAGTTTCTCCGAAAACCCTATTCCTTCACGTGATTAGTATAAATAGGAGACATCGCTCCTCATATTTCTCACGCGAGTTCCGCCCTTATCTTCTCCCTTTGCATTCTAGACCACGTTCTTACTTTTTGGCGTCTACGTGCTTGAACATTCGACCACGTAAGCTCGGATCCTTCTGAGTACCAGCCTCGTTTGCATGACCGACCAATTTGACCAACTCCACAACTAATCAACTTAATTAATCTTAATCGTTTTCCTCTTACGAGGGCACTTTCGTTACATTCGAGTCGAGCATCGCTAATCGTAAACTTAGTTCATCTCATTTCGTCAAACATGTAAGTCTGAAGGTGTAAATCCTTCTTTATTTATTGTTCTTTACTTTTTGTATCACTAATGTAAGGTTTATGTCGAAAATATTTGTTAAAACAGATTTCTAAAACTACGCTTTAAACCCTTTTTACGGATTACCAGAAGATAACCGTCGAGAAAGGACGCAGCAACTGCTGCGCCTCTTCGAAGGAGCGCAGTGCCTGCTGCGCCTCTTCGTGAGGCTGCCGCAGTTCCTGCTTCCTTTCTTCTTCCTTTGTCCTCTGTAATTCGTCTACTTTATTCGTTTTCGTTTGTTTTCTTTAATTCCTTGATATAATAGCATAATAATTTCACATGTGCATAATTTATCATTCGTTAGTATATAATTCATCATTAAAATCCGACTTAAATCCCTTATAATCTCATATTTGCGGGTTTTCGTCATTAAAATCAATCCGGGTTGTAGGAATTCGATTCGTTCATATTGAGTTTCTGGAATTCGATCTTTGATATATTTCCATCTGTCTATTGTCATGTTCGTCATTAATTCTTCGTTAATTCGTTATATCTAACCTATTTAGTTCACCCATGTCATTAATCCATCTTTTATTCATGTAAATAATTCGTATTAATCGTTTTCATCCATGTTTATTGCTTTTATGACCATCAATCATATGTGAATAACCTGATAATCACTTCTATCCGAGTTAAATATCATAATCGATCATTAAATTCACCAATTAATATTAACGATTTGCAGTTCCGGCTTCACAACCATAACTCACCCTTGGAACAGACGCAGCAACTGCTGCGCCTCTTCCAAAGGGCGCAGTCCTGCTGCGCCTGTTCCAGGTTGACTTCTGCCTCTGAACTTCCGTTCTGCCTTGACCTAGTTTAATTAGCTTACGTATAATTAACTATTATCTGTATTATCGCCTAATTCCTGTTCGTTAATTCTTTCATTTATTCTTTTTCTTAAATTATCCGTTTTAAAGGTATTTTCGACATAAATCAATGAATCCAATGTAATTATTGTAATTTTCATTATTGTAATTTTTATTTATTGTGTTTATCATTATTTCTTGTATCATTTGTATGTCTTCACATGTAATTAGCCTTAATTCCTACTTTGACATTAATTGTATGATTAAATTACGTGTTCACCGACTTAGTATTAATTCTCACATGTTAGGATTAAAACTTGGATGTTGCATTGCATGCATATACTCGACAATATATCAAGTATAGATAACTTCCCTAATCATTAGTAGAGGCTGCTATCGAGGCGGGCGGGATTAGGTGTTCGATCAAAAGAGCTTCCTAATACGTACCCTCACCCCTTACTCCAGATCTCTGTGAACATCCGTGTTCATTGGCATCCACGAGAGTCATTCTAGATATAGAATGCTAAGGGTAACGAGTTCTTGGTGTTCATGTCACTACTTTGTATCTTGACATGGCACGAGGTATTCGAACGGTTCCAATTTCCCATAAAAATTGGTGGCGATTCCACAAATGCAAACGCTTGTTTCCCAAGCGCCCCCGTGGCCCATGTCCACAGTTTGGCGACTCCACTAGGGATAATACACTTACGTGTAGCCAAAATGGTGAAACTTGAACAAGGTTAGGGAATAGTTTGTACAAGACAATTGTCGATTCTTATAACTCGGTCTTCCTAGACCGTTTTATTCGGCCTTCTTAGGCCCAACCCAACCCATTCGACCAATCGTCCCGTCTAAACGGTCCTAATTCTTATTTGGGCCTAAGGATGGATAGCGATTGACGTCATCCATACCATGATGCTTACTCGTGTTTGTATCAAGGACCTTCACTACTTGAGGAAATGGACTAGGAATCGGCCTTACTCTTGTTCGGTACGAGCCTCTCCACAGACTTCGGGTTTGATTGTTCGGTATGGCAACCCACCCTTTAAACCAAAACCCTTTTAAATGCACTCAGCATCCCGTTATAATGCTTGTATAAATGTTTGTACCTTACGTGATCACCATTTCTAAACAAAACCATGACGATTTTTGTAAAATCAAAATCCCTCTTTTAAATGAAAATTTCGAAAAAGGCCCATGATTAGCACAAAACCAAGTCAAAACTCTGTCCATTTGTCAAGTCAAAATTCGGGCCCAAGCCCATTTCAAAACCTCACTTCGAGTCCACTCCTACAACTACACTATAGTTGACTAGGACACACATTCTCAAACCTTTGTCATTTCTTCAAAACTCACTCAACACAAGTGGCACACACCCACTTCACAAGTCAACACATTTCTTCTCTTAGTAAGTGATGTGTTAGAATGGTCGATCGTGTTTTGATTCGTCGTCGATCTCTTATCCAGTTTCCAAGATGCCAGAAACAAGCGACGTGAACTTCAACCAACTTCAAGATGGTAATGATCGAATCCTAACTGCGCTAGCTCAAATCCAAGTTACCCAAGATCAAGTGTATGATCGCCTCGACACCATCGAAGGTCAGATCTATGCCGTAGAGGGGAGGTTGCCTCCTCGAGAAAGTGAAGTCGTTGATGACTTCGTGAATGACTTCAGGGACGAAAGCCCTCCCATGGGAATGACTGCAGCTGAGAAAAGACTCCAATACTTAGAGGAGCAATTGATGTATCTTAAAGGGGATGACATTTATTGGGAGAATAATCGCAAGTATGAGGCCGTAAATTCCAAATTGCCAACCAACTTCAACATGACGGATATCCCTAAATTCAAGGGTCATGAAATCCCTTTGAACCACATCCGTGCCTTTAAGGATTACATGTCTATCAAAGGCATCAAACCCGAGATGTTCTTAAGGATCTTTCCTTGATCTCCTGACACCATCCCAAAGCAATGGTTCTACTCTCTAGAGCACAAGAAGATCGCTACTTGGGAAGATGCCGCAATCGAGTTTTCTAAGCAATATGCGGATAATGCTGAGATCCAAGTTAACATGCGCATTTTAGAGGTTCTTACCCAAAATGACAAAGAAGGATTCACCGACTTCCTAAGTAGGTGGAGGAAGACTAGTACCCAACTAGTTGAACGCCCGGATGAGGCTACCCTTGTGGAGAAGTTCGTGGACAATCTAAAACCCATCTATGCCAATCATTTGAGATACCAAAACATCAAAACTTTCAAGGACTTAACCGTACTAGGAACAAGGATTGAAAATGACATCCGTAAAGGGCTCTTGTCCAAAACGGTAGGTCGAGGATATCAAGGCTCAACAAGTCGTTCTTACGGCTCCACTAGCAAGACCGATGAAGTTAACCTACTCGAGCCATCCAAGAAGAGTACCCCACCAAGGAAATTCACAAATCTTGGGGACACTTACTCTAACGCTCTAAAGAGGTCAATGAAGCAAGGCAAACTCCAACCCATAGGACTTACTCCCGAACCCGAAAAGAAATCCAAGTTCTGGGACGAAAACTCGTACTGTGAATACCATAGGGGTAAGGGGCACGACACAGAAAAATGCTACAAATTGAAAAATGTGCTTCAAGACATGATTAAGGATGGTCGACTACCAATACCGCCGGGAGGTAAACCCAACAACACTCAGAACCCTCTTGGGATTCTAGTGATCACAAGTGAAGAATCTACCTTAGATTGTTCACACCTCATTTCTCCAATTGATGATGAGA
Organism: Silene latifolia; assembly: GCF_048544455.1. NCBI lineage: Eukaryota > Viridiplantae > Streptophyta > Magnoliopsida > Caryophyllales > Caryophyllaceae > Silene > Silene latifolia. Next base: position 34,143,223 of record NC_133526.1, on the reverse strand, counting down.
TCCATGTAATCGAGAATGAAGGGTTCTACTCTACAATCTCCCCTACCATCGCCGACTTCATCGCATGGGCAAGGAGTGTGGATAGGTAAGTTTGGGAATTGGAAAATGTGGTGACAACTTTACATGACCCCAATGCGACACCTAAAGAACATGCACCACTAATCTTATCTCAAAATGCTACTATGCAAGAAATAGTCGCGTGGTTGATAAACTATTCGACCAAATTACACAATTAGAAGACGAGATCATGAGAATGAGGGAACTAGCTACAATCAATGGAGTATGGGCCGATGATGATGAAGACGAGTATCTCATTGAACACTCCCTAGTCAAAGAAATAGTCCAAAATGGTGAAGACCAAGATGTGGACCACCTAACTCGTTCGGGGCGTCCATATCAAAGCACTACTCAAAACGGTCCAACCAACGTTGTCACACCAAATGATAACGAAGATGACTCCACTGATCATTTGCTCAAGCAATTACGGAAGACAAAGGCTGATCTTTCAGTCTGGCAACTAGTAGCAAGCTCATTCCCACATCGCCAAGCTTTACTGCAAGCTTTGGCCAAACTTAATGTATCACATAACTCCACACCCGACGATGTAGTCAACTTGGTCATCCAAGAATCACCGAAGCTAAGTAATCCTATTACTTTCTCAGACGAAGATTTGCCACGCTTTGGTGCTAGCCACAATTTAGCTCTTTACATCACTGTCGTTTGCTTAAAGAAGAATGTACCAATGACATTGGTAGATGATGGCTCCGCGGTCAACGACATACCCCTGAAAATGGCATACAAATTAGGCATGAAAGAGTCGGATTGGACCCTTACCAATCAAGGTGTTCGCGCATACGATGGTACACGACGAAAGGTAGTTGGACTCGTTAACCTAACCATAGCCACAGGACCAATTGAGTGAAAGGTTAACTTCCAAATAGTGGACATTGAAGCTTCCTTCAACATACTTCTGGGAAGACCTTGGATTCACGCTTCCAAAGCGGTAACATCCACCCTTCACCAAAAGATCAAAATCCCACTAAATGGCAAAGTGGTGACGATCACTTTGTCACCCATCAAGGCAATAATCGAAAAGAAGTCAAATAATCAAGTCCTTGCGGATCCAGTATACGAACTTGGGGTCTTCCAAAGCATAAGTGTCATAGAAAGTGAATTGGCACCCCTATAGTACAATCCCTACTCCAACTTGGTGGTCAACCACATACTCAAATCCCAGGGATACTTCCCTGGAATGCCTTTAAACCCTGTCCGAAGAAACACCTTCGCACCTTACAAGGAAGGCAACTCAAAAAGAATACCACTTGGACTAGGGTACAAACCCACTAAAGAGGAAGTTCTCGAGATGCTCGCTCAAGTTCAAAACCGTAAGCACATAGGAGTCCAAATGCGACCATACTTCCCTACCCTAAATGGATACTTCGTTAGGGAAGGAAGTCAAGAACTCTTTCACGGATTTCCCGAACCTTGGCACTACCTCGGAAGGAAGCTAGTCGGAATCGAGATCTTTCACGATTGCTACTTCATTCCTCCAAAAACGGTTCCTACCGTCAAAACCCATCAAGCACCTTGGTTAGACGAACAAGCTGTTAGTCTACTATTTCGAGAAGATCGATTTGTTAAAGCCGCGCAGGATGAGATCATTACCATGATACTTCAAGACGATCACTTCAACCCTACCGCGTTAATCACAGAAACTAACGCGAACCAGCAGAAAGGATGGAGAAAATCAATCAAGTGGACCAACAATCAAGGAAGACTCTTCAAGCTCACCACTGGAGAAGGAGAGATGTTCAAAGGAGAACCAGAAGACGATGAATTCGAGTCAGAGTCAGAGTCGGAGTCAGAATCGGAGTCTAGAGAAGTCGCTAAGGAGTCTCCTCCCGTCGTCACCCCCATTCCCTTTGTTTCTCCTAGCTTAGCCTTAAATAGTAACAGTAGTTCGGGAAATGTCCCAACAACTGTCCCTTTACCTCCACTGACCACAGATCAGATGGCTTCTTTGTTTCAACTTTTCTCAAACTTTAATATGAATAAATCAGGTTCTGCTTACTCTTTGTGTTATCTTAAGTGCAATTCTGTCTACGATGATACTGAGGATGACCCAGACCCAAACTCAATTGAAATACCGCCCTACGTAGCCAAAGAAATACTACAAGAAGGGGAAGGGGGACCAGTAATAGAAAACACCGAACCCATCAATGTAGGAACCGAACTAGAACCCCAAGAACTTAGGATAGGGACTACCTTGAGCTCTACCGAAAGGGCCGATTTCATAGACCTCTTACACGAGTTCAAAGACGTCTTCGCTTGGTCCTACAAAGACATGTCAGGGATCGACAGGGATATCGCCGAACATAGAATCCCAATTAAACCAGGCTTCAAGCCTGTGAAACAGAAGCTTCGTCGAATGAGAACAGAATGGGCTCTCAAGATTAAGGAAGAAGTCGATAAGCAATTCAAAGCCGGGTTCATCAAAGTTTCCGAGTACTCTGACTGGGTAGCTAACATAGTACCTGTACCCAAAAAGGATGGGAGAATCCGTGTTTGTGTTGATTTTAGGGACTTAAACAAAGCAAGTCCTAAAGATGAATTCCCTCTACCACATATCGACATATTGGTGGACAATACCGCAGATCACGCGTTACTATCCTTCATGGATGGGTATGCGGGTTATAACCAAATCAAGATGGCCATAGAAGACATGCATAAGACCGCCTTTGTCACTCAATGGGGAACCTATTGCTATACGGTCATGCCGTTTGGGTTAATCAACGCCGGAGCTACATATCAACGCACCGCAACTACACTCTTACACGACATGATGCACAAAGAAGTTGAGGTATACGTAGACGACATGATTGTCAAGTCCAAGGATAGAGAAGGGCATATTGCGAACCTTTGCAAATTCTTCTCAAGGCTACGAAAATACAACATGAGGCTCAATCCTCAGAAGTGCGCGTTCGGAGTAACATCTGGCAAATTCCTGGGTTACGTTGTTAGCCAACGAGGTATAGAAATAGACCCTTCCAAGATCAAGGCTCTGATCGAAATGCCACAACCTCAAACAGAAAAAGAAGTCAGAGGATTCCTGGGAAAAGTGCAATATATAAGTCGATTCATATCGAAACTCACCATGATTTGTGAACCTATCTTCAAGAAGCTCAAGAAAACGGATCACACCATGTGGGATGATGACTGTCAGAAGGCATTTGACCGAATCAAGGAGATATTAGCTAAACTACCAGTGCTCATGCCACCTCAACGAGATCAACCTCTTGGTTTATATCTCACAGTAACCGAAACAGCCATGTGTGCCATGCTAGCACAAACCGTAGGAAAGGAGGAAAGGGCTATCTACTACCTTAGTAAGAAGTTCTTGGAGTACGAGTGTAAATACTCACAACTCGAAAAGACATGCCTCGCTCTTGTGTGGGCAACGAAGAAGCTACGCCATTACATTCTTAGCTACTCCGTCAAAATATACTCCAAAATGGACCCAGTCAAATACCTCTTCGAGAAACCCGTCCTCAACGGACGCCTAGCAAGATGGACTTTGATGCTCTCGGAGTTCGACCTCAAATACGTGCCTTTGAAAGTTATAAAAGGGCGCGCCGTTGCCGAATTCTTTGCAGAAAATCCCGTCAATGATGCACAAACAATAGATACTTAGTCATTTCCAGACGAGGATATACTCCAAACTGATGTAGACTCCTGGGACCTTTACTTTGATGGAGCTTCAATTTAAGAGGATTTGGAATAGGAGTGTTGCTCATTTCTCCTGAAGGCGAGCATACACCAGTCTCTGTCAAACTCGACTTCGAGGTGACAAACAATGCTGCAGAATACGACGCTTGTCTCATTGGACTACAAGCGGCAGTGAGCTTAGGCATTAAAAACCTCCAAGTACATGGGGATTCATCCCTGATCATCAATCAAGTTACGGGATCTTGGAAAATCCGAAGCGAAAGCCTAGCACCTTATCAAGCTAGAATTGATCAAGTTGCCCAATTCTTTGATCACGTGACCTATCTACACCTACCTCGGGAAGAAAATCAATTTGCAGATGCTCTTGCAAAACTTGCATCTTTGATTAACATGCCAGATGACATGGTGCAAATGCCTTTATGTATCGAATGACGGTCAGAGCCAGCTTATTGCCACCAAATCACCGATGAAGAGGAAATCACACAGGAACCATGGTTCCTAGCAATCCTAAATTTCAAGCTCAACGGTACCTATCCACCGGATATGGACAAAAGGGGACAACGTGCTATACGCCTACTAGCTTCCCAATACGTTCTCATGCAAGGAGAGTTATACAAAAGAACACCTCTTGGTGTAATCCTACGTTGCCTTGATCATTCACAGGCACGGAAAGTGATGGAAGAAGTCCATAATAGAGAATGCGGTCCTCACATGAGTGGGCCCATGATGGCAAAGAAGATCACATGTTTGGGGTATTATTGGACCAAAATGGAATCTGATTGCATCAAATATGTAAGACATTGCCACAACTGCCAAATCTTCGGGAATGTACACCATGTCCCTCCTTCATTACTTTATACAACGACATCTCCTTGGCCATTTTCTGCCTGGGGAATTGATTTAATCGGGAAGATAACCCCAGCCGGAACAGGAGGTCACTGTTTCATCCTAGTGGCAATCGACTATTTCACCAAATGGGTAGAAACGGCTTCCTACACTAGTCTCACGGCTAAAAACGTGGCAAAGTTCATACAAAACAACATCATCTGTCGATACAGTTGCCCACATGAGATCATTAGTGATAATGGATCACATTTCCAAGCCGAGACTGAGCAATTGCTAGCCAAGTACAAAATTAGGCATCACCACTCTTCGCCATATAGACCACAGACTAATGGCGCGGTAGAGGCAGCAAACAAGAACGTTGTCACAATTCTTAAGAAAATGATTGACAACTATCGAGATTGGCCAAGCAAGATACCCTTTTCTTTGTGGGGATATCGCACATCTGTTAGGACGCCCACTGGGGCCACCCCTTTCTATTTGACCTACCGCATGGAAGCTGTACAGCCAGTCAAGTTAGAAATACCATCCTTGCGTATCTTACTCGAAAGTCAAATCCCGGAAGCCGATTGGAAGAGGGATAGATATGAAGAACTCATCCTCCTGGATGAACGTAGGCTACGCGCCTTGTATAATGTCCAAACATATCAAGCACGTATGAAACGAGCTTTCAACAAAAGGGTTAAGCCAAGAAACATCAAGGAAGGAGACTTAGTACTCAAGTCGGTTAGAGCTCTTTTACCTGTTGATCCACGGGGAAAATTCAAACCTAATTGGGCCGAGCCATTTCTAGTCAAGTCCATACTTCTAGGGGGTGCGGTTAGAATCACAGACTTAAATGGGAATGAATTTTCCAACCCAACAAACCTCGACCAACTAAAACGGTATTATGCCTAGAATAGGAACAAAAACGCGCCTTGCGTAACCTCACGTGTCGCTCTTGTGGAACTAAATAAACGGCCCTTGGCCAAGATGAAATAAGCTAATGTCACTCTGCTCTTGCATTTTGACAAATTTGTCATCCTCATATCATCAAATAAACTGAACTGCACCTTCAGAGTAAGTAAAAAGCTCATGCCTATTTTCAAATTTCATTACAAGCTCTTGCTTAGAACAATTATTCTTTTACATTTATTCGAACTACGCGCAAGGGTTTGATTTCATATTCTTAATGAATACGTAGGCAATCCTTCACAGGATACAACCCGTTAATTTCAAAATGTAAATAGAAGGACATTTGCATTGCATTTGGAATTCGACAAGAATAATAAATAGAAAATCACAACGGTTTCATAACCAGTTAACCTTTTTTATTTCAATCATTTTCTAATAATAATACATTACATAATAAAAATAAAAAATAGGCTAGGATTCTAAAAACCCCACCTTTTAATTACAATAATAATAATAATAAATAATAAAAAAGACTTAGGCTACTCTTCCATTTTCCCTTTGCCTTTGTCATTTTTGTCATACTTCTTGTCACGACCTCGAGCCGGACGCTCTTGCGCCACTTCGGACCTAATCACCAACGGTCTTTCTCGAGGCCTAGCTTTCCTACTCTTGTCAATCACTTTGTCCACGACAGGAGAGGTCTTCGGTTTCTTCGAAGGATGAACAACTCGAAACCCGGCTCCCTCAGTCAGGTGCTTCTCTTTCTCCTTTTCCACCTCGCTCACCTTGTAGTCAACAGGCTCGCGCTTCCTCAATCTCTCGCGCTTTTCAGGAGTAGTAGCTTTCCTCCATCGCAGATAAGAGTCCGACACCCATAAGGCACTAACAGAAGAGTTCAAGAACCATACATTTCTTTGAGCCCATTTAATGGCCCACTCCCTTCGACTCTCAGTAGTAAGCGCCACGGCAGTCTGCGGGACAGTGTCAAGCTTCAGGATTGTCTGCTTTAGTCCAACCTGTCTCATCAGCCTTTCCGAGAAGATGCATACCATGAATTCCAAGCCAGGAATGCACACAGATCGGGTAGGATCCAAGGAAGACACTCCAGTGACAGATTTGAGGTGCCACCATGGTACAATCCACCTAATCAAGGGGCCATCATCACTCTTTAATTTGTTCTCCCAATAATTGCAGACTCGAGTGAAGTCCACCATGTAAAGCCTGGTCCTAATTGCAATCGAACGAGCATGATAAGTAGGAACATGAACTGGGGGCTCGATCAATCGAAGACGCTCCATAAGCCAAACCTACCAAAAGCGGGTATTAGAACGAAAAAAAAGAAAGAAAAAAAAAAGAAAAAAAACGAAAAAAAGAGAACAAGAAAAAAAAACGAAAAGGAAAAAAAAAGAGACAAAAAAAAAGAAAAAAAAGTAAGCGTTCTTTTACCTGCAAAATAACGGGACTTCCCAAGTATGGTAGTTCGCGATTGGCTTTCCTATTATCCAAGCCCAATAGGATCTCTCCTAAGCATAAACAGGCTGGGCTCCTGCGCAACTCCATTTGCTCAACTAGGCCCAGGAGACGGGGATCACCTCTCAAGTCTTCATCGACATGCCCTTGAAGGACATATACATGCAACAAACAAAATCCGAATGCCCTTCGCCTAGCAACATAAGAAATGGTGGGGTCGGCCCTGTTAATGAATCGATCAATGAAGTCCAACATTCGCACTCCTTTTGAGGTCACTAAACGGTCCACCTCAACTCTTGGCAACCCAAGCAAGTCTCTAAATTTGCTCTTATACCCTTGCGAAGTAGAAGGAATGGCAGGCAAGTGTTCTGGGTCCCATCCACCGATCGCAGCAATTTCTTCAGGAAATGGGCAAATGTCGCCTCCGGGGAACGCAAAGACATGATAATTTGGGTCCCAATAATCAAGACAAGCATCTAAGAATGGTTTGACAACCTTGATAAGCTTCAAACTCAATAACGATCCAAGATTATAAGCGCCCATGTCGTGCTTCTCCATGTTGGAAAACTCATTGGTCCACTCTTTTAGGCGAATCTCCAAAGTATTCATGATGAGTGATTATATTGAGAATTTTATGTAATAAGACGAAGAAGAGACGGAAGAATTGTGTGAATAAAACCTCTATCAACGTCTCTGTTTATACTAAACTCTGTTTCCTAAAATCTGCCAGAACAGACACAACTGGGAACAGGCGCAGCACCTGCTGCGCCTCTTCAAAGAGACACAGCTCCTGCTGCGCCTCTTCCTCAGCAAGGTTTCTGTGATTTTCCGCGTTGGATCTTTACTAAATTCCTTGGCAAATAATTTTCTATTCCTACGGGTTATTATTTTGGTAAATACGTGAAAATTGCCATATTCCGTGTTTCCTAAATCCGCGGGCACGTATTTCGAGGCAATATCAGCATTTTCGTCATTTTAACACACTTGTACATTTTAATTTTAGGGAATAATTTTCATTTTAATGTAATTTATTTCAAAACTTAGATATATTTCTTTTATTTCTATTTTTATCATTTCATTTCTAACTTATAGGTTTCTATTTTTTTTCATTTTTTTAGGGGTAACCCTCCCTACCGTCCGGTCATTTTCGACAAATTTTTTGCATTTTTGGCACTTTCTCTTGCATTTTTTTTGCACTTTTGAGTCATTCGTTTTGCGCGAATTTAGGCCATATGTATATACAAATGTGTGTTCTATGTAATTTCTATGTAAATTTCGACAGCATGACGGCATAAACCGTCATCTACCAAACCTGTTCAAAGCTAACCTGCAGATACAAGCAACGCAACCCAGCAGCAAAGGCACTCAGGCCATCATATATACAACCAAAAAAGGGAAATGTACAACAAACTGGGGGCTCGAGCCCCAAGCAAAGTCCAAAATGTCCAAAATGAAGGTCCTAAAATGTACAAATATGCAAAGTACAGCCAACAACAAACAACAGCAAAACAAAACTACTGCCGGTCGCCCTCTAGCTCCGCAACTCTCGCCTCGAGAGCAGCAACCTCGGCGTCGCGAACCTCGAGCTCCCTCAACAAGCGAGCTGTCTCCTCCCGAGACTGGGCCAACTCTCGCTCCAGCTCACGATCCCCCTGCAAACAACAAAATTGGCTCATGTCAATCATTTCAAGCAATTACAAGAAAAGTTGGAAAATCAAAGTTCAAAAATGAAATAGACACAAGGTTCATACCTGACGACCTCGACCGCCGACAAAGGCCTCGACGGCAGTAGCTCGCAGCCGGTTAGCTACCCTCCATAACGCCACAAACCAAGACGGTGCAACCTGCATTTTCAAAAAGAAGTTCTCAATAATTGAATAAGTTCAATCAAATGTGTTCTTACACAAAAATCATGCAAATTAGAGGCTCACCCTCCGAATCAGATGCTGCCAATCATCCAAGCTAGCATCCGTCACAGCCACGTTAAAGTCACGCAGCTCGGAGATCGTCGTCCTCCCGGTCGCGTCAGTGTACTCGAGGGTCTCGGGGTACTCTGGGGGCTCGATGCCCGCCGCCTCGACCTCCTGCAAAGTCAAATGTTTTTCGTTAATTGATGATCTTTCATCGTATTCTCAAAATCAAGAATAAAGGAGAGTAAGATGCTCACCACAACCGGCCAGTACGCCAACCTCCCGTAGTGGAACGCCGAGTAGTCCTCACCAGGAAGAAGGAGGGCGTCACCACCAACGCCGCCCAAGTCGCCTCCTCTCGGCCTCGAAGGCTCCCTGAACATCGTCGTAGGAGGATCGATGGGAACCGTCAAGACATCCCGAGAACACTAACGAGCCAAGCGCTCGCCCAAGTACCACACAGGACCCATCGATGTCCTCAACAGCAGCCGGCTCGAGCTCCTAGGTCGAAGGACCTCAGCCACAAAAGGAGGCGCGCCAGCGTACTCCGCCCAAGGCCTGGGCACCCACTAGGGACAGACAAACAAGGAATCATTCTTATGATCGGTTAAAAAGCAATGAAGAAGCAAAACGAATATAAGTGGGATGCTCACGCTGTCCAGCTGAAGAGCGTTCACGTCCCGCCGATAAACACCGTGAGAGGAACGCTTGCTCCTCGTCCGACACATCACCCAATCCCTCACGACGGGATAGGCCTTCTCAAGCGGCTCCGTCCTCTTGGGCGAGAGGCTCGGAAAGTAAGAGTACACCCACGCCTGTGAAGCAAGATAGTCAATAACGATCTTTCGTAATTTGATAAGGAAAATAATTGATTTTAGTCTAAATGAAGGTTCATAACTCCAACAGTAATCCAGGGCCGACAGCACCAGGAGAAGTCCCCTTCTCCATCAACTTCGGATGAACCATGGCCCTCATGAAGCGGATGAGGACCGCAAAACCAGCAGTGATCCAGTCCCAATGCCCTAGGGAGCTCAGGTCAGAAAGAAAGGGAAGGAGCTTCGTCGACAGCCTCTCTCCCTTGTCTCTGAGGTAGATCGAAGACAGAAACCACCAAAGCCACAAACGGGCCCTCCGCTCGGTGACAGGAGGAGGAGCCGTCTCTCTCCCGTCAATCACCACCGCGCCGGGGTCTTCCCCGCAAAGTAGTCTCGGACATAGGAACGGGCACCAAACAGGCATCATGAATGACCTTAAGCGACAAGTTCCAGCCGATCAACCTCCTAGCCTCGACCGAGTCCACCCTCATGGCAGTCTCCGGCCACTCCACCACCTCAGTCCCACACGGCTGACCAGAGATCATGCCGTAATCCTCCAACGTGACTCCCACCTCACCAAAAGGCATGTGAAAAGTGGAAGTCGTATCCCAGAATCGGTCCAAGAAAGCGCGGACCAGGCTAAGGTTAGCCCGCAGCTTCCTCTTCGCGATATCCCTCCAGGCCTGCACCAGGGCACCAAATGCTCCCCGCTCAATCATGGCGCGCTCCTCCGCCGACAGCCTCTCGTAGCACTCCATCGCCGTCATATAACCCGAGAACGACCTGATGTTCCCGGCCTCCTATTGTGATTTGAAACAAAAGCTATCTTTAATTTTGAATGAAATTTGGAAAAGATATGAGCAAATGGAATGAAAGAAGATGAGTGATAAATTCAAGATTACCAAGCTCTTCACCGTCCTGTAGGACAGGTGACCCTCCGCAGCCCAAAGCAAGTGCCTGCTGTCCCAGGTCTCAGCCCACGCAGGTGCTCCCCTCAGCTGACGTCCGCCTCGCCCAACGTTGGCCCGCCTCGGGGCCTCCTCCTCCTCAACAGCCTCCTCCTCGTGGACCTCATCCCCAGCAGCCATCACCGCGGCGGTGAAAGCCTCTTCCAAAGCCTCCTCGATAGCACGAGAAGGGTCAACAACAGTGTCTATCTCCATGGGAGCTCTCCCAGAAGTAGAAGCCTCGTCACCTTTAACGATATAGTAATTGTAGGCCGCGTCAAGTGACGACAAGCCTTGGTTTAAGGATTTTCGAGCTTTCGGAAGCCTTGAAATCGCTCTTTTCTCGCCATCTTTGGCCGTATTCCCACAAAACCGATCACTCATGTGGTAATTAGGGTCAAGTCAAGCCTAAGTTGATGCCTAGTTACGGGTTCGAATCGAAATTTCGGCAGCATTTCGTTATAATGGTGATTATGCCCTAGAAAAGTGTCTTGAAAAAGCCGTCACAAACCAAAATTCCGAAATGATAAGAAGTTTACCCATCATCCAAGGATCCCAAATATCAAGTTTCATCGCAAATGGGCAGTCCTAAGGCCATTTTCGAAGCAATTTATGGTTTAGCTGTGAAACCGTCTCAATTTCACTCGAATGCCCAAAACTCAACGAAAATTCAAAACAAATACATGGTTATGATCCTTATACTACCAATTAGCCATTTACAAGGTCAATTTTACAAGGCAAAATCATTTGGGGGAAAGGCCCCAAATTTTCGACATTTTAGGGTTAAAAACCCTAAATTTTGTCGATCAAATTCATCCATTATAGAAGATTAATGCAAGAATGAAATACATACCTCGATTAGTCATGGCGAATGCAAGCTTTTGGATCAAATTTTGGCGGAAATGGTTAAGATTTGAGAGAGAAATGGATAAATTATGTTTCGAAATAATGAATTGAGTCCCTCTGTTTATCGCGTTTTTACGCAGGAAAGACACCTCCAGGAATAGACGCAGCAGGTGCTGTGCCTCTTCCAAGAGACGCAGCTCTTGTTGCGCCTCTTCCTTAGGTTCCCTCCATACGAGTTTTCAAAAATTCGTTATGAATTCGTTATTTGTGGGCCCATCTTTGGTGCGCCTCTTCCTCGATGCCGTTTTATCTTTTTGGCCCGTTTGACGATTATCTTTCTTTCAGATCCGCATTTCTAAGCTGACTGCAGACTATTATACGTTATTTATCGCTTCCAAGACTTTGCTTGTCACAACGAGCAGGTATTCCTTCACAGGTGTTTCGACACGCCTTCATTATATTCCCCCAGCGAGAGTAAGCGGACGAACAATCCCTCTCGAGACATGGAGATAAGTTCTCGATTATTTTCCCAGTGAGAGTAAGTGGATCGACAATCCCTCTCGAGACATGGTGATAAGTTCCTGACAAGATTTCCCAACACGAGAGTTCACGACATGCAATCGTCCCTCTCAAGTTCCTCCGAAGTTTGTTTGAAGACAACCCCAGCAGATTTCTCCCAGCAGTTCCCGCCTGTGTCCTGCTACTCGCAACATTTCTTGTTTCCCCGCGGAGTGCGATAAAGGTGTCGTTCTCCCGAAGTTCCCAAACCCGTAGAGTTCCTACACTCGAGCCTTAGTTACCCCTTAGTTGAACTTATATTTGGCCTCCTTCCCGTCGATGCTTTCCTTTAGGGCCCCACACCCTAGCACCAATCCTTACTTATCTTTTTAGGTCTTACCCTTAACTCCTACGCTTAACCTTAGCTCCTACGCACCTCCGGAAGCATCTTGAGAAGAAGTCTCAGGTATGATCTCTTCTTATGGCTGGCGAGCCTCCTTACGTAGTCTAATGGACTTTAAACGACCCTCCCCGATAGTCGACAGACTCTAAAATGTTCACGACGACAGGTCCTTGGTTCAGACCCCTTGAGCCGCCTCGCGTCACCATAGTCGTCAGGTTGTAATCTTCGATTGACCTGATGGCTATACTTTGACTTTCACCTTGTCCAAGCCTCAGTCAAAGTGGGGGCTCTGTAGATACCTCATTTCTGCACCTCCCGCAAACCACCCGGTGATGATTGGGCCGCATGTTTGGTACGCGGAACGATTTGTGACAGTTCGTAAGTTTATCGTCAAGTGATTGCTCAAACACTGATGTCTACCTCTTAGTTGTCATCTACGCGCCGATACGGTCATTTTGACAGTAATTAGAGTACATTTGGAGTCTGGGCCTAAAATCGTCTTCATTTTCTGATAACCGTTAAATCCCGAGTCAGAATCTTCTGGAATGTTCCGGATATTTCTATTCCATATTTTATAAATATTTCACAATCTTTAATCTTTGGTAAACAATTTCCCGTAATATTCATACAAAATATTAAGGGAAATAGAATTAATCCGTTATTCAATAAATTAAACACGAAAATCTTTCTTCCGCAGGAGGAAACCACCTGAGAACAGACGCAACAGGTGCTGCGCCTCTTCCAAGAGATGCAGTGATTGCTGCGCCTCTTCCCAGGTCCTTTTCTGCGTATTTTTCGTATCTTTTTCATATCTTTTCGAGATCCACTTCCAAAGTTTCTCCGAGAACCCTATTCCTTCACGTGATTAGTATAAATAGGAGACATCGCTCCTCATATTTCTCACGCGAGTGTCCGCCCTTCTCTTCTCCCTTTGCATTCTAGACCACGTTCTTACTTTTTGGCGTCTACGTGCTTGAACATTCGACCACGTAAGCTCGGATCCTTCTGAGTACCTACCTCGTTTGCATGACCGACCAATTTGACCAACTCCACAACTAATCAACTTAATTAATCTTAATCGTTTTCCTCTTACGAAGGCACTTTCGTTACATTCGAGTCGAGCATCGCTAATCGTAAACTTAGTTCATCTCGTTTCGTCAAACATGTAAGTCTGAGGGTGTAAATCCTTCTTTATTTATTGTTCTTTACTTTTTGTATCACTAATGTAAGGTTTATGTCGAAAATATTTGTTAAAACCGATTTCTAAAACTACGTTTTAAACCCTTTTTACGGATTACCAGAAGATAACCCGTCGAGAAAGGACGCAGCAACTGCTGCGCCTCTTCGAAGGAGCGCAGTGCCTGCTGCGCCTCTTCGTGAGGCTGCCGCAGTTCCTGCATCCTTTCTTCTTCCTTCGTCCTCTGTAATTCGTCTACTTTATTCGTTTTCGTTTGTTTTCTTTAATTCTTTGATATAATAGCATAATAATTTCACATGTGCATAATTTATCATTCGTTAGTATATAATTCATCATTAAAATCCGACTTAAATCCCTTATAATCTCATATTTGCGGGTTTTCGTCATTAAAATCAATCCGGGTTGTAGGAATTCGATTCGTTCATATTGAGTTTCTGGAATTCGATCTTTGATATATTTCCATCTGTCTATTGTCATGTTCGTCATTAATTCTTTGTTAATTCGTTATATCTAACCTATTTAGTTCACCCATGTCATTAATCCATCTTTCATTCATGTAAATAATTCGTATTAATCGTTTTCATCCATGTTTATTGCTTTTATGACTATCAATCATATGTGAATAACCTAATAATCACTTCTATCCGAGTTAAATATCATAATCGATCATTAAATTCACCAATTAATATTAACGATTTGCAGTTCCGGCTTCACAGCCAGAACTCACCCTTGGAACAGACGCAGCAACTGCTGCGCCTCTTCCAAAGGGCGCAGTCCTGCTGCGCCTGTTCCAGGTTGACTTCTGCCTCTGAACTTCCGTTCTGCCTTGACCTAGTTTAATTAGCTTACGTATAATTAACTATTATCCGTATTATCGCCTAATTCCTGTTCGTTAATTCTTTCATTTATTCTTTTTCTTAAATTATCCGTTTTAAAGGTATTTTCGACATAAATCAATGAATCCCATGTAATTATTGTAATTTTCATTATTGTAATTTTTATTTATTGTGTTTATCATTATTTCTTGTATCATTTGTATGTCTTCACGTGTAATTAGCCTTAATTCCTACTTTGACATTAATTGTATGTATAAATTATGTGTTCACCGACTTAGTATTAGTTCTCACATGTTAGGATTAAAACTTGGATGTTACATTGCATGCATATACTCGACAATATATCAAGTATAGATAACTTCCCTAATCATTAGTAGAGGCCGCTATCGAGGCGGGCGGGATTAGGTGTTCGATCAAAAGAGCTTCCTAATACGTACCCTCACCCCTTACTCCAGATCTCTGTGAACATCCGTGTTCATTGGCATCCACGAGAGTCATTCTAGACATAGAATGCTAAGGGTAACGAGTTCTTGGTGTTCATGTCACTACTTTGTGTCTTGACATGGCACGAGGTATTCGAACGGTTCCAATTTCCTATAAAAATTGGTGGCGACTCCACAAATGCAAACGCTTGTTTCCCAAGCGCCCCCGTGGCCCATGTCCACAGAAGTGTACATGACACAACCTGAAGGTTTTGTGGATCCTAAAAATCTTAACAAAGTGTGCAAGCTTAAGAGATCCATATATGGTCTTAAGCAGGCATCAAAAAGTTGGAACCAGCGCTTCGATCATGTTATTAAACAGAATGGCTTTACCCGAAGTGTTAAGGGGCCGTGTTTATACATGAAGTTTAGTGGAAGCATGGTTGTATTCCTTGTATTGTATGTAGATGACATACTACTCATTGGGAATGATGTACCAATGCTTACTCTAGTAAAAGAATGGTTGGGAAATCATTTCCAGATGAAATATTGGGGGAAGCCTAGCGCATCTTGGGTATCCGGATCTATTGAGATAGAACAAAAAGGATATTAGCTTTGAGACAAGAAGCTTATATTGATTAGATTCTTGATCGGTTCAATATGAAAAACTCTAAGAGGGGATTTCTGCCAATAGGTAGTGGGATTACTTTGAGTAAGTCACAGAGTCCTACTGAGCCTAAGGATATTGAACGCATGAAATATATTCCTTATGCTCTGCTGTTGGATCGATCATGTATGCTATGATGTGCACCCGTCCTGACGTCTCGTATGCTTTGAGTATGATGAGTTGTTACCAAAATAATCCAGGTGAGAGTCACTGGATAGCCATCAAGAATATTGTTAAGTACTTGAGAAGGACTAAAGATTCGTTCTTGGTATTTGGAGGGGATTCTGAGTTACGTGTAAAAGGTTACACGGATGCCAGTTTCCAAACAGATAGGGATGATATGAAATCCCAGGCTGGTTTTGTCTTTATGATAAATAGAGGTGCGGTTTGCTAGAGAAGTTTTAAAGAGTCGGTCGTTGCGGATTCTACAACTGAAGCTGAATACATTGCAGCATCTAAAGCTGCAAAAGAAGCTGTGTGGATTCGGCAATTTTCAGAAGGACTAAGGGTAGTTCCGACAGCCGAAGATCCTATCACTATTTATTGTGATAACAGTGGGGCAATTTTCCAAGCGAAAGAGCCCAAGTCTAGTAATAAGTCTAGACATGTACCCAGGAAATATCATGTAATTAGAGATTTCATTGAAAGGAAGGAAATAACAATTTGTAAGGTTGGGACAGAAGATAATGTTGTTGATCCTTTAACCAAGCCATTGTCTCAAGTTAAACATGATAGTCATGTAGTTTCTATGGGATTGAGACAAATGAGGAAATTATTCTAAATTATATGATATGTAATAATAATATTGTATTAATTATTTCATATATGATAATTGCATTTATCGTTTAACTCTTATCTTCAGTTTTATTTGAAGTTAAATACTTTGTTTTATGCAAATAGGTTGTAGTGACAACGTCGAACCCTATTAAAGTGAACTGGATTAACATTGTATTTTGTCCCTGGTTACTTAATGAGGTGACGTCTCAGAGTGACTAGATTGTAAGGCGATCGTTGACGAGTTCGACTGTCATATGGTCATAGAGATGGCTGGTCGATTACATAGGCAGATTATGAGACGATTTGCTGGACAGTGACCATTTATAGAATCCTTAATGTTGCCTGGTCGTGGCGAGGATTTCTATTTATTCCTTTGAGTCAATTCTTTAGACTTGGGACTATTTGTCTAAGTTGGTACAGTTTTCCGGTGGCTTTGGTTTTTGTCCTAGGTCGCACCGTAAAAGAAGGCCGATGGACATTTACTGGGTCGTTGTGATCTGTATCGAACGAAGAAAATAGGTCAACAGGATTGTCCACCCTTGTCAGGGTTTAATATGTCAAAGCCACTCGAGGAGATGTGACTAGAAATGCGTGGCCACGCTCGAATGAGATCTATAGTAGATTATCCGGCCAGACAGTTATTTTCCAGATCGAGGAAATCACTCATGATATGATCGTGTGCAAGTACTACCTGAAAGACACCTTGCATTGAGTGGGAGATTTAACGGACAAGAGAATTGGTAGCGCACACTTGTGTCGGACAAGTGGGAGATTTTTGGAGTGAGTGTCCTCCACAATAGTGCGTCTACATACTAAATCTCGTACAAGGAATATCAGAGATTTATATTATGTATATTTGTCAGCCGGTCAACATTAATCGGTAATGATTGGCTGACTAGAGTTTGACATTACTGTCGTGTGACGACGGTGATCAGCTGATCCCTTTAGCTCACACCTAGAGGATGATGCCTAAATGGATAGACTAGTTATTTATATAAGATATAGTATAATTAGTATGTTGCATATATTGACTTTTATTAAGTCAAGTGAATTTATTTTTGATGACGAGTTACGAACTCTGGCCAAGGGGATTTATTATTTAATTATATGATAATTAATTAATAAATATTAATTAGAATTTATTAATTAATAGTTAATTAATTAATTTTATACGATGTGTGTGTATGTTTTGAAGCGGAGGTAATTAGCTATTTAATTTTAAAAGTGATAGGGTTATTTTCAGTCGTTGGCCTATCAAAATAAATCCTAAATTACTACTAACTGGTAGCTAGTGGCAAGAAAGGGTCGAATCCACAGGGAGGCGAGTTAATTATTCTAATTTGCTAAAATTTAAGTTCGTCTTAAAGTAACCGTTTTTTAGAAGGATTTGATTGGTTCGCTAAAAACTAATTGCGATGTAAATAAAAGACAAATTGAATAATATTAAAGAGTTTAGGGATCAAGTTCATTAGGTAGTCATCCGGGGGTATGATTTAACTTGTTGATAAAGCAATTTATATTGTTGTAGGTCATATGATCGGTCGATTCTAATATGTCTTCTAGGTCTAAACTTAACGTGCGGTTGCTATCATTAAGTCAGCGTATTCAATTGTCATAGCCTATATTAGTCTTAATCCGGTCGGTAATAATCCTAATTCGCAATACTAATTAACTAATCCTGGCCAGTAATTAATCAATTAGGTTTAAGACAACAATTGAACAACAATCAAAATAAATTTAACTATCAATTCATTATATAATCCCCTTCTAACAACCTAGAACTCTTTTCACCCTAGATAAATAAATTAGCTACGCATACTAGTGATAAACATAACAAAACAATAACAGAAAACATGATTAAAGATAATAACAAGATGAATAATAACTGTATGATTAATGATTAATAATTGAGGAAAGATTAACAATAGTACCGTAATTAGAGAGTGCTCAGATCCGAAATAAGAGCAAAAAAACTAAACTAAGAGTTTTGAGAGAGTTTCTAGGGTAAATAATGCGTAGCTAGGTAAAATAAAGCGTAAATATAACATAGGGTACGAATTGGGTATTTATAATAAAGTATAACCGACTTAAGGAAATTGCGCAAAAGTCTTCAGCTTGTTGTGTACTCGATCGAGCCTGGGTGCACTCGATCGAGTACATTCCCAGTTGATCGAGTTCACTTGGGCTTGATCGAGTATGCTCCCTGTTTCAGCTCTTTTCTTCGTGTTGTCTTCTTCACTTTTCTTCTTTTATTCTTCTAGATTCTCGTGCCATGCTCCGTGTATTCCTTCATGCCCATTCCGCGGTGCTCTTTTCATTCCTTTGCTCCACAAATGCATCATTTGTAACACCCCCATACTCCAAGTGCCTTACCAGGACCACTTAAGGCATTGAAGTACTACCATCTCGGTTACCCGAGGCAATGATAATCAAATGACAATAACGAAACATAATTTAAATAACAATATAGCTTAACGTGATTACATTATCAAAACCAAAACTGTTAAACTGAAATACAAGATTCTCAGACGGTCTACTGCTAAAACTATCAAAGCTATAAAACATCGTTTGACACAGCGGAAGACTTCTAACTGCCACGTGATGACTCATCCCAGCTATCCCATACGCGTCATATCATACCTGCTCAATAACTGCTCACCACCCCCGAATGGATCACCACAGTTTTTAAAACATTAAACGGGGTCAGTACTAATCACACAATTTATATAATCCAACAACACAACAAACAACACAGCTCAATCATCACAGATATACTCCAAACTCTATGCCCAACTCCACAATACTGACTACACACTAAAGTGTGTAGCCCTGCCAGAGTGCCCATCGCAACAGGTCACTCCACGCCGCCAGTGGGGGACCGCAGCCGTACCCACCAAATCTTCGCTCATCTCCATCGAGCGATAAACCCAAATCTATTAATGTGCACATCCCTTCTGTGGCGGGTTCCACGGAAGGCGAATAATGGGCGTGAAGCCACTCCCGCAAGTGAGTCCACTCAGCCAGGGACGCGCCTCGAAGAACACAGACAGATACAAACAATCACAACCACTAAACAACAATCAAAACCAACAACCGTCAGAATACGAGTATGATAATATTCAACAATCACAAAACACCAACAACGCATTATGGGACTAATACTGAGTAGGGAAACCTTACCTGGAACAGCAACACAATCAGACGGTCTCAACAGCTGTATCAAAATTCCTCTTCTACGAATCCTCCTCCTAACATATAATCACATAATTACTAACAATCACAAAACTAACCCAAATCCCCAATTCCCAAAATTAGGGTTTAACAATACTTAATTAAATATCACAAATTCGGTACGTAGATCTTACCCTCGACGCAAGGATCACAAAGATGTAAAGAACGATGGAATCCGACCTCTCAAGCTCCGGGATTTGTCAATAACACGGATGAATGCGAAGAACGTAACTTGAATCTCCCTTTTAATGTTATTAGGTTTGTAAAAGTGTATTATGAAAGTGACGGAAAGATTTATATATTAATCCGTGTTATTAACAAAACCCGTCGAATTATCACCCGCTAACCGAGCTACTCGATCGAGTAACTGACGTACTCGATCGAGTGCCGCCTACTCGATCGAGTACCAAAGCTACTCGATCGAGTACCCTACAGGTCAGAGACTATTTTAAATTGCAAAACACCCTTACTCGACAGAGTAAGGCCCACTCGATAGAGTACCCAGAGACTCATAAAACCGTAGTATTACATCATTCTTGCATTAAACACCTAATAGTGGAAGTGTCGACATTCTAACATAAAAGGCACATAATTGATATAAACTAGCACGAAAACTGTATGAAATGTACCTAAGGGGATGCATAAATATGTATATAATTATGACTCATCTAACTCCCCGAAACCATCTCTTTGCTTGTCCTCAAGCAAAGCAGCACTCAATACAAAAGGCAATCATGCAAATGGCGAATACATAACTCGGAGCTAATGTTGATGCACATACAAATCCCAATCTATCCATATCTGTAACAAAGTAATGACCAAGGTGAACCAATAAAACAAATTCAAAGGTACGGGTAATAGAAAACGCAGCTCAAGTCCCATGTCACCATACTATAGACATATGCCAAATACCTTTCGATCTTGCAAGACAAATTAGTCGGATTCTCACGGATTCACTCATGCACTCATAAGTAAGGGTGATTTATATGTAAGATACAAAGAAGTAGAACACCCACTCGACTTATGAAACATGCATGCAATCTAATGTGATAGAAATTTCTCCAACTAATACGCATTCAGAATACAGATAAAAGTACATGTATCAAGGACAATAAGGTGGGAAATGGGCAAATGGTATAGAAGTGGTTTGTGCCAATGGCACGTTATGGATATGTGGAGCTAAGACGGTAGTCGCAGCGCTAAACCAAAAACCAAATCTATGATAGTAAGCATAAATCATCCCAACTAGAGATATTATCTCAACTTTGACAACACATGAGAGACTATGAATTACTCTCCAAAAATGCATTAGACTCTAGTACACACCCTTATAATCTCTTAACAAAATCAAATAAAGCAATCTTTTTTTTTCTTTTTTTTTTCGGACTCTTTTTTATTTCTATTTCTCTTTTTTTTCGGTCCCTTTCTTTTTTTTTTTTTTCCTTTTTTTTTTTTTTTTTTATTTTCTTTGCTTCATAATTTTTCTTCTTTTCTGCCATAAGAGATTAACACAATTGCTACAAAATTTAAGCTACTACCCACATGACATAAAAGTCCCAATCCCAACCAAAGTAGCAAAAATAGACATGAAACTCAAGCAACTGCGACTGTCCCGGAGAGGTAGGCAAATTCTAGATTGTAGCTATTAGATGGGATATAAAACGGCTACAAGGGTTCAAACGGAGAAAAAGGATAATGTATGGCTTATTTGAATGGTAAGAACCGTCTTTCCTCATGTACTTAATCATATGAACGCGCAAAAGTTAAGAAACTAATGTCACACTTATGCAGTTTGATATTACATATTCCACAAGGAGAAACCACACTCAAGCTTAAGTGACAAATGAGACCAGTTTATTGATGTTCCTGGCCTAGGGAGCCCTATAGACCTCAGAATTTAAGTAGTTTACCAACATAATTGTGTCAAATCTAATTAGCAGAAGGCATGTCAAATACGGTCAAGACTTGAGTTATGAACTTTGTTTTCATAAATAACGGGTCAAAACAATGCACATGGATAACTATTTGGGATTCAAATGCAAAAACAATGCAATTTTAACATCATTGTTATTCATTTCATCAAGACTGACCTAAAACAAAGTAAAAACAAGTTTATGTATTTTGAAAATTTTAAATTTTTATGGAATTTTTGTTTTAAAAGCACACAACATAAAGTAAATCACAGAACATAAATAAAGTCTCCTCCCTCAAACCTAAATGTCACAGTGTCCTCATTGTGACGTCTACAGCATAGCAACCACACACAAATTTCCAGCAACCTAAATGATACATCTAACAAAAGGAATGGAAAAGAAATAGAGATAATACAATAAAAGTAGATACAAGGAAAGAGAATACCAGGTAATAAGAGCGTAGGAGTTCTCCCAAACCAGCTGCAAAAATAGGGGAAAATGACCAACCGCGCAATTCCATCCAAGTCAGCTACGATTTAAACCCAAAAAGCAAGGGTACTCGATCGAGCCCATCACCACTCGATCGAGTACTCTTATGGCGAGACAATTTCCTGCATTTAAAACAAATGCCCATACAAGGCACAATCAATACAACTTAAAGCACGCAATAGTAAATAAAAAAGTAGCGCATGTGCTACACACAGATATAAGTAGCACCAATAAAAAGTCCAAACAAAGAAAATAAGTGACGA
Organism: Silene latifolia; assembly: GCF_048544455.1. Taxonomy (NCBI): domain Eukaryota; kingdom Viridiplantae; phylum Streptophyta; class Magnoliopsida; order Caryophyllales; family Caryophyllaceae; genus Silene; species Silene latifolia. The sequence goes on along the minus strand of NC_133526.1, from coordinate 34,121,075 downwards.
ATAAAGTTCCGGCTCATCAAACTCAAAATCTAATATAAAATATGAGCAAGTATGCTCATTGCTCTTTAAGTCTATCATCTTTGGGGAGGAGATGGGGTGCTTCATCCATCATAGGAGCTTCCTCAAAAACTTTGACGGGCTCCTCTCTAAAAATCTCGGCCTCCAAGGCATCCAGTTCAGCTTTATTAAGCCTGGAAATCCGCAGACGTCCCTGATCAGTATCTCACCTTAACCTGACCATCAGGCTATCGGGGTGTTAGAGTATCAGGACACATGAAGATAGGCGCCAGGCCATGGAGAGGATAACGGTCAAAATATCAGGACGATATCAGACCAGGAAGACATATTACAAGAGGAATATATGCGCATCATTGAATAGGAAGATCTCGCAGTAAATGTAGTAATTAAGGGTGTAATATTGGCAATTATTGCGGGTAATTAAAGAGAATAATCCACATTAATGCCGCCATCACACAGCCATTCAGCAAGAGCTTATATAAGGGATATTTGGAAATCATTTGAATACACATCACAAGACAAGGCAATATACAACATTCTCATTTCATTCATAAACAATTATGTCCAATTGTGCTCAATACATAATACAATAGTGAAATCCTCTTCTGACTTGGTGCCCGTGGTTTTTTCCCATTTAAGAGTTTTCCACGTACAAAATTCTTTGTCTTCTTGTTGTTATTCTTTATTGCATTTACGATTTATATTTCCCCCCGGCGACTTGACTATTAGGGCATTTAGAGCTATTTAACCCTATCCAAATCTACCCTGACCTGATTTCGCCTTGCGCAAAATCCACACAAAACAATTGGCGCCCACCGTGGGGCATCTAGATCTTTAAATCCTTTTTTCTCATCTTACAAAAACTCAAATATCCTACAAAAATGGCCCAGCCTACCATTGAGGAACAATTGAATGCAGCTCTCCAGCAAATCGCTGAGTTGGAAAGCTTGAAAGAAAAAGTAGCCCAAACTGAAGCAGAAATCCTGCAACTAAGAGAATCTTAGTCAGCTCTGAAACAAAAATTAGAGAAAACCTAAGGAGCAGGCTCTAGATTCCAGCCAGGAACCCCATTTACATCAATCATCAAAAACATCGATTTCTCCAGTTTTGGGAGCCCAAGTGGTTCTAAATTCATTAATGTTGAGGTGACGGTGAACCAAAGAATGACAATGAAAAAACTGATGAATCTACAGTGGCCATCATGATGGCAGTGGTTCAGGAGATCAAGAAACTCAATGAAAAATTTGACAAGATACCTGGAGTACCTGCCAATATGGAAGAAGCTGCCCCTGACAGTTATACTGACTCGCCTTTTATAGATGAAATATCAAAAGTAGATTTACTAAAGAAGTTTGTGGTCCCATCCATGAGGGTCTATGATGGAACCACAGATCCACAAAATCACGTGGCTCTCTATAAACAAAAAATGTTGGCTGCATCTATTCCCAGCGAATTTAGACAAGTTTGCATGTGCAAGGGATTTGGAACGACCCTGACCGGCCCAGCTCTGCAATGGTACATCAACCTGCCAACTGGGAGCATCCATTCCTTCGCCAACCTGATCAACAGCTTCAACCAGCAGTTTGCGAGTAGCAGAGAGTTGGAGAAACGATCCAGTGACCTTTACCGAATCACACAGAAGCCTAATGAAACTCTCAGGACATTCCTTGCAATATTCAACAAAGAGAAAGTATCCATTCCCAGAAGTGACGTTGGAACAGCAGTGGAGGCATTCAGGCATGGGTTGCTACTATACAGTGACTTATATAGCGAGCTCACTAAGTATCCCTGCCATACCTTCGAAGACGTCCAGGCCAAGACTCTTGCCTTTATTAGGCTAGAAGAAGACAAAAGCTACACACTTGGATCACCCAGTGGACCAAAGGATTATGAGAGGAGCAGTAGGAAGAGCAACAAAGGAAACAACTACAGGCCTACTCCATATTCCTGGCCAGATCAATCAGAAGTTAACCTGGCTTATGAGTATCAAGGTAAGGCTAAAGGTTTTCCACCTATTTCCGAACATAACTTCAGTGTTGATATTGCAGGGTTAATCCAGAGACTTGGCAACATGGGATCAGTAGTCAGATGGCCCAGAAAGTTGGAAAATCCCAACCCTAGAACGGACAATTCCAAATGGTGCGAATTCCACATGGACATTGGACACACGACGGATGACTGTTTCACCCTGAGGAAAGAAGTGGCTTATATGCTGAAATCCGAATACCTAAAAGACCAGATCAAGATGAAAGGCAGGAATGCGAACCAGGGCAAAGCGCATCAGGAGCACAAGCAGGATCGCAGCCTCCCTCCACCACCTCCAATATACGAAGAAAAATTCATATCTGGTGGATCAGAAATCTGCGGCCTGACCAGTTCAACAACAAAAAAGATAGCCAGGACGCCAAGGACTGTCTCATCCTACAAACCAGACCATATCCCAGCAATCACTTTCAATGATTGTGACATGGTAGGTATTCCTGATGTTCATCATGATGGCCTGGTAATTTCTATGCAGATTGGAACCGCCACAGTGAGAAGGATCCTGGTAGACGGAGGTAGCTCAGTAAACCTGATCGTGCTTGACGTGTTGAAAGCCATGAAGATCAACGAGGACCAAATCACCAAAAAATCCACTGTCCTAGTAGGATTCAGTGGCAAAACCAGGAGCACTCTATGAGAAATCCACCTCCAACCTACGTTGAAGGAGTCTCATCTTATGAGAAATTTGGAGTCCTTGATTGCATGTCATCTTACAACGCGATCTTGGGTAGACCCTGGATTCATAATGTCAAAGCCGTACCATCAACCTATCACCAGTGTATCAAGATACCAATAGAATGGGGCATAGCCACAATAAAAAGGGATCACAAGACATCCCAGGAATGCTACACAACAGCTTTGAAGCCTTCCAAGACAGGTAAGTCCCTTGCATAGCAATTACAGTACCCTGTCAGGAGCACTTATGTAGCACCTCCCAGAATGGAAACAGATCAAGTAATTCTGGACCCTGAGTACCCTGAAAGGTATGTTTTAGTAGAATCTGACGCCCCGGATAATGTCAGGCCCGAACTGGTAAAGTTTCTTAAAAATAAATCATCCTGGTTTGCTTGGTCACATTTTGATATGACTGGAATTAGTGCCGATATAATTACACATAAACTCAATGTTGACCCATCTTTTAAGCCCGTGCAACAGAAAAGATGAAAATTTGCAGCTGAAAGAAATGCCATAATTAACGAAGAAGTGGAAAAACTCTTGGATATGGGAACGATCAGGGAAGTAATGTACCCTGAGTGGCTGGCTAACGTGGTTGTTGTGCAGAAAAAGAATGGAAAGTGGAGAGTCTGTGTAGACTACACTGACCTGAACAAAGCTTGTCCCAAATGTCCATTTTCTTTACCACATATTGATGCCATGGTAGACGCCACAGCAGGCCATGAAATGCCGACATTCATGGACGCTTCCAGTGGATTCAATTAAATAAAGATGCACCCTGCTGACCAGGAGAATACTGCATTCATTACAGACCGAGGCATATATTGCTATACTACCATGCCGTTCGGCCTAAAGAATGCAGGGGCAACGTACCAACGCCTGGTCAACATGTTGTTTAAAGACCAAATAGGTGATATTATGGAAGTATACATAGACGACATGGTGGTAAAATCTAAAAATGGAGAAGATCACGTGAAGCATCTGGAAATAGCATTCGAAATATTGGAGAAATACAACATGAAGCTCAATCCTGCAAAATGCCACTTTGGAGTCTCGACAGGCAAATTCCTTGGATACATGGTCACAAAGAGAGGTATAGAAGCCAGTCCTGAACAAATAAAAGCTATCCTGGAACTACAGTTGCCCATATCTGTCAAGGATATCCAAAACTGATAGGTCGGGTAGCTGCCCTGAACCGTTTCATATCGAGATCCTCTGAGAGATGCAAAACATTTTACAACCTCCTCAGAAAGAATAAACAGTTTCAATGGACGGATGAACATGAGACAGCCTTTCAAGACTTGAAATCTTATCTATCATCTCCACCCTTACTGGCTAAACCAGAAAAGGGAGAATCCCTGTCAGTATACTTATCCGTTACTGACACAGCAGTCAGTGCGATCTTAGTAAAAGAACTGGACGACCAAAAACACCCCGTTTATTACGTAAGTAAAAGCCTGCTGGATGTTGAGATGAGGTATGGACTACTTGAGAAATATGTTTTAGCTTTGATTATGTCATGTACTAAATTGCGACCTTATTTTGAAAGCCACCCCATTGTAGTCAGGACCAACTTACCCATAAAATATGTCCTACGTAAGCCTGAACTATCAGGCAGGATGGCCAAATGGTCAGTGCAAATTAGCACGTACGATATCTCCTTTGAACCCAGGGCAACGATCAAATCGCAGGCCCTAGCAGACTTTGAGGCTGACTTTAGCCCTAACCTGGAACTTGACCTGAAAAAAGAGGTCAACCAACTAGAAAATAAAACCCCAGACCAAGAATGGACCCTGTTCATAGATGGGGCATCCAACGCCAGGGGGACAGGGTTAGGATTAGTGCTCAAGTCACCACAAGGAGATATGTAAGCACATGCTATAAGCTGTGAGTTCAAAGCTACAAACAACGAAGCAGAATATGAAACTCTGATAGCAGGCTTAAAGAATGTCTAGACCTCGGTGTTCAAAACCTAAAGGTAAAAATTGATTCACTCCTAATTGCTAATCAAATAAAGGGAATTTATACGGCTAAGGATGCAAAAATGATTTCGTATTTAGAATATGCAAAAAACCTTACCGCTAAATTTGCTTTATTTGACATAGATCAAATATCAAGAGACTTGAACACCCAGGCTGATGCTTTGGCCAGCCTAGGTTCAAATTTTACCCCTACAGTTTTCGACAAAATACCAATTGTTCATTTATTAGAGCCAACCATCAGCAAGCCTGAACAAGTCAATTCTGTCAATCAGGATAATAACTCTTGGACTAAACCCTATTATGATTGGTTTCTCCGAGGAATACTGCCTCAGGTGAGACATAAAGCAAGGGCTTTTAAAATTAGAGCTTCAACTTACGCTATTATCAATAACACTTTATTCAAGAGATCGAAGGCTAGACCTTACCTAAGATGCTTGGAGCCTGACGAAGCCAAACTGGTACTTCAAGAAATACACAATGGACACTGTGGTAACCATAAAGGAGGAAAGAGCCTGGCAAGTAAAGTCCTCAGGACAGGCTACTACTGGCCTACACTGAGGGCTGACTGCCTGGAATATTCATCAAAATATAAAGCCTGCCAAGTCCATGCACCAATCATACATCAGCCATATGAGTTCCTTCACTCAATTTCTGCACCCTGGCCATTCATAAAGTGGGGCGTGGATATTGTGGGAAAACTGCCCGTAGCTCCAGGACAAAAAGTATTCATGTTGGCTATGACTGATTACTTCTCCAAATGGATTGAAGCTGATTCTTTCAGGTAAGTAACTGAAAAGGAAGTAATATCCTTCATCAGGACGAATATCATTTGCAGATATGGAGTCCCGTCAGAAATAGTATGTGATAATGGAACCCAATTTGTGGGAAAAAAGACCCAAGCATTTTGCCAAGAATGGAATATCAACCTGGTTGCGTCAACCCCTGGATACCCAAAAGCTAATGGCCAGGCTGAATCAAGCAATAAGGTAGTCATAAGCTGCCTAAAAAAGAAGCTAAAAAGAAGACGAGGCAGATGGGCTGAAGAACTTCCATTAGTACTATGGGCAGACTGGACAACTCCAAAGACATCAACATGCCAAACACCTTACTGTTTCGTGTACGGCTGTGAAGCTGTCATTCCTGCAGAAGTACGGGTGCCAACATCAAGGTACAGCCTGAATAATGTTGAAGCAAACAGAGACCTGATGCAAGATAACCTGGTTCTAACAGAAGAGCTAAGAGACGCTGCCAAAATTAGGATGGCATCATACCAACAAGCTGTTGCCAGGACTTACAACAAAAATGTCAAAATAAGAGTTTTCAGGGAAGGAGACCTCGTCTTACGCAAAGTTTTTCCAAATAAGAAAGAGAAATCAGCAGGCAAGCTGGCCCCCACATGGGAAGGCCCTTACTTAATTGATTCTATTGTTGGACAAGGAGCATACAGGCTCCAAACACTAGAAGGAGAAATGATCCCAAGATCCTGGAATGTAACCCATTTAAAATTATTCCATATGTAAAGACCAGATCAAGCTAAAACCAGGTACAAACTCATATCATTACTCAACCTGATGTGCTACCTGAAAAACTACGTGTTTTACATGCTCTGTATGCAACTCATGTCTATATATTTAACTAACACATTTTCTCTCACTTTTTGAATCCTGAACAATTATACATGATAAATGTTTTATATGCATAAATATCCAGGATTGAGGGCTACTCTACTATATATCAATTCCTGAAACAAAATGTTGCACTTAACTGTACCTAACGAGTTGGTAACCATCACCAGATACAGTAAATGTCAGGACTAATCAGGCATGAAATAATTGCCTGACCTGACTAGGTTTACTGCCAATGATTACAACCGGCTGGACGCAGTAAGACAGGTGCAAGGGTGTTCTCTCCCAACCACTTAGTCTAAAAGCCCTCCTGACATGCCGGATACCAAGCCCTCCAGATAGGCAGGGGACATAAGCCCTCCTGACAGGCCAGTTTTCCCACCCCTTCAACCATTATGGCAAAAAACTATACTTGATTGAATTACTCACGACGGTTCAAATAACAGGATAAATCAAAAAATACTTTGCAGGTTAACCAAATACAAATTTCGACAGGACCATCAGGACGGAAAAAAGAAAAACTCACAGACTCAAGCAAAGTCAAAAAAGCAAAATTAGCCAAAAAAGGCCACCATGCCTATATCAATAAAGCCCTTACCCCCTGGGGCAAAGGCGCCAAAATATTCATAAAGGCCAGGGATAGTCTCCTTGACATGGATAAAGACAGAAAAAGAAAATAAAAATTATTCGTCCAGGGACATCCTCCCTGGATGGGCCAAATACCAACTAAAGAAATCAAATTATTGCTTCTCCTTAGAAACAGTACCAGCACTCCCACTCTTAGCCGGATCAGCATCAACGTCCTGCTCCCATGGAGAATCCATCTCCTGTTCATTTTCTATGTTATGCAGATCAGGATACTTTGAAGCAGCAAAAGCCATCTCAGCTTCAGGGTTCCACTTCGCCCTGGCCTCGACAGGCTCTGACATAGCAGCAACCCTCCCCTTAATATAGAAATAGAGGGAAGCATCATCAAGTTTGAACTCCAATTCATCCCTCTCCTGGGTGAGCTCTTTATTCCTGTCCAAAGCTTCCTGCAGGAGCCGCTTACTTGAATCTACCTCAGCCTTAGCAGCATCCTTCTCAGCCCGCACTCTCACCAAGTCAGCAGCTTTAGCAGCCAGGTCAGCCCGTGCAAAATCCAGTTCAGACTTCAGCCTATCATAATCTGATCTTATCAGATCAATCCTGGCTACCAAAGAAGTAGCCTGATAGGCGTTATGGAGACAGGCCGCAGCACCCTGACCAAAAACAGGAAGAAGAATATGAGTAATATACCCCAATAATAAATACTACCCAGACAAAATAAACATAAAAATAAAAATAGCCTACCTCCCTCACAACAGCCAGGGCACCTGCCAAAAGGCTGACTGAATGATCCACTGAAGCAACCGCCTGAGTAGCAGTCTCAACAGGGTCAAGGGTGAGCATAACGTCTGACTTAGAAGCAGCATAATCCCTAATCTTCACCCTAGCAGCCTCCATATTGTCCACCCTGGCCTTCACTTCCCTAACCGGGGCAGAAATGTCAACGTCTTCAATTTTTCTTTTTTGGGCTGCTGATCTTGTTTTAGCAGGGGCAGCAGGTACGATAGTGACCTTAGGAGCATCAGGTTGTTCAGTCAAATCGATAACAAGCTCAGCATCTCCGCTTGCCTGGGAACCCTCCTCTTTAATCTTAGCCAACCTGGCTGAGAGGTCAGCCATACCAAACCTGGCAAGGCGAGTAGACGACCCGGTGGCTACAACACGAAACACTATATTAGCAATATAAACTAAACATCACCAGGAAGCCAAAGTAAAAAGAAAAAAGAAATTAAGATAGACTTACTGCCTGAGGTAGTGGCACTAACAGCCCCAGAAGGTTTAGCCACCCTGGTAGCGCCATCAGCCTTCAAACAGCGAGGGAGATGGTCAACCCTTTAACAGAGAGGCCAAGACCTCTCCAAAGGAGGAATAACAAGGAAAGTAGAAATATTGGCAGTGAGATACTCAGTTTAAGTAACCCAATCATCAACTCCACACATAAAAGGTATGATTCAATATGAATTTCATTTTATTTTTTACTAACGAGTAAAACATGCAGGACAAAAGAAAAACTAAGAAACTCACCAGCAACGCAAGCTTCATAATTTAAATACGCCAGGTCAGGACCCACGGAATTGGTCCTGACAAACATGTACCCAGCAGCCCAGCCCTTGTCATGGCCGCTATCCAGATTGCTCAAAAGGGGAGTAGTAGAAGCCCTGGCCTTAAAACTTATACGGCTAGGACTATTGGTCTTGACAGCATAACAAGCCTTCAGATCATCAAGGGAAAACGAGATATTGTGCTCTTTACAGAGATACTCAACAGAACACACAACCTTCTACACCATAGGCATTGGCTGATAAGATGGAACACCAATCTCCTTAATAACCTCAACCATAAGAGGAGAAAAAGGAAGCTTACAACCTGCCCTGAAAGCCCAGTCATAAATGCAGAACCAACCAGGACAAGCCCAGTCAGCCCTGATAGGAGAATTCTCAGGGATCCAGACTTCAGCATCAGCAGGGATGATCCCCTTATCCTTCAACACCTTCTCAAACTCAGGCTTAAAACGATTTGCAAGAGACTGATCGTCCTTCAAAGCCTTTGTAGGCTTGAACTGGAAATCCCCTTGGAAAATTGAGATCATCTCCAATGGAGAATCACTCGGCATATTGATCGTGGAAGGTTGAGCAGCAGAAGAAATAGGCAAATTCTCAGAAGAAGTTTCCTCAGGATTCTGGGAAGGAGGGGTTACAGAAGTTGCAGCCCTGGTAGACTTCTTTTTTGCGGCCATTATTGAAAGATTATGAAGATTAATTGAAGATTAAGGAACTGGAAACTAAGTAAAATTAGAGGAGAAAGTTATTACAAGAAAAATAAGGGAGACTATTCTGATGGAGATCAACTTAATGAAGTTAACGGGTATTTATACTAGAGTAAATTAGGGTTTTAACTGCAAGTGGATGGATAATCATTGAAGGAGTTGCAGTAAAAGCTACACGCGTCATAAACTGCAGGGAGTAGCCGTTACAGGAACTGACTAGGCAAAATTCAACCGTTGGATAATTTTCCTAAGATTAAAGTTATCTCCTCATTTTTTGTCCTGACACATTGAAAACGAGGAGATAAGGGGCAATTGTTAAGCCTGGAAATCCGCAGATGTCCCTGATCAGTATCTCACCTTAACCTGATCATCAAGCTGTCGGGGTGTCAGGGTATCAGGACACATGAAGATAGGCGCCAGGCCATGGAGAGGATAACAGTCAAAATATCAGGACGATATCAGACCAGGAAGACATATTACAAGAGGAATATATGCGCAGCATTGAATAGGAAGATCTCGCAGAAAATGCAGTAATTAAGGGCGTAATATTGGAAATTATTGCGGGTAATTAAAGAGAATAATCCACATTCATGCCGCCATCACACAGCCGTTCAACAAGAGCTTATATAAGGGATATTTGGAAATCATTTGAAGACACATCACAAGACAAGGCAATATACAACATTCTCATTTCATTCATAGACAATTACGTCCAATTGTGCTCAATACATAATACAATAGTGAAATCCTCTCCTGGCTTGGTGCCCGTGGTTTTTTCCCATTTAAGGGTTTTTCCACATACAAAATTCTTTGTCTTCTTGTTGTTATTCTTTATTGCATTTACGATTTATATTTCCCCCCTGGCGACTTGACTATTAGGGCATTTAGAGCTAGTTAACCCTATCCAAATCTACCCTGACCTGATTTCGCCTTGCGCAAAATCCAAAAACAAGCTTCTATGTCAACATTGTCATCAAAGTTGTAAACCGGCTTAGGATGAGGCTCATCTCCAAAAATCAACTTCTGTATCTCATCCACCTCCTTGCTCCATGGTCCTGATGCAGCAGCATGGCCATCGGACTGATTCCTGTCCAAACACAAAGTAAAAGAAATAATGAATAAGTGGATCAACAACATTAAGCATATAACATGGAGCTACTGAAAGAGGACGCTTTAAAGCGTTATCAAGAACAAATTTAATAGTATAATTCCCAACCCTTAGTGTCAAACTACCATCCTTAACATCTATGAGTGCTCCCGCAGTGTGAAGGAACGGTCTACCAAGAATGATAGGTACATGGGACTCTTCGGCCATATCCATAACAATGAAATCAATTGGAATAAAATATTTCCCTACTCTAACTGACACATCTTCTAAAACACCAATAGATCTCTTTAAAGATATGTCAGCCATCTGCAAGCCTGGAAGGTCATATTGGTCACACGGAGTTGACCCATATTTAACTTCTTGCATATAGAATACGGCATGAGACTAACACTAGCCGCTAAATCGCAAAGGGATTTATCAATAACTATACTATCAATATGACAAGGAATATAAAAACTCCCTCGATCCTTTAGCTTTGGTGGTGAGTTAGCTTGCAATGCGACTGCGCACTCTTGAGTGAATGCCACCGTCTCAACTTCATCAGAAGACCGCTTCTTGGACAAGATCTCTTTCAAAAACTTAGCATACGCTGGCACTTGAGTGACAAATTCAGTAAATGGCACACTCACTTGAAGATTCTTCACTACCTCCATGAACCTCCCGAACTGTTGTTCAAGCTTAGACTTCTACAATCGGTGTGAAAAAGGTAGTTAGATTTTTATTGGCTCGGCTTCTTTTGCTTTAGTAATAGTTTTGGAAGCACCGTCGTCAGTTACAGGGTGTACTCGATCGATCCTGGGGTGTATTCGATCGAGGATCCTATTTTCTTCCAACGCCATAGCTGAAACACGAGAAAAATCAACCTCTGGGGTGGATACTCGATCTAGCCTGTGGCTACTCGATCGAGGGTCCACGGTTTTTCCAGCTTTCTTGTCTTTCTTCTTATCCCGTGTTCTTCCTTTGCTTAATTCTTTCTCATCATCACTCAACACAAGATTACCTAACCCCTTAGGATGCATGTAAGCGACCTCATCTTTATCAATGGGCACATCCGGACTTTGATAAGTAGTACCGCTCCTCAGTGAAATAGCATTAACTTGTTCATGTGCTTGTTTACCTTGAGGAGGAAGGTTGCCGGGCTGTTTTGACGGATTTTAAGCCGCCATTTGAGCAATTGATTATCTAGAATCTTGTTATGAGCTATTGTTTGGGCTAAAAATAGCACAATAAGGGGAAGGCCCACTTGGTAAAATAAAAGGCTATGGGACATATGATAAGGAGGAAGGAAGCCCAAAATTAGAAAAAGGGGGAACGGGCTGGCGCATACGGAAAGAAGACCAGGGGCCCATCAGAGGAGACGTCCAGATTAAGGAGAGAAGAGTTAGGGAGAAGTCAGGGAGATCAGGGAGAATTGGGGAAGGCGGCCGAATATGGAAAGAGTTCTTATGGAAATTATATTCCCTTTCCATAATCAAGGTAGGACATGTCTAGGGTTCTCACCCTATAAATAGCCAAGGAAGTAAATCAAAAAAGGGATCCACATATTCACACATTGACGTGAAGACCTCAGCATATCCCCATACTCACATATACATCCGCCCAAGGTCTTGCAGGCCTGATACCTCGTGCCACCAAGATTAGCACTACGTCACTATTGTAATCATCCTCCTATTCAAGTATAGTGCAATATTTGGAAGGGTACCGTCCCTCCCGCGGTTGTTCCCACATTGGGTTTTCCGCGTCACCAAATCTCGCGTGTTAATTTATATTTCGCACTTAGTTTCCTTATTTACGTATCAATATACGAACAATCATACAATCAACCAACGAGTAAGACCGCATTGATCCTAAACAACCAATTCGGTAAAAAAAAATACCTAAACAGCTATAAGTTCAGAAATCTGAGCCGTTTGCTTGTGTTGAATCATCAAAATCTGCTACAACAAAGCTTTCATCTCAGCCATGTCATTACTAGGAGCTTGAGGAGGAGGTTTCATTTGTTGAAAACCTCCTTGATTTTGCCCAACAAAGTTCCCTTGTGGTTGATTACCACGATTTTGAGGAATAATATATGCATTCTGTTGCGGTGCTCAAGCAAATACATTCTGACCTCTTTCAGGGAAGAAGTTAGAATAGGGAGTACCTTGCTTGAAATACTGAAAAGCATGAACTTGTTCAATGGTACTCATACACTTGGCCGCAGTATTGCCATCAATTCGACATCTCTCGCAGGACACTTCTTGTTGAATCATGGCATGAACCATTTCTTGCTTATTACCCAAAGACTGAGAGGTCTTTAACTCGGCTATCTAAGAAGTTAAGGCCTCCAGCTGTGCCGCAATAACACTATCTAAACCACCCCCTCTTGTACTACCTTTGGGGTTACCATGCTTAGCGGTGCGGTATGGGTAGCAATATGATCAATCAACTTCCATGCGTTATCATCATTAGTATTGTCCTGGAATCTACCAGTAGCTGAAGAATCAAGTAGAGCTATATGATCGTCCTACAACCCGTTGTAAAACTGGTTGTAAAGAAACCACTTCTGAAAACCATGATGGGGAACTGAACGAACTAGTGTCTTGAAGCGAAACCATGCCTCATTCAAGTCTTCAGTGGGACCTTGTTTGAAGCTAGTAATTTGGCTTCTCAAGGTATTGGTCTTTTGCGGTGGAAAGTATCTCTTGTAGAATGCAAGAGCTAAGGTATTCCAGTCAGTGACCCCATGATCCTCCATATCCAAATCTCGCAACCACTCTGCAGCACCATCTCTTAAGGAAAAAGGAAAGAGCACCTCTTTAACCTAATCTTGAGTCACCCCAACAGTTAAAGGGATGGAACAGCAGTAATCAGTGAATTTCTCCATATGTTTTGCAGGGTCTTCATTAGCACACTCCCCCCCCCCCCCAAACAAGTTTCGCTCCACCAAATTTATGTAAGATCGACGAATCTCAAAAGTGCCCTAGTCAGTAGTAGGCATCTTTGTTGAATTTGTGGCAAAAATAGGCTTTTTCTCTTCTAAGGACTGATCTTCTGCGTCAAATATGTGCTTTGTATCACTGTCAAGTATATTCAAGTCTTCTACTTGACCTATTTCTCTTTGAAATTTTTGTCTGTACCGAAAAGTCTTTTCTGGCTCGAATTAAAAGGTACGATCTCTAACCTGTTAGACCTGGGCATATACAAAAACAACAAGAAAAATATCAAGTTGTCTCAAGGAACTGACGTTCCCTGAGACAAAAAACACAAATAAACAAAAACAAACAGAAAAAATGTTGCCTCCCCGGTAACGGCGCCAAATTTGATAGGGTTATTTTCAGTTGTTGGCCTATCAAAATAAATCCTAAATGACTACTAACTGGTAGCTAGTGGCAAGAAAGGGTCGAATCCACGGGGAGGCGAGTTAATTATTCTAGTTTGCTAATATTTAAGTTCGTCTTAAAGTAACCGTTTTCTTGAAGGATTTGATTGGTTTGCAAAAAACTAATTGCGATGTAAATAAAAGACAAATTCACCAATATTAAAGAGTCTAGGGAACAAGTTCACTAGGTAGTCATCCGAGGGTATGATTTAACTAGTTGATAGAGCAATTTATATTGTTGTAGGTCATATGGTCGGTCGATTCTAATATGTCCACTAGGTCTAAACTTAACGTGCGGTTGCTATCATTAAGTCAACCTATTCAATTGTCGTAGCCTATATTAGTCTTAATCCGATTGGTAATAATCGTAATTAATTCGCAATACTAATTAACTAATCCTAGCCAGTAATTAATCAATTAGGTTTAAGACAATAATTGAACAAAAATCAAAAGAAATTTAACTATCAATTCATTATATAATCCCCTTCTAACAACCTAGATCCCCTTTCACCCTAGATAAATAAATTAGCTACGCATACTAGTGATAAACATAACAATAACAATAATAGAAAACGTGACTAAAGACAATAACAAGATGAATAATAACTGAATGATTAATGATTAATAATTGAGGAAAGATTAACAATAGTACCGTAATTAGAGAGTGCTCAGATCCGAAATAAGAGCAATAAAACTAAACTAAGAGTTTTGAGAGAGTTTCTAGGGTAAATAATGCGTAGCTAGGTAAAGTAAAGTGTAAATATAGCATAGAGTACGAACTGGGTATTTATAATAAAGTATAACTGACTTAAGGAAATTGCGCAAAAGTCTTCAGCTCGTTGTGTACTCGATCGAGCCTGGGTGCACTCGATCGAGTACATTCCCAGTTGATCGAGTTCACTTGGGATTGATCGAGTACGCTCCCTGTTTCAGCTCTTTTCTTCGTGTTGTCTTCTTCACTTTTCTTCCTTTATTCTTCTAGATTCCCGTGCCATGCTCCGTGTACTCCTTCATGCCCACTCTGCGGTGCTCATTTCATCCTTTTTCTCCACAAATGCATCATTCCTGCATAAAACACCTAATAGTGGAAGTGTCGACATTCTAGCATAAAAGGCATATAATTGATATAAATTTGCACGAAAACCGTATCAAAAGTAACTAAGGGGAGGCATAAATATGTATATAATTATGACTCATCAACAAGAGGTTGTATAATTAGCTAATAAAGGTCCATAAGACACATTTTATATTGATAAAATAGTCTAATAATTACTTAATAGTTAAGTGGCCATTAGTTGTTAATTTTTATTATTTAAGTGTTAAATAATCAAATTATTATTTAATTATATAAGATAATTAAATATAAGACTTATAAGCATTTGTGGGATAAATGTCGGAAATCGAAATGGACCCAAAATAGGTCCACTTGGACCGGTTTCTAGAAGGTTAACTTTGACCTCCATGTGTCAAGTTTGTTGGCTCATGGCACATGTGATATTCCTATGAATTGTTTACATATGAACATCTATAAATACCTCACCTTACCATACATGCAAATGATGAATTTTTGAGACCAAAAATCCTCTAAAACTACTACCTTGGCCGGCTCATATAGAGAAAAAAAAAGGTCTTATTTCCCTCATCTTTTTCTCATCAAAACTTGAGCAAATTGTTGATCATCTAATCAAAATAATTCACAAACAATAATATACATCAAATATTATTAGAGTAATAATATTTATAGTAATATACAAGGTTAATTACTAATGATATCTAATTAGTAATATTAGTAGTACTTTTTGGCTAATCTTGGGTGTCACCAAGAGGAGGTTTTCTTGTAATACCACGGTTTTCTGAGTTTGGTTTACTCGGCCGAATAGGGGGAACTTGGCTGAATAGTGTGTCGTGTGTTTTCTGGTCAGGTTACTTCCCAGGAACACGCGGCCGAGTAGTGTGATACTCGGCCGAGTAGGGCGTACTCGACCGAGTACCCCAGGTACTCGACCGAGTAACTGGTCTGACGCGTTATTTTCGCGGTTTTGATTAATATGATTAGAGAAGTATAAATAGCGTGTTGAGCAGTTTCTAACAAGTATATAAATCATTATTTTACAAAACCTAACGACGCTCTAAACTCCTCTAATCATCTTCATCATTTCCTAAGCCAAGGTTGATCGATTGTGAGCTTTTGGATCTCGTTGTCCGTGTCGTATGTGTTAGTAAGTCTCTAGTATTCCTAATCAGTTTATCATTTTTATTGTTAGATTTTGTGCAAACCCTAATTTGGGTTAATTTTGGGGAATTGTATATAGTGATGGTATGTGATTATTGTGTGTAGGTGACGGTGTTATGGAGAATTGTTATTGTCTGCTTGTGTGTTCTTGGATTGCAAAAGGTAGGGTTTCCCGGCCCTACTCAGTTTCCTGTTAAATTGATTTAAGATGAATTATTTTATTGATGGCATGATTGATATCGTAATTGGAATTGTCTTTCTTGGTTGTTGGAATTGTTGTTGCCTATCTATGTTGGTGAGGTGCGTCCTCGGCTGAGTGGAGTCATTTTCGGGAACGGACCAAAAACCAACTCAAAAATTCAAATCCCGACTCCAACAACGAGTCAAACCGAGTCAACCACCAAAAACAAAATATTTCAAACCTTCTACCTTAAGTTTTCCCGGATTCATGAATGGTCAAGTACCAAACATGTGACTACAAATCCTAGGATAGAACAAATCATGATTGCTCTTGTGTGAAAGCGACAAGACAACTCGAAGACCCGCGACGTGGCTCGCGCCTCTTTGAGCAGCCCAGGTGGCCACGTCGCTCAAAACTCACACAACCACTCATTTTCCTATAAATAACCCTCAAATGCCCCCATTTGAGAACTTACGCGAGTGTCCGCCCCCTCTTTTATCCCTTAACATTCTCGACTCGACTTCTTAAGTCACAATTCGACACGTATTTACGACCTACCGATCGTGAATACAAGCCTTACACATTGTTTGGTACCGTCATCGTGCATTAAATCACTTGACCGACCACTACACCGTCACTAATCTTAAAACACTCTTTTTTTACTTACCAAAACGGTTTAAACCGACTTTTTTCCGACCAAGCGAGTTGTTACACTTACGTCGGTCACTCGCCATAACCAAACATGTAAGTATGAGGGTGTAAAAATCCTCTTTTTTTATCATGTTTTCATTTGTTTCATGACTATAACATGCTAAAACGTTCATAACATGAACCAAAATATGGGATAAACGAGCCAAAACTGATTTTTGGCCTGAGACAGAAGCCCCTTGGTTCGCCGGCTTGCCCGCGCCTAAATGGGGTGTTCAGGTCAGAGATCAACCGTGTTTGTTCTCGTCTTTCCCCTTTAATTCATTTTCATATTTGTAACTAATTTTGTGACCCGTGAAATTCACGGGTTGTTCGGTTTCTAGTGTAATACTTTAGTGATTTAATACAATAACATACTACGATCAATTCAATTTACGGTTTATTTTCATGTTTTAAGGGTTGTATAAATTCAATTAGTCTTTTATACAACAGTTTATCAGAAATTAAAATTTCATACATTAGATATACTAAGATACCCCTTATCAAAACTAAATAAAGTAACTCAATGCAAGTTAAAATGAATTAATAATATAAGTATTCATATAAACAAATTAAACAAAACTATGTTATCAAGCAAAGATCCCCAAAGATAGAGCACCCTCACAAATTAGATATCAAAATTTCATCAACAATTCTGAAAATAACATAAAACACACAATTAGAAATGTTATGACAAAACTAACATTTCATACCCCCATAAAATTGAAGCTAATACAATAATAATTTGCGGAACTAAAAATTTTAAAGCAGCAACAACTTGAACAACAATTGGATCATTATTGTCGAATACTTCACCTATAAAACAATATTATACAAAAAAATGCTATGTCATCCCCTCAAATTTTCCACCTTTTAGCCATATATTCAGTAGGTCTCATGAGAGACCGTCTCCCACTAATTTAGTGGGAGACATAATAGGGAAAAAAGAAATTCAGTGAGTCCCTCACCCCATGATGTAAGAGGTCTCTCAATAACGCTATTGAGAGACCGTCTCTCCGGAGTTTTTGTGATATTTCAAAATATATATAATAAATGCTCAAAAAATTATTAATCATTCACGATTCCACGTTGATGTCACCAATCTTTAGTTAGTATGTAAAATATAGTTGTTTAAGCAATCTTAGTATTTTATTTCTCCTTGTAATCTTCTTTCTTCAATAAATCATACCTATTAAAAAAAAGTAACACAATAATAGTAGAATTTGTTTTATACAATATTATCGTTATTAACTTAGTTTCACCTTAAGTAATGAAAAAAAGAGGGAATGATAATCAAATCGTAGAGATGTAAGTATATTTACCTTGGAAGAGCTTAACACATAAATAATTTTGATAGCACCTAAATGAGAACAAAACAAACACATACGCGAAATTGAAAATGTGATGAACACTTCATAACCCAATGAAACTTCCAATAAAAAAAAAAAAATAGTTAATAATATCGGTGACACATACCATTCTACTAACGATAGAGATAAGAAATTTTTTGCTTACAAATTTTGTCTTCCGTAAAAACTATATAAAAAATTGAGGATGCGTTTTATGGCTATTAAATATTATTTTTTCATTAATATGAAATTTAATATAGGTATAAATAAAGATCAAGTTCATGACTTTTGAGCATCCATTTTTCATTGTTATGAAGTTTAATATAAACATAAATATGGGAAAATGAGAAATGGTATGTAAAAGTTTTGCATTAATTATTATTATTATTATTATTATTATTATTATTATTATTATTATTATTATTATTATTATTATTATTATTATTATTATTATTATTATTATTATTATTATTATTATTATTATTATTATTATTATTATTATTATTATTATTATTATTATTATTATTATTATTATTATTATTATTATTATTATTATTATTATTATTATTATTATTATTATTATTATTATTATTATTATTATTATTATTATTATTATTATTATTATTATTATTATTATTATTATTATTATTATTATTATTATTATTTATTATTATTATTATTATTATTATTATTATTATTATTATTATTATTATTATTATTATTATTATTATTATTATTATTATTATTATTATTATTATTTTAATTATTATTATTATTATTATTATTATTATTATTATTATTATTATTATTATTATTATTATTATTATTATTATTATTATTATTATTATTATTATTATTATTATTATTATTATTATTATTATTATTATTATTATTATTATTATTATTATTATTATTATTATTATTATTATTATTATTACTACTACTACTACTACTATTATTATTATTACTACTACGTTAAAGGAGTCTCATCTTATGAGAAATTTGGAGTCCTTGATTGCCTGTCATCTTACAACGCGATCTTGGGTAGACCCTGGATTCATAATGTCAAAGCCGTACCATCAACCTATCACCAGTGTATCAAGATACCAACAGAATGGGGCATAGCCACAGTCAAAGGGGATCACAAGACAGCCCAGGAATGCTACACAACAGCTTTGAAGCCTTCCAAGGCAGGTAAGTCCCTTGCATAGCAATTACAGTACCCTGTCAGGAGCACTTATGTAGCACCTCCCAGAATGGAAACAGATCAAGTAATTCTGGACCCTGAGTACCCTGACAGGTATGTTTTAGTAGGATCTGACGCCCCGGATAATGTCAGGCCCGAACTGGTAAAGTTTCTTAAAAATAAATCATCCTGGTTTGCTTGGTCACATTTTGATATGACTGGAATTAGTGCCGATATAATTACACATAAACTCAATGTTGACCCATCTTTTAAGCCTGTGCAAAAGAAAAGATGAAAATTTGCAGCTGAAAGAAATGCCATAATTAACGAAGAAGTGGAAAAACTCTTGGATATGGGAACGATCAGGGAAGTAATGTACCCTGAGTGGCTGGCTAACGTGGTTGTTGTGCAGAAAAAGAATGGAAAGTGGAGAGTCTGTGTAGACTACACTGACCTGAACAAAGCTTGTCCCAGAGGTGCATTTCCTTTATCACATATTGATGCCATGGTAGACGCCACAGCAGGCCATGAAATGCCGACATTCATGGACGCTTCCAGTGGATTCAATTAAATAAAGATGCACCCTGCTGACCAGGAGAATACTGCATTCATTACACACCGAGGCATATATTGCTATACTACCATGCCGTTCGGCCTGAAGAATGCAGGGGCAACGTACCAGCGCCTGGTCAACATGATGTTTAAAGACCAAATAGGTGATATTATGGAAGTATACATAGACGACATGGTGGTAAAATCTAAAAATGCAGAAGATCACGTGAAGCATCTGGAAATAGCATTCGAAATGTTGGAGAAATACAACATGAAGCTCAATCCTGCAAAATGCCACTTTGGAGTCTCGGCAGGCAAATTCCTTGGATACATGGTCACAAAGAGAGGTATAGAAGCTAGTCCTGAACAGATAAATGCTATCCTGGAACTACAGTCGCCCATATCTGTCAAGGATATCCAAAACTGACAGGTCGGGTAGCTGCCCTGAACCATTTCATATCGAGATCCTCTGAGAGATGCAAAACATTTTACAACCTCCTCAGAAAGAATAAACAGTTTCAATGGACGGATGAACATGAGACAGCCTTTCAAGACTTGAAATCTTATCTATCATCTCCACCCTTACTGGCTAAACCAGAAAAGGGAGAACCCCTGTCAGTATACTTATCCGTTACTGACACAGCAGTCAGTGCGATCCTAGTAAAAGAACTGGACGGCCAACAACACCCCGTTTATTACGTAAGTAAAAGCCTGCTGGATGCTGAGATGAAGTATGGACTACTTGAGAAATATGTTTTAGCTTTGATTATGTCATGTACTAAATTGCGACCTTATTTTGAAAGCCATCCCATTGTAGTCAGGACCAACTTACCCATAAAATATGTCCTACGTAAGCCTGAACTATCAGGCGGGATGGCCAACTGGTCAGTGCAAATTAGCACGTACGATATCTCCTTTGAACCCAGGGCAGCGATCAAATCGCAGGCCCTTGCAGACTTTGTGGCTGACTTTAGCCCTAACTTGGAACTTGACCTGAAAAAAGAGGTCAACCAACTAGAAAATAAAACCCCAGACCAAGAATGGACCCTGTTCATAGATGGGGCATCCAACGCCAGGGGGACAGGGTTAGGATTAGTGCTCAAGTCACCACAGGGAGATATGTAAGCACATGCTATAAGCTGTGAGTTCAAAGCTACAAACAACGAAGCAGAATATGAAGCTCTGATAGCAGGCTTAAAGGTATGTCTAGACCTCGGTGTTCAAAACCTAAAGGTAAAAACTGATTCACTCCTAATTGCTAATCAAACAAAGGGAATTTATACGGCTAAGGATGCAAAAATGATTTCGTATTTAGAATATGCAAAAAACCTTACCGCTAAATTTGCTTTATTTGACATAGATCAAATATCAAGAGACTTGAACACCCAGGCTGATGCTTTGGCCAGCCTACGTTCAAATTTTACCCCTACAGTTTTCGACAAAATACCAATTGTTCATTTATTAGAGCCAGCCATCAGCAAGCCTGAACAAGTCAATCCTGTCAATCAGGATAATAACTCCTGGACTAAACCCTATTATGATTGGTTTCTCCGAGGAATACTGCCTCAGGGGAGACATGAAGCAAGGGCTTTTAAAATTAGAGCTTCAAATTATGCTATTATCAATAACACTTTATTCAAGAGATCGAAGGCTGGACCTTACCTAAGATGCTTGGAGCCTGACGAAGCCAAACTGGTACTTCAAGAAATACACAATGGACACTGTGGTAACCATAAAGGAGGAAAGAGCCTGGCAAGTAAAGTCCTCAGGATAGGCTACTACTGGCCTACACTGAGGGCTGACTGCCTGGAATATTCATCAAAATATGAAGCCTGCCAAGTCCATGCACCAATCATACATCAGCCATATGAGTTCCTTCACTCAATTTCTGCACCCTGGCCATTCATAAAGTGGGGCATGGATATTGTGGGAAAACTGCCCGTAGCTCCAGGACAAAAAGTATTCATGTTGGCTATGACTGATTACTTCTCCAAATGGATTGAAGCTGATTCTTTCAGGCAAGTAACTGAAAAGGAAGTAATATCCTTCATCAGGACAAATATCATTTGCAGATATGGAGTCCCGTCAGAAATAGTATGTGATAATGGAACCCAATTTGTGGGAAAAAAGACCCAAGCATTTTGCCAAGAATGGAATATCAACCTGGTTACGCCAACCCCTGGATACCCAAAAGCTAATGGCCAGGCTGAATCAAGCAATAAGGTAGTCATAAGCTGCCTAAAAAAGAAGCTAAAAAGAAGACGAGGCAGATGGGCTGAAGAACTTCCATTAGTGCTATGGGCAGACTGGATAACTCCAAAGACATCAACAGGCCAAACACCTTACTCTTTCGTGTACGGCTGTGAAGCTGTCATTCCTGTAGAAGTACGGGTGCCAACATCAAGGTACAGCCTGAATAATGTTGAAGCAAACAGAGACCTGATGCAAGATAACCTGGTTCTAACAGAAGAGCTAAGAGACGCTGCCAAAATTAGGATGGCATCATACCAACAAGCAGTTGCCAGGACTTACAACAAAAATGTCAAAATAAGAGTTTTCAGGGAAGGAGTCCTCGTCTTACGCAAAGTTTTTCCAAATAAGAAAGAGAAATCAGCAGGGAAGCTGGCCCCCACATGGGAAGGCCCTTACTTAATTGATTCTATTGTTGGACAAGGAGCATACAGGCTCCAAACACTAGAAGGAGAAATGATCCCAAGATCCTAGAATGTAACCCATTTAAAATTATTCCATATGTAAAGACCAGATCAAGCTAAAACCAGGTACAAACTCATATCATTACTCAACCTGATGTGCTACCTGAAAAACTACGTGTTTTACATGCTCTGTATGCAACTCATGTCTATATATTTAACTAACACATTTTCTCTCACTTTTTGAATCCTGAACAATTATACATGATAAATGTTTTATATGCATAAATATCCAGGATTGAGGGCTACTCTACTATATATCAATTCCTGAAACAAACGTTGCACTTAACTGTACCTAACGAGTTGGTAACCATCACCAGATACAGTAAATGTCAGGACTAATCAGGCATGAAATAATTCCCTGACCTGACTAGGTTTACTGCCAATGATTACAACCAGCTGGACGCAGTAAGACAGGTGTAAGGGTGTTCTCTCCCAACCACTTAGTCTAAAAGCCCTCCTGACATGCCGGATACCAAGCCCTCCAGATAGGCAGGGGACATAAGCCCTCCTGACAGGCTGGTTTTCCCACCCCTTCAACCATTATGGCAAAAAACTATACTTGATTGAATTACTCACGACGGTTCAAATAACAGGATAAATAAAAAAATATTTTGCAGGTTAACCATATACAAATTTCGACAGGACCATAAGGACGGAAAAAAGAAAAACTCACAGGCTCAAGCAAAGTCAAAAAAGCAAAATCAGCCAAAAAAGGCCACCATGCCTATATCAATAAAGCCCTTACCCCCTGGGGCAAAGGTGCCAAAATATTCATAAAGGCCAGGGATAGTCTCCCTGACCTGGATAAAGACAGAAAAAGAAAACAAAAAATTATTCGTCTTGGGACATCCTCCCTGGATGGGCCAAATACCAACTAAAGAAATCAAATGACTGCTTCTCCTTAGAAACAGTACCATCACTCCCACTCTTAGCCGGATCAGCATCAACGTCCTGCTCCCCTGGAGAATCGAGCTCCTGTTCATTTCCCTGTTATGCAGGTCAGGCTACTTTGAAGCAGCAATAGCCGTCTCAACTTCAGGGTTCCGCTTCGCCCTGGCCTCGACAGGCTCTGACATAGCAGCAACCCTCCCCTTAATATAGAAATAGAGGGAAGCATCATCAAGTTTGAACTCCAATTCATCCCTCTCCTGGGTGAGCTCTTCATTCCTGTCCAAAGCTTCCTGCAGGAGCCGCTTACTTGAATCTGCCTCAGCCTTAGCAGCATCCTTCTCAGCCCGCACCCTCACCAAGTCAGCAGCTTTAGCAGCCACGTCAGCCCGTGCAAAATCCAGTTCAGACTTCAGCCTATCATAATCTGATCTTATCAGATCAATCCTGGCTACCAAAGAAGTAGCCTGATAGGCGTTATGGAGACAGGCCGCAGCACCCTGACCAAAAACAGGAAGAAGAATATGAGTAATATACCCCAATAATAAATACTACCCAGACAAAATACACATAAAAATAAAAATAGCCTACCTCCCTTACAACAGCCAGGGCACCTGCCAAAAGGCTAACTGAATGATCCACTGAAGCAACCGCCTGAGTAGCAGTCTCAACAGGGTCAAGGGTGAGCATAACGTCTGACTTAGAAGCAGCATAATCCCTAATCTTCACCCTAGCAGCCTCCATATTGTCCACCCTGGCCTTCACTTCCCTGACCGGGGCAGAAATGTCAACGTCTTCAATTTTTCTTTTTTGGGCTGCTGAACTTGTTTTAGCAGGGGCAGCAGGTACGATAGTGACCTTAGGAGCATCAGGTTGTTCAGTCAAATCGATAACAGGCTCAGCATCTCCGCTTCCCTGGGAACCCTCCTCTTTAATCTTAGCCAACCTGGCTGAGAGGTCAGCCATACCAAACCTGGCAAGGCGAGTAGACGACCTGGTGGCTACAACACGAAACACTACATTAGCAATATAAACTAAACATCACCAGGAAGCCAAAGTAAGAAGAAAAAAGAAATTAAGATAGACTTACTGCCTGAGGTAGTGGCACTAACAGCCCCATAAGGTTTAGCCACCCTAGCAGCGCCATCAGCCTTCAAACAGCGAGGGAGATACTCAACCCCACAACAGAGAGGCCAAGACCTCTCCAAAGGAGGAATAACAAGGAAAGCAGAAATATTGGCAGTGAGATACTCAGTTTCAGTAACCCAATCATCAACTGCACACATAAAAGGTATGATTCAATATGAATTTCATTTTATTTTTTACTAACGAGTAAAACATGCAGGACAAAAGAAAAACTAAGAAACTCACCAGCAACGCAAGCTTCGTAATTTAAATACGCCAGGTCAGGACCCACGGAATTGGTCCTGACAAACATGTACCCAGCAGCCCAGCCCTTGTCATGGCCGCTATCCAGATTGCTCAAAAGGGGAGTAGTAGAAGCCCTGACCTTAAAACTTATACGGCCAGGACTATTGGTCTTGACAGCATAACAAGCCTTCAGATCATCAAGGGAAAATGAGATATTGTGCTTTTTACAGAGATACTCAACGGAACTCACAACCTTCCACACCATAGGCATCAGCTGATAAGATGGAACACCAATCTCCTTAATAACCTCAACCATAAGAGGAGAAAAAGGAAGCTTACAACCTGCCTTGAAAGCCCAGTCATAAATGCAGAACCAACCAGGACAAGCCCAGTCAGCCCTGATAGGAGAATTCTCAGGGATCCAGACTTCAGCATCAGTAGGGATGATCCCCTTATCCTTCAACACCTTCTCAAACTCAGGCTTCAAACGATTTAAAAGAGACTGATCGTCCTTCAACGCCTTTGTAGGCTTGAACTGGAAATCCCCATGGAAAATTGAGATCATCTCCAATGGAGAATCACTCGGCTTATTGATCGTGGAAGGTTGAGCAGCAGAAGAAATAAGCAAATTCTCAGAAGAAGTTTCCTCAGGATTCTGGGAAGGAGGGGTTACAAGAGTCGCTGCCCTGGTAGACTTCTTTTTTGCGGCCATTATTGAAAGATTATGAAGATTAATTGAAGATTAAGGAACTGGAAATAAGTAAAATTAGAGGAGAAAGTTATTAAGAGAAAAATAAGGGAGACTATTCTGATGGAGATCAACTTAATGAAGTTAACGGGTATTTATACTAGAGTAAATTAGGGTTTTAACCGCAAGTGGATGGATAATCATTGAAGGAGTTACAGTAAAAGCTACACGCGTCATAAACTGCAGGGAGTAGCCGTTACAGGAATTGACTAGGCAAAATTCAACCTTTGGATAATTTTCCTAAGATTAAAGTTATCTCCTCATTTTTTGTCCTGACACATTGAAAACGAGGAGATAAGGGGCAATTGTTAAGCCTGGAAATCCGCAGATGTCCCTGATCAGTATCTCGCCTTAACCTGACCATCAGGCTGTCGGGGTGTCGGAGTATCAGGACACATGAAGATAGGCGCTAGGCCATGGAGAGGATAACGGTCAAAATATCAGGACGATATCAGACCAGGAAGACATATTACAAGAGGAATATATGCGCAGCATTGAATAGGAATATCTCGCAGAAAATGCAGTAATTAAGGGCGTAATATTGGAAATTATTGCGGGTAATTAAAGAGAATAATCCACATTAATGCCGCCATCACACAGCCGTTCAACAAGAGCTTATATAAGGGATATTTGGAAATCATTTGAAGACACATCACAAGACAAGGCAATATAGAACATTCTCATTTCATTCATAGACAATTATGTCCAATTGTGCTCAATACATAATACAATAGTGAAATCCTCTCCTGGCTTGGTGCCTGTGGATTTTTCCCATTTAAGGGTTTTCCACGTACAAAATTCTTTGTCTTCTTGTTGTTATTCTTTATTGCATTTACGATTTATATTTCCCCCCTGGCGACCTGACTATTAGGGCATTTAGAGCTAGCTAACCCTATCCAAATCTACCCTGACCTGATTTCGCCTTGCGCAAAATCCACACAAAATAAGCTTCTATGTCAACATTGTCATCAAAGTTGTAAACCGGCTTAGGATGAGGCTCATCTCCATAAATCAACTTCTCTATCTCATCCACCTCCTTGCTCCATGGTCCTGATGCAGCAGCAGGGCCATCAGACTGATTCCTGTCCAAACACAAAGTAAAAGAAATAATGAATAAGTGGATCAACATCATTAAGCATATAACATGGAGCTACTGAAAGTCGACGCTTTAAAGCGTTATCAAGAACAAATTTAATAGTATCATTCCCAACCCTTAGTGTCAAACTACTATCCTTAACATCTATGAGTGCTCCCGCAGTGTGAAGGAACGGTCTACCAAGAATGATAGGTACATGGGACTCTTCGGCCATATCCATAACAATGAAATCAGTTGGAATAAAATATTTCCCTACTCTAACTGACACATCTTCTAAAACACCAATATATCTCTTTAAAGATATGTCAGCCATCTGCAAGCCTGCAAGGTCATATTGGTCACACGGAGTTGACCCATATTTAACTTCTTGCATATAGAATACGGCATGAGACTAATACTAGCCGCTAAATCGCAAAGGGATTTATCAATAACTATACTATCAATATGACAAGGAATATAAAAACTCCCTCGATCCTTTAGCTTTGGTGGTGAGTTAGCTTGCAATGCGACCGCGCACTCTTGAGTGAATGCCACCGTCTCAACTTCATCAAAAGACCGCTTCTTGGACAAGATCTCTTTCAAAAACTTAGCATACGCTGGCACACTCACTTGAAGATTCTTCACTACCTCCATGAACCTCCCGAACTGTTGTTCAAGCTTAGACTTCTACAATCGGTGTGAAAAAGGTAGTTAGATTTTAATTGGCTCGGCTTCTTTTGCTTTAGTAATAGTTTTGGAAGCACCGTCGTCAGTTACAGGGTGTACTCGATCGAGCCTGGGGTGTATTCGATCGAGGATCCTATTTTCTTCCAGCGCCATAGCTGAAACACGAGAAAAATCAACCTCTGGGGTGGATACTCGATCTAGCATGTGGCTACTCGATCGAGGGTCCACGGTTTCTCCAGCTTTCTTGTCTTTCTTCTTATCCCGTGTTCTTCCTTTGCTTAATTCTTTCTCATCATCACTCAACTCAAGATTACCTAACCCCTTAGGATGCATGTAAGCGACCTCATCTTTATCAATGGGCACATCCGGACTTTGATAAGTAGTACCGCTCCTTAGTGAAATAGCATTAACTTGTTCATGTGCTTGTTTACCTTGAGAAGGAAGGTTGCCGGGCTGTTTTGACGGATTTTGAGCCGCCATTTGAGCAACTTGATTATCTAGCATCTTGTTATGAGCTATTGTTTGGGCTAAAAATAGCACAATAAGGGGAAGGCCCACTTGGTAAAATAAAAGGCTATGGGAGGAGTGATAAGGAGGAAGGAAGCCCGAAATTAGAAAAAGGGGGAACGGGCTGGCGCATAGGGAAAGAAGACCAGGGGCCCATCAGAGGAGACGTCCAGATTAAGGAGAGAAGAGTTAGGGAGAAGTTAGGGAGAAGTCAGGGAGATCAGGGAGAATTGGGGAAGGCGGCCGAATATGGAAAGAGTTCTTATGGAAATTATATTCCCTTTCCATAATCAAGGTAGGACATGTCTAGGGTTCTCACCCTATAAATAGCTAAGGAAGCAAATCAAAAAAGGGATCCACATATTCACACATTGACGTGAAGACCTCAGCATATCCCCATACTCACATATACATCCGCCCAAGGTCTTACAGGCCTGATACCTCGTGCCAGCAAGATTAGCACTACGTCACTATTGTAATAATCCTCCTATTCAAGTATAGTGCAATATTTGGAAGGGTACCGTCCCTCCCGCGGTTGTTCCCACATTGGGTTTTTCGCGTCACCAAATCTCGCGTGTTAATTTATATTTCGCACTTAGTTTCCTTATTTACGTATCAATATACGAACAATCATACGATCAACCAACGAATAAGACCGCATTGACCCTAAACAACCAATTCGGTAAAAAATACCTAAACAACTATAAGTTCAGAAATCTGAGCCGTTTGCTTGTGTTGAATCATCAAAATCTGCTACAACAAAGCTTTCATCTCAGCCATGTCATTACTAGGAGCTTGAGGAGGAGGTTTCATTTGTTGAAAACCTCCTTGATTTTGCCCAACAAAGTTCCCTTGTGGTTGATTACCACGATTTTGAGGAATAATATATGCATTCTGTTGCGGTGCTCAAGCAAATACATTCTGACCTCTTTCAGGGAAGAAGTTAGAATAGGGAGTACCTTGCTTGAAATACTGAAAAGCATGAACTTGTTCAATGGTACTCATACACTTGGCCGCAGTATTGCCATCAATTCGACATCTCTCGCAGGACACTTCTTGTTGAATCATGGCATGAACCATTTCTTGCTTATTACCCAAAGACTGAGAGGTCTTTAACTCGGCTATCTAAGCAGTTAAGGCCTCCAGTTGTGCCGCAATAACACTATCTGAACCATCCCCTCTTGTACTACCTTTGGGGTTATCATGCTTAATGGTGCGGTATGGGTAGCAATATGATCAATCAACTTCCATACGTTATCATCATTAGTATTGTCCTGGAATCTACCAGTAGCTGAAGAATCAAGTAGAGCTATATGATCGTCATACAACCCGTTGTAAAACTGGTTGCAAAGAAACCACTTCTGATGGGGAACTGAACGAACTAGTGTCTTGAAGCGAAACCATGCCTCATTCAAGTCTTCATTGGGACCTTGTTTGAAGCTAGTAATTTGGCTTCTCAAGGTATTGGTCTTTTGCGGTGGAAAGTATCTCTTGTAGAATGCAAGAGCTAAGGTATTCCAGTCAGTGACCCCATGATCCTCCATATCCAAATCTCGCAACCACTCTGCAGCACCATCTCTTAAGGAAAAAGGAAAGAGCACCTCTTTAACCTAATCTTGAGTCACCCCAACAGTTAAAGGGATGGAACAACAGTAATCAGTGAATTTCTCCATATGTTTTGCAGGGTCTTCATTAGCACACCCCCCCCCCTCCCCTCAAACAAGTTTCGCTCCACCAAATTTATGTAAGATCGACGAATCTCAAAAGTGCCCTTCTCAGTAGTAGACATCTTTGTTGAATTTGTGGCAAAAATAGGCTTGTTCTCTTCTAAAGACTGATCTTATGCGTCAAATATGTGCTTTGTATCACTGTCAAGTATATTCAAGTCTTCTACTTGACCTATTTCTCTTTAAAATTTTTGTCTGTACCGAAAAGTCTTTTCTGGCTCAGAATTAAAAGGTACAATCTCTAACCTGTTAGACCTGGGCATACACAAAAACAACAAGAAAAATATCAAGTTGTCTCAAGGAACTGACGCTCTGATATGGACAAGAGTTGGTCGTCACACATCCAATCAAACACAATTTATAGCTTCACAAACAACTCTACAATTAGTAAAGAGGCAAGTAAAGGTCGGATCCCAAGGGACGGGAATTGAGATAAGATTTCTATTGAAACTAGTGGTGTCTTAGGGGTGTCACAATTTGGATTGATGTAGAAAGTCACTAAACTAAGTAGCAATGAAAATAAACAAGCAAGATGAATTGAAAGGGTTGTAAACAATTGATAAAAAGCACTAGGGTGTCATGGGGTCATAGGGGAATCATGGGAATTGATCATACAAACATGTTCTCAAATTATAAGCAAGCAATTATGGTTGTGATGTATTGAGTTGGGTTATATCTTACAATCCTAGGAAAGTTTGGGTCCCGGAGCCGAATCGATTAGATTGTACAACACCTACAAGTCGACTTAGTCTTCCCTACTCAACAACATGCATGGTCTAATGAGACTCGAGTTGGTTTATGTCTTACAAGTCTCATTGAAAATATAGGTGATGGGTAAAAAATGCAAGGATTCATAGGCTCGCATTTCATCAAACATAACATGTGCATGAGTTGAGATCAAAACAAGCAAGCAAATAAACCATGAAAGCATATTAATTTAAGCATGAATCATTCCCCATGTTGGTTTCCCCTAATTACCCATTAACCCTAGCTAGGTGACTACTCACTCATTATCATATTGATCATGCTAGCAAGGTTGTCAATCATACCAACAAAGTTAAACATGATGAATAAATGAAAGTAATTAACAATAATTAAAAAGGGATTAAGAGGATTATACCTATTAATGATTCCAATAATAAAGCAAAGATAAAAGAAGTACTTGATGCTTGATTGAGAGGTTGTCAATCTCCCAATAATAACCCAAATAATCTTCAATTACCCAAAATAAAGGATGAACAAAAGAGAGATTAAGGAAATAAAACTTGTATTAAAACTTGATTAATTGTTGATTACAAAACTAAAGAGAGATTTGATTGATATTAACTACTCTAAGAATTGATAAGAAGAACATGCTCTTCTAATTAGACTAATGGGGTATTTATAGTGGAAATTAGATGGATGCATTAGGGTTAACTAAGGGCTAAACTAGTAATTACGCTTTTTAGATTGAGCAGGGAGACGCCGGTATTTTTCGAAGGAAGGGCTTCTTTCACGGAGGCTTGAAGAAGACAAAATTGTGCTGGACTGGAATCCGTGCGTCTTAGGCTCGGGACGAGCGGATTCAAGGTCTGGGCACGGGCGTCTTTGGAAGAAGACGGCCGGATTCTGGTGGCTGCTGCCCGGGCGTCTTTGGCAGAAGACGCACGGATTGTGCTGTGGAGGACGGGCGGATTCTGGGCAATCCGCACGGATTGCTGCTCAGCATTGTTTCTTCTTCTTTTCTTCCCTTTTCTTCATAAAATCCTTGGGGATTTCCTCGGGGATGCAAGGATCCTTTCTCGTCATTGCCCAACTACTATAATATGTACAAAGGACTTCTAATCTTGTCTCTCCTTGATGCTTGGTCATTGAATTCAATCAATTTAGTCTCGTTTTGCCATCAAAATGCAAGATTCTTACTCCTTTCCTACCAAGGGATCAAAATCTCAAAGAATATGCAAAACAAAGAACTAAAGACAATAAATGACCCAAATATGCACTAAAAAGCATGGGAACAAGGCTAATTCGGGGGCTAAATATGCGCTAATTATGGTCACATCAAATATCCCCAAACCGAACCTTTGCTCGTCCCGAGTAAAGAGGTGACAAAGACTAGGACCATTATTTAAACTAACCTAATAACATAGCCGATATGAGAAAATTAGCGGGTCTCACTCCGCCCCTTCAACTCACAACAAGACAACCATGAGGTAGGATGCCTTCTTGCAAGGCAAGGTGGGTCTTGCCAAAATGGCGACACATCCAAACATTAAGCACACAAAATCAAATAATGGATACATCTACAAAAGGAATAGCCACTTCCTCATCAAGTGGCGAAGGCACTAAAGAGGAACAAATTTAAGAGCATAAAATCCTTCACAAATACTAGTTCAACAAATTACTAAGGCTAAGAGGATGGCACTAAATAACCTCCAAATGGTGTTAACTAGACTACTTTCGTCCTCAATTTCCAAATGCTTTCGTCAAGAGCGATCGGATGGTGGTGGAATGATGATCCCTATGATGCTAGTAGCATATGACATGACAAGTCTCGAATTATTTACAAAAGTAAAGGTCATGGATCGTCCCAAGCTCGACAAAGTGGCTTGACAAAAAGGCTTTTTGGGAATGAAATGCTCAAATCGTTATAAACAAGGGTGGATATGACTAGTATTCAAAAATTGACCTCATTCAACTTTCACATTTCAAAAATTTAATATGGGGTTTCTCCCTTCTGGGCTAGTGTCCTTTGCTTTTGCCAATCGCTTATTAGGCAACTGGTTAACCTCTAGACAATAGCTTTTCGGGGTGATAGTCACTCTGTCTCTGGGCGGTTGAATTCACAACCGTGTGGGGGCCCAATTCAATGGATCCCTCTCCAAAGCACATCGAAGTGGTACGCCTCCATCAAAACAACTAAATTTATCAACATTTCAACATTTCATAACATTTGAGGTTTCCTTGGCAATAAATTACTTCCACATGACAAAATTTTCGAAATGAGCACTTCAAACTTATTGATAGAAAGTATTTTTGGGTTGCCTTACCACAAGGTCAATCAAGGTCACCTAGACAAGTTAATCAAGTCCACATCGCATCACGGGGTTGAATAGGTGACTCACATGCAAACCCTTGACTAGGCTTTGGGTCATGGGTCAAAAGACACTAGTATGACACAATCTAGGGTGTTTTACAACCATTCTAGTAGGCAAAGTCTTAAGTTGAAAAAGTATTTGTAATGGCTTAGTTGCTCTTGTCAAAGTTCCTAATTAGGCACTTTTCAAAACTTTTTATCTAAATCCAACTACATGCCATGATGCAACTATTATATACATCCTAATGCAAGTGATTCTATCAACTAATATGACATATAAATTAAATGCAAGTCCTAAGTTCACATTTGTTATACCGCATCAATCAAAATAAAGCCACATGCGGTCTTCATGATCCTCGTGTCTCGGATGTGGCGTAGTCAATCAATGTGAACAAGGATAGAACAAACACAATATATCCAATTATATATACAAGACTACACTACAAAGGAAAAGAACTTGTTTTTGGCTTTTCAATTTTCAAATTTTTATGGATTTTCGAAATTTTTCAATTTTTTTGGATTTTTGAATAAAAGTTAAGTTAGAATTCCCCATCCCCACACTAATATGGGCATTGTCCTCGATGGCCAAAATGATGGGAAATTATGCAAACATGATGCATGATTTCTACACTAAATGCAAGCTACACTAATCTACACTACATGATGCATGGTTTTTGTTTATGACGGAGAGGATAATTTAGATTACCTCCCGTTGTGTATGCATTGACTTCCCCAAACCGAGTTAGACATTATTGCTAATGTCCTAAGGATGGGTGTAGTTCATGCACACACTATGCAATGCATGAAACTAATTTGTCATTTTGGATTTTGAAAGTGGGAACAATAAAATGAGAACACCTTAATAGGGCCGAGGTGTGAGTCCTCTATGGTGCTAGGACTACTCCAACAATGATCAAGATTAATAAATAAAACAAAGAGAGAAATAGACAAACCTCAAGAGGGTAGGAGCCTCTAAAGCTTGCTAATCTTCCATCATATCATCACTATCATCATCTTCCTCATTAGAAGTGGTCTCATTGCCACTTCCCTCTTCACTTGCTTCTTCACCTTGCTCATCATCCTCTTATCCTTCTTCAATAGCTTCCTCATCAATGTTATCATCAACCTCTTCATTACCGACAACCTCATTATCACCCGGAACAACCCTAAATGCACTCGGAAAGAGGACTTCCCTATCCGCCCAACTAGGCAAAGGACATGAAGGATCAAGTAGTCCTTGCCTAGCTAAGTGTATGAGGGGTGGATATTGAGCTAAGTAAGCATCTTTCCGGTCCTCGAAGGCTTGCTTGTGCATCTCTTGCATGAGAAGAGTCAAATAATCATTTCTTGCTTCAACGCCATCGGGCTTGAACTCTTGGTACTCGAAAGGGTAGGGTGGTGTGACAATGGAAGAGGAGGGCATTTCAATTTCACCCTTTTGTTGTCGGATAATGTACTCGGCCTCTTTTGAAAGGGGAAGTAGATAGTTGGTCCGATGGACGCTTAAACGACAAATCTTCGAAGGCAAAGTGAAAGATCTAGCCTCACTAATGAGTCATCCATACTTGGTGTCAAGAGGGTTATGGGTAACCCACTTGTACTTGTATATCATAGTATTAATATCAATGAGCACCCTCTTTCACCTCATACTTGTTATCCTTGTTGAAGTTTGGATCAAAGTATTTAGCTAGGATAGTGACTAGGCCTCCATTCACAATAACGGTAGTGCCTCTCTTCCCACAATCAATATTTAGCCATCTATCCACCAAAAGCCTTAGAGAGTTGAAAGGCTTGGTGTGTTCACTTCCAATGTTCAAAGCCGACTCAAGAAGAACAAAATCGAGTTTGGTGAAATGGTTGGTGTCTTTTCTTGCAATGATGGTGTTCCCTATGACCTTGTGCCACACTCTAATGCCCGGATGGTGGACTAATAGAGCGCGACTAGCATGAAAGTCCTCAAATTTCCTTCCGGAAATCGCCTCCCAAAGAGGGTCGGGGTCATATTTGCCAACATTCTTAAAATAACTCGGTGAATCACTAAGACCCAAAGCTTTACCCATTTCCTCAAAAGAGATGCGCCTACTAACATTAGCTAGACGGAACTCGATGGTCTCCATAGTCTCAACCTTGTTGACTTTCAAAGAACTCAAAAATTCTAAGGTAAGGGAGGGGTATGTCAATTCTTTTGATTCAAACAATTTCTCCAACCCCATGGCTTTAAAGAAGGCTCTAGTTTGCTCAAGGACACCCAACTTATCTAAGGTATCTTCACAAATAAACTTGGTGGATAGAAATGATTTCCTAGCAAACTTGGCAAAAGTGTCCCTATGGGATTTGGAAATGAAAATTACCTCCGGATAGTTCGAAAGTTGATCAATTTCCGGAGTAGTAGATGTTGTTGCTCCCATGGGAGGTTGTTGTTGTTGCACTTCCAAGTTTGGGTTAGCTACCGCCATAGCCAATGCTTTCTTTGCTTGAAGACTCTTTTGCCTTGATGAAAGTGTCTTTGCCTTTGGTGCCTTTGCCTTTGTTGCTTTTGTTGCTCCCTTAGTTCTTGCCATTGAAGATTAAACCAAGAAAGGAGTGAAAAATCTTCAATCTGTAGTGTACCCAAATCGATTTAAAGATGAAAGGCTTTGCCTTTATGAATTCAAAAATCGACTCAAAGGTTGAAGATTTTGTGCTTGGTTTTGATTTTTATTGAAAAAGGAGTGATTGATTTGTTGTTAAAAGGATGTTTTGATTTGATTTTGGTGAATCTTGTTGAGGAATCTTGTTTTTGTGATGGAGAGGATGAGGGTTTTGAGGGTTTTGGTAGTGTTTTGAGTGAAGAAATGAAGAAATGAATGTGGGAGGGGGTTTATAAAACCCGAAAAATTTGAAATGCAGGGGCAAGACGGGCGGTTTTTGCTCGGGACGCCCGGATTCGGCCTGTTCTGGGTTGGGAAAAACTCGCCTAAAGACGGGCGTCTTTCAGTGAAGACGCTCGGATTTGCAAACACGGGACGGACGTCTTTTACAGAAGACGGGCGGATTCCTTTACAGGGATTTTTCTTGTTTTCCTCAGCCAAAAAGACGGGTGTCTTTCTTTCAGGACGGGCGGATTTTTGAAGACGGTCGGATTCAAATGCAGGACGCCCGGATTCGTTTACAGTCAAAAATATTTCAAAAGTTCAGCTCAGAGGGACGGGCATCTTCTACCCAATATGCCCGGATTGTGTGAAGACGGGCGGCTTCTCTTGAATCCACTCGGATTCTACCCCTTTGTACCCGGATTCAGTTCCATCCGTGTACTATGCATATCCCTTGTCATTCTTCCATTCTTCTTCATATCTCGTGTTCTTCATTGTGGGGGCACTACTAAGGCATGAATAGCCTAGGCAATTGCCATCCCCACACTAAGCTAAAGCACTACACATCAATGGAAATCGTTAGTCCCTCCCTCACTTCTCTCAAACATGACAATTATCTTGATCAAAGTATAAAAATCCAAAGATAACAAAAATGCAATATAAGAATTGAAATGCAAGTTAGGTAGTTAGAAATATTTACAAATGGTGGTTTAGGGAGGACTCCACCAAACTCTCATTCTTGATGAGATGTCAAGGGGGCATGTCCAAGGTGTTGTTGATGTTGCTCAACACCTTGAAAAAGTAATCAAAAGCTTGTTCATTATCGTGATAAAGTTCTTCAATAGACCTTTACCCTTGTTGTCGGTCTTGATTGATGGCATTTCCAATGTAGGGATTAAAAATCCTTTCTAATTCGTCGTCCCAAAGACCACAAACTTCATTAAGTTGATCATTAAAAATCTCTTGATTTGATAGAGACAACTCTCCCAATTTCTTGTCTTGGCCAATGAGGCCATCCTCTTCTTCTTTGCTTGACTTTGATGAGCTTTGCAAGCTCTCTTTGTTACAACTCACTTGCTCTTTGAATGGAGCATCTTCAATTTTCTTCTTCCATTGGAGTTCCGACTTCTTCCTATCATCCTTCCGGCTATAATGATCAATCATGAAACATGGTTCATGCAAACGAGGAGCTCTCATAGTCTTGTCAAGATTAAAAGTTATACTCTCATCTCCCACTTCTAGAGTGAGCTCTCCATGTTTCACATCAATCACTGCACCCGCGGTATGTAAGAAGGGTCTTCCTAGGATGATTGGAATGTTGGAGTCTTCCTCCATATCAACAATGACAAAGTCCACCGGGATGAAAAACTTCCCAATTCGTACGGGAACATCTTCCCATATCCCTAATGGTGTCTTCGTCGATCTATCGGCCATTTGGAGTGTGATATTGGTGCATTTAAGCTCTCCCATCCCCAACCTTTTACTCACCGAGTACGGCATAACACTCACACTAGCCCCTAGATCACATAAGGCTTTGTTGATCGTGGTGTCGCCAATGGTACACGGTATTGAGAAGCTTCCGGATCCTTTAGTCTTGGAGGTGAACTCCCTTGAAGTATTGCACTACTCACCTTAGTGAAGGCGATAGTCTCAAGTTTCCGGATCGACTTCTTCTTTGTGAGGATGTCTTTCATGTATTTCGCATAGGCCGGCACGTGATTGATTAATTCCGTGAAAGGAATCGAGACTTCCAAATTCTTCACAATTTCCATAAACTTTCCAAGTTGGTCATCAAATTTGGGCTTGGCTTGACGACTTGGAAAAGGAAGTCTAATCACAATGGGCTCCTTCTCCTTGACCTTGTCTTCATTTTTCTTTGAAATTTCTTCTTTTGATGATTCTCCATCTTTGGAGTTTTGCACAATTTCCTCCTTATCACTAGCTTCCACAATTTCATCCTCAACTTGCTTCTTCGGTGCTTCATACCTTGTACCACTTCTCAAGTG
The DNA here is from genome assembly GCF_048544455.1 of Silene latifolia. Classification (NCBI taxonomy): domain Eukaryota; kingdom Viridiplantae; phylum Streptophyta; class Magnoliopsida; order Caryophyllales; family Caryophyllaceae; genus Silene; species Silene latifolia. Next base: position 34,083,570 of record NC_133526.1, on the reverse strand, counting down.
AATAGCACTAACCGTTTCATGTCTTGCGGGATTACTTTGAGGTGGTAATTGCCCCTTTTGTCTTTGTGAGCTTGAAGATGCTAGTTGAGTTAATTGGGTTTCCAACATCTTGGTGTGAGCTAGAATGTTGTTGATGGTGGTTTCCTTTGCTTGACTATATTTTTGCATTTGAGTGAAAAATTCTTGTTGATTCTTTTGCATTTGGAGGACCGCTTTTTGAACATCAAAACCTTGGTCATTTTGGTGATTGTATGGATTTTGATTTTGGTAACCTTGGTTTTGGTTGTAAAAGGGTCTTTGATTTTGGTTTCTTATGGGAGGTGGGGTGTATGTTGTTTGAGGGTTTTGAACATTTTGGCTTTTGTATGAGAGATTTGGATGGAATTTGGTGTTTTCATTGTAATAGTTGGAATAAGGGGTACCACTCTTGTATGCTTGGAAAGCATTCACTTGTTCATTTGTTCCCCTACATTCACTTTGGTCATGTCCCAAAGTTCCACAATTCTCACATATCCCACTTGGGATTGATGAAGATGCCGTCATAGCATTAACATGATGCTTTGGTGATTTTGAGGCTTCTTCAAGTCTAGCCATAGCTTTTTCAAACTTCAAATTGATTGTGTCAATGTGAGCACTAAGTTGAGCACCCAATTGAGTAACAGAGTCCACTTCATGCTTTCCTCCTCTAGTAGCCTTGCGAGGTCTACTATATTGTGAGTTATGGACCGCCATTTCCTCAATTTTGTTCCATGTTTGATTGTCATCAACTTCGGTGAACATTCCATTTGATCCCATGTTGAGAATGTTCCTTGAATCTTCATATAAACCGTTCCAAAACTGTTGTACCAAGAACCACTCGCTAAGTCCATGATGAGGACATGAGCGACAAATTCCCTTGAATCGCTCCCAAGCTTCATACAAAGATTCTTCATCCCTTTGCTTAAAACCCGTAATTTGAGCTCTTAGCATGTTAGTCTTTTCCGGTGGGTAGAATTTTTTGTAGAAAGCTAGAGCCAACTTCTTCCAAGAATCAATTCCGAGAGTGGCCTTATCAAGGCCCTTCAACCATTGTTTCGCGGTGCCAATTAGAGAAAAAGGAAATAAGACCCATCGAATTTGGTCTTGAGTTACACCGGTTTGAGAAATCGCATCACAATAGTCACAAAAGGTTTCCATGTGAGAATGAGGGTCTTCACTAGGCATCCCCCCAAATTGGCTCATTTCGACTAATTGGATAAAGGCGGATTTGGCAATAAAATTTCCGGTTAGATGTTGTGGTGTGGGAGTACCGTTGGGTAGGTTCTCCTCGGTGGGTACGGAATGTGATAAAAACTTAGGCATTGTGGGTTGATTTTGTGTGGTATTTTGTATTGGGTTCTCCTCACCTTCTCTTGCAAAAGGGTTGATGAACTCAATAGTTGGTTGAATATCTACAACCTCACTAATACCTCTCAAATTCCTCCTAGCAAGTCTTCTATTGGTTGTCAAAGTTCTTTCAATTTCACGATCAAAAGGTAACAAATCACCTTGTGACCTTCTAGACATGCAAAATATCAAACAACTTGAAAACAATTAGAACAAACCTTGAGGAGTTTTACTTCCCCAAGGTAAAGAAAGACACAACTAATAACAATATAAGAAAATCTAAATCAAGCTAACACCGTCCCCGACAACGGCGCCATTTTGATATGGACAAGAGTTGGTCGTCACACATCCAATCAAACACAATTTATAGCTTCACAAACAACTCTACAATTAGTAAAGAGGCAAGTAAAGGTCGGATCCCAAGGGACGAGAATTGAGATGAGATTTCTATTGAAACTAGTGGTGTCTTAGGGGTGTCACAATTTGGGTTGATGTAGAAAGTCACTAAACTAAGTAGCAATGAAAATAAACAAGCAAGATGAATTGAAAGGGTTGTAAACAATTGATAAAAAGCACTAGGGTGTCATGGGGTCATAGGGGAATCATGGGAATTGATCATACAAACATGTTCTCAAATTATAAGCAAGCAATTATTGTTGTGATGTATTGAGTTGGGTTATATCTTACAATCCTAGGAAAGTTTGGGTCCCGGAGCCGAATCGATTAGATTGTACAACACCTACAAGTCGACTTAGTCTTCCCTACTCAACAACATGCATGGTCTAATGAGACTCGAGTTGGTTTATGTCTTACAAGTCTCATTGAAAAGATAGGTGATGGGTAAAAAATGCAAGGATTCATAGGCTCGCATTTCATCAAACATAACATGTGCATGAGTTGAGATCAAAACAAGCAAGCAAATAAACCATGAAAGCATATTAATTTAAGCATGAATCATTCCCCATGTTGGTTTCCCCTAATTACCCATTAACCCTAGCTAGGTGACTACTCACTCATTATCATGTTGATCATACTAGCAAGGTTGTCAATCATACCAACAAAGTTAAACATGATGAATAAATGAAAGTAATTAACAATAATTAAAAAGAGATTAAGAGGATTATACCTACTAATGATTCCAATAATAAAGCAAAGATAAAAGAAGTATTTGATGCTTGATTGAGAGGTTGTCGGTCTCCCAATAATAACCCAAATAATCTTCAATTACCCAAAATAAAGGATGAACAAAAGAGAGATTAAGGAAATAAAACTTGTATTAAAACTTGATTAATTGTTAATTACAAAACTAAAGAGGGATTTGATTGATATTAACTACTCTAAGAATTAATAAGAAGAACATGATCTTCTAATTAGACTAATGGGGTATTTATAGTGGAAATTAGGTGGATGCATTAGGGTTAACTAAGGGCTAAACTAGTAATTACACTTTTTAGATTGAGCAGGGAGACGCCGGTATTTTTCGAAGGAAGGGCTTCTTTCACGGAGGCTTGAAGAAGACGAAATTGTGCTGGACTGGAATCCGTGCGTCTTAGGCTCGGGACGGGCGGATTCAAGGTCTGGGCACGGGCGTCTTTGGGAGAAGACGGCCGGATTCTGGTGGCTGCTGCCCGGGCATCTTTGGCAGAAGACGCACGGATTGTCTTTGTGGAGGACGGGCGGATTACGGGCAATCCGCACGGATTTGCTCGTCAAAGATTGTTTCTTCTTCTTTTCTTCCCTTTTCTTCATAAAATCCTTGGGGATTTCCTCGGGAATGCAAGGATCTTTTCTCATCATTGCCCAACTACTATAATATGTACAAAGGCCTTCTAATCTTGTCTCTACTTGATGCTTGGTCATTGAATTCAATCAATTTAGTCTCGTTTTGCCATGAAAATGCAAGATTCTTACTCCTTTCCTACCAAGGGATCAAAATCTCAAAAAATATGCAAAACAAAGAACTAAAGACAATAAATGACCCAAATATGCACTAAAAAGCATGGGAACAAGGCTAATTCGGGGGCTAAATATGCGCTAATTATGGTCACATCACGCTCCCTGAGACAAAAGACAAAAATAAACAAAAACAAACAGAAAAATTGTTGCCTCCCCGGTAATGGCGCCAAATTTGATAGGGTTATTTTCAGTTGTTGGCCTATCAAAATAAATCTTAAATGACTACTAACTGGTAGCTACTGGCAAGAAAGGGTCGAATCCACGGGAAGGCCAGTTAATTATTCTAGTTTGCTAATATTTAAGTTCGTCTTAAAGTAACCGTTTTCTTGAAGGATTTGATTGGTTTGCTAAAAACTAATTGCGATGTAAATAAAAGACAAATTCACCAATATTAAAGAGTCTAGGGAACAAGTTCACTAGGTAGTCATCCGAGGGTATGATTTAACTAGTTGATAGAGCAATTTATATTGTTGTAGGTCATATGATCGGTCGATTCTAATATGTCCACTAGGTCTAAACTTAACGTGCGGTTGCTATCATTAAGTCAGCCTATTCAATTGTCGTAGTCTATATTAGTCTTAACCCGATCGTTAATAATCGTAATTAATTCGCAATACTAATTAACTAATCCTAGCCAGTAATTAATCAATTAGGTTTAAGACAATAATTGAACAAAAATCAAAAGAAATTTAACTATCAATTCATTATATAATCCCCTTCTAACAACCTAGATCCCCTTTCACCCTAGATAAATAAATTAGCTACGCATACTAGTGATAAACATAACAATAACAATAATAGAAAACATGATTAAAGACAATAACAAGATGAATAATAACTGAATGATTAATGATTAATAATTGAGGAAAGATTAACAATAGTACCGTAATTAGAGAGTGCTTAGATCCGAAATAAGAGCAATAAAACTAAACTAAGAGTTTTGAGAGAGTTTCTAGGGTAAATAATGCGTAGCTAGGTAAAGTAAAGTGTAAATATAGCATAGAGTACGAACTGGGTATTTATAATAAAGTATAACTGACTTAAGGAAATTGCGCAAAAGTCTTCAGCTCGTTGTGTACTCGATCGAGCCTGGGTGCACTCGATCGAGTACATTCCCAGTTGATCGAGTTCACTTGGGATTGATCGAGTACGCTCCCTGTTTCAGCTCTTTTCTTCGTGTTGTCTTCTTCACTTTTCTTCCTTTATTCTTCTAGATTCCCGTGCCATGCTCCGTGTACTCCTTCATGCCCACTCTGCGATGCTCATTTCATCCTTTTTCTCCAAAAATGCATCATTCCTGCATTAAACACCTAATAGTGGAAGTGTCGACATTCTAGCATAAAAGGCATATAATTGATATAAATTAGCACGAAAACCGTATCAAAAGTAACTAAGTGGAGGCATAAATATGTATATAATTATGACTCATCAACAAGAGGTTGTATAATTAGCTAATAAAGGTCCATAAGACACATTTTATATTGATAAAATAGTCTAATAATTACTTAATAGTTAAGTGGCCATTAGTTGTTAATTTTTATTATTTAAGTGTTAAATAATCAAATTATTATTTAATTATATAAGATAATTAAATATACGACTTATAATCATTTGTGGGATAAATGTCGGAAATCGAAATGGACCCAAAATAGGTCCACTTGGACCGGTTTCTAGAAGGTCAAGTTTGACCTCCATGTGTCAAGTTTGTTGGCTCATGGCACATGTGATATTCCTATGAATTGTTTACATTTGAACATCTATAAATACCTCACTTTACCATACATGCAAATGATGAATTTTTGAGACCAAAAATCCTCTAAAACTACTACCTTGGCCGGCCCATATAGAGAAAAAAAAGGTCTTATTTCCCTCATCTTTTTCTCATCAAAACTTGAGCAAATTGTTGATCATCTAATCAAAATAATTCACAAACAATAATATACATCAAATATTATTAGAGTAATAATATTTATAGTAATATACAAGGTTAATTACTAATGATATCTAATTAGTAATATTAGTAGTACTTTTTGGCTAATCTTGGGTGTCACCAAGAGGAGGTTTTCTTGTAATACCACGGTTTTCTGAGTTTGGTTTACTCGGCCGAATAGGGGGAACTTGGCCGAATAGTGTGTCGTGTGTTTTCTGGTCAGGTTACTTCCCAGGAACACGCGGCCGAGTATCACGTACTCGGCCGAGTACCCCAGGTACTCGACCGAGTAACTGGTCTGACGCGTTATTTCCGCGGTTTTGATTAATATGATTAGAGAAGTATAAATAGCGTGTTGAGCAGTTTCTAATAAGTTTATAAATCATTATTTTACAAAACCTAACGACGCTCTAAACTCCTCTAATCATCTTCATCATTTCCTAAGCCAAGGTTGATCGATTGTGAGCTTTTGGATCTCGTTGTCCGTGTCGTCTGTGTTAGTAAGTCTCTAGTATTCCTAATCAGTTTATCATTTTTATTGTTAGATTTTGTGCAAACCCTAATTTGGGTTAATTTTGGGGAATTGTATATAGTGATGGTATGTGATTATTGTGTGAAGGTGACGGTGTTATGGAGAATTGTTATTGTCTGCTTGTGTGTTCTTGGATTGCAAAAGGTAGGGTTTCCCGGCCCTACTCAGTTTCCTGTTAAATTGATTAGATTGTACAACACCTACAAGTCGACTTAGTCTTCCCTACTCAACAACATGCATGGTCTAATGAGACTCGAGTTGGTTTATGTCTTACAAGTCTCATTGAAAATATAGGTGATGGGTAAAAAATGCAAGGATTCATAGGCTCGCATTTCATCAAACATAACATGTGCATGAGTTGAGATCAAAACAAGCAAGCAAATAAACCATGAAAGCATATTAATTTAAGCATGAATCATTCCCCATGTTGGTTTCCCCTAATTACCCATTAACCCTAGCTAGGTGACTACTCACTCATTATCATATTGATCATGCTAGCAAGGTTGTCAATCATACCAACAAAGTTAAACATGATGAATAAATGAAAGTAATTAACAATAATTAAAAAGGGATTAAGAGGATTATACCTATTAATGATTCCAATAATAAAGCAAAGATAAAAGAAGTACTTGATGCTTGATTGAGAGGTTGTCAATCTCCCAATAATAACCCAAATAATCTTCAATTACCCAAAATAAAGGATGAACAAAAGAGAGATTAAGGAAATAAAACTTGTATTAAAACTTGATTAATTGTTGATTACAAAACTAAAGAGAGATTTGATTGATATTAACTACTCTAAGAATTGATAAGAAGAACATGCTCTTCTAATTAGACTAATGGGGTATTTATAGTGGAAATTAGATGGATGCATTAGGGTTAACTAAGGGCTAAACTAGTAATTACGCTTTTTAGATTGAGCAGGGAGACGCCGATATTTTTCGAAGGAAGGGCTTCTTTCACGGAGGCTTGAAGAAGACAAAATTGTGCTGGACTGGAATCCGTGCGTCTTAGGCTCGGGACGAGCGGATTCAAGGTTCAGGCACGGGCGTCTTTGGAAGAAGACGGCCGGATTCAGTGGTCTTTGCCGGCGTCTTTGGCAGAAGACGCACGGATTGTGCTGTGGAGGACGGGCGGATTCTGGGCAATCCGCACGGATTGCTGCTCAGCATTGTTTCTTCTTCTTTTCTTCCCTTTTCTTCATAAAATCCTTGGGGATTTCCTCGGGGATGCAAGGATCCTTTCTCGTCATTGCCCAACTACTATAATATGTACAAAGGACTTCTAATCTTGTCTCTCCTTGATGCTTGGTCATTGAATTCAATCAATTTAGTCTCGTTTTGCCATCAAAATGCAAGATTCTTACTCCTTTCCTACCAAGGGATCAAAATCTCAAAGAATATGCAAAACAAAGAACTAAAGACAATAAATGACCCAAATATGCACTAAAAAGCATGGGAACAAGGCTAATTCGGGGGCTAAATATGCGCTAATTATGGTCACATCAAATATCCCCAAACCGAACCTTTGCTCGTCCCGAGTAAAGAGGTGACAAAGACTAGGACTATTATTTAAACTAACCTAATAACATAGCCGATATGAGAAAATTAGCGGGTCTCACTCCGCCCCTTCAACTCACAACAAGACAACCATGAGGTAGGATGCCTTCTTGCAAGGCAAGGTGGGTCTTGCCAAAATGGCGACACATCCAAACATTAAGCACACAAAATCAAATAATGGATGCATCTACAAAAGGAATAGCCACTTCCTCATCAAGTGGCGAAGGCACTAAAGAGGAACAAATTTAAGAGCATAAAATCCTTCACAAATACTAGTTCAACAAATTACTAAGGCTAAGAGGATGGCACTAAATAACCTCCAAATGGTGTTAACTAGACTACTTTCGTCCTCAATTTCCAAATGCTTTCGTCAAGAGCGATCGGATGGTGGTGGAATGATGATCCCTATGATGCTAGTAGCATATGACATGACAAGTCTCGAATTATTTACAAAAGTAAAGGTCATGGATCGTCCCAAGCTCGACAAAGTGGCTTGACAAAAAGGCTTTTTGGGAATGAAATGCTCAAATCGTTATAAACAAGGGTGGATATGACTAGTATTCAAAAATTGACCTCATTCAACTTTCACATTTCAAAAATTTAATATGGGGTTTCTCCCTTCTGGGCTAGTGTCCTTTGCTTTCGCCAATCGCTTATTAGGCAACTGGTTAACCTCTAGACAATAGCTTTTCGGGGTGATAGTCACTCTGTCTCTGAGCGGTTGAATTCACAACCGTGTGGGGGCCCAATTCAATGGATCCCTCTCCAAAGCACATCGAAGTGGTACGCCTCCATCAAAACAACTAAATTTATCAACATTTCAACATTTCATAACATTTGAGGTTTCCTTGGCAATAAATTACTTCCACATGACAAAATTTTCGAAATGAGCACTTCAAACTTATTGATAGAAAGTATTTTTGGGTTGCCTTACCACAAGGTCAATCAAGGTCACCTAGACAAGTTAATCAAGTCCACATCGCATCACGGGGTTGAATAGGTGACTCACATGCAAACCCTTGACTAGGCTTTGGGTCATGGGTCAAAAGACACTAGTATGACACAATCTAGGGTGTTTTACAACCATTCTAGTAGGCAAAGTCTTAAGTTGAAAAAGTATTTGTAATGGCTTAGTTGCTCTTGTCAAAGTTCCTAATTAGGCACTTTTCAAAACTTTTTATCTAAATCCAACTACATGCCATGATGCAACTATTATATACATCCTAATGCAAGTGATTCTATCAACTAATATGACATATAAATTAAATGCAAGTCCTAAGTTCACATTTGTTATACCGCATCAATCAAAATAAAGCCACATGCGGTCTTCATGATCCTCGTGTCTCGGATGTGGCGTAGTCAATCAATGTGAACAAGGATAGAACAAACACAATATATCCAATTATATATACAAGACTACACTACAAAGGAAAAGAACTTGTTTTTGGCTTTTCAATTTTCAAATTTTTATGGATTTTCGAAATTTTTCAATTTTTTTGGATTTTTGAATAAAAGTTAAGTTAGAATTCCCCATCCCCACACTAATATGGGCATTGTCCTCGATGGCCAAAATGATGGGAAATTATGCAAACATGATGCATGATTTCTACACTAAATGCAAGCTACACTAATCTACACTACATGATGCATGGTTTTTGTTTATGACGGAGAGGATAATTTAGATTACCTCCCGTTGTGTATGCATTGACTTCCCCAAACCGAGTTAGACATTATTGCTAATGTCCTAAGGATGGGTGTAGTTCATGCACACACTATGCAATGCATGAAACTAATTTGTCATTTTGGATTTTGAAAGTGGGAACAATAAAATGAGAACACCTTAATAGGGCCGAGGTGTGAGTCCTCTATGGTGCTAGGACTACTCCAACAATGATCAAGATTAATAAATAAAACAAAGAGAGAAATAGACAAACCTCAAGAGGGTAGGAGCCTCTAAAGCTTGCTAATCTTCCATCATATCATCACTATCATCATCTTCCTCATTAGAAGTGGTCTCATTGCCACTTCCCTCTTCACTTGCTTCTTCACCTTGCTCATCATCCTCTTATCCTTCTTCAATAGCTTCCTCATCAATGTTATCATCAACCTCTTCATTACCGACAACCTCATTATCACCCGGAACAACCCTAAATGCACTCGGAAAGAGGACTTCCCTATCCGCCCAACTAGGCAAAGGACATGAAGGATCAAGTAGTCCTTGCCTAGCTAAGTGTAGGAGGGGTGGATATTGAGCTAAGTAAGCATCTTTCCGGTCCTCGAAGGCTTGCTTGTGCATCTCTTGCATGAGAAGAGTCAAATAATCATTTCTTGCTTCAACGCCATCGGGCTTGAACTCTTGGTACTCGAAAGGGTAGGGTGGTGTGACAATGGAAGAGGAGGGCATTTCAATTTCACCCTTTTGTTGTCGGATAATGTACTCGGCCTCTTTTGAAAGGGGAAGTAGATAGTTGGTCCGATGGACGCTTAAACGACAAATCTTCGAAGGCAAAGTGAAAGATCTAGCCTCACTAATGAGTCATCCATACTTGGTGTCAAGAGGGTTATGGGTAACCCACTTGTACTTTTATATCATAGTATTAATATCAATGAGCACCCTCTTTCACCTCATACTTGTTATCCTTGTTGAAGTTTGGATCAAAGTATTTAGCTAGGATAGTGACTAGGCCTCCATTCACAATAACGGTAGTGCCTCTCTTCCCACAATCAATATTTAGCCATCTATCCACCAAAAGCCTTAGAGAGTTGAAAGGCTTGGTGTGTTCACTTCCAATGTTCAAAGCCGACTCAAGAAGAACAAAATCGAGTTTGGTGAAATGGTTGGTGTCTTTTCTTGCAATGATGGTGTTCCCTATGACCTTGTGCCACACTCTAATGCCCGGATGGTGGACTAATAGAGCGCGACTAGCATGAAAGTCCTCAAATTTCCTTCCGGAAATCGCCTCCCAAAGAGGGTCGGGGTCATATTTGCCAACATTCTTAAAATAACTCGGTGAATCACTAAGACCCAAAGCTTTACCCATTTCCTCAAAAGAGATGCGCCTACTAACATTAGCTAGACGGAACTCGATGGTCTCCATAGTCTCAACCTTGTTGACTTTCAAAGAACTCAAAAATTCTAAGGTAAGGGAGGGGTATGTCAATTCTTTTGATTCAAACAATTTCTCCAACCCCATGGCTTTAAAGAAGGCTCTAGTTTGCTCAAGGACACCCAACTTATCTAAGGTATCTTCACAAATAAACTTGGTGGATAGAAATGATTTCCTAGCAAACTTGGCAAAAGTGTCCCTATGGGATTTGGAAATGAAAATTACCTCCGGATAGTTCGAAAGTTGATCAATTTCCGGAGTAGTAGATGTTGTTGCTCCCATGGGAGGTTGTTGTTGTTGCACTTCCAAGTTTGGGTTAGCTACCGCCATAGCCAATGCTTTCTTTGCTTGAAGACTCTTTTGCCTTGATGAAAGTGTCTTTGCCTTTGGTGCCTTTGCCTTTGTTGCTTTTGTTGCTCCCTTAGTTCTTGCCATTGAAGATTAAACCAAGAAAGGAGTGAAAAATCTTCAATCTGTAGTGTACCCAAATCGATTTAAAGATGAAAGGCTTTGCCTTTATGAATTCAAAAATCGACTCAAAGGTTGAAGATTTTGTGCTTGGTTTTGATTTTTATTGAAAAAGGAGTGATTGATTTGTTGTTAAAAGGATGTTTTGATTTGATTTTGGTGAATCTTGTTGAGGAATCTTGTTTTTGTGATGGAGAGGATGAGGGTTTTGAGGGTTTTGGTAGTGTTTTGAGTGAAGAAATGAAGAAATGAATGTGGGAGGGGGTTTATAAAACCCGAAAAATTTGAAATGCAGGGGCAAGACGGGCGGTTTTTGCTCGGGACGCCCGGATTCGGCCTGTTCTGGGTTGGGAAAAACTCGCCTAAAGACGGGCGTCTTTCAGTGAAGACGCTCGGATTTGCAAACACGGGACGGACGTCTTTTACAGAAGACGGGCGGATTCCTTTACAGGGATTTTTCTTGTTTTCCTCAGCCAAAAAGACGGGTGTCTTTCTTTCAGGACGGGCGGATTTTTGAAGACGGTCGGATTCAAATGCAGGACGCCCGGATTCGTTTACAGTCAAAAATATTTCAAAAGTTCAGCTCAGAGGGACGGGCATCTTCTACCCAATATGCCCGGATTGTGTGAAGACGGGCGGCTTCTCTTGAATCCACTCGGATTCTACCCCTTTGTACCCGGATTCAGTTCCATCCGTGTACTATGCATATCCCTTGTCATTCTTCCATTCTTCTTCATATCTCGTGTTCTTCATTGTGGGGGCACTACTAAGGCATGAATAGCCTAGGCAATTGCCATCCCCACACTAAGCTAAAGCACTACACATCAATGGAAATCGTTAGTCCCTCCCTCACTTCTCTCAAACATGACAATTATCTTGATCAAAGTATAAAAATCCAAAGATAACAAAAATGCAATATAAGAATTGAAATGCAAGTTAGGTAGTTAGAAATATTTACAAATGGTGGTTTAGGGAGGACTCCACCAAACTCTCATTCTTGATGAGATGTCAAGGGGGCATGTCCAAGGTGTTGTTGATGTTGCTCAACACCTTGAAAAAGTAATCAAAAGCTTGTTCATTATCGTGATAAAGTTCTTCAATAGACCTTTACCCTTGTTGTCGGTCTTGATTGATGGCATTTCCAATGTAGGGATTAAAAATCCTTTCTAATTCGTCGTCCCAAAGACCACAAACTTCATTAAGTTGATCATTAAAAATCTCTTGATTTGATAGAGACAACTCTCCCAATTTCTTGTCTTGGCCAATGAGGCCATCCTCTTCTTCTTTGCTTGACTTTGATGAGCTTTGCAAGCTCTCTTTGTTACAACTCACTTGCTCTTTGAATGGAGCATCTTCAATTTTCTTCTTCCATTGGAGTTCCGACTTCTTCCTATCATCCTTCCGGCTATAATGATCAATCATGAAACATGGTTCATGCAAACGAGGAGCTCTCATAGTCTTGTCAAGATTAAAAGTTATACTCTCATCTCCCACTTCTAGAGTGAGCTCTCCATGTTTCACATCAATCACTGCACCCGCGGTATGTAAGAAGGGTCTTCCTAGGATGATTGGAATGTTGGAGTCTTCCTCCATATCAACAATGACAAAGTCCACCGGGATGAAAAACTTCCCAATTCGTACGGGAACATCTTCCCATATCCCTAATGGTGTCTTCGTCGATCTATCGGCCATTTGGAGTGTGATATTGGTGCATTTAAGCTCTCCCATCCCCAACCTTTTACTCACCGAGTACGGCATAACACTCACACTAGCCCCTAGATCACATAAGGCTTTGTTGATCGTGGTGTCGCCAATGGTACACGGTATTGAGAAGCTTCCCGGATCCTTTAGTCTTGGAGGTGAACTCCCTTGAAGTATTGCACTACTCACCTTAGTGAAGGCGATAGTCTCAAGTTTCCGGATCGACTTCTTCTTTGTGAGGATGTCTTTCATGTATTTCGCATAGGCCGGCACGTGATTGATTAATTCCGTGAAAGGAATCGAGACTTCCAAATTCTTCACAATTTCCATAAACTTTCCAAGTTGGTCATCAAATTTGGGCTTGGCTTGACGACTTGGAAAAGGAAGTCTAATCACAATGGGCTCCTTCTCCTTGACCTTGTCTTCATTTTTCTTTGAAATTTCTTCTTTTGATGATTCTCCATCTTTGGAGTTTTGCACAATTTCCTCCTTATCACTAGCTTCCACAATTTCATCCTCAACTTGCTTCTTCGGTGCTTCATACCTTGTACCACTTCTCAAGTGAATAGCACTAACCGTTTCATGTCTTGCGGGATTACTTTGAGGTGGTAATTGCCCCTTTTGTCTTTGTGAGCTTGAAGATGCTAGTTGAGTTAATTGGGTTTCCAACATCTTGGTGTGAGCTAGAATGTTGTTGATGGTGGTTTCCTTTGCTTGACTATATTTTTGCATTTGAGTGAAAAATTCTTGTTGATTCTTTTGCATTTGGAGGACCGCTTTTTGAACATCAAAACCTTGGTCATTTTGGTGATTGTATGGATTTTGATTTTGGTAACCTTGGTTTTGGTTGTAAAAGGGTCTTTGATTTTGGTTTCTTATGGGAGGTGGGGTGTATGTTGTTTGAGGGTTTTGAACATTTTGGCTTTTGTATGAGAGATTTGGATGGAATTTGGTGTTTTTATTGTAATAGTTGGAATAAGGGGTACCACTCTTGTATGCTTGGAAAGCATTCACTTGTTCATTTGTTCCCCTACATTCACTTTGGTCATGTCCCAAAGTTCCACAATTCTCACATATCCCACTTGGGATTGATGAAGATGCCGTCATAGCATTAACATGATGCTTTGGTGATTTTGAGGCTTCTTCAAGTCTAGCCATAGCTTTTTCAAACTTCAAATTGATTGTGTCAATGTGAGCACTAAGTTGAGCACCCAATTGAGTAACAGAGTCCACTTCATGCTTTCCTCCTCTAGTAGCCTTGCGAGGTCTACTATATTGTGAGTTATGGACCGCCATTTCCTCAATTTTGTTCCATGTTTGATTGTCATCAACTTCGGTGAACATTCCATTTGATCCCATGTTGAGAATGTTCCTTGAATCTTCATATAAACCGTTCCAAAACTGTTGTACCAAGAACCACTCGCTAAGTCCATGATGAGGACATGAGCGACAAATTCCCTTGAATCGCTCCCAAGCTTCATACAAAGATTCTTCATCCCTTTGCTTAAAACCCGTAATTTGAGCTCTTAGCATGTTAGTCTTTTCCGGTGGGTAGAATTTTTTGTAGAAAGCTAGAGCCAACTTCTTCCAAGAATCAATTCCGAGAGTGGCCTTATCAAGGCCCTTCAACCATTGTTTCGCGGTGCCAATTAGAGAAAAAGGAAATAAGACCCATCGAATTTGGTCTTGAGTTACACCGGTTTGAGAAATCGCATCACAATAGTCACAAAAGGTTTCCATATGAGAATGAGGGTCTTCACTAGGCATCCCCCAAATTGGCTCCTTTCGACTAATTGGATAAAGGCGGATTTGGCAATAAAATTTCCGGTTAGATGTTGTGGTGTGGGAGTACCGTTGGGTAGGTTCTCCTCGGTGGGTACGGAATGTGATGAAAACTTAGGCATTGTGGGTTGATTTTGTGTGGTATTTTGTATTGGGTTCTCCTCACCTTCTCTTGCAAAAGGGTTGATGAACTCAATAGTTGGTTGAATCTCTACAACCTCACTAATACCTCTCAAATTCCTCCTAGCAAGTCTTCTATTGGTTGTCAAAGTTCTTTCAATTTCACGATCAAAAGGTAACAAATCACCTTGTGACCTTCTAGACATGCAAAATATCAAACAACTTGAAAACAATTAGAACAAACCTTGAGGAGTTTTACTTCCCCAAGGTAAAGAAAGACACAACTAATAACAATATAAGAAAATCTAAATCAAGCTAACACCGTCCCCGACAACGGCGCCATTTTGATATGGACAAGAGTTGGTCGTCACACATCCAATCAAACACAATTTATAGCTTCACAAACAACTCTACAATTAGTAAAGAGGCAAGTAAAGGTCGGATCCCAAGGGACGAGAATTGAGATGAGATTTCTATTGAAACTAGTGGTGTCTTAGGGGTGTCACAATTTGGGTTGATGTAGAAAGTCACTAAACTAAGTAGCAATGAAAATAAACAAGCAAGATGAATTGAAAGGGTTGTAAACAATTGATAAAAAGCACTAGGGTGTCATGGGGTCATAGGGGAATCATGGGAATTGATCATACAAACATGTTCTCAAATTATAAGCAAGCAATTATTGTTGTGATGTATTGAGTTGGGTTATATCTTACAATCCTAGGAAAGTTTGGGTCCCGGAGCCGAATCGATTAGATTGTACAACACCTACAAGTCGACTTAGTCTTCCCTACTCAACAACATGCATGGTCTAATGAGACTCGAGTTGGTTTATGTCTTACAAGTCTCATTGAAAAGATAGGTGATGGGTAAAAAATGCAAGGATTCATAGGCTCGCATTTCATCAAACATAACATGTGCATGAGTTGAGATCAAAACAAGCAAGCAAATAAACCATGAAAGCATATTAATTTAAGCATGAATCATTCCCCATGTTGGTTTCCCCTAATTACCCATTAACCCTAGCTAGGTGACTACTCACTCATTATCATGTTGATCATACTAGCAAGGTTGTCAATCATACCAACAAAGTTAAACATGATGAATAAATGAAAGTAATTAACAATAATTAAAAAGAGATTAAGAGGATTATACCTACTAATGATTCCAATAATAAAGCAAAGATAAAAGAAGTATTTGATGCTTGATTGAGAGGTTGTCGGTCTCCCAATAATAACCCAAATAATCTTCAATTACCCAAAATAAAGGATGAACAAAAGAGAGATTAAGGAAATAAAACTTGTATTAAAACTTGATTAATTGTTAATTACAAAACTAAAGAGGGATTTGATTGATATTAACTACTCTAAGAATTAATAAGAAGAACATGATCTTCTAATTAGACTAATGGGGTATTTATAGTGGAAATTAGGTGGATGCATTAGGGTTAACTAAGGGCTAAACTAGTAATTACACTTTTTAGATTGAGCAGGGAGACGCCGGTATTTTTCGAAGGAAGGGCTTCTTTCACGGAGGCTTGAAGAAGACGAAATTGTGCTGGACTGGAATCCGTGCGTCTTAGGCTCGGGACGGGCGGATTCAAGGTCTGGGCACGGGCGTCTTTGGGAGAAGACGGCCGGATTCTGGTGGCTGCTGCCCGGGCATCTTTGGCAGAAGACGCACGGATTGTGCTGTGGAGGACGGGCGGATTCTGGGCAATCCGCACGGATTGCTGCTCAGCATTGTTTCTTCTTCTTTTCTTCCCTTTTCTTCATAAAATCCTTGGGGATTTCCTCGGGGATGCAAGGATCCTTTCTTGTCATTGCCCAACTACTATAATATGTACAAAGGCCTTCTAATCTTGTCTCTACTTGATGCTTGGTCATTGAATTCAATCAATTTAGTCTCGTTTTGCCATGAAAATGCAAGATTCTTACTCCTTTCCTACCAAGGGATCAAAATCTCAAAAAATATGCAAAACAAAGAACTAAAGACAATAAATGACCCAAATATGCACTAAAAAGCATGGGAACAAGGCTAATTCGGGGGCTAAATATGCGCTAATTATGGTCACATCACGCTCCCTGAGACAAAAGACAAAAATAAACAAAAACAAACAGAAAAATTGTTGCCTCCCCGGTAATGGCGCCAAATTTGATAGGGTTATTTTCAGTTGTTGGCCTATCAAAATAAATCTTAAATGACTACTAACTGGTAGCTACTGGCAAGAAAGGGTCGAATCCACGGGAAGGCGAGTTAATTATTCTAGTTTGCTAATATTTAAGTTCGTCTTAAAGTAACCGTTTTCTTGAAGGATTTGATTGGTTTGCTAAAAACTAATTGCGATGTAAATAAAAGACAAATTCACCAATATTAAAGAGTCTAGGGAACAAGTTCACTAGGTAGTCATCCGAGGGTATGATTTAACTAGTTGATAGAGCAATTTATATTGTTGTAGGTCATATGATCGGTCGATTCTAATATGTCCACTAGGTCTAAACTTAACGTGCGGTTGCTATCATTAAGTCAGCCTATTCAATTGTCGTAGTCTATATTAGTCTTAACCCGATCGTTAATAATCGTAATTAATTCGCAATACTAATTAACTAATCCTAGCCAGTAATTAATCAATTAGGTTTAAGACAATAATTGAACAAAAATCAAAAGAAATTTAACTATCAATTCATTATATAATCCCCTTCTAACAACCTAGATCCCCTTTCACCCTAGATAAATAAATTAGCTACGCATACTAGTGATAAACATAACAATAACAATAATAGAAAACATGATTAAAGACAATAACAAGATGAATAATAACTGAATGATTAATGATTAATAATTGAGGAAAGATTAACAATAGTACCGTAATTAGAGAGTGCTTAGATCCGAAATAAGAGCAATAAAACTAAACTAAGAGTTTTGAGAGAGTTTCTAGGGTAAATAATGCGTAGCTAGGTAAAGTAAAGTGTAAATATAGCATAGAGTACGAACTGGGTATTTATAATAAAGTATAACTGACTTAAGGAAATTGCGCAAAAGTCTTCAGCTCGTTGTGTACTCGATCGAGCCTGGGTGCACTCGATCGAGTACATTCCCAGTTGATCGAGTTCACTTGGGATTGATCGAGTACGCTCCCTGTTTCAGCTCTTTTCTTCGTGTTGTCTTCTTCACTTTTCTTCCTTTATTCTTCTAGATTCCCGTGCCATGCTCCGTGTACTCCTTCATGCCCACTCTGCGATGCTCATTTCATCCTTTTTCTCCAAAAATGCATCATTCCTGCATTAAACACCTAATAGTGGAAGTGTCGACATTCTAGCATAAAAGGCATATAATTGATATAAATTAGCACGAAAACCGTATCAAAAGTAACTAAGTGGAGGCATAAATATGTATATAATTATGACTCATCAACAAGAGGTTGTATAATTAGCTAATAAAGGTCCATAAGACACATTTTATATTGATAAAATAGTCTAATAATTACTTAATAGTTAAGTGGCCATTAGTTGTTAATTTTTATTATTTAAGTGTTAAATAATCAAATTATTATTTAATTATATAAGATAATTAAATATACGACTTATAATCATTTGTGGGATAAATGTCGGAAATCGAAATGGACCCAAAATAGGTCCACTTGGACCGGTTTCTAGAAGGTCAAGTTTGACCTCCATGTGTCAAGTTTGTTGGCTCATGGCACATGTGATATTCCTATGAATTGTTTACATTTGAACATCTATAAATACCTCACTTTACCATACATGCAAATGATGAATTTTTGAGACCAAAAATCCTCTAAAACTACTACCTTGGCCGGCCCATATAGAGAAAAAAAAGGTCTTATTTCCCTCATCTTTTTCTCATCAAAACTTGAGCAAATTGTTGATCATCTAATCAAAATAATTCACAAACAATAATATACATCAAATATTATTAGAGTAATAATATTTATAGTAATATACAAGGTTAATTACTAATGATATCTAATTAGTAATATTAGTAGTACTTTTTGGCTAATCTTGGGTGTCACCAAGAGGAGGTTTTCTTGTAATACCACGGTTTTCTGAGTTTGGTTTACTCGGCCGAATAGGGGAACTTGGCCGAATAGTGTGTCGTGTGTTTTCTGGTCGGGTTACTTCCCAGGAACACGCGGCCGAGTATCACGTACTCGGCCGAGTACCCCAGGTACTCGACCGAGTAACTGGTCTGACGCGTTATTTCCGCGGTTTTGATTAATATGATTAGAGAAGTATAAATAGCGTGTTGAGCAGTTTCTAATAAGTTTATAAATCATTATTTTACAAAACCTAACGACGCTCTAAACTCCTCTAATCATCTTCATCATTTCCTAAGCCAAGGTTGATCGATTGTGAGCTTTTGGATCTCGTTGTCCGTGTCGTCTGTGTTAGTAAGTCTCTAGTATTCCTAATCAGTTTATCATTTTTATTGTTAGATTTTGTGCAAACCCTAATTTGGGTTAATTTTGGGGAATTGTATATAGTGATGGTATGTGATTATTGTGTGAAGGTGACGGTGTTATGGAGAATTGTTATTGTCTGCTTGTGTGTTCTTGGATTGCAAAAGGTAGGGTTTCCCGGCCCTACTCAGTTTCCTGTTAAATTGATTTAAGATGAATTATTTTATTGATGGCGTGATTGATATCTTAATTGGAATTGTCTTTCTTGGTTGTTGGAATTGTTGTTGCCTGTCTATGTTGGTGAGGTGCGTCCTCGGCTGAGTGGAGTCATTTTCGGGAACGGCTTCACGCCCTTGATTCGCCCCTTGTGGTTCGCGTCACAAAGGGGGATGTGCACATTAATGGACATGGGTTGTTGCTCGTTGCGATGAGCGGGGCATAGGTGTGCATGGTGTAGATACCCAGTATCTGCTGAGACTCCAACAAACACCCGATGATTATCGGACTATAACATGTTTTGGAATCGCGGCGTTTGATCGACAGTTTGTGTACAACTTCACGTCGGAGAACTTAAAACGATTTCGAAAATAAAATATTTCAAAACATTTCAAAAATACCTGGAGTGTTTAATGCACGACGACGGGGTCGCAATGACACTAACTAGAGTCAAAACCGACACCAGACCAAAAACCAACTCAAAAATTCAAATCCCGACTCCAACAACGAGTCAAACCGAGTCAACCACCAAAAACAAAACATTTCAAACCTTCTACCTTAAGTTTTCCCGGATTCATGAATGGTCAAGTACCAAACATGTGACTACAAATCCTAGGATAGAACAAATCATGATTGCTCTTGTGTGAAAGCGACAAGACAACTCGAAGACCCGCGACGTGGCTCGCGCCTCTTTGAGCAGCCCAGGTGGCCACGTCGCTCAAAACTCACACAACCACTCATTTTCCTATAAATACCCCTCAAATGCCCCCATTTGAGAACTTACGCGAGTGTCCGCCCCCTCTTTTCTCCCTTAAAATTCTCGACTCGACTTCTTAAGTCACAATCCGACGCGTATTTACGACCTACCGATCGTAAATACAAGCCTTACACATTGTTTGGTACCGTCATCGTGCATTAAATCACTTGACCGACCACTACACCGTCACTAATCTTAAAACACTCTTTTTATTTACCAAAACGGTTTTAAACCGTGTTTTTTCCGACCAAACGAGTTGTTACACTTACGTCGGTCACTCGCCATAACCAAACATGTAAGTATGAGGGTATAAAAATCCTCTTTTTATCATGTTTTCATTTGTTTCATGACTATAACATGCTAAAACGTGCATAACATGAACCAAAATATTTGGAACTAGTTTTGTGATCCGTGAAATTCACGGGTTGTTCTGTTTCTAGTGTAATACTTTAGTGATTTAATACAATAACATATTACGATCAATTCAATTTACGGTTTATTTTCATGTTTTAAGCGTTGTATAAATTCAATTACTCTTTTATACAACAGTTTATCAGAAATTAAAATTTCATACATTAGATATACTAAGATATCCCTTATCAAAACTAAAGTAACTCAATGCAAGTTAAAATGAATTAATAATATAAGCATTCATATAATCAAATTAAAAAAAAACTATGTTATCAAGCAACGATCCCTAAAGATAGAGCACCCTCACAAATTAAATATCAAAATTTCATCAACAATTCTGAAAATAACATAAAACACACAATTAGAAATGTTATGACAAAACTAACATTTCATACCCCCATAAAATTGAAACTAATACAATAATAAATTGCGGAACTAAAAATTTTAAAGCAGCAACAACTTGAACGACAATTGGATCATTATTGTCGAATACTTCATCTATTAAACAATATTATACAAACAAATGCTATGTCATCCCCTCAAATTTTCCACCTTTTAGCCATATATTCAGTAGGTCTCATGAGAGACCGTCTCACACTAATTTAGTGGGAGACATAATAGGGAAAAAAGAAATTCAGTGGGTCCCTCACCCCATCATGTAAGAGGTCTCTCAATAACGCTATTGAGAGACCGTCTCTCCGGAGTTTTTGTGATATTTCAAAATATATATAATAAATGCTCAAAAAATTATTAATCATTCACGATTCCACGTTGATGTCACCAATCTTTAGTTAGTATGTAAAATATAATTGTTTAAGCAATCTTAGTATTTTATTTCTCCTTGTAATCTTCTTTCTTCAATAAATCATACCTATTAAAAAAAAGTAACACAATAATAGTAGAATTTGTTTTATACTATATTATCGTTATTAACTTAGTTTCACCTTAAGTAATGAAAAAAAGGAGGGAATGATAATCAAATCGTAGAGATGTAAGTATATTTACCTTGGAAGAGCTTAACACATAAATAATCTTGATAGCACCTAAATGAGAACAAAACAAACACATACGCGAAATTGAAAATGTGATGAACACTTCATAACCCAATGAAACTTCCAATAAAAAAATAAAAAAAAATAATTAGTTAATAATATCGGTGACACATACCATTCTACTAACGATAGAGATAAGAAATATTTTGCTTACAAGTTTTGTCTTCCGTAAAAACTATATAAACAATTGAGGATGCGTTTTATGGCTATTAAATATTATTTTTTCATTAATATGAAATTTAATATAGGTATAAATAAAGATCAAATTCATGACTTTTGAGCATCCATTTTTCATTGTTATGAAGTTTAATATAAACATAAATATGGGAAAATGAGAAATGGTATGTAAAAGGTTTGCATTATTATTATTATTATTATTATTATTATTATTATTATTATTATTATTATTATTATTATTATTATTATTATTATTATTATTATTATTATTATTATTATTATTATCATTATTATTATTATTATTATTATCATCATCATCATCATTATTATTATTATTATTATTATTATTATTATTATTATTATTATTATTATTATTATTATTATTATTATTATTATTATTATTATTATTATTATTATTATTACTATTATTATTATTATCATCATCATCATCATCGTCATTGTTATCTTGTATATGTAATTAAAATATGACATATTGATGATGATAGATATTTTGGTTTTCCATTTAATTATATTTAAAAATTTGTATATATTAGTAGCTTTATAATCCCAATTATTTAAATTTTTTATTTACTACATATCAGACCTTTTAGCTACTATCTTTATGGTTAAGGATGAGTTAGATGAACAAATTGGATGATTTAAATTATGAGAGTAAATTCTTAATTTATTTTTATAATTTAAATCATGATCTTATGGTTTCTACACAAAAATAAATATTACTAAACCTTATAATGAGTTTTAATAAATTTATTAAAGTAGCCTTAATATTAACAATATAAATTAATAGAATTTAATTATGATAATCTTACATGGCAAAAAATTAAATGTATTAAGTTGCCGTTTAACTATATAGTTTAATTATGATATATTGATGATGATAGATATCTTGATTTTCCTTTTAATTATATTTATAAATTTGTAGATATTAGTAGCTTTATAATCCAAATTATTATATTTTTTATTTAGTATACAAGACCTTTTAGCGACTATATTTATGGTTAAGGAGGAGTTAGATGAACAAATTGAATGATTTAAATGATGAGACTAAATTCAATTTTTTTTATAATTTAAATCATGATCATATGGTTTCCACACAAAAAAAAATATTACTAAACCTTATAATGAATTTTAATAAATTTATTAAAGTAGCCTTAATATTAACAATATAAATTAATAGAATTTAATTATGATAATCCTACATGGCAAAAAATTAAATGTATTAAGTTGCCTTTTAACTATATAGTATAGATTATATAGATTTATAGATGTGGCATTCGTAATGCACGCGTGGATTTTTCTTCGCCTATGTGGCTTTGTTTACGTGGCCTTTTAAGGTTACCTTTTTAATATAGTTTTATAGATTGGTTTTTACCATTTTAAATATTTTCAAACCCTTTTTATTTATTCCATTTGTTTTAACCATAAAACATTTTTCACCCTTGGTTCCATATACCATGACGGTTAAATCCGTGTTTCGGTGATAATATTTGGTTAATAACATTTAAAAGGTATTTTAAAGCCTTTTATTTCATTTTTGGGAGGTATTTTAAAGCCTTTCATCATTTCTTTACATCTTCAAAATAAACATATTAGTCCCCAACACAAAGTCATCCTTGGTTCTACATACCATGCCGGATTTTAACCCGGGTACGATGATGAGTATCGACTAATTATATTCAAATGAACTTAAAACAATTAGTTCATAATTATTTTCAAAACTATTCATGTCAAGTTTGTCAAGTCGAACCCGACACCGAATATTATCAAAATAGCGATGATTATTCGAGTATAGTTCTTCAAATCAACAAATGCGGTCTAAACGACCCTTTCAATCCAAACCGGGTTCAAACACCCATTTCTCCACACATTTTACAACGTTTTCTAAATGGTCAGAATACGGCATATAACCGTAGGGTGACCCGCTCCTAAAACAGGCCTTTCAATTCTCATTTTCAAAACCAGGGGGAGGCCCCTTGTACCGCCGGCTGGCTCGCGCCTCATGTAGCCGTCTGGTACAGGGCCTGTTCCCTTTCCAGCATTAGTCTAGGACGATCCCGACTCCGGTTAGCCCGGATATAAGATGGATCAGCTGACTACTTGTTTATTCAAAATCACATTTGCAAAATGCCTTACTAAGACAAATGGATCGCGTTATGCACCGTAAACCTAATTTGGTAAATGGATGTTTCATTTCCGTTTTGCATGCAAATCAATCATTAATCCAACTCGACATCTTATACTTGATACTTGGATTAAATCAATCGACTTAGAAAGCTCTCACATGTTAGGTTTAAATTATTGGATGCGCATTCATGCATTTAAACCGTTTTATTAACTTTTGCATTCAACCAACCAAGATCGATCAGTAGAGGCCGCTACCGCGGGCGGGATTGGGTGTCTAATTAAAGGGCTTCCCAATACGTACCTTCACCTCTTACTCAGAAACTTTGGGTAGTGGACGACCTTATCCAGGGCATACGAGAGTCATTCTAGAGATAGGATGCTAAAGAGGGACGATTTCCTTATCTTTAGTACCTATGTCAAACGCTGCTCTGTGCTTCGATTGGACCGAGATATAAAGTGGATTTCGAACGGGTTCCAAGCATCCCACAAATGCTTGGTGGTGACTCCGAACATCTCTAATCGTTTCGAGAACCTTACCGAGACGAAACCGACCGATCTAAAATGATCCGGTCGAAGGTATTTTTACGCCGCCGAGCGTGGCTTTCAAAAGACCGCTATATGTCCAACAGATCGACTTGGCGTGTAGGTGGCCGTGTCCACAGATTGGCGACTCCGCTGGGGAGAACTAGGACACTTACATCTTTGTGATCCCTAGATGGTGAGACTCGAACGAGGTCTTGGTTGGAATGCATTAATTGATATTACGGTCACGGTCGGGTTCCTTGTCTGGGCCCACAACCTAACCCTTTTCGACCAATTGGCTTGTCTCGTCGGCCAGAGTTTTCTCATCCCCGCGTTTCGAATCCTGATTGAGTCAAGCATACCATTGACGTTACACATTTCTGTTTCGTCAAAGAGCTTTCATCACTTTCGAGCACGAGGCTAGGGCACCCTCCTTACACATTTTGTTTGGATTGGTATCCCTCTCGCAAATCGGGGTTTAATTGCTTGGTGTGTAACCCACCCTCTTAAGCCAAAACTCGTGTTAGCATAATGCATAATATAATGAACTGTGAGTGCTTATGTGCTACTTGATCATAAGTCCTTCCGTGTCATTTTCAAACTTTCAAAATCACCTTTTTGCGACGTTATAATGGCCGTTTCAAACCTCAGTCTTTTGCCGACCGTTGCACGCCTTTCTAGGCCGTCGTAATGACGATTTTCAAACCCGGTTTTTACAACCGTTTCAACACGCCTTTCTAGGCCGTCGTAATGACGATTTTCAAACCCAGTTTTTACAAGCATTTCAACACGCCTTCCTAGGCCGTCGTAATGACAATTTTCAAACCCGATTTTTTACAACCATTTCAACACGCCTTTTTAGGCCGTCGTAATGACGATTTTCAAACCCGATTTTTCACAACCATTTCAAATCACCTTTTTACGCCGTTATAATCGCCGCGTCTAGACACGGATTTTAACCCGTTTCGCGCCGACAATGGCTCTTTCAAAACCCGAGAAAAGCACACACCCTTTTCTCGAGACACTTTCGAGATCCCGAGGACCATGCATCGTCCCCGAGACCTCTTCAAACATTTCAAACCCGATTTTCAAAACATACAATTTTGAATTTCCAAAACCGTCTTGGGAAACAATACACCGTTTTCCGAGCCGACTCAAACTCAAAACCGTCTTTTGCAAATAAACTTAAGACAACCCTTTCAACTGATCGACTTTCGGAGATCTCTATCTTCGGAAGCCGTCCATAAAACGACGAATGAATCTTTTTGAAAATTTCTATTTTCGAAAACTTCAGTCCACCATTCCAATTCCGCCTCTTGTCTATCGAGTCGAAGCAAACTTACTTATGGGTCTTTACTTATGAGTCGTCTCACCATGAGACCCATCCAATGGCGTCGCACCGTTATGTTGGACTCGTGTCAAAAGTTCGGTCAACACCGTCACGTCATAAATCGAGTCAGCACCGAGGAACCATACACGGTCACCCTCGTCTTGTTGAGTCTGATCTTTGTCTCGTCCTTTGCGTTGTCTGCGTTCAGTCTTTGAACCGTGCCGGATTGAGTTGTAATGTGAGCAATTTTTCTGCCTCAGAGCCATGGTCCCGTCATCAACTTCGTCTGTCAACCACAACAACAATGATAACAACAGAGATGTCACGACCCAGCCTGCTTACCGCTCTTAAGGTCACCCTGGATCGCGTCGAGACCCGTATCGACACCCTGGAAAACAAGGAAACTGGGGAACATAATACTCCACCTCTGACTGAAACTGAGAAGAGGCTAAAGCTCTTGGAAGAACAGCTCCTAGCCCGGGGTAACAATATCCATCTTGAGAACAACTGAAGGTTCGAACCTGTTGGGGATCAATTACCCGACAACTTTACCCTAACTGATGTGCCTAAGTTCAAAGGAGTGGAGGACCCGATCAATCATATATGTGCCTTCAAAGACTACATGGCCATTAAAGGGGTCAAATAAGAACTTTTCACCCGGATCTTTCCGTCCTCTTTGGAACCAATTCCTCGCCAGTGGTACTACTCCCTTGATCCGAAAAACCTTACTACTTGGGATGAGGTCGCAGTTGAATTCGCCAAACAATACGCCGACAATGTTGAAATCCAAGCCAATACCCGCACTCTTGAGGTTCTAGCCCAGAACGATAAGGAAGGGTTCACCGAGTTCTTAACCCGTTGGAGGAGCGTGAGTACTCAATTGGTCAGTAAACGGAGTGAATCAACTTTGGTGGAAAAGTTCGTCAACAATCTCCGCCCAGTGCATGCCAACTTATTGAGGTATCAAAATACTAAGACCTTTGAGGATCTGCAAATTCTGGGGACACGCATTGAAGATGACCTCCGGAAGGGTGTCTTGGCCAAGACTACTGGTAGAGGCTACCAAGGATCCACCTCGACCAGGCATCGCCCTTACGGCCAAACGAACAAAAGATTGATGAGGTCAACCTCGTTGAACCATCTACTGAGAGAGTTGAGCACCTCCAGAGAGTGTTCACTAATATAGGGTCGACTTATGCAAGTGCTCTGAAGAGGCTCATGGACCAGGGAAAGTTACAACCAATCGGACCCACCCTGGATCCGACCGATGCTAAGAAATCCCGCTTCTGGAACCCCAATGCCTATTGTCAGTACCATCAAGGAAAGGGACATGATACTGAAACCTGCTTCAAACTCAAACACATCATCCAAGACATGATTGAGAAAGGGGATTTGCCTTTACCCCCGCCGACTAAGCCAAACAACAAAACAAATCCTATAGGAATCCATGCCATCTCCAACGATGAACCAACTCTGGACTGCTCACACCTCATCCTGCTAGTTGATGACGAGGTGAATGCCTTGGAGAAAGATCCCTCGGACGGGGTATTTGTGTTCAGTGCCACCACTATGCTCACCATATTCCAACAGGTTGAGGAAGCCATAGCCAGTCTCTCCGAGAGGATCACCCGACTTGACGATGCCTACCATCGACTTATCTTCAATCCTCCACCGCCACGCCCGAGGGAGAGTCCCCCGAGCACCCAAAACTTCCCACACCAGAACGGATTGCTCCCGCGACCATTATAGCATACACCTCACAATAATCAACCTCACAATAATCATCCTCACAATAATCAACCCCATAAAAATTACCCTCACAAAAATTACCCTCACAAAAATATCCCTCACAAAAACTACTCACCAAGGAATACCCCTCCAAGGTGCCTTCGAGATCCTGAAATCAACGGCATCTGGAGAGACGACGTTGAAGATGTCTACCTTGTCCCAGAGAAAGAGAAACGGGCGAAAGAGATTGGCCACCTTACCCGATCCGGACGCCCCTATAAGAACCCGAACAATCCAACGGTCGTTCCAACAACAAACGACCAAGTTATCCCGGAAGTAGACACTCAACCAAGAGCTCCTGAGAATTCAATCCTCAAACAGCTTCAGAAGGCAAAAGCCGAAATCTCAATTTGCAACTGATCGCGACGTCCTTTGAGCATCGACAGGCTTTGCTACAGGCCTTGGGAAAGTTAACCGTGCCCTCCACCTCTTCCCCTGAAGAAATAGTGGCGCACATGACAAGGGTCGCCCCTGACTTGAACAACCCAGTCGTCTTTTCCGACGAAGATATCCCTCCCTTCGGAGCTAGTCATAACCTTGCCCTGTACATCACCGTACAATGCCTCAAGAAGAATGTGCCCATGGTCCTTGTAGATGACGGATCCGCGGTGAATGTCATTCCCCTCAAGACTGCTCACAAGCTGGGTATTAAGGAAGCTGATTTGGTCCCAACAAATCAAGGAGTACGCGCCTACGACGACACTCGTCGCAAGGTTGCGTGGCTCATCACTCTGACTGTCGCAACCGGACCACTGGAAAGACAAACCAGTTTTCAGGTGGTCGACATCGACGCCTCCTTCAATATGCTCCTGGGACGTCCCTGGATTCACGCCGTCAAGGCGGTTACCTCAACTCTCCACCAGAAAATCAGGGTCCCCTTCAATGGGAAAACAATCACAATTCCTGCTTCTCCGATCAAAGTCGTCATGAGAAAGGGATTAGCCTCCCAAGCCATTGAGGAGGATGACAATGAAATGTAGGGATTCCAAGCCGTGAATGCCATAAGTGATGAATCAACACCCTTTGATTGTGGCCCGTTTGCCAACCTCACAGTCAACCGTATCATGATGCGCCAGGGTTACTTCCCGGGCTTACCCCTCAATCCACTGAAGGACACCTTGTCTCCCTTAAAATAGGCAAAGGTCCCCAACATTCCCTTCGGACTGGGATATGAACCTACCGATGAAGGTATCCAGGAGATGAACCTCCTAATTCGAAAACGCAAGAAGCACGGAGTTATCCTCGGTCCGTACCACCTGACCCTCAACGGATACTTTGTCCCCGAGGGAGAGTCTGAGCTCTACCATGGCTTTCCGGAGCCGATCTATGACCCTATGGCCAAGGCCAGGTATCCGGGAGTGGAAGTCTTCCAGGAATGCTACTTCATCCCTGACAACGCCGAAGCTGCTTCAACCGAGTCTAAGCCGTCGTCATGCCTCTATGGACAAGCTGTCACTCTCCTCTTTGGGGAAGATAACATCAAGCACCTCGACTATGAGGACATTATTAACAACGCCCTGAAGGACAACCAATTTGACCCAACCGCCTTGATCTCCGACACTGACCCGGAGAAAGCTACACGGGGCTGGAGGAAGACCGTCAAGTGGACCGATCGCCAAGGCCGCATTCTCAAGATCACAACTGGAGAAAGTCCTATGTTCAAGGAGGGAAGCGAAGAAGAATCTGAATCTGAGTCTGAGTCGGAGTCAAAGTTTGTCATAGCTCCTAACACTCTTGATGTCCCGGTCAAGGTCCCCTTCCCACTGTTCTATCACAAAGTCGTGGCTGATTCAGAGGCTGAGTCTACTAGGGTCACCCCCACTCCCATGAAAGGTGACAACCTAGAGCCTGTTCCAGGGGCCACCTCCTCTGCTGTGTCGCCTCTGACTGGCCACGAGATATCTGTCCTTTCCGAGCTTTTTGCTCGTGTCAACTTAATGAACGCTAAGTTTGCTTATGACTCGTCTCAATTTAACTGCAATGCAATTCTGAATGACTATGAGGAATTTGACTTGAGTGACTATCCACCTCACCTAGCCAAAGAACTTGACAAACGGGAAACCAGAACCCCCATCATTGAGGGGACCGAACCTATTAACGTAGGAACCGACAACACACCTCAAGAACTTAGGATAGGGACAACATTCGACCCCTCGGAAAGACAACAGTTCATTAACCTCCTACACGAATACAAGGACGTGTTCGTCTGGTCCTACAGAGATATGCCTGGGATTGACAGGGAAATTGTAGAGCGCCGGATACCCATTAAACCCGGAGCTAAACCTGTGAAACAGAAGCTACGCCGAATGCGTCCTGAATGGGCCCTGAAAATCAAGGAAGAAGTAGACAAACAGTTCAAGGCTGGGTTCATCAAAGTGTCTGAATACTCTGATTGGGTGGCGTACATTGTGCCCGTACCAAAGAAAGACGGAAGAATTCGGGTTTGCGTCGACTTCAGGGATCTGAACAGGGCGAGTCCGAAGGATGACTTCCCTTTGCCACATGTTGATATTCTGGTGGACAATACCGCGAACATGCCCTTCTATCATTCATGGACGGGTATGCCGGGTACAACCAGATTAAAATGGCTGAGGAAGACACGCACAAGACAGCATCCACTACACAGTGGGGTACATATTGCTACACGGTCATGCCCTTCGGCCTCATCAACGCCGGAGCAACCTATCAAAGAACCGCTACCGCTCTCCTACATGATATGATGCACAAGGAGGTAAAGGTATATGTCGATGACATGATCGTCAAGTCAAGAGAACGGGACGGCACATCAGCGCCCTTCGGAAATTCTTCGCTCGTCTGCGGAAATATAACATGAGACTAAATCCTCAGAAGTGTGCATTCGGGGTCACCTCCGGAAAACTCTTGGGACATGTCGTCAGCAAAAGAGGCATTGAGATTGATCCAACCAAAATCAAAGCCCTTCAGCAAATGCCTCGGCCTAGGAACGAGAAAGAGATTCGAGTATTTCTCGGCCAGGTCCAATACATCAGCCGCTTCATTGCCAAGCTCACTATGATTTGTGAACCGATATTCAAGAAGCTTCGCGCCTCCGATCACACCGATTGGGACGACGACTGTCAAAAGGCCTTCGACAGGATAAAGGAAATCCTATCCAAGCCTCCTGTCTTTATGCCACCTCAACCAAGGATTCCTTTATCCCTATACGTGACTGTTACCAACACAGCCATGGGAGCAATGTTAGCACAAACAGTCGGCAACGAAGAATGAGCCATCTACTACATCAGAAAAAAGTTAATTGAGTACGAGACGAGGTATACCCAACTGGAGAAGACATGCCTTGCCCTAGTATGGTCAAAAAAGAAGCTGCGGCATTACATGCTCAGCTACACGGTCCAAATCTAGTCCAGGATGGACCCGGTCAAATACATCTTCAAAAAACCCGTACTAAACGGATGGCTGTCTACGTGGACGCTCATGCTGTCCGAGTTCGATCTCAAATTTGTACCCCTCAAGGTTATCAAGGGAAGAGCAGTTGCCGATTTCCTAGCAGAGAATCCCGTCAACGAAGATCCAACAACCGACACGTGGTCACTTCCTGACGAAGACATCCTTTGTGCTGATTCCGACGCATGGGACCTATACTTCGACAGTGCATCTAATCTGAGAGGCTTCGGGGTGGGAATCCTTCTAATATCAACGGAGGGGGAACATGTTCCGATCTCAGTCAAGCTAGACTTTGCCGTCACCAACAGTGCAGCTGAATATGAGGCATGTCTCATCGGCCTACAAGCAGCCATCACACTTGGCATCAAGAGATTGAGGGTCCATGGTGATTCCTCGCTCATCATCAATCAGGTGTCCGGATCATGGAAAATCCGAAGTGACAGTTTAGCTCCCTACCGAGCAAAGATAAATCAAGAGGCCGAGTTCTTCGACCAAGTCGACTACTTCCATCTGCCACGAGAGGAAAATCAATTTGCTGATGCCCTGGCGAAACTTGCCGCGCTCGTCAACATACCTGACGACATGACATCAATGCCCCTATGTGTCGAGAGAAGGAGCGAGCTAGCCCACATTTGTGCCATAAACGACGACGAGGAAAGCCATGATGAACCTTGGTACCAAACCATCCTTAACTACAAAACCAAAAATGAATTCCCTACCAACTCTGAATAAAGAGGACAAAGAGCCATCCGTTTACTTGCATCACAATTCGTGAAAAACCAAAATCAACTATACAAAAGAACACCCCAAGGAATTATCCTCCTTTGCATTGACCATCACAAAGCCAAAAAAAGTCATGGGAGAGGTCCACGACGGAGAATGTGGCCCTCACATGAGCGCAATGATGCTTACCCGGAAAATCATGCGGCTAAGTTACTACTGGATCACCATTGAAGTTGATTGCCGTAACTACGTTAAATATTGCCACAATTGCCAGATCTTCGCCAACATACAACACATACCACCATCCCTTTTATACACCATGATGTCACCCTGGCCTTTCTCAACCTGGGGCATCGACATCATCGGGAAAGTCAACCCGGTAGGCACCAAGGGGGATTGCTTCGTCCTCGTCGCCATCGACTACTTCAACAAATGGGTTGAAGCACAGTCATATGCAGTCTTGACCCCCAAACAAGTGGCCAAATTCGTTCAAAACAACATCATCTGCCGATATGGGGTACCCCATGAAATCATCAGTGATCAAGGCTCACACTTCCGGGCAGAAACTTAAGCTTTGCTGGACAAATAAAAAATCAAACGACATCGATCATCCCCCTACCGTCCCCAAACCAACGGAGCGGTGGAGGCAGCGAACAAAACTCTTGTCACCATTATCAAGAAAATGCAAGACAACTACCGCTATTGGTCGAGCAAACTCCCATTCGCACTCTGGGGATACCGAACCTCCATTCGAACACCGACAGGCGCCACACCCTTCTACCTAGCATATGGTATGGAGGCGGTTCAACCGGTAGAGTTAGAGGTCCCTTCTCTACGCATCCTACTGGAGAGTCAAGTCCCCGAGGTGGAATGGACCCGTCGAAGGTACGAGCAACTCACTCTTCTAGACGAACGGCGACTCAACGCCTTGCACAATGTCCAGCTATACCAACGACGTATACAACGGGCATTCAACAAGAAGGTTAAACCCAGGAACATCCAGGAGGGCGACTTG
The DNA here is from genome assembly GCF_048544455.1 of Silene latifolia. Taxonomy (NCBI): domain Eukaryota; kingdom Viridiplantae; phylum Streptophyta; class Magnoliopsida; order Caryophyllales; family Caryophyllaceae; genus Silene; species Silene latifolia. The sequence goes on along the minus strand of NC_133526.1, from coordinate 34,051,074 downwards.
GTCCTCAAGTCAGTTCGAGCACCGTTACCCGTCGATCCGAGGGGGAAATTCAAACCCAACTGGGCCGGGCCATACCTGGTCAAGAAAATACTTTCGGGGGGCGCAGTGAGACTGAGTGACCTAGATGGGGAGGATTTTACAAACCCGGCCAACCTAGACCAACTCAAGAAATGCTACCCTTGAACCATAACAACCAACGACCTCCGCCTAGTTTTACAACTAGCAACCACCTCAACCCCTTTTCAAGTCAAGTTCCTCAACGTGTTCTTGTAATACTCCGTATTTATAAGTCTTGGGGTACTCTATCGAGTAGGCCTTACTCTGTCGAGTAAGGGTAAGTTGCGAAATAAAATAGTTTCTGACCTGTTGGTTACTCGATCGAGTAGCTGGGGCACTCGATCGAGTAGGGGGGTACTCGATCGAGTACCTTGGGTACTCGATCGAGTGTCCGGTTTTACGGGGGAGTTTTCTCGGGTTTTGTTAATTACGCGATTAAGGTATTTAAACATATTCGTCATTGTTCTAAATCACTTTTTACAAAACCTAAAACCTGTTTAAGAGAGAAAGCAACTAGTCTTCTTCCTAATCGCGTTCTTGACAATTCCCAGAGTTCAGACGGTCAGTTTGTATCGTAGTTCGTGTCGTTGGATTCCTTGCGTCGAGGGTAAGCTTTTAATATAATTTATATAATGTTTTGTTAAGTTTGGTGAAACCCTAATTTAGGAATTGGGGGTTTTTATGAGTAGTATTTGAATAGTAGCATCTACGTGTTGTATGATAGGAGGAGAATTCGTAGAGGAGCCGTTTTGATACAGCTGTAGATACCGTCTGCGTGTTGTGCTTTCCAGGTAGGATTTCCTACTCAGTATTAGTCCCATAATGGGATATTGGTGATGTGCTGTAGTTAGTTGTTTGATATGATGATTGTGTTTGTAATTGTGCTTGTGGTTGTGTTGTTGATGGTTCTCGAGATGCGTTCTCGGCTGAGTGGGGTCACTTGCGGGAGTGATCTCACGCCCTAGTTTCGCCCTTCGTGGAACCCGCCACGAAAGGGGATGTGCACATTAATGGACAGGGTTATCGCTCGTACGATGAGCGGGGCTTAGGTGGGAACGGCTGCGGTCCCCCCTGGCGGTGGGTCCGGTGGACGATCAAGATTGAGATGATGGGAATTGGTTGGTGGTGTGTGTGTGTGTGTGACAGTTCAGCTGTCTGTTTATCTTATTATTGTTATCTATATATAAGTTATGTGATTAGCACTGACCCCGTTTAAATGTTTTAAAAACTGTGGTGATCCATTCGGGGGTGGTGAGCAGTTGCTTGGCAGGTATATCTCGGATACGCGTGGGATCTAGCTGGGGATGGAGTCATCACATATCAGAGTCTTTAGTCTTCCACTGTGTTTATTAGAACAGTTCCTTCCAGTTGGTTTATAGTTTGAGAACAGTTGTATTTTGCTTACAGTTGGTTTTGTAATGTAATCACTTAAACTTATTTAATAAAGTATGTTTCTTCATTGTCTTATGATTATCATGCCTCGGGTAACCGAGATGGTAGCATCCTTATACCTGAGTGGTCCTGGTAAGGCACTTGGAGTATGAGGGTGTTACAAATGGTATCAGAGCGACGATCCTGAAACCTGTAACCAATGAACTTAATGAACATAGGGAGTCAATTAAAATGAACCCGGGGTAAAAGTTGTAGGAGCTAGTGCAAAGGCTTGGGAGACGTCCTAAAGTCGCAGGGGTCGCCCTACAATTTTGAACCGGTCACATGGGATATGAGTCGGGATCGCTATGTGCATACTTTGTGTGTTGTGTATCTATATAGTAAGGTGTTGTATGAATCAATGGATGTATACATGTGGAGTATGTGAGATGTGTAGTGAAGGATAATGATGATATGATTATAATTGTCATTGATTGAATACATGAATTGCAAGACGGTTGGTTTATAATGTTGTTTTGACTTGGTTGAAAAGATGAGTTAAGAAATTGCATGAGAATATGAAATTCATGTGGAGGACATGTTTATGTGATGGAAGTGGATTTTCTACTTTTGCTATGTTAGTAACATGTGAATAGGGGATTTCATGTCGAATATTATGTTATTGTGTACGTGAAGTTATAAAATAAGAGCATGTGAGTAAAGCGTGATTGACAAGTTAAATAATCTATGTGCATGATGAATGTTGTTGCTTGGCTTTGAACATAGTAACATATGATTAGAAATACTGGTGTTATGAGTTTTGGGTTGTTTTGTTTACCTTGTTGTCGCTTACGTTGTTTGGAACTAAAATCAAATAGTGATGTCGTCTGATTACAACAAAGTTGTCTTTAAACTGTTATAACTTGAGATGCATAAATGATTTTAATGTGATTCCAATTGGAGGTGATAGCTTGTTCTTTTACGATTCTAACGATAGGTCACACGTCCAAAACGACCAAGAAATGAGTGAGTTATGACTGTTTTACGAAAACTGGACAGTGCTGAGAATTGGGGTACTCGATCGAGTATCCTTGGTACTCGATCGAGTAAGGGGGCACTCGATCGAGTACCTTAGCTACTCGATCGAGTAGCCCTGGTGATTTGTTTTACGTGCTTCTGATCTTGACCTACTCGATCGAGTAAGTTCCTTACTCGATCGAGTGGCCTGTACTCGATCTAGTGACCCCTGTTTTGGGTCATATGCTTATCTTTTGACTTCGTTGCATATTATGTTTAATTCAAAGTGGTTATTTTACTTCTTTATGCATTGTTTTACATGTATGTTGGTCTTGACGCGTAAGTTACCCAATCTTGTGGTGTAGTGAGTGGCACCTGTGGTGAGTATGAGTTCGGTGGGAGGACATGAGTTATACGTGGTTGTAATAGATAGTGGAAAAAGAAAAGGGAGATTGTCATGGCTTAATTGAGACATAGAGCATGTTTTCTGAGATGAAATGAGATGAGTGATACGAGTGTGTGTTGAGTAACGTAAAAGTAAGTGAATGTGGGCAATGGATGATGTGAGTATAAGGAACGTGAGAATGAAAGGATTGAGAGTAAGGATATGGATAGTGACAACTTGAGATGTGTAAAGAATTATGGAGGGAGGTAGTTAAGAGCCGTGTGGGTTAAGAATATACATAATGAAAGTTCGTTTTAAAGGGGTTGAGAAGAGTGGTATATAGTGAACTTTGTGGAGACATGTCGCGGGGTGGAGATTTGGCTTTTTTTTAAGAGATGAAACTATTGGGGGTTTTCCTTGGGCAATTAGCGGTATGAAAGGAATTTTGATTTCTAGAGATGTAAGAAGGGAGATGCAATTGTTGAACAGTAAACGTTGATTCTATGGATGTATTAGTGGCAAGGGTGATTGATGACATAATAAGAGAATATTTGTGGTAAGAAAGAGGGAGATGATATCGATATAAAATAATGGGATTTGAGTTTTGGAGCGATGAGAAGGTAATTGGTGCACTAAAGGGTTAGATAGAAGTAATAAGGAGTTGAGCTATTAAATTGGTATTATAGAGTGTAAAAAGAAAAGAAGGATAAAAGTAAGCTGAGGAAAATGTTCACCGGAGTTATGTGATATAAAGGTAAGGAATCATCGAAATGTGTGATAGTATCACGAGGATGTTAGCTGAAGGTTATATAGGAGTTTCAGGACAACATGATTGATAATGAGTTTCGAGGAATTAAGGGAGTAAGAAGTTGGTGGAGTATTGGCACGATACGAGATATTTGGTGGAGAGTTGGATGACAATACAAATAAGATAGTATTGGGAATAATGTTGAGGTAATTTTGTGGATGGGTTTGCTGTTCGTTATTTGGAATGTTAACCAAAAATAGGAGAAAAACCATGTTATTTTGATATGAGTGTAAGAGGTTTGATATACGAGCAGTGGTGGCATTGTGGTGTTATCACTAGTGGTTAAGAGTGATAGTATATTAGAAAGGTAGCAATTCTAAAGAGGCTGATTTGGTAGGGACCTGATTGTTGTGTATGATTGTGAGAGGGTATAAGATGTGGTTAGATGAGGCGGATGCTAATAGTTGAATAGTAAAAGTATGGTTGTCAGGAAGTATAAGACATAGTCATAGGAGGTGGTTTCTCATAATGAGTGTTAGCTGTATGGTTATGTATGGCAGAAGGTGCTGGTGATGCGAATGGAAGAATGTGATGAGGGGCATGCGAGTTAAGCTCGGACAACAGGTAATCTTTGTTGAGTGGTAACTTACGTGGTCAGGATTGACTAGTTGGTTGTGATTACGGGTCTATGATATGTGTAAGTGTTTGTGTGAGGTTCTGACCTCACAAGAAGTGGTATGGTGTGATAATTATAAAGCTGTTTTATGAATGTTCTGTAATATATATATGTTGGACACGGTAGTTTAATTGAATGATATCCAAAAAGGTAATAATTTGATTAATTTGACATGGCTAGTTATAATTTTATGTGTATTAATAACACATGTGTATTCCGTGAAATGGTAGAGATGATGTTCATGAGATGCTTATCTGTTTATTCATATAATATGTTGCGTTGTGATTGAGTAAAGTGGATTTGAGTAAGTTTTCTTGTCCGAAAGGTTATTTTCGAGTCAGTACTTATGGAATTGTATGTAGTTGTGATGTCTATCGATGTGGTTGTGGTGCCTCGGGTGGTGATCCGGGCTCGATATTTAGTGTTGTGATGCGGGTATTTTCGCACTACGGTGTGGCTGTTGGTGGCGGTGTTGTGATGCCGTTACCGGTTGTGGTGGAGTAGGCGGGATGATTATGATACGAGTTTTCGAAAGTGCATACCAGTTATACATAGATTGTTGTTTTGTTTGCTGTTGTTCTTTGTGAGTTTTGGTTGAACATGTAGACAGTTGTCTTGCTTATTGATGTTTTCTTTACCAGGTTAAGTTAAGAATGAGGTAGAGTATGATATGAAATAGAGTTGAATATGTTTTCGTTGTTGTCATGGTATAGTGATGTTCTATTGATGGGACACGGTTGTGAGAAGTTGTTACAGTAATTTTGATCTTGTTCTAGATAAGGCTTTAGTAGACATGGTAATGGAAAATGATTCGTGGAACATGTGTTGTAATGATCTGAAAGCGGCAGGTAGTTCATAATCTTTTGTTGGGACAGTGAGTGTAGGGTGTTGGGGGAATTAGTGTCATATTAAGTTATGTATGAGTTTTGCGGTAGTGAAGGAAAGAACTTGAGGATCTAGTGTGAGTATAAGTAACGAGTGTGGATCGGGAGTTATGCTTCTGGAAGATAAGTGCTTTACATAGCGAGGTATGTTGGTTTGCAGTGATAATGGAGAGTTAGTATGGTGATTTTGCTACGAGCCTTATGGTATAGGTTAGGGGTGTGCAGATTGATTTGAGGTATGAGAACTGTTGAAGTAAGAGAGCCTTGAGAAATAGGAGTGATTATGGAAATGAGGTTATAGGCAGTTATCTTTGACATATGGTGGTGATGAGGATAATGAGATAATATAGCTAAGGGTTTAGTATTAGTGAGTTACGAGGACGTAACATTTGTCTTAAGAGGAGTAGGATGCAATAAAAGAGAGTTTCATGGTGGTGCATGCGGTAATATAATTGGAAGTAGAGTGTTACCGTAGCGTAAAGGAGGGATTTGTTTTGTGGACAATACTTATAAAAGGCCATGGCCGTGCTTGTAGTAGTGTGATGCTTCAGAGTGTGCGAATATTTTATATAGTGTTGACAGTTGAAGGATGATGTTAGGAGTCTGAGTAAACTTCGAGGACGAAGTTCCTTTTTAAGGGAGGTAGAATGTAACATTCCGTTTGATGTCTATGAGTGTCTTGGTATTGGATTTGATAGTGGATGATATTATGGAGCTAGCAGCGTTAGAGGATGGTAGTTGATTATGTATGGAGTGGGTGTCGTGAGAGATATATATGTGGTAGATACGATATAGTGAGTCATGTTGTGGAAGTAAACATAGTTGGTAGAATGGGGGTTAAGAGTTCATGTTCTATGTTCGGTCGAGTCTTGAGTCCTTAGCTAAGTTGTTGTGTCTTGGTCGAGTCAGTATGGTTGTTTTTATGTATGGGTTGAACTTCGGGGACGAAGTTCTTTTACGGAGGGAAGACTGTAATACTCCGTATTTATAAGTCTTGGGGTACTCTATCGAGTAGGCCTTACTCTGTCGAGTAAGGGTAAGTTGCGAAATAAAATAGTTTCTGACCTGTTGGGTACTCGATCGAGTAGTGGGGCACTCGATCGAGTAAGGGGTACTCGATCGAGTACCTTGGGTACTCGATCGAGTGTCCGGTTTTACGGGGGAGTTTTCTCGGGTTTTGTTAATTACGCGATTAAGGTATTTAAACATATTCGTCATTGTTCTAAATCACTTTTTACAAAACCTAAAACCTGTTTAAGAGAGAAAGCAACTAGTCTTCTTCCTAATCGCATTCTTGACAATTCCCGGAGTTCAGACGGTCAGTTTGTATCGTAGTTCGTGTCGTTGGATTCCTTGCGTCGAGGGTAAGCTTTTAATATAATTTATATAATGTTTTGTTAAGTTTGGTGAAACCCTAATTTAGGAATTGGGGGTTTTTATGAGTAGTATTTGAATAGTAGCATCTACGTGTTGTATGATAGGAGGAGAATTCGTAGAGGAGCCGTTTTGATACAAATTTGTAGATACCGTCTGCGTGTTGTGCTTTCCGGTAGGATTTCCTACTCGTATTAGTCCCATAATGGGATATTGGTGATGTCTTTGTAGTTAGTTGTTTGATATGATGATTGTGTTTGTAATTGTGCTTGTGGTTGTGTTGTTGATGGTTCTCGAGATGCGTTCTCTACCGAGTGGGGTCACTTGCGGGAGTGATCTCACGCCCTAGTTTCGCCCTTCGTGGAACCCGCCACGAAAGGGGATGTGCACATTAATGGACAGGGTTATCGCTCGTACGATGAGCGGGGCTTAGGTGGGAACGGTGCGGTCCCCCATCGGCGGTAATGGTCCAGTGGACGTCAAGTATTGAGATGATGGGAATTGGTTGGTGGTGTGTGTGTGTGTGTGTGTGATTCAAATTGTCTGTTTATCTTATTATTGTTATCTATATATAAGTTATGTGATTAGCACTGACCCCGTTTAAATGTTTTAAAAACTGTGGTGATCCATTCGGGGGTGGTGAGAGTTGCTTAAGCGGTATATCTTGGATACGCGTGGGATCTAGCTGGGGATGGAGTCATCACATATCAGAGTCTTTAGTCTTCCGCTGTGTTTATTAGAACAGTTCCTTCCAGTTGGTTTATAGTTTGAGAACAGTTGTATTTTGCTTACAGTTGGTTTTGTAATGTAATCACATAAACTTATTTAATAAAGTATGTTTCTTCATTGTCTTATGATTATCATGCCTCGGGTAACCGAGATGGTAGCATCCTTATACCTGAGTGGTCCTGGTAAGGCACTTGGAGTATGAGGGTGTTACAGTTCTGATTTGAAATTACATGTTTTATCGAGTCTAAGCTGTGGCACCTTGCCCGTTTCGAATGTCCTTTGATCTGTCAAAGGCAACATCCATTTGTACTAAAACAAAAACCCCTGAACTACGAGCATGGTTTGATTTCACCTCTTCAGGTGGATACGTAGGCAGTCCCTCTTATGCATGAGGGATACAACCACAAAACCCAATCAAATTTACAAAACATTTTGAACTACGATCATGGTTTGATTTCACCTCTTCAGGTGAATACGTAGGCAGTCCTTTCTTACACAAGAAGGATACAACCATCCCCATAATCAAAAAACATCACCCATATACAAAACATCATCCCCATAAAAAAAGAAAGGGAAAAACATTCCCTTTTCCCCAAAAACACAAAATAAGCCTTTCTCCCTTCCTACAAAAATACCACTTTCCCGAGTGCAAATGTTTAGCATAATTCAAATCGAATTACCTTTACAAAATGGATGGAAGAAACAAGCGTTCACAATTTTTGACACAAGCAATCCTCTTATTTAATTAATAATGGGAGGGATTACAATTTCAACAACAAATAAAGCTCGACGAGTCTAGAACTTATCGAAGCTAAGGTGTCAACTAAAACACCTCACATAATTAAACTAGCACAAAACACACAATAACTAGCTAGTACAACATAATAAAAAGTCACAACAATAATACAACATAATAATAAAACGGGTAATGGAGGTCTTCACTCTTCCATTCTACCCTTGCCTTTTCCCTCGGGGTACATCTTTCCCTTGTTCTTCTTGTTGGCCCGCCTAGCATGGACCTCCTCCTCGGAACGGATCCTCAACGGATCTAAGACGGCGACGGCCTCCGGTCTAGCACAAGACCCCATGTTCAACCCAAAAGGGCCAATGCACGGCCCACCATATTCTTGGGGCCGGAACTCCTCCTCTTCGGTGGTCTCATCACATCGAGGGTAGCTCCATTAACATACCCCTTAAAGAAGGCACGGTTGGCCTTGCCAACCTCTCGGTACTTCAAGTCGATAACCTCGTCCTTACGAAATTTGGATCTCTCTTCCAAGGACGGAGCACGTGACCACTTGACATAAGCAGGAGTCACTCATGTCGTGGCAACGGGGTTTGGTACCTCCCAAAGCAGCCGAGTGGCCCACCATCTTTCGAAGACCTCCACAAGCTCGGAGTTCCGGAAAACATTCTCTTGGACAAGAGTATCTTGGGCGGGCACCTTTTGTTGACGCCCCATTTGCCTCATGAGCCTTTCGGGATAAATGAAGGAAACAACCTTCAAACCCACCACCATCAAAGAACGAGGACTAGCACCCGAAGCGGGCAACCCCGTGAAGGACCTCAAGTGCCACCACGGCACCACCCAAAGGATGTGAGGACCACCTTTCTCCACCAATCCTGCGGCCTAATAAGCCTCGGTAGAAGCAAAGCTATCTGGGTACAACTTCTTCCTCATAGTAAGGTGACGGAAGGAATAAGAAGAATAATCAACCGGAGGCTCTACATACCTTAGCCTCTCCAATAGCCACACTTGAAGGATCCTCAGGGACCCAAAAGAGGGAGCTTCTCCACAAGAGCCTTCCTTGTCCGAAGCTTGGACGATCTCTCCAAGCACCAACCATGATGGATCTCTACCATGCTCCATTTGCTCAACCACATGAATAACGGTCATGCTACCATAGCATTTTGGCCCTTTCTTCTTCAAAACGTCAACAAAGAGGTACACGTGGACAAGGCAAAAGGCAAGAGCCCTTCTCCTAGCCACTTCCGAGACATTGGCATCTAAGAGGTTTGAAAAGATGTTGATCAGAGCCAACATGTCCACACCATGTAGAGCAAGAAGGAAGTTGACTTGACTTGTCGACAAACCCAACATGGAACGGAATTTCTCCTTGTAGCACAACCGAGTCGGAGGAAGCACCGGAACACAACCCGGCCACCCACCAATGGCTCCAACTTCTTCGGCAAGAGGACAAATCTCACCCTTCGGGAAAACGAAAACATGGCATTTTGAATCCCAAAACCGAGAACATGCTTCAAGAAATGAAGGTTGCACCTTGACTTGACGGAGCACCAACAATTGACCAACTCCCATGCAAATGAGTTGATACTTTTCGGGAGGCGACAAATCCCGGCACCATTGTCGCAACACATTCTCAAAGGCATCCATGAAATATTTTCGTGGAAGAGGAAGAAGAAGAAGTTTTGTAGAGATATTTTTGTGTTTCGGATGATGAAACAAGGAAGCGCAAACATCACTATTTATACAAAAATGATCAGCGCGTTTTTCAGAAAAAGGGGAGAGCCGGCTTCCATCGCCAGGCTGCTCGCGCCTCTTTGGGCCTTCCCCCAGGATTCCCGCTGTTGACTTGTCTCTTTCAACCTGTGTTTTCTCCTGACACGTCAAACCTCCCGCCAGGACGCTCGTGCCTCTTCGGGATGATCCAGGACATTTTTGTGTTTCCTCACACTCACATTTCCTAGTTTTCGCGTTTTACGAAATCAGACACGGTTTCCATGATGCAGCTTTAAACATACGGATTTTTCTTTCTTTCTTTAAGGGGGGAAGGGCTAGTCGCCCCGATCCGCGGCGGATCGTTTCCATGTCAGTCAAAATTCCGAAAAATTTGCGCTTTTTCGCAATTTTCCATCAAAATAAAAATCGAAAATTGATAACATGACATCAGTTTTCCTCAAAAATTCAAGCGCTCACAAATTCGAGTCTTGACCTCAAAAATCAAATACACTCGTGAAAATCTCTTCTGAAATTCATCCATGAAGGTTTGAGTTTGATTTTTTCGAGTCGCAAATCAATTTCAATAATTTTCGATGCAATTTAATTCAAGACACGAGTTAATTGCTCAATTTTCAAATTAATTCCTTTTGGAATCCAAACGTGACGACTTGTCGCGGGATTTTTCAAAATTCATTTCATTTTTCAAAATTCAATTTTAACTTCAAGTCATCTTGGTTAATTTTGTTTTCAATCAAATGCTTTTACGTGTTTACGTTTATGTATACGTGCTACCCGTTGCCTGTTTTTCTACACTAACGATGCAGGAACCAGTGTGAAACAAAAGGAGAATTGACAGCCGACAGCGCTCCTCCGAAACACAACACAAAAAAGCCAAAAGTCACAAAATGAACCACAATCCAAAAACATATATATGCAAACCGCCTCACGAAAAATACATCGACACACGTTTGATACGAACAACTGACCGTACAAACAGGATCCAGTACAGACATCTATCTATCATACAGACACTGGCCTAAGACAATGAACTGAGGGCTATCCGCCACCTACTGAACTAAGCACTCTCTATCCTCTCAAATAGAAAAGAAAGGGAGCAACATAAGAGACAGAGGAGCAACAACGGAAGCAGAGGTGATTACCATTATGGTAATACCTCGTTCCTGCTCCACGACAAAAATAAAGACAGTGTCTGGCAGACTTCGGATGATAAGGGGGCCAAGAACCATGATGCGATGCACCACCCCGGTGTTGACCCCCAATCATCAGCCATCCTGTTATGAGCCACAATGAAAAGGACAAGCCGGCCACATCAGCCGCCTCTCCCTCTCTACGGAAGCATCCTCCACCACCGCCTCGAATTCGGCAGCCTCCTCGGTCACTGCAGCTCCTTCGGGATCGTCCTTCTCCTCCAATGCCTCCACGACGGACCCCGTAGGTCCCAAATGGTACCCTGCGATCAAGGGAATAAACAAAAAACGTCAGCCGAAATTTTGGCATTACGACGGCGTAAAATAGACAAATCCAAAAAAAACAACAACAACAACCTGCAAAACAAAACAAGGGCGATCCCGCCCAAATCCAACCAAACAAAACCATTCAGAAAAAAAAAAAAAAACAAAAAACGCAAAAAACGACTCGCCCCTCTTTTCAAGCAAAAGACGAGTCAAAACCACCACAAAAAAAAACGGCATTTTAAGACTCATACAAGGTCCTCCAACAAGCCAAAAATACATTCCCAATGCAATGAAATTTTTTTTCTACGGCTCAAAAAGGCAATTCATACGCTAAGTTGAGCGCAAACCGGTCAAAAATTCAAAAACGACCGCAAAAAGGCAAACGTGATCTTATCACGCCTCAAGGTGACCTAAACTACCCATAAGGTCCATTTCAAGGCAAACTGGCTCAATTCAAGCTCAAACAGACGCTTATTTTGTCAGACATAAGACCGTCACAATAAGTCAAAAATTTCAATTTTGCCCACAATACCCAACAAAGGTCCACAATGGCAAATACGGTCTTTCCCGACTACAATGCAACCTAGTGGGGCCCATTATCCAAGCAAATAAACTTGGCATTACGAGGTGAGACGGTTTCTCACCTCACTCACGTTTTTCGAGCATAGGGAGCGGGAACGGGGACCAAAATGCAAACTAAAAGCACCCCTATACTCCTAAACAGGTTCCTAACCTAATGCAATCATCAATTTCACTCGAAATGAGCTCAATTAAAAACGCCCAAATCGATTTTCTAGGGTAAAAGTTCGCCCTTATTCAATTAAGCTAAAGACCAATAAAAACAAATGGATTCAAGAGGAAATACATACCTTGAGATGACATTGTGGTTGATGGCACAAATGGAAGCTAGCAAAAGTCCAACAATGGCGATTTTTTGCGGGATTTTCGAAGGTTGAAGACGAAATGAATGGGGGATGGTATTCAGCTAAACCTCGCGTCTTTTACAGAAAAAAGGGAAGCCCTTTTGGTTCGCCAGGTGGCTCGTGCCTCAGTCAGGCCTCCCCTTGCTTTTTCACCGAAATTTGGCTTTGGCCCAATTTCCCTTATTAAGCTACGAGTATTCATTGACAGCATTAAGGACCGTCATTTTTCAAATACAAAAACAAATAGTGAAGTCAAGATTCACAATTTTCCTTCAAAAATTTCAGACAAACGGCGATCAAAACCGCCATCTTTTCCTTCAAATCTAAAAAACAATAGTGAAAATTTAAAATTCACTATTTCTTCCAATTTCAAAAATAATAGTGAAAATTCGAAATTCACGATTTTCTTCAGATTTCAAAAATAATAGCGAAAATTCAAATTCGCTATTTTTTCAAATTTTCAAACGACGGCAATTAAAACCGTCATTTCCAAAATAATGGTTGGAAATTAAATTCCACTATTTTCACCACACATGTCAACGGCGGCACATAAACCGTCACTTCAATTAATAGTGAAGATTCCAAATTCACTATTTCCATCAAATGTCAACGGCGGCACATAAAACGTCACTTCAAACGTAATAGTGAAGATTTCAAATTCACTATTTCCATCAAATGTCAACGGCGGCATATAAACCGTCACTCCAAGCGTGATAGCAAAATTAAAATTTGCTATTTCCAACAAAATTCGAACCGACGGCGATCAAAACCGCCACTTCAAAATTCAAAAAAGAACAACGAATGGTGAAGATTCCAAATTCACTATTCCTTCAAATACCAGCAGGGGGCTTCCTTGCGGAACCCGCTCATTTCAAAAACAGTGATAGTGAAAATTCGACGTCACTATTTCCACGGCGGCATCATGAGTTCGCTACTTTCAAAACAAGCCCACTTGACGCGGCTATTCTCACGGTCCATTAACCGACCGCCCTATGGCTGGCGAGCCTTACTACGCACCATGGCTAGCGATCCTTACTACGAACCATGGCTGGCGAGCCTTACTACGCACCATGGCCCCATGGCTAGCGAGCCTTACTACGCACCATGGCTGGCGAGCCTTATTACGCCCCATGGCTGGCGAGCCTTACTATGCATCGCGGCTGGCGAGCCCTCCTCATATACGCACCACAGCTGGCAAGCCTTTGTCCGCAAATGTGCAAGGACATATCCGAAGATGCCTCAGGTATGACTTCTTCCTATGGCTGGCGAGCCTTTGTACGTAGTCTAATGGACTTTAAACGACCCGCACGGATAGTCGACAGACTCTAAATTGTTCCCGACGCCAGGTCCTTGACTCGTACCCTCGAGTCGCCTCGGTGCCGCCCATCCCGACGGCAGGTCCTTGGCCCGAATCCTTTCGAGCCGCCTCGACGTCGCTTGGGTCTCTAAGTTGTAATCTTCGGTTGACCTGGGGGCTCTACTTTGACTTTCGCCCTGTCCAAGCCTCGGTCAAAGTGGGGGCTCGGTAGATACCCAGTATCTGCTGAGACTCCAACAAACACCCGATGATTATCGGACTATAACATGTTTTGGAATCGCGGCGTTTGATCGACAGTTTGTGTACAACTTCACGTCGGAAAACTTAAAACGATTTGGAAAATAAAACATTTCAAAACATTTCAAAAATACCTGGAGTGTTTAATGCAAGACGACGGGGTCGCAATGACACTAACTAGAGTCAAAACCGACACCGGACCAAAAACCGACTCAAAAATTCAAATCCCGACTCCAACAACGAGTCAAACCGAGTCAACCACCAAAAACAAAACATTTCAAACCTTCTACCTTAAGTTTTCCCGAATTCATGAATGGTCAAGTACCTAACATGTGACTACAAATCTTAGGATAGAACAAATCATGATTGCTCTTGTGTGAAAGCGACAAGACAACTCGAAGACCCGCGACGTGGCTCGCGCCTCTTTGAGCAGCCCAGGTGGCCACGTCGCTCAAAACTCACACAACCACTCATTTTCCTATAAATACCCCTCAAATGCCCCCCATTTGAGAACTTACGCGATTGTCCGCCCCCTCTTTTCTCCCTTAAAATTCTCGACTCGACTTCTTAAGTCCCAATCCGACGCGTATTTACGACCTACCGATCGTAAATACAAGCCTTACACATTGTTTGGTACCGTCATCGTGCATTAAATCACTTGACCGACCACTTCGACCACTACACCGTCACTAATCTTAAAACACTCTTTTTACTTACCAAAACGATTTTAAACCGAGTTTTTTCCGACCAAACGAGTTGTTACACTTACGTCGGTCACTCGCCATAACCAAACATGTAAGTATGAGGGTGTAAAAATCCTCTTTTTATCATGTTTTTATTTGTTTCATGACTATAACATGCTAAAACATGCATAACATGAACCAAAATATAGGATAAACGAGCCAAAACAGATTTTTGGCCTGAGACAGAAGCACCTTGGTTCGCCGGCTTGCCCGCGCCTAAATGGGGTGTTCAAGTCAGAGATCAACCGTGTTTGTTCTCGTCTTTCCCCTTTAATTCATTTTCATATTTGTAATTGGTTTTTACCATTTCAAATATTTTAAAACCCTTTTTATTTTATTCCATTTGTTTTAACCATAAAACATTTTTCACCCTTGGTTCCATATACCATGACGGTTAAATCCGTGTTTCGGTGATAATATTTGGTTAATAACATTTAAAAGGTATTTTAAAGCCTTTTATTTCATTTTTGGGAGGTATTTTAAAGCCTTTCATCATTTCTTTACATCTTCAAAATAAATATATTAGTCATCAACACAAAGTCATCCTTGGTTCTACATACCATGCCGGATTTTAACCCGGGTACGATGATGAGTATCGACTAATTATATTCAAATGAACTTAAAACAATTAGTTCATAATTATTTTCAAAACTATTCATGTCAACCTTGTCAAGTCGAACCCGACACCGAATATTATCAAAATAGTGATGATTATTCGAGTCTAGTTCTTCAAATCAACAAATGCGGTCTCAACGACCCTTTCAAACCAAACCGGGTTCAAACACCCATTTCTCCACACATTTTACAACGTTTTATAAATGGTCAGAATACGACATATAACCGTAGGGTGACCCGCGCCTAAAACAGGCCTTTCAATTCTCATTTTCAAAACCAGGGGGAGGCCCCTTGTACCGCCGGCTGGCTCGCGCCTCATGTAGCCGTCTGGTACATGGCATGTTCCCTTTCCAGCATTAGTCTAGGACGATCCCGACTCCGGTTAGCCCGGATATAAGACGGATCAGATGACTACTTGTTTATTTAAAATCACATTTGCAAAATGCCTTACTAAGACAAATGGATCGCGTTATGCACCGTAAACCTAATTTGGTAAATGGATGTTTAATTTCCGTTTTGCATGCAAATCAATTATTAATCCAACTCGACATCTTATACTTGATACTTGGATTAAATCAACCGACTTAGAAAGCTCTCACATAGTAGGTTTAAATTATTGGATGCGCATTCATGCATTTAAACTGTTTTATCAACTTTTGCATTCAACCAACCAAGATCGATCAGTAGAGGCCGCTACCGCGGGCGGGATTGGGTGTCTGATTAAAGGGCTTCCCAATACGTACTTTCACCTCTTACTCAGAAACTTTGGATAGTGGACGACCTTATCCAGGGCATACGAGAGTCATTCTAGAGATAGGATGCTAAAGAGGGACGATTTCCTTATCTTTAGTACCTATGTCAAACGCTGCTTTGTGCTTCGATTGGACCGAGGTATAAAGTGGATTTCGAACGGGTTCCAAGCATCCCACAAATGCTTGGTGCTGACTCCAAACATCTCTAATCGTTTCGAGACCCTTACCGAGACGAAACCGACCGATCTAAAACGATTCGGTCGAAAGCATTTTTACGCCGCCGAGCGTGGCTTTCAAAAGACCGCTATACGTCTAACAGATCGGCTTGGCGTGTAGGTGGCGGTGTCCATACATGGTTGCGGTCCCCTACAGGCGGTGAGGATTACCTGTCGCGGCGGGTAATCTGGCAGGGCTACACACTTAAGTGTGTAGCCGGATATGTGATATGATTGGAGTTGGAGAATGGTTGTTCAGTTGTGTGCCTTGGTTGTTTCTTTGCGATTAACTTATCTTGATTATTCAGTTGACTGACACCGTTATGTTTTGTAAAACCGTGGCCATATGGTGATCCATTCGGGGATGGTGAGCAGATTGTGACAAGTGATGATTACTTTTAGCGGTAGGGACAAGGATGAGGATGTCATCACTTTGAGTCTAGCTTCTGCTGTTACAAGTTTAGACACTTTGATTTTGGTTGTATTGAGATTTATATACTTTACTTTGGTTTTCAGTTGAGACGTTGTATTCGTTAAACTTTATAATTTAATAATTATTCTTGAATGGTTACTTTTAATATACTTACCCCAGGCAACCGGGATGGTAGCATCTTCATATATTAGAGTGGTCCTTGGTAAGGCACTTTGGTATGTGGGGGTGTTATATTTCCTATCATGAAATCTTGAAGATTGGAGTATCATCCTTGTTATTTTAGCTCAAGAACAACACAGGGAAATAGTCCTTGTGTTGTGCCCATTTTTCCCTTAAATCAATGTAAGGAAAATTCTATCTTTATCATTTATAAGCCATCTTATAATCATGGATGTAACTAGATCCATTTAAACTAAATTAACAAGTAATTTTGTTACTAATAAGAGATGTCTAATTAGGGGTCTAGCACCTTCAAAGGATTCCTATGATAATACTTGTATTCTTCCTTCCCCTGCTCATGATTCTCAATCTGACATAATTCTCACTTCAACTGCTTCACCTAATTCCACCAATCCTAATGACCCTGTTGTTAATGATACAACTCCCAACTCCATCTCTTCCATTTCCCGTAATACTAATTCTCATACTTCAATTCCTCCCTTAAGACATTCTACTAGAATTTCTCAATCACCTTCTTACCTAAAAGACTTCCATTGCCCTTTAACTAAGACTGCCAATTCTGCAGCTTCTTGTGCACACACCTTGACATCTCTTTGTATTCCCGATTCTCACAACCACGTTCAAACTTTTTGTTGTCAAACCCAAGCAGATTCTTCTTCACTCACTTGTACTTTGCATCTTGTGTTAGAATCTGTGAATTAAGAACAGGCTGTTGCATATCCTGAGTAGGAAGCTGCCATAGCTGCTGAATTTTCAGCTCTTGAGGCCAACACTACTTGGGAATTGATGCCACTTCCTCCAGGAAAGAATGCACTCAGTTGTAAATGAGTTTTTAAAATCAAACATAAGGCAGATGGTTCTATTGAGAGATAGGTTACACTGAGACTTTCTCCCCAGTTGTCAAAATGACAACTATTAGAAGCCTCATTGCTGTTGCTTTAAAGAAAGGTTGGAAAATGAGGCAATTAGATGTAAATAATGCTTTCCTTCATGGGGACTTGCATTAGGAGGTCTACATGAAACCCCCTCCCGGTTTGCTCACTCCTGACTCCACTTATGTTTGCAAACTCCAGAAATCCCTCTATGGTCTAAAGCAGGCCTTGAGACAATGGTATGCTAAACTTAGTTCTACATTGAGATCCAGAGGTTATGTTCAATCTTTGAATGATTATTCTCTCTTTCATAAAACTGTTGGTCTCACAAAGGTATATGTAGGAGTATATGTTGATGATATCCTCTTAACTGGAGATAATGAGCTTGAAATGGATTCATTGATGACCTATCTCAATAATGTTTTCAAAATTAAGGATCTTGAGAATCTGCATTACTTTCTTGGCCTGGAATTTTTCAAGGTTTCTAATGGACTTGCAGTAACACAAAGCAAATATGCCAATGAACTGTTGTCAGAATTTGACTGTGTTGAAAAAGGTTCTGTTTTTAGTCCACTTGATAATTCAGAAAAGCTTTTTAAAGACTCAGGTGTTCTACTCTCCGATCCATCATTGTATAGAAGGCTAGTAGGCAAGTTGAACTTCCTTACTCACACCAGACCTGATATATGCTTCGCCATACAATTACTGAGTCAGTTTTTATCAGCCTCTACTGATATTCACTGGCTAGCTGCATTATTACATGTGTTGAGATATGTTGCTAAGGCACCAAATCAAGGAATTTTCCTAAATACAACTACTGATTTTTCTTTTCAAGCTTTTTGTGATGCTGATTGTGTATCTTGTCCTGATAGTAGAAGGTCTGTTAGTGGCTACATTGTGTTACTTAGGGGCAGCCTCATCTCCTGGAAATCAAAGAAGCGGCAGACTGTTTCATTATCATCAGTTAAAGCAGAGTACAGATCAATGCCTTGACTTACAGTTGAACTTGCCTGGCTGATCAGACTTCTTGCTGAATTAGGGTAGCCAACATAACACCTGTACCCATCAAGTGTGATAGTCAAGCAGCTATACACATCCCAAAGAACCCCGTTTTCCATGAACGTACCAAACACATTGATCTTGATTGCCATTTTGTGAGAGAACGACTTCAAGCAGGTTTGATTACATTGTCTTATATACTTACTGACATCTAACCTGCTGACATGTTTACCAAGTCTCTCACTGGGGTTCAGCATAATTTCCTACTTCACAAGTTGGGCGTGTCTTCCCCACCCTCCAACATGAGGGGGATGTAAGAATAAGAAAGTCAACATAGATAGCTTTGCATTGTTTATATATAATACTTGTACAATTGTAATTATTGGACACAATTCATTCAATAAAAATTCCAAACTTTATTTACGTCTCTCTCTAATAAGTTACAAACTTCTTCTTCTTCAAGCTTTGATTAATCTTCATCAATGGAGGATTTCATCACCGTGAAATCTTTCAGAACATTCAGCGAAAGTGAAATTTAGATTGAGGATAAAGGTTGAACATGAGGGTAGTAGTGACTTTTCCAAATCTAAATATCGCCAATACTATTTTTTATGATTTTTGTAAGAATTATTATCACTGAAATTAAAGATAAAATTCAATCGCACCCAAATAAAAATTTGTCGAGCTAATTTGCTCCAAGTAAAACACAAGATTTTAATTCCACACAAATTTTTGTTAACTTTAAATCATCTACTTATTTATGAACACCAAGAGAATCAAAACTATGGATAAAGTAGATATAATTAAATGTCATTATTTTCTTATATGATTATTCAATAAATTTTCATGTGAAACCATTCTACGACGTAGTGAAACTTTATTATCGCTTATGTAACTAACTTAATAATAACAATAAACAAAACGTATAAACTACTAATAAGGTACATAAACGATAATAAGGGTTATACATTACGGAGTACTCCATTTTATTTAGGTACATACTATTAAGTGCTATTAAGGCACATAAACGAAAAGTATTAGCTACGTTACTACGTATGGAGTATTAAATATGCTTATATAAATTCTTATTTGTAAGGAACAGTTATATTTTGTACTCCGTATAACTTTTTTATTTGAAAAATTGTGTTCTTAAAATATTGAAATAGTTTTTTCGTAAGTGAAGGCCATCTTCGTAAATGACACGGTTACGAAGGACGAAACAGACATTCTATTAGTAACATCAATGACAGGAAATGCTGTAACAAGTTTGCATACGCGTTGGGATACAATAATAGATTAATTTAATAATTTATGTCCTAATGCTAATAATTACTTGTAATAAACTATTTCATGATAGAAGTTAATTTTAATAAATAATGTATTGTTGACATTTTATTGGCATTTTTAAATCGAGGATATTGTAAAAAGAGTTGACAATAATCAGGCAGCCTATAATTGCCTAATTGCAAATACTATATATTTCTATAAAATAATTTCATACAATGTACTCCTATACATCTGTAAACTTTATTTGATTCGCCATTGGTTGTGCGAGAGATGAACTAGCACATCGAATCTCAATTAGATATTTCAACTTCTTTCTATCTACATTTTTATTGTGATATTTACGGTTTGGATGTGAAGTGTTTCACTTAGACGTCATGATGGTGGCTAATTTCGTTCAGTCCGGATTCTCTGTCCCACTTTCGTGTCTCATCTTATATCCCATTGTCTCTCCATTGAACACATAAACAATAAACATTAAAAGTAAGTATTTAGATACTATTAAAGGATGAGGTGTCAAAATATTAAGGCAATGTGACATAAAATGAGACCCGAAAGTAAGACAGAGAATCCGGACTGAATTTCTTTTTGACAATGAGATTATTCAGTAATTTTCTATTATGGTGAAGTAAGATTAGTAAACTTTCTCAACTCAATAGTTATTAGTTGTAATAAAAGATTGTTGTATCAACGTATACATGGTTATCGGATTTATTTTTTAAATCTACTAAAGTGAATATGTTTGGGGAGTAAGGATCCTCTCCATTTCTCAAAAAGAAATGGAGGTTTATTACTTTTCAACGGTTTTGGATGAAATCTTGGATAGTAGTAGATTTATTTGGAAATAAAAAGGTAAATGAATGGGATTAGAATATATAATATAATAATGTTTATAAGAGGAAATGGAGAGCCAACTTTAACAATTCGAATCCTTAAGGGTGAGACTGCTAAGGAGATAGACTCTATAAAGGAACAATGTTACCAGAAGAAGAAGAGGAAGAAGAAAAAGAGGAGAGGTTCTAAAAAGGGAAATTCTAAGATGATGGGGGCAATGAAGGAAGACATTACCCCCTCTGATGTTATCAAGGTGGAACCTGATATTCCTAGCGTAAGTTTGAGCTCGTCCACTACTGGGGTTGTGACGTCTTGCGCATCTTCAGTTTGTGACAATTTCCCTCCTCCCGGTACTCATGTTCCCCAAGCTCAGGATGATTCTAATGACCATCAGCCTTTCGTCTTTGCTGCTTCCCCTAAGAAGTGTAAGATTCTCTCAGTTGAGAAGCCATTAGGCGCCTCTTTTACTCCTCTGTTTTGCAGGTACCCCTCTACTCATCATGTGCACGAGAGATGGAGAATCACCACGTCCAAGAGGAATCAAAGTAAAGGGGAGGAAACTCCAAGACACAATTTATCTACTTTCTCAAAAAGTAGATCTCTCTCCCATAAATTTCTACGTCCTCGTGGCGTAAGTGTGTCTTGGTACTCCTCTGAGACTCAGTTGTTAAAGAAGAGAAAAGAATTGTTCGCTCAATTGGCCAGCTCTGATCGTCCCGCTAAGAAGCCTTTATTGGTTGTCAACCCCATCTGTAATTTATTTGCTTTTCCTAATAATGTAGTAATAAATCCGACTCCGAGAGTCGGGTAGGTACTTTGTAAGAACATTTTCTTTACTGCTGTCAAAAAAAAAAAAAAAAAAAAAAAAGAGGAAATGGAGAGAAAGAAATGAAGAGGATTCATTTTGCTTGGGAAGAGGGGGGAATTTGCTTGGGGAGAGGGGGAAGCATATTAGAAAACAACAAATTGGAGCCTAATCTACTTTTTTAATATGTCATTTACTAAACACTTAAATTAGTAGATTTGTGAGTCACATATGCTAAAACCGTGAAAAATGATGAAAATTTTACAATATGTCGTTTATCAAACAAGGCCTTTATTTTTATATTTTTAAGATTATTTGTAAAGGTCATAATTCAAAGTTTCTTCTTAAATATATGCTGGATCTTGGATTGTGAATTTTAATTTAGCTCAGGTTTATTGAGTCGGCGGACACATATCGTTATTTTACACAATCAATGTTTCCTCTACAAGTCTTGTATTATCAGATAAGTCTCTTTATGGAGTGCTAGTCAATGAAATTGCTTCATACCATTAAGCTTGTTAATGCTTATTGCTTACTTTTAATAATCGTCTTGCTTATTACTTTCGTGTGTCGGCCGTTGTTGGTCATGACTAGGATTACCGACACGTACACTGTCCCGAAACTCGAGACGCGTGGTAGTGGGAGTTCCATATACGAGACCCTTATGTAAGATTTATGAAACGGTTGTTATTGTATTTAATAAATTCAAGGGTTACAATCTATGTGCTTATATATTAGTACAAGACTTAGAGAATAAGAAAACCTAATTACAAGATTTCCTAAATAGAAAAGACTAAGTTATGGAAAAATATAAGAAACGAAATATTAACAGCTAAGATAAATATTTACGACATCTTTTTAACACGGCCCCGCAAGATGGACGATCCAACGGCGAGGCCAATCTTGAAGAACAAATCAGAGAAACGAGAACGAGGAAGTGGTTTAGTCAGAGCGGCCGCAAGCTGATCATTTCCAGAAATATGTTGAACACGCAGGGCGCCAGTTTGCACAAGTTCACGAACAAAATGGAAAACAAGAGCAAGATGTTTCATGCGGGAGTGAAACACGGGGTTAGCAGCGTAATGAGTGGCAGAGAGATTGTCACAATAGACAACCGGTGGAGATGAATACGAGACGCCAAGTTCACTGAGCAAGGAACGAAGCCAAAGAAGTTCCGCGGTTGTAGTTGCAACAGCCTGGAATTCCGCCTCAGTAGAAGACTGAGCCAGAGCTCGCTGCTTTTTGGAAGCCTAGGAAAGTGGATTCCGACCAAGATAAGTAATGTAGCCAGTAGTGGAGACATAGAAGTCACCGATCACCATCCCAATCAGCGTCACTGTAGGCGTGAAGACGCGGTGGAGAAGAACGATAAATTTGAATACCAGCATGAGTTGTACCATTAAGATATCTGAGAACCCGCTTTAAAGCAACCCAATGAAGATCGGTAGGTTCTTGCATAAATTGAGCAAGTTTGTTCACACTAAAGGCAATATACGGTCGTGTGAAGGACAAATATTGCAGACTGCCAACAATGGCACGATAATCCTTGGAGTTGGATTTAGATGGACTGCCTTCTCGACAAAGGGTGGGGAAAGACGCCATGGGTTTAGGACACGGTTTTGACTCAAGCATTTTGAATTTATAAAGGTGGTCATAAGTGTACTTGGATTGAGTGAGAAGTAGTCCATGCGTGTTAGGGGTGACCTCGACACCTAAGAAATAGGACAACGGGCCTAGGTCTTTAAGGGCAAAACGTGAGGACAGACCCTTAATAAAATGCGCAACAACAGTAGGACTAGGTCCGGTGAAGATAATATCGTCGACAAATACAAGTAGGTAGAAGGTGGTAGATGATGTGACACACACAAATAGGGATGGGTTAGCTTTCGACGGACGAAAGTCACACGATACCAGGTAATTTTTAAGAGTCGTATACCAGGCACGCGGGGCTTGTTTTAAGCCGTAGATAGCTTTAGACAACTGATAAACGAAAGTGGGATTAGACGGGTCAATGAAGCCAGCCGGTTGAGACATGTAAACGGTATCAGTGAGAGCTCCTTGAAGAAATGCGTTGTTTATATCAAGCTGACGGAGAGGCCAGCCTTGAGTAAGATCGAGAGTAATAAGAGTACGTACCGTGGTGGGTTTAACGACCGGACTGAATGTGTCCGAGTAATCCCATGGCGTTGATTGAAGCCCTTGGCAACGAGACGAGCTTTATACTTGTCAATACTGTTATCGGGTTTGTATTTAACCCGATAAATCCATTTTAAACAATCACATTCTGAGACGGATGAAGAGGAACAAGCGTCCAAGTTTCATTACTTTTAAGAGCATTATAGTCGGTGAGCATGCATCTCGCCAACGAGGATCGACAAGAGCCTGTTTTGTGGTGTTGGGAAGACGGGAGGGTGGAGTAATAGTGGCAAGCTTAGCATACTTGAGGTTTGGCTTGCGAATGTCATTTGTGAGACGGGTGACAACGGTGCGGTGGGGTGGCTGGGGAGTAGTACAGGTGGTTGGTTGGACATGAGGTGTGGCAGGGGTGGTGGAAGGAGGGACGGTAGTGACAGGTGACAGTGGTGAGGCTGGGTTAAGGACATTGGGAGAAGAGGGAGAGGACGAAGGTTGGTCTGAAACAGAGGAGGCAGGGGTTGTAACACCCCCATATACCAAGGAGCCTTAACAAGACCTTCCCTAGCATATAAAGGCATTACCATCTCGGTTGCCCGAGGAAAGTAATCATCAAAAATCGATAAAAGAACATTTATAAATTATTACAAGTGATAAAACCAAAACTACTGATACAAAGATACAACTCGACATCCTTAGGTGAACTATCTTTTGACATAACTTGTGAAAGACCCATCCCTGCCAAGACTCCAGCAGCCAACTTCCAAGACATCACGTGAAAGACCGACTGCTCACCATAAGGGATCACGACAGACACAACAGAAGCAAACAAGAAACAACCACACAAGGTCAGTAACTGAGGCAAGACACAACATCAACGACCAACATACTACAAACACAGCCAAGCACACACGCAAGTCACAACCACTCCAGTCAATCACCGTCACCGACTGTCCACTGGACCAGTCCTGCCAGTGGGGGACCGCAGCCGTACCCACCAAATCTCCGCTCATCATACCGAGTGATAACCCTGTCCCAATAATGTGCACATCCCCTCCCTTGGCGGGTTCCACGGAGGGCGAAACTAGGGCGTGAAGCCATGTAAGTGACTCCACTCAGCCAGGGACGCGCCCCGAAGATCACAGACAGTTATACAATAATCACAAACACGCCAATCGAGATGACACAACACCAACCAACAACACAACCAATCCAATCATACCGACGCTACAATCAACACAACAACTGATACACTAGACAACCAACAGAAACTGAGTAGGCGAACCTACCTTTAGCCAACCGCAGCGATTCCTTGTTCAATCACATGACATCAACCAAGCAAGCAAAACCCCTATACAAACAGTACAAACACCTATTACTATTACCACAACCCTACAAGAAACAACAACGACAAAGATGACGATGATGACATACCTACGCATAGCATACCGGCGTCAAGACCGCTACCCGACTCAAGCAACCTATCCCCAAGGCACAAGCATCCTCAAAGGCTTTAATGGAAGAGGTTATGGTGAAGGGAAAGAGAAGAGGTGACATCTAGGTTTGGAAGAAGGAGGCGGAAATGATTTGCGATTCTATCAAAACACGATTATTGATACGTGCCTAATGTATAGTCTTTTTAGCCCATTTCAGCACGTATTTCTATGCATTTCTATACTGTTTTTATAGTATTTTGCCCCGAATTGGCTACTTTGGTGTATTTTGTCCTTTTTGTAGGAATGATCATGAAGTAGCGGAACCATACTCCTTTTCGTCCTTTTTGCATGCATTTAGAGGAGACGGGATTGTCCCAGAGTGAGATGTTGCACTTGGAAGTGTCGTTGCACGCATTACGAGGCATTTGGGTGAAGACGTGAGCTGAATTGAAGACCCAAGTGGTCTATCGAGCTGTTTGGTGGTCGATCGAGTGGTTCCTAGGCCCCCTGAGACTCGATCGAGCTACTGCTTACTCGATCGAGTAATCTGCACATGATCAAGTCCTCGATCGAGTACCCGATGGTCGATCGAGGGACTTTGAGATGTTGGTCGATCGAGTGGTTTAATCCACTCGATCGAGAGGTTTTCGACATTATGGGCTTTAATCAGTCCGTGTTTTTATTTATTTCCGCATAAACACTTTGTGGTTTGGCTATTTAACCTATGATTTACTAGGTTATTAGTCATTCTCTTTATCATCTCTTTTATTATCTAAGTTTTTACATTAGAAAACCACTGTTACTTCCTACGTTGCTTTGAACTTTCTCTACTGTTACTTTCATTTTGGGATTGCTTCACTCGGATTACGAGTTCTTTACGCCGGAATTTGCTTGGATTGTAATTCCCTCTCTCCTTTCAATAATAATTAACCTTCTTGTTGCATTAATTTCTTGTTTATGTTATCGCTCCTTCTTGCCCTAATTTCTATTATTGAATTTTATCATTATTTCATTATGATAACTGCTGGGAAATTGTTTGCTACTAGTTTATTTAAGAATATGAGTAGCTAAATCCCCCTTCATGTTGGGATTAGGGAATCTGCGGTAGAATAATGACGACGTAGTGAATGAATTAGATGAACCGATAAGAGACTCTGTCACTATAGCAATATAATTGTAATTCTCGACCTAGTTGAGTGCACGCTTCTATGTCACCCATTAATCTGGCTACAATTAATCCTGGATCGAAAGATTGGACTAAATAGGCCTGCTATAAACAGTAGACTACCCTAATGAGGACGAAAGTTAAGTTAGTGGTATTTTAGGGTGGGAAGTGGACCGAAAGGACCTTCTAATATCCGTCTCGCATTAGTTCGTCTGAGTCATTTACTGCTAAGTTGTTGAACTACCGTAGTGAACCGAATTCCCGACATATCCCCCTCTTATTGATAGTTTTAATTCACTTTACTGCTCTCTGCTTTATTTCTCTTCCTTTCAACTCCGTAGTTTAGAACCAAAAATTTAATCAACACCAATTGTTACCATAGGATTAGGAATAGATAGCTGTAGTTGCATTACCTCCCTGTGGATTCGATACTCGACTGCCTCTACTACATTTTAGTTGAGACCGTTAGGTTTTATTTTTGACAGGTACGCGAAAGACGTGTCAAATTTTGGCGCCGTTGCCGGGGAGGCAATTGTTCAATTTACTAGCTGTTTTATTTTTAATTCTTCTTTTAGTTTAAGGAACATCGTTCCTTAGACTATTCTTATATCTTGTCTGTAGTTTCTTCTTATGCGCAGGTCGCAAGGTGGTCCACTACTACCTTTTGATCCCGAGATTGAGAGATCTCTGCACGTAAAAAGGAGACTATTTCAAGAACAACAGGCAGAGGAAGAGCCTAGTTCTCGTGGTAGCTTTTACGAGAACGAGCTTTTCGAAGACAATCCACCGTCTTCTCCAGTTTCCAATTCATCACTTGAATCTATTACTTTCCCAGATTTTCCCGAAATGGCTGAGGAAGCAACCATTGCTAGTCACTCCGAGCCCACGGCCGACAACCTTTATAAAGGGTTCGAATCGCCTAGGAGATGCTAGGAAGTTCGAGCCCAAGCCCGCATACATCAATATGGTCGAGAAAAATCAGTTCGGGGAGCTGCAATCAAGACGCAGCTCAAAGATATGGAGACTTTCATTGATTATCGCTGCTCCATACCTCCTCCCACCGGCGTGACAGGTGATCAGATCAAAGAAACTATGTTCATCTTCTCACTCCGCGATGCTGCAGGGGAGTGGTATAGGGATTTGGACCGAGCTGCTCACGGCATAACAGATTGGAATTCGCTAGCATTGGCGTTTTATAAGAAGTACTTCTCTGCTTCGAGAACTATCGCCATCAGAGCTCAGATAACAAGTTTCAAACAAGGGCCTGACGAGAACTTCCACGAGGCATGGCTTCGATTTAAGAAACTGGTGCGGACCATACCGCACCACGGTTTCGAAAAGTGGAGCTTGTGTAACCATTTTTACAATGGTTTATATGATGATCAGAGGGCTATCTTAGATGCAGCAGCCAATGGTCGATTTGCTGACAACTTGGGAGCGACCAAGGGATGGAAAATCATAGATGATTTAGCCACTCATAGGGCTGAATATGGAAATTCAAGAGGAAACCAAAGGAGAGCCGCTGAATCCTCTTCGGTAGCCGCATTAGAAGCCCTTACCGCGAGGTTTGACAAGTATGAAGTAGGGGGAGCTCTCAAGGGAGGGATGTACCAGGTTAATGCTATGACAGACGGTCCTTTCGTCTGTACGAGGTGTGGGGTAGATGGACATATTTTTGATTATTGTCCTAGTCCTTATGAGCAATGTGTTGCCTTCCAACATTACAGGCAAAACAACACTCATTACGAGCCGAATATCCACCCCAATTTGAGGTGGAGTAACCAGAACGTACTCAACCCCACCGCTCCTCCGAATCGAAGAAGAAGAACGTATATTCCACCCCATAAGACTCAACAAGGCTATCAGAAGCCTCCGTCTTTTAACCCTCCTAACCACGGTTCATCTTCAAGTGGGGTGAGTAAAATGGGCGAGTTAAAGTCTATGATGCAAGCCATTACAAAGCAGCTTCATGCGAGTGATTAACAAAGAAGCACAAGTGATCAACAGAGAGACGCGTCCATAAAGGCACTTGAGACTCAAGTTGCCCAACTCGCCGCGAATCAATCCTCGAGGAAGCCGGGTCATTTACCGACTCAAAATGAGAAGAACCCAAATGAGACGGTACATTTGATAGAATTGAGAAGCGGTCTTTCTTATGAGGGACCGGAAGTACGTAAATCGAGACCGAGGAAGTGTCCACGATGGTGAACAATGTTCTGTTAAGAGAAAAGGACTCACGACACAGGAGTTACTCGATCGACTGAAATCTGGAGCTCGATCGAGTGTAAATGGTGAAGAATCTGGTCGATCGAGTAGAATCCCTGCTCGATCGAGTGAAACCGATGATGAGGTTGGTCGATCGAGCGGTAAGTTTGCTCGATCGACTGACGCTGGTGAAGAAACTGCTCGATCGAGTGAGCACATTGCTCGATCGAGTGATACTGATGACGGGAAGCTTATTCGAGAGCCTGCTAGTGCTCGTTTAAGCGAGGAATTACCAGAAAGGCCTCGTTCGAGAGGTAAGAAGCGTCCAAAGGATACCGAACTTGCTCCGGAAGACACTTTGGAAGCGAGAAACAAGGGGCTCGAAATACCAATTACGGTTCCCTTCCCAAGGCGGCTGCAGAATACCAAAGTTAATCAACAGTTTGGCAAATTTGTTGAACTTTTGAAGAGTTTGGAAGTTTCCGTGCCGTTCACTGAATTGCTGACCAAGGTACCCTCTTATTTAAAATTTATGAAAGAAATTTTAGCACGTAAGAGAACTACTAATGATAATAAGACCGTAGCTTTGACTGAGGTGGGGTCAGCCCTATCTCAAAATAAGCTACCTCCTAAGCAATCAGACCCGGGTAGTTTTTCGATCCCTTGTCACATCGGTATGCGATTGATTGATAATGCGCTATGCGATTTAGGCGCTAGCGTAAGTGTTTTACCTTTGTCTCTAGCTAAGAGACTTGGTGTGACAAAGCTGAGTTGCACCAACATGACTGTCCAGATGGCCGACCGTAGTTTATCACGGCCGCTAGGTATAGCAGAAGACGTACCTGTTCAGATCGGGAAGTTCTTTATTCCCGTTGATTTTGTCGTCTTAGATATCCCCGAAGATGTGCACACCCCTATCATTTTAGGGAGACCATTTTTGTCCACTGCCCGTGCAGTAATAGACGTCGGGGGGAAGACTTTGACCTTTCAAGTAGGGGACGAGGAGCTGACTTTCCATCAGTCCAAGTTCCGGAGGGCTCCCATGCAAGCTCAGCCTTGCAATGCCCTCTCTTCTCTTGACCCTATTATTGACACTCCAGATGAAAATTTGGAGAATATTGCTGTTATTGCTAACCCTCCGCCTCATACTGAGAGCAAAAAGGAGGAAAGTTCGTCTGTTTTCCTTACTGCAGGTACAGATGAAGGCAAGAAAGGAGCTGTCAAGGGACATGGTGCAACCATTATCAATCAAACTGGAGCCAAGGATGCCAAAGAAGATGACAGAGGGGCGAGAACGAAGACAGTTTGAACCTACATAGATTGGAACTATGTTCCTCCTCCTCTTGCAAACAGTAATTCAAGCTCATGGAAATCAAAGAGGACGGTCAGTATCGCTGAAGTGACGTCCTCCGATCGAAGCCCACGAAGGGGCTACCGAAAGTCGATGGGAATTAAACGGGGAAATGCCCCGTGTAACAACTTGTAATAGATATTCGTTTGAATTTCTTTATTACGTTTTTAATTAGGACAATTAGTTTAGACAATCCTTTAGCTTAGACTGAGACTATAGACTGTGTTTTCTGCGTTTTTGGTATTTTGGGATATGTTTTACGCAGGTTTGGGGAAGATGCACGCAATTCGAGGAAGAAGGGACGAAATTCAAAGAGTCCACACGAGGAAGTCCTCGATCGAGTACTTTTTGTACTCGATCGAGTGGAAAATGGGTCGATCGAGCCGTCTGGTTACTCGATCGAGGAAGGCCACAGAGGAAATGATCGATCGAGAGGGTTCTTACTCGATCGAGCAAAGGGGACAGCAAAAGTCCTCGATCGAGTGATTAAAATCACTCGATCGAGTGAAATGAATAGTGGACGGGAGTTTTCTATACTTAACTCCTTATTTCAGTTTTCAATTCTATTTTTATCCCTAATTTCTCCTAACACCTTCCTAATTGCGATTTCCATCTCCCCCAAATCCCCATTTCTTGCCCAAAATTATCAAATCCATCACCTACATTCTATTGCTAGCTAATTAATCTTCAATAACCCCTTATTTTCCCCCTCTTTTGTGCTCGTTTTCGCGGTTTTTAAAGGGGATTAAGGTTTGCGGTTTTTCAATCGAAAATCCGCCTTTGTTGCTTGTTATTTGAAGTTTAATTGCTTATTGTAGGTTAATCATCATCAAGTAAGTGTTCCTTTCATACTCTTTGCATTTTCTCTTCATTTAATTAGAATTTCTTGAGGTGATTTGAATTAGGGTTCGAAAATCCATGTCTAGTCGATTTTATTTCGATTTAATTGTGTTTATATACCCTTAAATAGCTTGTTGATGATCTTTTCGCAATTCCTCACTGTTTTTGCATGTTTAATTCGAATTTTGCGCGAGATTCCGCGATTAGGGTTCCTGTAAGTCGAAATTTATCGACTGTCTGACGGTTTTTCTGTTGCCTTGCTTGCTTAACTTCAGCTCTTGCTTACTTATCGTTGTTGTTAAGCTCGCCGTTACCGTCCCCTATCGCCATTACTTGATGTGAATTATTGGGAAATCCCGTGCTGTGAGTAGAAATCTTCGACTGCTAGGAGTCATACATGCTCCCATTTTTGGTTTTCATGCTGTATTCGCCTTTAGCAGTCATTATTTTATCATATCACCACCACTCACATGTTTGTATTTGAAGTTTGAGGAATTGTTGGGTTTTGCATTCGGAAGTCGATTTTTTCGACTAATAGGGCCATTCTTTTTCTTTGTCACATGCTTTGGTTAACGCTTCATTTTAGCCACGGATAGCGGCTATCTTCTCTTATCATGCCCTTGATACTTTGCGGGATGGATACTAGTTCTCGCCTTCTCGCGAGTTCATCCTCCATCCATCCGTGACCGAGCGGTGGTCCCTGCTTTGTTGCCACTAGCTCCGCCTTGGTCACCACTGCAAAGCACCAGATTCTACTTGTCTCACTGCGGGGGGTGGGATGCCGACGCGCGGCTCGGCGGGAGCTCGGTTCGAGTTACACCGGCCACTACTCCTACCAGGCCTTTCTCTCGCTAGATCAGCTGCGGATTCACGCCCGTTTCCCGCATGACTGGTATCTTGCCACCGAGGCCACACCAGCAGGCTAGCGATTAGCCATCACTTCCGGCCCTTCCGAGGCCGTTGTTACGGGGAGGGCGCTCTCACACCTTTACCGAAGATGCCCACAGACGTTTCACTTCGAGGCTCACCGGAAACGGTTAGCCGCTTTACTTCGTTGCCCTCTCTCCCCCACCCGTTTCCTTGCGCGGACTGACCTAGAGACCTTAGGCATTTATGAGGAGGTCTGTAGTTTGTTGAACGGGACGGGTATGTCGGGTCTGATTACCATGCAGGAGGCTACTATTCGTACCTCTACTTACGAGTTTTTTAGCTCCTATTCTTTTGACACCGACTCTTACGCTGCTGACCACTCCAGTTCTTGCATTCACTTTCGACTCCGCAATGAGTCACACCACTGGACTTTGGCTAGATTTGGGCAGGTTTTGGGACTAGTTAGTGACGGCCCCACCGCCCCACCTCGAGACCTCCTTCAGCCACTTTGGGCTGCTCTTTCTCACACCCCCTTCCACTCACGGAAGGGAGCTCACGTTCACTTACCTGCGCCCCGTTACTACTTGCGTCTGTTAGGAGAGACTATTTTTGGGCGCCCTGAGCCCAATAACATGACCAACACATGACCAACACTGAGCTAGCAATTCTCGCGGGGTACCTCAACATTGACTACGGTACCCCATTTGTTCTAAACATTGCCTATCTGGTAGCTCGGCATTGGAATGGAATTGGGACTCGGGTCAAGACCGCTGTTGTCTGCGGCGGGCTAGTTACTAGGATTGCCCGCCACCTTTACCCCACTGAGCCCGGACTCACTGCACCTGATGATATGGCTCACCTTGACCTGGATGCCATGGCTGACTTCGCCTGGTTCCCAAAGGCGAAGGGGAGCGCGAGGACGTGGAAGATCTGTGGTTCCACGTCTGTTACCTTGCCGTGCTCTACCCTTCCTCCACTTTTACCGCTCCCGTCTGCTGCTGAGGGAGCGAGGCCACCTCCACCTACCCACCACCTTACCTTTACCCCTGCCTCTTCTTCTAGGAAGAGGAAGCGGGAGGCCGGGGCATCTTCTAGCTCTCAGGCTCAGACTCAGGCCCAGGCTGGATCAACCCCCACGCCTCAGCCTACACCCACTCAGACTCATACTCTCCCTCCACTTGACCCTCCTTCTGGTTCGGCTCTGCCGGCCAATTTTGTTTGCCCTCCTGTTTTAGGGGCGCCCGAGGTCATGGACCAAGGGCGTCGTGATGCCTTGCTTTTGGATATGTGCAGGTACATTACTGAGATGCGACGGGATATGGCTTTGGCCGTATTCCCGCTCTACGAGTACTATATCCGAGCCGGCCGACCGATTCCAGAGGGGTGGCCGCATCCCTCCTTCTACCGATACCCAGCGGACGGGTACCCTCCACTTCCTTCTGACACGGAGGAGGAGGAGGAGGAGACAGCGGTAGCACGAGAGGTGCGGATTTGCGGGCGAGCGGGCGGCACAACGAGCCGCCGAGAGAGGAGGAGAGGATCCCCGTTTACACCGATCTGCGGAGGAGGATGGAGATGACGACTAGAGATCCCCCTTGTTTGTTCTTGGTTTGGGAGACCGTTTTGTTGAGTCGGAGTACGGGAGACGGCGGTGCCGACGACGAGTAGCTATCTTGGTCTACTCACTTCCCGATTTTCCGTTTGGTTTGGGGAAGTTCGTGTTTTGTATGTTTTCTTACTCTTTTTATTTCGTCTCCTTTATTTTTCTTTTATTGGTTGTATACTCCCATCCCCCATTTTTTTATTTGGTGTATCTTTGGAGGACAACGAGGGCGTTGTCCGTTTTGGTTTGGGGAGGGTATTGCATCCTTTTGAGTCTGCATCTGCATTTGTTTTGCATTCACGTTTAATTTTTCAGTTTGCATTTGTTGTTTATTTTCATAAAAATCAAAAAAATCCAAAAAAATTAGAAAATGTCAAAATTCAAAAAATTTCACGTTTATTTTTGCATTTAGGTTGAGTCGGAACGGTAGATTCCCGTGATGAAATTGCACTTTAACTTGTCAATTTACTTGAGCCTTGCACCTTATTGATAGTTTTTAGCTTTGTCATACGCATAATCTACGAATTTCTGTTCAAATAATAGCTGACTGTTTAGACTTGACCTATAAACAGGCAAACTACTAAAAAAAATTCTGAGTTTTAGAGCCATAACTGGTGACATTCATGACCAGTTCATTAGGAATTTTGAGAGTAGTACTCCTTGCATAGCATGTTTATCTCATTTGCACATTTATGACATTCAATTTCTCGTCAAATGCACATATTCGGGTTTGCGGTTGGTGTCACATGCAGGGAGGGTCTTGCAAATTCCCCTTTCTTTACATCTTTCACCCATTTAGCTCCACATTGACCAAAACTTGCCTTTTTGACCCATTAGCTACATTCCAAACAAGCCTGCCTAGTCAAGCTAGTTAGTCTGTCCTTTTGTGGTATGTTTTCCATTGCAGTTTGGTCCGTAATTCCTGTTTGGAGTTGGTGTTTGTGTTAAGGAAGGAGGAAGAAAGAAAAAAAAAGTATTGAAAAAGAAAAAAAAAAAGAGAAACGTGAAAGAAAGAAAAGAGAAACGAAAAAAAAAAAAAAAAAAAAAAGAAAATGAAAAAAAAATGACGAGATTCACGTATACAGTGAACAAAAAGAAAGAGAAAATTGTGAAAAAGTTGTACCCTCTTGTCAGAGTTGAGAAGATGTTTGAGGATGTACAATTGAAAAAGGTTGTTTGTTCCAGTTAGTATCTTCAGACGGTGTTTAAAAAAGGGAACTTTGTGACCGTCTAACTCCTCCGCTCTTATTCTATATTTTTTGAGGAGATTGTGCTTTGAGTCTAATGAGTTTTGTGCCAAGTGAAGGGCGCCTGTGTTTAGTCTTTCAGTCAGTTGAGATCCGGATGGTTTACCATGGTCCTGTTAGGAACTAGCTTGACGCTTTTACCTCCACATTTCCATAACTTGTTTTGCCTTTTCTCACCTGAACCTCACTATTCCCATATTATTTGCAAATCCTCGGCTGTGACGGACATTATTGGTTGGAGTGTGTGCATTAGTACTTGAATTGTCTTTCATTTTTGTTGCATGCATGCTATGTAGGTCGCAGTTAGGTGAGTGACTGCCTTTTCTTCTCTCTTTTACATATTACATTTGCCATTTGCTTCATGAGAGAAGAGTGACCACCTGAGAGTCCAGTTTTGTTGGTCCTGCAAGGTCGATAGGTCAGCTTTATTTCCGAACAGCTTATAATTCGTTTGCGTATTGACTGCCTAGCTGTAACTGTTGATTTCCTGTTGCATTAAATCGGTTCAAGTAGACAAGTTAAGCTAGCTCTGAGTTATCATTTCCGTTCCATTAGTTTAGTTTTGAGTTTACTCGAGGGCGAGTAAAGGTTTGGTTTGGGGAGATTTGATACATGCCTAATGTATAGTCTTTTTAGCCCATTTCAGCACGTATTTCTATGCATTTCTATACTGTTTTTATAGTATTTTGCCCCGAATTGGCTACTTTGGTGTATTTTGTCCTTTTTGTAGGAATGATCGCGGAAGTAGCGGAACCATACTCCTTTTCGTCCTTTTTGCATGTATTTAGAGGAGACGGGATTGTCCCAGAGTGAGATGTTGCACTTGGAAGTGTCGTTGCACGCATTACGAGGCATTTGGGTGAAGACGTGAGCTGAATTGAAGACCCAAGTGGTCTATCGAGCTGTTTGGTGGTCGATCGAGTGGTTCCTAGGCCCCCTGAGACTCGATCGAGCTACTGCTTACTCGATCGAGTAATCTGCACATGATCAAGTCCTCGATCGAGTACCCTGATGGTCGATCGAGGGACTTCTGCTGAGATGTTGGTCGATCGAGTGGTTTAATCCACTCGATCGAGAGGTTTTCGACATTATGGGCTTTAATCAGTCCGTGTTTTTATTTATTTCCGCATAAACACTTTGTGGTTTGGCTATTTAACCTATGATTTACTATGTTATTAGTCATTCTCTTTATCATCTCTTTTATTATCTAAGTTTTTACATTAGAAAACCACTGTTACTTCCTACGTTGCTTTGAACTTTCTCTACTGTTACTTTCATTTTGGGATTGCTTCACTCGGATTACGAGTTCTTTACGCCGGAATTTGCTTGGATTGTAATTCCCTCTCTCCTTTCAATAATAATTAACCTTCTTGTTGCATTAATTTCTTGTTTATGTTATCGCTCCTTCTTGCCCTAATTTCTATTATTGAATTTTATCATTATTTCATTATGATAACTGCTGGGAAATTGTTTGCTGCTAGTTTATTTAAGAATATGAGTAGCTAAATCCCCCTTCATGTTGGGATTAGGGAATCTGCGGTAGAATAATGACGACGTAGTGAATGAATTAGATGAACCGATAAGAGACTCTGTCACTATAGCAATATAATTGTAATTCTCGACCTAGTTGAGTGCACGCTTCTATGTCACCCATTAATCTGGCTACAATTAATCCTGGATCGAAAGATTGGACTAAATAGGCCTGCTATAAACAGTAGACTACCCTAATGAGGACGAAAGTTAAGTTAGTGGTATTTTAGGGTGGGAAGTGGACCGAAAGGACCTTCTAATATCCGTCTCGCATTAGTTCGCCCGAGTCATTTTTTCGCTAAGTTGTTGAACTACCGTAGTGAACCGAATTCCCGACATGTCCCCCTCTTATTGATAGTTTTAATTCACTTTACTGCTCTCTGCTTTATTTCTCTTCCTTTCAACTCCGTAGTTTAGAACCAAAAATTTAATCAACACCAATTGTTACCATAGGATTAGGAATAGATAGCTGTAGTTGCATTACCTCCCTATGGATTCGATACTCGACTGCCTCTACTACATTTTAGTTGAGACCGTTAGGTTTTATTTTTGACAGGTACGCGACAGACGTGTCAATTATAAATCCCCGCTAAAACGACGCCACTCGATCGAGTAACTAACTTACTCGATCGAGTGACCCCTACTCGATCGAGTACTCAAGCTACTCGATCGAGTAGCCTCGACTAGATCGAGTACCACTCACTCAAAGCCTATCCTGACACCAGACATCTCTTGTACGAATTCCCAAAGGCTACAACATGCCCCTAAGGTCGGTCAACGTCAGTCAACGGGTCCCTAAAAGGATGGGTATTACAGGGGTATGGTGGTTGTGGACATGGGTTGTAGGAGGAGTGGAAGGAGGTGACTGAGGAATGGGTGAAGGGGTCGTGTTGACGGGAGGAGTCGTGTCAACAGAGATTACTTGGTGAAACCAGTCGAGGGGTGGGGAAGGAATGGACACAGTAGGTGCGGGTTTTAGTTGAGGATACGAAAACACATTCTCAACGAATTTAACATGGCGAGAAACATAAATTTTGTTAGTGATGGGGTCAAGACAATAATACCCACTTTGAGTGGGAGAGTATCCTACAAAGATACACAGTGCGGACCGAGGTTCATGTTTGTGTCGTGTGTAGGGACGCAACCATGGATAGCAAAGGCACCCAATGCTACGTAGTTTGTCATAATTGGGAGGGTAACCGAAGAGAGTGAAGAATGGAGAGTTGTTGTTGAGTGTGAGAGTGGGTAGACGGTTAATGAGATAAGTGGCCGTGGTGAAAGCGTGAGGCCAGAATACCGTAGGTAAATGGGCATGGGTGAGAAGGGTGAGGCCGGTTTCGACAATGGGTCGATGACAGCGTTCTGCATACCCATTTAACTCAGGGGTGTGAGGTGTGGTGGTGAAATGGCCAATACCGTTGTCAGAGAGAGTGTGAGCCATTTTTATGTATTCGCCACCATTGTCAGAATAGATTTGTAAAATAGGACGATTAAAATATTTCTCGACAAGTTTGCGAAAACGAATAAAAATGGCGGTTGAATCAGACTTGTTTTTCATGGGATAAAGCCAAACAAATTTAGTATGATGATCAACAAAGATTATATAGTACTTAAAATTGTCATAAGATAAAACTGGTGATGTCCAAACATCACTAAATAGAAGCTCAAGTGGAGCGGTGGAAGAAACAGTAGATTTCGAGAAAACTAGATTGTGACTTTTGTTAATGTCACAAGAATTACATGAGGAAATAACATTATTCGATGTTTTGAAATGAAAATTACATTTTAAAACATTAAAGATATTCGTCGAGGGATGCCCGTGACGATGGTGCCAGTTGAAGGAGGACGATGTGTGGCTGTGATGGACGGCACAAACAGTGGGCAACCACTCATAGACGCCACCATTAGACCTTCCGTGGAGGAGAGTTTGACCCATGTCCCGATCCTTTAGAAAAAAATTGGAGTTAGTGAAAACGAAAAAGCATTATTGTCAGTGCATAGTTGCGAGACCGACAATATATTACGAGAAATACGAGGGACACAAAGGACATTGTTAAATTGTAAGGAGGAAGAATTTGAGAGTTTTAAAGAAAACGAACCAATGTGAGTGATGTCCAGAGCTGAGCCGTCACCAGTGAGGAGTTCATCACTTCCATCATACAGAGAATGGAGAGCAAGGTTGGCTAGGTCATTTGTAACGTGGTGGGTAGCACCACTATCAAGGAGAAATGAGTCAGCAGAGGAGGATGGACGGTTGGTGCGTGGTGGCAATGTGAGCTTGAGGATGGGGTGGGTAGCGTGTAGCAAGGGCAGCAGACGTTGGAAAGACAACGTCGGGATAATCACGCTTAAACTTGTAGCAGGTTGAGATAACATGACCCATGGCTCGACAATATTGACACACTTGCCTTTAAAGGGTGTTTCTTGGCGAGTGTCAGAGGAGGATTGGGGTGAGGCTGAGACTAAGGTCTGGCTGGGGGCAGGGGTGTTGTTGCGAGCGGTGGATGCATAAGGCCGGTTGTTATAGGAGCGGTATGAGGCTGCATTCACAGTGGCGGGAAAGGGTTGTGGTGGTGTTTGAGTCTTTAATTTAAGTTCAAAACTGATTAGTTTTTCGTGTAACGCGTCAAATGAAATTGGTTCCTCACGAGCATTGACGACATCGATGATGGGTTTGTAAAGGTTTTGGTCAAGTCCTTTTAAGATTTTGTCAATAATATCCTCAGGATCTAAGGGTTTGCCAAGGATAGCAAGTTGGTCGGTACAAGATCGAACCGAATTTATGTAGTCCGAGATGGTTTGAGTATATTTGGAAAGAGAGTGAAAGCGGTCTTTTACCTGGAGAATATGTCCCCGGGACGGGTTGGCATAGGTTGATGCGAGAATGGTCCATGCTTCACGCGAGGTTTGTGCTCTGATAACGAGTGATTGAACGCTTGCCGGAAGTGTGCCGAGAAGAGCACCCTTGATAAGGTGATCCTGTCGTAACCAAGTCATGTGTTTGGGATTGGTGGTAGTAGCAACCTTGTCATCAGTGGAGGTTGCTACGGTTGCAGAAGGGCACAGATGAGTACCATTCAGGAACTTGAGGAGATCGTACCCAAAAAGGAACGACTCGACTTGGGTTTTTCATTGTTGATACGTGAAAGGTATGAACTTGTCAACCATTGAAAGATTGACAATGAGGCGAGGAGCCGAAGGCTCATCAGAGTTAGGGATGGTTGAGTTAGGGATGGTTTGAGCGGAAGACATCGTTGGTTTTAGGGTTTGGGATCGACTTAAAGCTGATACCATGTAAGATTTATGAAATGGTTGTTATTGTATTTAATAAATTCAAGGGTTACAATCTATGTGCTTATATACCAGTACAAGACTTGAAGAATAAGAAAACCTAGTTACAAGATTTCCTAAATAGAAAATACTAAGTTATGGAAAAATATAAGAAACGAAATATTAACAGCTAAGATAAATATTTACGAGATATTTCTAACACCTTACACCCCCGTCAGAACCACCTCTAGGACTTATGGGTTGACATTCTCGATTCTTGACCCTGAAAAAAAAGGGCCTAACGTCTCGGGTCAATATTTGAAAGGTCTAATCTGAGTAGATGGAGTCATGGAGGGGAACGGTAAGTCGGTAACTCTTTGATAATTAAATACGGCTTATAGTAAAGAAGATGCTTTTGACGTTGCACAGGTAAATCGTGTACAAGCCGTGTGACCTTTCGACATTATTCAATATTAAACACCATATATTGCCAATGTGTCAGT
The DNA here is from genome assembly GCF_048544455.1 of Silene latifolia. Taxonomy (NCBI): domain Eukaryota; kingdom Viridiplantae; phylum Streptophyta; class Magnoliopsida; order Caryophyllales; family Caryophyllaceae; genus Silene; species Silene latifolia. Next base: position 34,011,534 of record NC_133526.1, on the reverse strand, counting down.
TTAATAGCTGACAGATTATTATATTGATAAATTATTGAATAATTATAGGGTAATGCCGTACACTAAGTCTCCCTTTGCAGATACGCCCTGCTTAAACCTAGGTATTACGGAGTATTACCTTAAAAATGGTACATAATCAGTGTACTTTTAAGTTATTAGCTAATTATTATATTACATCCCGGCCATGGAAGACCATTATTAGTCTGATTTAGTCTTTAATCAAGATGTAGTAGGGCATCAAAACTTCTCTTTCACTCATTGTACATTTAATTTCATTTTTATGGCAAGATTTCTAATTTAGACCCTATTCTTTTGAACTTAACTTAGGTTATTTCAGTTCGATTAAGTTAAATTATGTTCGGTTAAACTTCATTCAGTTTAGTTCAGTTCAACTCATCTCTTTACAAATTAACTCGTACTTCAGATCAGTTCAGTTCACTTCACCTCCATTCAGTTAAGCTCTTTTTGACCAAAAAGAGCAAGACCGTCGTTGATGAAGTCCTTACACATTCAGCTACGTGTTTGTAAGTGAATTGTGACTGTAGAAGATCTACAACTATGTTTATTTAAAAGGCTACGAATTGGGCTTTAAAACTGTTATAACAAATGTGAGAAAGATTAAATAAATGTAAATAATAAACAAGCAAAACCGACAAACAGAATTACATGGTTCAATATCCATGTGATAGCTACGTCCAACGGCAGAAGGGAGAGATAATTTATTGATATTGAGTTTGGATTAAGATTACAGAATAACTGATAGATGGGATAAAGAGGGTATATACATGAAACTCTCTAAAACCTAAACATAATTATGATAATCCCATAAACAGAACCCTTGAGACTCTCTAAAGTCTAAACACATTTATAGTAAGCCAATAAATAGAACCCTAACCCAGCCAGATTATTAAAAAAGCCAAAATTAGATATCGTTTAGGTTTAATTTCGGGGCATTGCTCCTGAACCCCCACTAGAGTATTTCATATATACCCCTTGACCCCGACTCGTTGACCGGATAGCGAGACTCCCTGATAGTCATCAAATGGCAACTATATATCAAATCCAAACATTATTGGGATATTCTCTCATGTACCCTTGAACTTTTTCGTTTTCTAAGGTGTGTCCCTCGTTTTTCACAAAAAAAAAAAATTTGACTAACAATAATTCTCTGTTACGAGTTCAGAAAGCGGTACTTTTTTTTCTCAAACCAATTATCTCGTCAAGGCCTTGAATTTGAAAAACAAATTCACCGCTCTTTGAACTCGTAGCCGGTAGTTATGGTTGGTCAAAGCTTTTTTAACGAATAAACTTTGACCGACCATAATTGCCGACTACGAGTTGAGACGCCGGTGAATTCTTTTTCAAATTGAAGACCTCTTAAAAACGGTGAATTTGAAAATAAATGTTTATCGTATTCTGAACTCATCGTCAAGAGTTATTGACGGTCAAAGTTTTTTTGCGAGAAAAGAGGGGTACATCTTAGAAAATGAAAAAGTTGAGGGGTATACGAGAGAATATCCCATTATTTAACAAATATCCCTTTAACCGCATCAAGAACACAAATTATACTTTCTCAGTTCCATTGAATTTTTCACTTTTGCTTTTTGGGTACTATATTCGTAAGTGAGAAGAATCTTCAATACAGCTTCTAATATATAACATAAAAGATAGACATGTGAGATCTTATTTAAATTTTGTCTTATACCAAGTGTATTATGAATATCGTTAAACTTTTATAATTTTTAGTAAATATGTAACTAGTAGAGATATGAACAAATAAAAAACAACGAGCATTGATATAAGTGAATAAAGTAAACGTAAAGAATTCAATGGAACAGAGGAAGTATAAGATGGTCATATGGATTATTACAAACATTATACGGAGTACATCGGTTAGGTAAATTAAATCCCGAGTTATCCGTCTGCGAATTGTTTTGGCTCTCTATATCAGGTATATATGGTAGATACATTTAGCAATCTGGATCCTCTCCATTTCTGAAGATACCAATTAAGTGATGTATCTTTAAACATTGGAAAAATGACACGGATCCAATCTTACCTGACACATAAATCTAATGACCCTGTTGCCAGATTTACCTTTGTAGCCTTCCAATTCTGATCTTATTGATCTTATTTGTTTATCTTTGGTTTTGACACAAAGATGGTAGAGAGGGGACCATTTGTGGGATTTGTTATTGGGTGATAAGTAGACTATAGGTTACGAGGACGATTAAATTACCTTTCAAAAATATTGTCAATATTAAAAAGGTAAGTAAATGTCCGAGAACAAAGAATTAATTAACAAGGGATAATTGTTTATAATTCAATCATTTGGTGTTAGAATGTAGTTGCAGAATTCTCCGGCTTATGACATATACTCCGTCCGTAATTGTTTATAATTCAATCATTTGGTGTTAAATACGGAGTACTAAACTTCAATTTGCGTGGGTCCCATACTCGATGTCCCTTTAAATACCATTTCCTCTTCCCCTTCAATTTCGACAAGCCTTCGAACACCCTTCATCTTGCACAATTGCACCTCCTCTACTCCTCTTTCTCCATAACTTTGTAACCACAACATAAAATGGCAAACGACGAAAATACAAGAAACAATGAGGAAGAGTATCCTGAGATCAAAGGGAAGACGAAACTACGTCGTCACGACTCTCTTGACATTGAATCTACTAATGTCAAGGGCCACCAAGGTCACGGCGCCAAGGTACTTATTTTACTACTATACTCATTTTCGGTATTGTTGACTGATAATCTATGGGGACATTTGGTACGCATTATTTATATATATAAGTGACGTTAATGTGATAGGAAAAAAATAGTACGAGTAACATACATACACTCGTCATTTTTTCTTTATGTTATTCTATTATTCAATAGCTAAATCATCCAGGCCTGAATAACTCGATTTACAGTATTTGTTTTCGGAAAGATTTGTAGTGTTCCATTTTCCAATAAAAATCAATACGGAATACATGCATGTGAAATTTATAGTTTGCATAAGAATCAAAACCAAAGAAGATCCACTTAGGGAACATAACACGTGCATATAGTCTAGATTAAATAATTCATTTGTTCCAATTATTTATTTGTCCTTTTTAATTTTTTGAGGAGTATTTTAATCAAAGTCAACCACATGGCTGAGACGGAGATAATAGCTTTCTCCGGATTCATTTTACCCTTGAAGAGGGCTCGAACACCCATTGAAAATACACAAAATCTCATTTGTGACCAACAATATCCGTCACTTTGGAGTGACGGATACCATTTTACCTCACAAAGTACCCACTTTTTCTCTCTCTGCAACACTATTCATGTGGTCCCCTTTCTCCACTAACCCATTTTGTTACCATTTTAACTCACAAAATATCCGCCACAAATGGTGACCCGTCACAAGGGAGACCAATTGTTGAAAATAAATGCTACAAGTACTACATAGTTGGTCTAGAGAAAAAGGATTGTATGTACTACCTCACATTTAACGACTTTTTGAGGTTTTGTGTATTTTTTTTGAGTTCTATTGAATTTATAAATTACTCTCTCCATACCACACCAATGGTAACATTGACTTTTTCACACTTGTCGAGACACATTTTGTAACGTGAATATCTTTAGTTACACATTATTAAAAATTATAAAAAATTGATATTCTTATAGCATTCATGACGATAAATCAAACAAGATCTCACATGACTATATTTTGTCTTATAGATTAAGAATAATATCAAAGATTCCATACAATCATGAATAGTGCTAAGATTCTCAATGTTATCATTGGTGTGGTATGGAGGGAGTACATTTTTGTTTTATGATGTTAAAAATCAAGTTTTTCTGAGCTTATATGTAATTTTTTCGAATTATAATGTAACTTTTTGAAATTAATATTTAAATAAATAAACTCAAAAATTTTATAATAAAACTCAAAAATTTTAAATTAAAACTCAAAAACTTTATCTTAATGTTCAAAAACTATAATATCTGATGTGCTACATCAGATGTACAATCCACTTACTGATTGGTCTATTGTACGTGCGCTCTTTTCCTTGAATATAATTCTATTTCTTTCCCTCCATATCTATAAAGGACAGTAATAATGACACCTCTTTTGCATTTTCAGTAGTAGGGGTGGTAAATGGGTCAATTAAGTTAGTTTTAGATGTGTTAATTTGGGTCGGATTATTTGGCATGTCACACATTTTGTTTTGGGATCTTGTCATTTCAATTTTTGGGTCAGTTTCAAACGATAAGTTATTTAGCAACTCTTCTATAAGACCGTCCTATAGCATAAGACGAGCCCAATAGGAGAAAGTAGCCCAAATAAAAGACTTAAAAATACTGACTATACTGAATAAAAAATGAAAGCAACAGACGATGAACAACGTCATTGCAGTTGCAAGTCCCCGTCCCCGTCAGTGCCATAACTACCGTCCCTGCCATCCCGCAATCACGACTCACTGAAAAACGCCGATCAAGTCACCAACATGCCGATTTTGGATTTGAAATTGGAAGTTTCAGATTTCTTCTTATTACTTTCTCAATTTGAATGCTCAAGACTTTGATTGAAAACTTCAATTTTTAAGGTAAAGCATGGACTTTGTATTTTAAAACTACTCAACCCATGAACTAATTGTAGCAACTAAGATTTTTAACTTCAAAACTAACAATTTTATAATTGTACTTTTCATTTATTATGATTGATAGATTGGTGGCTTCTTCTATATTTTTTTTGTGAAATATGATTTTAGTTTAATGACTAGTAGTTTTAGTATGACAAATTCATGTTCAAGGCTTTGGCTGTGTCTTTAATTTCATAAAGTGTGTATTCTATCTTTCATGATTGGTTGTTTTAATTAGACAACATAGTTTATTGGGTTAAAACCTTACGGATTTGGGATGAAAACATCGATGACCATGAGCAAGCCAGATGATCAGGTCAAGGCGGTGAATCAGGCTAAATGGTGGCTTAGGGGCGGAGCACTTATGGTGTGCAGTGTGGGGAGTAGAAGGAATTGCACTACCATGGAGAAAATAGCGAGGCGCGGTACTGAGTGTGAGGAGAAGAAAGAGTTAGGATTCTATATTTATTGGGCTTGTCTTACAATATAACTAGTCTTTTGCTTAATGGACCGATCTTATGGTATAAGACCGTCCTATATAACAATTTGTGTAAGTTATTTGATTAATTTGGGTTTGGGTCACCTCTAGTTAGGACCTTTCAGATTGGATCAATTTTGGGTATGAGACATTTTGGGTCGAGTCATTTACGGGTCAATGGTGAAACAAAGAGTATCTTACTATTCGTTGTTGGCATATTTCTCATAGCCTAACAGAGGCCGTCTAAAAGTAAATGGAGGCCCGTGCACAAAAAAATGAGGCCCCATATATGAGTGTACAAGTGTACTGTACGCCGAGATTTATATTGAACTAGTATAGACCCCGCGCAATAAATGCGCGGTATTTATAAAGTTTTTATTTTTTTAATTTATTACTTATTCATTCCAAATTTATATTTTAATATTTTCATATTTCATCTTATTGTATTTTAATATGAGAAAAAAATTAAACTACAAAACTAATAAAAAATTTGACATGTCATGAATTTTTTTATCACAAAATTAATGATTTCATTTTATAATTTTTCTTAAATTATCTTAATGAATTTTTTTCACGAAGCTAATGATATTAGTTTATTTATTGTTTTATATAGTGTAAGTATGCATCAAGTCATTTTCTAAAAAAATTAGAAATTAGAACATTATAATTATAATTTAGAATTTAATGAAAAAGTCATGCTTTAAGTAAAAGATAATAGTTTAATGGGAAGATCTCATTTCTTTCTTTACTCAGATGGAATTTGGAGGGAAAATTTTGAGGATTTTTATTGTCTTAGTAGTGAGGGGGATTTCATCAATAAAGCTCGTAAAATCGGTGGCCCAAAACCGAAGGCCGGCTTCGCCACCTGTGGTTGTCCATGGCCTTAGACGCCCCTTGTAGCTTAGGTCATGTTAATATGCACGTTATGTATAGAGGGCCGTCTATAGCAGATATCAGCTAGCATATATAGCTTAGAGAGATAGAGTTATGAGAGGTGATATTCTTGACTTAGGTTTAATTCCCGCCGACAACACATCCACCCTTGAGACTCCCTTCCCACCAAGAAAAAGAAAATTGAGAGTCATCTACAAAGATGTGGTGTGGTCGAAAGGACCCCGAAATCTTATAGGTTCCTATATTTTGACTAGGGGTGAGCAAAACCGTATACCCGATATGGTTTTTAAAACCGTATCAGATATACGGTTTTAAAAATAGCAAAAATCACTATACGTTTTAACCGTATATACGGTTTTCGGAAAACCGTGTATACGGAATCCGTATATACGGATACGGTTTGATGACAAATGCGCAATTAAACATGAAAAAAGTACAAATAACCACCTTATATTTACGTATTTTTACAAATAACCACCACGTATTTCTATTTTTACAAATAACCCCCAAACTTTCATGTATACTCCCCAATCACCACCGTATGTTTGACCCGATACTCGTTTTCTATATTTTTCGACTTTTTAATTAACAGTTTATCTGAAATTTCCATATTGCCCTTATTAACTTAACAATACCACATATCCCTATTCCTTACTTTTTTTTCCCAAATCATCCACCAAACCCTAATTCCCCAAATTGTTCAGCTAATATCAATCTCCTTCTCCCTCTTTATTTCTAGCAATTCAATTTCCTATTAATTCATGATTTACGTATTTTTATTTACCTGATATGACTACCTTTGATGAAGGGCTAATTTTTATTTATTAAGATAAGTTAGAAAAATAAGTCATAAAAAAACATTAGGATGGAGTGGAAGTTGAAAGAGGAACTTTGCGTTTTTTTTTATACAAAAACTTCAAACCGTGTTGAAAACCGTATATAGGGTTTTGTTTTTGCCCGGCCGGATACGATACGGTTTTCATAAAACCGTACCGTATATACGTATTTTCGTATCATATATACGGAAATCCGTATAACTCAAACCATATACCGTATCGTATCCGTATTATAAAACCGCATCGTATATCTCACCCCTAATTTTGACTGCTACATCTAAGAGACATGCAAACAAGTATGACCCCCTTTTTTTAGGTTCGAATTTCATGAACACAATTTTCGCAATTCTTATACCATGCACCCAAGAGTATAGTGCATGGTACTCCCATCACTTTTTTTTTTTTTTTTTTTTATTGTAATGTATAGTGGATTAGTGGGTAGTTATTAAAAGGTGCATATATATTTAAAATGACTATTTTTATTCTAACTACCAATTTTAAAAAAACAAAAAATCACTAATGCTCATAATATTGTTTACTTAATAAAAAAAAGATCATATTTGCTATATTTTAAAACTCGTTTATAATATTTAAATATATATATATTCGCAAAATTTAAGTGACATATTCACATGTTAAATTGTGTGAATATGTATATTTTGTTAAATGAATATCTGTAAATAACTCGATAAAATGTTTGTTGTTCTTATGAACAAGTAATTTGTGAACATGTCTGTTATATTGTTTTAATATCTATATTAGTTGTGTGAGTATGTGAGTTTTACTTTGTGAATATAATTTTTAATCTATGTGAATATGCTAATTATGTAATATGAATATCTGATGAGTATGTTAATTACGTGATGTGAATATCTCATTGTTATGAATATGTCAATTATGTGATGTGAATATGTGATTAAAATCAAAATAAACACCAAAATATATCAAAAGTGATCTCTATTTATAGAGGAACGAAAATTATAAATTGTAGTACTAATTTTTATATTTTTCAAATGTGTCAAATTTAAATTTTAAAGGTTTTAAATTTTAATTTTATAGTTTTCCAATAACTAAATGATGAGAGTATCCTACTCCCTACTCATGGGAGTAGGATATAATTTACCCAATTTTCGATGCCTATTTTTCCAAATAATTTCTTGTAGTTTGACCTTTCTTTTTTTGAGTTTTTAATCATTTATCATTTATACTACAGTTTTTCATGTACGTATTAATTGTATTCATAATAAAAATATGAGTAAATACTTTATAAAATTATTATGAAAATAGGAGTAATATTTAATTTACAAAAATATTACTCCGTATATTTTAAATGTATTCCGTATACCTATAATTTCCTAGACCACCTTGTATACATTACGTAGTACTTTAGTAATGCAGAACCCAAATATGAATCAACTTTCGACAGTTTTAAGGATTAATTATTCTTTTAGAAAAAAAAAAAAAAAACTCTTCTCATTATTGATGGCATTGCTTAGTCGTCGTCTTATGATCCAATCATGAAATTATATTACGTAGCTTTGTGCCGGCGAATTTTAATGAAACACATTTCATTGACTTTAAAATATGTAATGGTGCTCGATAACATACGTTGACTTTGTTTTGTATGGACTCTTTATTTACTACGGAGTACTTAGTTATTAGCGAAAGTAAATTATAAATAATCGATTTTATTGAGTTTGGCGGGCAAAATTCAGTAATCAAATTTTTGAAATATGTTTGGTAAATAGAAATTTTAATATATATTCTTCCTATTGAAATTAAATAAGACACGAATAATTAGTTAGGGTGTACAAGGTAAGTGGGTCATCTTTTTAATTTAAGAATCGAGTATTTGAATATGTTGTTCTCTAATTTCTTTCACATAAAAATTTACGAATTAAAATAAAACTTGTACTTAACGTTTAAATTTATCATTTCTTCGTTTACCAAACAATGATGATAGATTGATAGTATATTGATATTTCAAATATATGCTAAAAAAATCCTAAATACTCCCTCTGTCCCGGTCATTTGTTGTCCTTTTCCATTTTGGGGTGTCTCAGTCATTTGTTGTCCTTTCTATTTTAGGATTGCATTTCATGAATAATTTGATCCTTCACACTCAATTTGATCCACTTGTCATCTTATAATTGGTCCTCTTTCCATTCCTTGGTCTTTGTGCCAAAAGCAAAGGACAACAATTGACCGGGACGGAGGGAGTATTAATCATGTAGTCACATTAATTAAAAAAACAAGAGTTGAGTACGATGTAATACGTACCAACGAAGGCCTACTCCTCCCCTTGTCATTTTGTATTAGTAATTTAGTATGAATCGTATGATTCCTATCCTAGGATTGTAAAGAAGACTATTTCTCCTCATAAATGCCACCAGACTCTTTTTATTGATTTCAGACATAATTTCTTATACTAGTTTAATTGAATTAAGTAAAATATACAAAATATGATGTTTTCAATCCTTATAGATGGTAGCGAAATCAGGATTTGAGCTTAGAGGGGCGAAAAATTTAAAAAGACGAATGATAATAATATAAGGTGCACTTGAAAAAAATTCAAAAAATTTAAATAAAAATTTAAAAAATCTCAACCGTCGGGGGGACGAACACCCCTCTGCTAACCTCATGAGCTCTACAACTGCTTATAGACAAATTGAATATACTATTAGAGATGTCTTGAGTTTGTGGTTGAGAGGAAGGTATTATTGTGAATAATATATAGTAGGTTTAAATTATTTTTCCCTTAGTATTGTATTAGAGGTGATCAAATACGGACTTGGGTTGGACATGGGCTGGACTCACGTTAATTTTTTAGCCTACGGACAAATGGGTTAGCAGGTTTGGGACGGGTTAATGGGCTGAGCCTTTGTAGTTTTCTTAAAATGCCTTATTCGTACTTTCTTCTTTAGCGGGCGGGATGGACCAGGCTCAATGGACGGGAGGACCCATAAACAGCTCTATATTGTACCACCATTAGCTGTTTCGTAAATGATATGTTGGTAGATTTTTAGTATATTGTAGGATTTTTGTATATTTGGGTAATTAATATCTCTTTTTTTTTTTTGGTGCTAATGGGTAATTAATATCTCTGACGTTTGGTAAAAAATATATTGAAATAGCATGTTTGGAGTTCACAAATTTTAGAATAAGACGATCTTACACCGTGAGAATGTTCATATTTATAAAAAATTTATTTATTTATTTATTTAGTGTTAATAAATGAGTTGTCTTTTTACAATGTGAAACCGTCTCACACAAGAATTACTATTTGGGATTAGCAATTAGCATGTTGTTTTATGACATGTTGCTTACCCCAACTAATATTGACATATTCTAAAAGTGAAAAAGTTCCTTCATGTAACAAAGAAAATTAAAATATATCAATCTTAATCTCGAGTAGGTCTCTTGAGAGACGGTCCTTCAATAAGTTTATTTAGAGACTATTCTGCAATTTTAAGAAAAAGTGGTACAAAAGGTAATAAAATAGGTACAAATGATGATTAAAGATAAGATGAGTACATTTATTATGTAAATAGGTACGAAATTACTATGTTACGATCACAACAAAAGAGTCACGAAATACAAATAAAAAGGTACAGAAGACTGATTTCTCAATAATTTGTTGAAAGACCATCTCTCCCAAAATTTTAGTGATCCGTTAATTACCAAACTCTTTAACATATATCCTAGTAATTAAAATATCAACTATTATTATTTCTACAATCTTCTTACGATGAAAGTAATTTGTGGTCTGGAATGTATTTACAACCCTTTCTAAAAAGTTGTGAATTTGTTTAGTCCATGGAACTATAATCAAATGTCATAGTATATGTTAAATCATGTTTGTGTGCATCTATAATGTTACCCAACTACCTTGTATATCTTTTTCAATGGAAAAAACCAACTAATTATAAAGTATTGTCTTTTCTAAATTTGGTGTAATATAGGAAATGAGTTGGGCAATAGTGTTGTCTCTGGCATTCCAAAGCCTTGGGGTGATCTATGGAGATATCGGAACATCACCGCTATACGTGTATGCAAGCACCTTTACTAAAGGAATTAAACATGATAATGATATTTTGGGGGTTCTTTCTCTCATTTACTACACCATTACTTTGCTACCTCTGATTAAGTACGTCTTCATTGTGTTGAGGGCCAATGATAACGGCAAGGGTACGTTTCTTACTCGATCCCCCATGTCTTTGTACGTAGTAATTTCTTTAAAACATTGCTTAATTAAATTTAACTCTAAAAATAGGTGGAACATTTGCATTGTATTCTCTATTGTGCCGAAATGCAAAGGTAGGTTTACTTCCAAGCACACAAATTGAAGATCAACAAGTATCAAATTATCAACTCCAATTACCAAGCAAGCAGCTTGGATTGTCATTGAAACTCAAGAAATTCTTGGAGAGCAGCATTGTCTCCAAGTACATTCTTTTGATCGTTACCATGCTTTCCACTTCTTTGATTATAGGAGATGGTGTTCTCACTCCCGCTATCTCGGGTATATTTCTATCCTTTACTCGTATTTCTATACAGGTTTTTAGTAATTTAGTCGTAAATTAATGTATGGCGGTTGCTGTTATTCGATGGCTAAGTTCTAAATATGTTTATTTTCTTATTTTGACAGTTTTGTCCGCGGTTGGAGGATTAAAAGAAGCATCACCTATTTTTACAGAAGGTAACATTGTATCTTGTAAAATCATTGCTTAGTTAGCACATATTTTAGGCGTAACCAGTGCCTTCATATTAAGTCTTAAACACACCAAAATATTTTTTGTTTGTGTTTGTGTTGAACAGGAAGAGTGATTGGGATATCGGTTGCTATATTGGTTTTGCTCTTCTCGGTTCAAAGATTTGGGTCAGATAAAGTAGGATACAGTTTCGCACCCATTGTGAGTTTGTGGTTCGTAATGAATGCTGGAATTGGTCTATACAATTTCATCAAATATGATCCTAGTGTTATCAAAGCTGTAAATCCGTGGCACATCATCCAGTATTTCCAAAGAAATGGAAAAGATGCTTGGATCTCCCTTGGTGGTGTTGTCCTTTGCGTCACAGGTATTCTCTCTAATATTAAAGCTGTAAATCCATGGCACAGTACAGGTTCCATTGCACGGCTGTGTATGTAAGAAGTAAGTAACAGGTATTTGAATGTGACAGGAACGGAGGCATTGTTCGCAGATGTGGGTCACTTTTCAGTAAGGTCTATCCAAATAAGTATGTCGGTTCTTGTATACCCGGCTCTCATGTTAACTTACTCTGGCCAAGCTTCTTTCCTTCGATTACACCAACAAGACGTTGCCACCACCTTTTTCAAGGCTATTCCAGGTTAATCCACACTGTCCACTTCCTATTATTATGTATTTGTGCTAGGCCAATTCTTTATTTTTATTTTTTTTACATTTTAATTTTTTTGCTACAGGTCCATTATACTGGCCAATGTTTGTTATAGCTGTTCTAGCCGCAATCATAGCGAGTCAAGCTATGATCTCTGGGACTTTTTCCATCATCCAACAGTCTCTTGCTCTAGGTTGCTTCCCTCGAGTCACTGTCATACACACTTCCAAAAAATATGAAGGCCAAGTCTATATCCCAGAACTGAACTATCTCATCATGATTGCTAGTGTAATCGTCACAATCACTTTCAGGACAACTGAAAAGATCGGAAATGCTTATGGTACGTTCTTATACCAGTTCAGTTGTGCCGATTTCTAATAATATTGGATACACCCAGCGAAATTTTAGTTGCCTTATTTTTATTTTAGACCATGAATACTAACTTCACTAATTAAACAATTAGATAGAATATGTGTGATCAATGCAAAGAAAAAACAACATTTACCCTTAATGCATGCCTCAAATAAAACCTATGTTACTCAGACTCGGCTGCAAGTGTCAGATGTAAAACTCTGTCTAGAGTGGAACACCACTTTTGTTTGTTATTAGACTAAACCGAAGTGTTACAGACACGCTGCCAAAGTAAGTTTCAAAGAAACACAATTGAAAACACGGAAAGACTGTTTCCGAGAATAAAAAATGAAAACTGCTCAAGAATCGGTAGTGAAATAGTAAATCCAATCATTTAGTTTAGTTTGATTATTAATCACATTAATGAAATGCAGGTATTGCTGTGGTGTTTGCTGAGGCAATCACATCAAGTTTCATGATTCTGGTAATACTAGTGATATGGAAGAAGAACATAGCCATAGTGATCGTGTACGTCGCTTGCATAATGTCCGTGGAGCTGGTTTACTTAACCGCGGTGCTCTACAAATTTCCACATGGAGGATACTTCCCTATTGCCTTCGCCTGTTTTTTACTGTCTATAATGTACATTTGGAACTACGTCTACCGAAAAAAGTACCACTATGAAGTAGAGAACAAAGTTTCACCCCAAACTTTAAAGGAGTTAACCACTCAAACCAACTTTTGTCGGGTTCCCGGGATGGCAATCTTCTACTCTGAACTTGTTCATGGAATTCCTCCTATTTTTGAGCATTATCTCGGAAATATCCCTGCCTTGCAATCGGTTGTTGTCATGGCGTCTATCAAGTCCTTGCCTATTAGTACTGTTCCCTTAGAGGAGCGGTTTTTGTTTCGCAGAGTGAATCCTAGAGAACTCTATATCTTTCGTTGCGTGGTCAGGTATGGATATACTGACGCTCGCAACGAAGAGACTTCGTTTGAAACCCTTCTAGTTCATCGGCTCAAGGAGTTTATGAGAGACGATTTTTGGGTTCACCTTAAAAATAACCAAATCGAAGAACGATCAGGTGAAATGGTTCATGGTACAGACCATAACGGTGACAACATTGGCAATGCCGTGAACGAGGAAGAGGCGATGAGGCAGGCTAATGAAAATGAATTAGAAAAGGAAGTAGAAGTAGTTGATAAAGCTTCTCGTGTCGGAATCGTACACTTGACGGGCGAAAATGAAGTTGTTTCTGGTAAAGGAGCTGGAATTGGGAAGAAGATTGTCATTGATTTGGCTTATAATTTTATCAAGAAGAATTTGAGACAAACTGATAAAACACTTGAAATTCCTCACAAGAGGCTGCTTAAAGTTGGAATGACCTATGAACTGTAACCACAAGTTTTCCCCTGATTGCCGATATTACTCGTTTTTTTTTTCTATGACGAGGGGATCCGTAATCGCTACCTTTGGTGCGCACTCGGTCGTCTTTATCATTGGGTGTTTGTAATGTTTCTTTCAATTTATTGACTGTGGTATGTTCTAAATGTGTGCCTTGCCATATCACACAAATTTATTGTAAAACGAGTGTTAATTTCCTTTTACTTATATGAGTCACAATTTGCTTTTGCAGTTTTGCATATATGAGTTTTGTAAGTAATTCAAATTGTTATATAAGACGCTAATTGTGATTTGTGAATGGATTTGATGATAGATTCTTGCCCTTTTGATATTAAGATAACTTAGCAAAGTTATCAATTGAATTTGCTAATAAATCTTATTATTGCCGTTTTGGAGTTGTGAATTTTCAAGTAAATGATCATTATCTTTATGGAACATTCTAAAATTCTAAATTTCGATGTAAACCGTACTATATATCTGAGTCCTAATCTCAATCTCGGTCGTTAGTTTAAGATATCAACGCCGACACTACAAGAGCAATACCCGATAACAATGGTCGGTAAAATTAAAATCCGTGACTTTAATTTTCTTTATTTTTTAACGTTGCAGTAGACAAATTAGGAAGAAAGATCAATAATAGGGAGAAAATTATTGGTTGTTAATTGTATGTTGTAGACTGTAGTATAGAAAAGATAATTATAACTGCTCTGTCTTTCGCATACTTTATCAAGTCATAAGCACTTTGATACTTTTTCACCATCACTACCCTTCCTCTTCAATAAAGCTATCTCTTTTCTCTCCCTTCCATAACCAAGCCAATGTCTAAAAAATTTGTCAATTATAAATCTTAATTTGCATATAAAACAAGTAATTTTAGCGTTTTGTTAACAATTTCATTAATATACGTATTTAATTGATACAATGAATATTTTCTTATAGAGTTTTTTATAGGGTTTGTAGGTCATGGGTGGTTGACGAAGTAGAGGGGGAGAGTAGTCAGCGAAGTGGAGGGAGAGGGCGGTCATCGACGTAGGTGATTGGTTGTCGTGGGCGGCCGAGGAGGGGGAAGGGGGTAGGGGAAGGGGGAAGGGGGTGACTGGTGGTCTGTGACAGGTGGTCGGACTGGTCGAGTTGAGCGTCGGCGGCAGTCTGTGCACGATGGGGCAGGGAGATGGTTCTCTCCCTCTTTTTTGGAAAAATTGACAAGAATAATCCGACCTTTTAGCTCTCTTCCGAAAACAGTCCCACCTTCCATTAATCCCATAATAATCCCACCTTTATATACTATCTTCTTTAAATAAGCCTTGTGACTGGTTACTTGGTTAACCCGTTAATTTTTTTATTTTTTACATTTTTCCCTAATTCAATCATGCTCCAGCTCCATCACCTTCAGTTCTTCACCCTCATCATTTTTTTTTCTTCTTTGATTTCAACTCCCCCATCACCATTACCACTATCCCATTGTAGTCTCTCCAGCATCCCCAATTCACCACCGTCATTTATCCGTCTTTTAACTCTTATTCTCGATCTCGATCTATCTCCCTCTCATCTCTCTTTCATGCAAAATATTAAAAAAGTAATTATTTTTCACTATTTTTAATTGAAAGAGGATATTTACAATTAGAAGAAAAGATGACTAAATTGAAGAGCGAGTAATGAAGAAGGGCTATTATCAATTCATTTTCGAAATAGAGATTATTGGTGGTTGCTATGGTTATTGGCGGCTTTGAAGGAGAAATTGTTCAACAAGCGATTATTTACATTGGGACTGAATCGATATTATAGTCAAGAACAACTTAGAATGCTTCTTGCTTCTAGTTAAGGTTTGTGGTATTAGAAAAACTAAAATGGAGATTATGCACTTATATTATGTTATTGTTAGTGATTGTATTGGTGCTACTACAAACGATTTCTATGTTGTTGGTGATAGTAGTATTAGTATAATACTCCCTCCGACCCAGACCAAAGGTAACAGTTACCTAAAATGGACGAACCATACCAAAGGTAACATACTATAAATGACATATTTTTGGACAATATAATCCTTATACCCTCCTCATATTTACACAAATACCATCATGTGGCCCACCCACTAACTCCTTATTTAACTCACTTAAACCCATTTAATAATACCCACTACTCATGTGGTCCACTCACCAATCTTTCCATCTTTGCCCCTCCTTTTTACCTATTTTCTTAAATAACCTATTTTTCACCATGTTACCTTTCGTCTGGGTCGGAGGGAGTACATTAATACTAGAGAAACTAAGTTGGAGATTATTTTTTTTGTCTTCCGGAGTACGATTCTACGCCGGCCTTGACCGGATTTGGACATAGAGATTTGATGGCGATGATGGAGGTGTGAAAATGGTGGGTTAGTTGAGGTGGAGGGTGATTACACAGGGTAAAGGGAGTGACTAATGTGTACTTGACTTGGTATTGTAAGTAACATTTTCATATGGCTCGTTTTAAGAAGACAAGATATAAAGGTTGGACTATTTTGAGATTAATGATAGGTGGGATTATTATAGAAAGACGAGTGAAAGGTGGGATTATTCCCGTCAATTCTTCCTTTTTTTTCTAAGTTGTTATGGATTTATGTGTGAAATGAAAGGCCCAAAGTCTGAAAAAGTAGAAAATTTTGACTATGATTCAGTAAAATGTGCGTATAAAATTCTCAAGGGACTCAGGTTCAACTTTCAAGCCTCCCCAAGAATAATCTTGTGGAGCGTTTATGACCTGAGTCTAAATCTTATAGACTTCGAACATGTTACTCTCGGGTGACTTACATGATATATATGGTTTGTAGGTTATCATGTATATCCGAGGATTTACCAGTGCACACCAAAGGTAGCGGCTACGGGTTCCCTTGTCACCAAAAAAAAGGAAAACAAATATAAGTATGAGGTAACACGTCCCTTAAATAATTATTCCTTTTTTACGGGAAATTACTCTTCAACGGTAGTGACATTTTAATTTAGTTAGACTTTATATTTAGGGGTTTAATTAATTAGTTAGACTTTATAATTTAAGAGAATCTTCTTTATTGTAGAAGAAAAATAGAAGAGGAGGAAATGAGAGTACGGAGATAGTATAAAATGCAGTAAGTAGATTATACAACCAGTTGTATTGGTTGTATAGAATAGAACCCGAGTTTTATAATGTGTTTGCTTGAGCTTAGACCTATTTATCACGAGTTTTATTTGAAAGAATCCGAGATCCATTATTAAAATACTAAACTTAAAAAATTATAATGAAACTCAAAAATATTATATATGAACCCAATTAGATTTTAATTTTTGACATTAAAAAATTAAAATATAAACTAAAAATTATAAAAGCTCGAAACAAATACACATAAAGCTCAATTAAATTGGTTATGGATGTACAATGCTCATGTACAACCAGTTGTATAATACTCCCTCCGTACCAGACCAAAGGTAACATACTATAAATGGGCTATAAATTGACAATAATATATTTATATCCTCCTTATTTTTACACAAATACCAACTTGTAGCCCACTCACCAACACAACATTAAACCCAACTTAACTCATTAATCATCTACACCAACCCAACATTTAACCCAATTAAACCTAATAACTATACCCACCCACCCATTGACCTTTCCCTCCAAAAACCTTAATCATCCCTACCGTCTCCCATTTATCTCGAAACTTCTCCCTCTCTCTTCTCTCTGACTAAAACTTCTCCCTCCAAATACCCTAATTATCCTTTCTCTCTTCTTCCCATCGTTCTCTTTCTCCTTCTCCTCTGCCTCTCTCTGGATTTAATTTCTTCCTTTCTTCATCAACCACTTCATCTGTAACTCATCAATTCATCAACCTTTATCTCATTATTCTGCGATTATGTCATTTAATAAGCCCCAAATTTATCCTGGTTCTTAATCTTGTTCAATCAAGAACAAGATTAGAGCTCCCTCTTACCATGAGTCTCTGGATCAATTGTTATTTATACCCGACGTTGGGCATGTTGCCCCTGATTCGTACTCTGGTTATGGATCACTTTTAGATTCTGATCTTGACGATGATACTGAGGCTACATCGGCGTTGTATGTTGAGTCAAATACCATCGTTCCTGATTCTATCACTGACGATGTCCCTGATTATTGTAAGAAAATTGGTAAATGTGTTGATGATTATGATGCATGTTTTGATAAGACCCGGGGGGGGTGGGGGTGGGGGGTTTTATGAAAACTGGTAGATCTGGTGATTTGTCACCAAGATCTAAGAATTTCAACAAATTTTGTGCGAATTTCTTAAAAAAGAGGAGAAAAGAGGAGAAACAAATTTTTCAAAAAAGAAAAAAAAAAATCGTCCTCTAATTCAAATTTAGTGTTTTATTTCAAATTTAAATTGACTGATTTAGTGTGCAACAAATTTATATTTACTGATTTTGTCCCCCTTTTGTTTTGAAGGTATTCCTGTTGTAGATACCTCATTTCTGCACCTCTCGCAAACCACCCAGTGATGATTGGGCCGCATGTTTGGTACGCGGAACGATTTGTGACAGTTCGTAAGTTTATCGTCAAGTGATCGCTCAAACATTTATGTCTACCTCTTAATTGTCATCTACGTGCCGATACGGTCGTTTTGACAGTAATTAGAGTACATTTGGAGTCCGGGCCTAAAACCGTCTTCATTTTAAAATGCCGAGTCGGAATGTTCTGGAATGTTCCGTTATTTCTATTCCATATTTTATAAATCTTTTAATCTTTGGTAAACAATTTCCCGTAATATTTACACAAAATATTAAGGAAAACCAAATTATTCCGTTATTCCATAAACTAAACACGGAAATCTTTTTTCCGCAGGAGGAAACCACTTGGGAAAGGATGCTGCAAGTGTTGCGCCTCTTCCAAGAGACGCAGTGCCTGCTGCGCCTCTTCCCAAGTCCTTTTCTGCGTATTTTTCGTATCTTTTCATATGTTTTCGAGATCCACTTCCAAAATTTCTCCGAAAACCCTACTTCCTCCGTGTGATTAGTATAAATAGAGACCTTTGGTCTCACATATTTCTCACGCGAGTGTCCGCCCTTCTCTTCTCCCTTTGCATTCTAGACCACATTCTTACTTTTTGGCGTCTACGTGCTTGAACTTTCGACCACGTAAGCTCGGATCCTTCTGAGTACCAGCCTCGTTTTGCATGACCGACCAATTTGACCAACTCTACCATGATCAACTTTAAAAAATCTGTTTTAATTCCTCTTACGAGGGCACTTTCGTCTACATTCGAGTCGAGCATCACTAAACGTTAACTTAGTTCATCTCGTTTCGTCAAACATGTAAGTCTGAGGGTGTAAATCTCTCTTTTGTTAATTGTTATTTATTTATTGTAATCATATTGTAAGATTTATGTCGAAAATACAATTAAAACCGATTTCTAAAACCCTTTGTTTAAACCCTTTTTACGGATTAACAGTAGACAGACGTCGAGAAGAGACGCAGCAACTGCTGCGTCTCTTGGAAAAGACGCAACACTAGCTGCGCCTCTTCCTGAGATTGCCGCCGTTCCTGCTTCTCTTCTTCTTCCTTCGTCTTCTGTTGGTTTCGTCTTTTGTCTTCTTTCGTCTTTGTTTGTTCTTATTTCGTTCACATGATAATTTAACATATTGTTCATCATCTTTAACGTATAATTCGTCATTAACATATAATTTATCATTAAATTCCCGACTTAAATCCAAAATAATTAATATTTGCGGGTTTTCGTCATTAAAGTCAAACCGGGTTGTAGAAATTCGATTACTTCATATTGGGTTTCTGGAATTCGACCTTTGATATATTCTCACCTATTTATTATCATATTCATCATTAGTCCATCGTTAATTCATCGTATTTAGCCTAATTAATTAGTTAGTTTATTAATTTGTAATTAATTAACCCTCATTAATCTTGTAATTAATTCATTCTAAATTAATTCCATCCATGTTTATTGCTTTTGTGACCGTTAATCATATGTAAATAATCTATTAATCACTTCCATCCGAGTAAATAATATAATATCGATCATTAAAATCACCAACGAACATTAACAATTTGCAATTCCGGCTTCACAGCCAGAACTGAGCCAAGGAATAGACGCAGCAACTGCTGCGCCTCTTCCAAGGGACGCAGCTATGCTGCGCCTATTCCTGGCTGATTTCTGTCTCTGAACTCCCGTGTTGCGTTGACCTAGTTTTAATTACGTATTTAATTAACTATTATTCGTATTATCACCCTTAATTTCTGTTCGTTAATTCCTTTATTTATTCTTTCTCAAATTATCCGTTTTAAAAGTATTTTCGACATAAATCATGAACCCGATGTAATTATTGTATTTCCTTTATTGTATTTATCATTGTATTTCTTTATTATTTCTTGTATGTTTTCACATGTAATCAATCTAAATCCCGATTCGACCTAATTGTATGCTAAATTAATTGATAACCGACTTAGTTAGTTCTCAAATGCTAGGATTAAAACGTTGGATGTTGCATTGCATGCATATAACCGTCAATATATCGAGTATAGACGATTTTCCCTAATCATTAGTAGAGGCCGCTATCGAGGCGGGCGGGATTAGGTGTTCGATCAAAAGAGCTTCCTAATACGTACCCTCACCCCTTACTCCAGATCTCTGTGAACATCCGTGTTCATTGGCATCCACGAGACTCATTCTAGACATAGAATGCTAAGGGTAACGAGTTGTGGTGTTCATGTCACTACTTTGTATCTTGACATGACACGAAGTATTCGAACGGTTTCCAATTTTCCACAATAAATTGGTGGCGACTCCACAAATTCAAACGCTTGTTCCCAAGCGCCCCCGTGGCCCATGTCCACAGTTTGGCGACTCCGCCGGGGATAATACACTTACGTGTAGCCAAGGGTGAAACTTGAACAAGGTTAGGGAATAGTTTGTACAAGACAATTGTCGGTTTTCATAACTCGGTCTTCCTAGATCGTTTATTCGGCCTTCCTAGGCCCAACCCAACCCATTCGACCAATCGTCCTGTCTAAACGGTCCTAATTCTTATTTGGGCCTAAGGATGGATAGCGATTGACGTCATCCATACCATGGTACTTACTCTTGTTTGTATCAAGGACTTTCACTACTTGAGGAAATGGACAAGGAATCGGCCTTACTCTTGTTTGGTACGAGCCTCTCCACAGACTTCGGGTTTGATTGTTCGGTATGGCAACCCACCCTTTGAACCAAAACCCATTTAAATGCACTCAGCATCCCGTTATAATGCTTGTATATTGTTTGTACCATACGTGATCACCCTTTTCTAAACAAAACCATGACGATTTTTTGTAAAATTCAAAATCCTTCTTTAAAATGTAAAATTTCGAACTTGGGCCTACAAGCCAAAACTCTGTCCAATTGTCGAGTCAAAATTCGGGCCTCTAAAGCCCATTTCAAAACCTCACTTCGAGTCCACTCCTACAACTACACTAAAGTTGACTAGGACCAACATTTTTCAAGCTTTGTCATTTCCTCAAAACTCACTGACACAAGTGGCACACTCCCACTTCACGAGTCAAAACATTTCTTTTCAAGTAAGTGTGCTAGAGTGGTCGATCGTGTTTTGATTCGTCGTCGATCTCTTATTCAGTTTCCAAGATGCCTGAAACAGGCGACGTGAACTTCAACCAACTCCAGAATAGTAATGATCAAATCCTAGCCGCGCTAGCTCGTCTCCAAGTTACTCAAGACCAAGTGTATGATCGCCTTGACACCATTGAGGGCCGAATATATGCCGTGGAAAGGAGGATGCCTCCTCGAGAAAGTGAGATCGCTGATGACTTCGTGAATGACTTCGGGGATGAAAATCCTCCCATGGGTATGACTGCGTCTGAGAAACGACTCCAATAATTAGAGGAGCAATTGATGTATCTTAAAGGGGATGACATTTATAGGGAGAATAATCGCAAGTATGAGGCTGTGAGTTCCAAGTTGCCAACCAACTTCAACATGACGGATATCCCTAAATTCAAGGGGCATGAAAACCCTTTGAACCATATCCGCGCTTTCAAGGATTACATGTCTATCAAAGGCATTAAACCCCAGATGTTCTTAAGGATCTTTCCTTCATCTCTTGATACCATCCCAAAACAATGGTTCTATTCGCTAGAGCACAAGAAAATCGCTACTTGGGACGATGCCGCAATCGAGTTTCCTAAATAATATGCGGATAATGCTGAAATCCAAGTCAACATGCGCACTTTAGAGGTTCTTACCCAAAATGATAAAGAAGGTTTCACCGATTTCCTAAGTCGGTGGAGGAAGACTAGTACTCAACTTGTTGAACGTCCGGATGAGGCTACCCTTGTGGAGAAATTCGTGGACAACCTAAAGCCCATCTACGCGAATCATTTGAGGTATCAAAACATCAAGACTTTCAAAGATTTGACCGTACTAGGGACAAGGATCGAAGATGACATTCGTAAAGGGCTCTTGTCCAAAACGATAGGTCGTGGATATCAAGGTCAACAAGTCGTTCTTACGGTTCCACTAGCAAGACTGATGAAGTTAACCTCCTTGAGCCATCTAAGAAGAGTACCCCTCCAAGGAAATTCACAAATCTAGGGGACACGTATTCCAACGCTCTGAAAAGATTGATGAAACTCGGGAAACTTTAACCCATAGGCCCTACGCCCGAACCAGAAAGGAAATCCAAGTTCTGGGATGAGAATTTGTACTGCGAATACCATAGAGGTAAGGGACATGATACAGAGAAATGCTACAAATTGAAAAATGTACTTCAAGACATGATTGAAGACGGTCGCCTACCAATACCACCTGGAGGTAAGCCTAACAACACTCAGAATCCTCTTGGAGTTCTAGTGATTACAAATGAAGAATCTACCATAGATTGTTCACATCTCATTTCTCCAGTCGAAAATGAAGTTCATGCAATAGAAAATGAAGGGAACTACTCCACCATTTCCCCAACCATCACTGATTTCATCGCATGGGCAAAAAGTGTAGATAGGCAAGTCTTGGAACTAGAGAGTGCAGTGGCAACCCTACGCGGCCCCAACGCCACACCTAAAGAACGTGCACCGCTAGTTTTCTCTCAAAACACTACAATGCAAGAAGTAGTAGCCATGGTTGATGAACTAGTCGACCAAATTATCCAATTAGAAGCTGAAATCATGAGAATGAGGGAACTTGTTACTATCAATGGAATATGGGCCGATGATGATGAAGATGAGTATCTCACTGAACATTACTTAGTCAAAGTCAGTGAGGAAATAGTCCCGAATTGTGAAGATCAAGATGTAGATCACCTCACTCGTTCAGGGCGCCCATACCAAAATACTTCTCAAAATGGTCCCATAGCAAACGGTCCAACAAATGTAGTCATACCAAATGATAACGAACAAGGCTCTACCGATCATCTACTAAAGCAACTACAAAAGACAAAGGCTGATCTTTCAGTCTGGCAACTAGTATCAAGCTCATTCCCACATCGCCAAGCTTTACTGCAAGCTTTGGCCAAACTAAATGTGGCACATAACTCCACACCCGACGACGTGGTCAACTTGGTCTTCCAAGAATCACCAAAGCTAAGTAATCCTATTACTTTCTCGGATGAGGATTTGTCACCCTTCGGTGCTAGTCATAACTTGACTCTTTATATCACCGTCATTTGCTTAAAGAAGAATGTGCCAATGACCTTAGTAGATGATGGCTCCGCAGTCAATGTCATACCCTTGAAAACGGCATACAAATTGGGCATGAAAGAATCAGATTGGACCCCTACCAACCAAGGTGTTCGCGCATATGATGGTACATGACGAAAGGTGGTGGGACTTGTTGACCTAACCATAGCCACAGGGCCGATTGAGCAAAAGGTCAATTTCCAAATAGTAGACATTGAGGCATCCTTCAACATACTTCTGGGAAGACCCTGGATTCACGCTTCCAAAGCGATAACATCCACACTCCACCAGAAAATCAAAATTCCACTAAATGGTAAGGTGGTGACGATCACTTAGTCGCCCATCAAGGCAATCATCGAAAAGAAGTCAAGCAATCAAGTCCTTACAGATCCAAGACATGAACTTGGGGGCTTCCATATCATAACGTCATAGAGAGCAAGTTGGCACCATTATACTTCAATCCCTAATCTAACCTAGTGGTCAACCACATACTCAAAACCCAGGGATACTTCCCGGGAATGCCTTTGAATCTTATCCGAAGGAGCACCATTGCCCCCTACAAGGAGGGTAATTCACAAAGAATATCCCTTGGATTAGGATACAAACCCACCAAAGAGGAAGTTCTCGAGATACTCGCTCAATTTCAAAACCGTAAGAATATGGGAAGCCAAATGCGACCCTATCTCCCTACCCTAAATGGATACTTCGTTAGGGAAGGAGGTCAAGAACTCTTTTATGGATTTCCCGAACCTTGGCATTATCTCGAAAGGAAGTTAGCCGGGATTGAGATCTTTCACGATTGCTACTTCATTCCTCCAGAAACGGTTCCTACCATCAAGACTCGTCAAGCACCTTGCCTAGACGAACAAGCCGTAAGTCTACTATTTGGAGAAGATCGATTTGTTAGAGCCGCGCAGGACGAGATCATTACCATGATACTTTAAGATGATCACTTCAACCCTACCGCGTTAATCACAGAAATCAACACCAATCAGCAGAAAGGATGGAGAAAATCGATCAAGTGGACAAACAATCAAGGAAGACTCTTCAAGCTCACTACTGGAGAAGGAGAGATGTTCAAAGGAGAACCAGAAGATGATGAATTCGAGTCAGAGTCAGAGTCGGAGTCAGAGTCAGAGTCGGAGTCTAGAAAAGTTCCTAGAGAGTCTCCTCCTATCGTCATTCCCACTCCCCTCGTTTCTCCTAGCCTAGTGTCAAATAGCAACAGTAGTTCAGGAAATGTCCCAACCGCTGTCCCTTTACCGCCACTGACCACAGATCAGATGGCTTCTTTGTTTCAACTTTTCTCAAATCTTAATATGAATAAATCAGGTTCTGCTTACTCTTCGTGTTATCTTGAATGCAATTCTGTTTACGATGATAATGAGAATGACCCAGACCCTGACTCGATCGAGATACCTCCCTACATAGCCAAAGAAATACTACAAGAGGAGGAAGGGGGACCAGTGATAGAGAATACTGAACCCATCAACGTAGGAACTGAACTAGAACCCTAAGAACTTAGGATAGGGACAACCCTGAGCCCCGCCGAAAGGGCCAATTTCATAGACCTCCTACACGAGTTCAAAGACGTTTTTGCTTGGTCCTATAAAGATATGCCAGGGATCGACAGAGACATTGCAGAGCATAGAATCCCAATAAAACCAGGTTTCAAACCCGTGAAACAGAAGCTTTGACGAATGAGGACATAATGGGCTCTCAAGATCAAAGAAGAAGTCGATAAACAATTCAAAGCCGGGTTCATCAAAGTTTTCGAGTACTCAGACTGGGTAGCTAACATAGTACCCGTACCCAAAAAGGATGGGAGAATCCGTGTTTGTGTTGACTTTAGAGACTTAAACAAAGCAAGCCCTAAGGATGACTTTCCTCTACCACATATCGACATATTAGTGGATAATACGGCGGATCACGCGTTGCTATCCTTCATGGATGGATATGCGGGATATAACCAGATCAAGATGGCCTTAGAGGACATGCATAAGACCGCCTTTGTCACTTAATGGGGAACCTACTGCTACACGGTTATGCCGTTTGGGTTAATCAACACCGGAGCTACATACCAACGCACCGCAACTACGCTCTTACATGACATGATGCATAAAGAAGTCGAGGTATACGTAGATGACATGATTGTCAAGTCCAAGGAAAGAGAGGGACATATTGCGAACCTTCGCAAATTCTTCTCGAGGCTACGGAAGTACAACATGAGGCTCAATCCTCAGAAATGCGCATTCGGAGTGACATCCGGCAAACTCCTGGGATACGTGGTTAGCCAACGAGGAATAGAAATAGACCCTTCAAAGATCAAAGCTTTAATCGAAATGCCGCAACCTCAAACAGAGAAAGAAGTTAGGGGATTCCGAGGCAAGGTACAATACATCAGTCGATTCATATCGAAACTCACCATGATCTGCGAACCCATATTCAAGAAGTTAAAGAAAACAGATCACACCATGTGGGATGATGACTGTCAGAAGGCTTTCGACCGAATCAAGGAAATACTAGCCAAACCGCCAGTGCTCATGCCACCCCAACGAGATCAACCTCTTGGTTTATATCTCACGGTAACTAAAACGGCCATGGGCGCCATGCTCGCTCAAACCGTAGGAAAAGAAGAAAGAGCCATCTACTACCTTAGTAAGAAGTTCTTTGAGTACGAGTGCAAATACACAGCACTCGAGAAGACATGCCTCGCTCTTGTGTGGGCAACAAAGAAGCTACGCCACTACATGCTTAGCTACTCCGTTAAAATATTCTCCAAAATGGATCCTGTCAAATACCTCTTCGAGAAACACGTTCTCAACGGACGTCTAGCGAGATGGACTTTGATGCTCTCTGAGTTCGATCTTAAATATGTACCTTTGAAAGTCATAAAGGGGCGCGCCGTTGCCGAATTCTTCGCAGAAAATCCCATCAATGACACACAAACGATAGACACATGGTCATTTCCGGATGAGGATATACTCCAAACAGATGTAGACTCCTGGGACCTCTATTTTGATGGAGCATCGAACTTAAGAGGATTTGGAATAGGAGTGTTGCTCATTTATCCTGAAGGCGAGCATACACCAATCTCTGTCAAACTCGACTTCGAGGTGACAAATAACGCTACAGAATACGAAGCCTGTCTCATTGGATTGCAAGCGGCAGTAAGTTTAGGCATCAAGAATCTTCGAGTACATGGGGACTCCTCTTTGATCATCAATCAAGTTACGGGATCTTGGAAAATCTGAAGCGAAAGCCTGGCGCCTTATCAAGCCAGAATAGACCAAGTCGCCCAATTCTTCGATCAAGTAACCTACTTACATCTACCTCGAGAAGAAAATCAATTTGCGGATGCTCTTGCAAAACTCGCATCTTTGATTAACATGCCGGATAGTATGGTAGAAATGCCTTTATGCATCGAACGACGATCAGAGCCAGCTTATGTGCACCGAATCACCGATGAAGAGGAAATTACGGAGGAGCCTTGGTTCCAAGCAATCCTAAACTTAAAACTCAACAACACCTATCCACCAGAAATGGACAAAAGGGGACAATGCGCTATCCGTTTGCTAGCTTCCCAATACGTCCTCATGCAAGGAGAGCTATACAAAAGAACACCTCTTGGTGTAATCCTACGTTGTCTTGATCATTCACATGCACGAAAAGTGATGGAAGAAGTCCATGATGGAGAATTTGGCCCTCACATGAGTGGACCCATGATGGCAAGAAAATCACACGTTTAGGATATTATTGGACCACCATGGAGTCTGATTGCATCAAATATGTGAGACATTGCCATAATTGCCAGATCTTCGGGAATATGAGACATGTTCCTCCCTCATTGCTTTACACCATGACATCTCCCTGGCCATTTTCTACTTGGGGAATTGACATCATCGGCAAGATCACTCCAGCCGGAACAGGAGGTCACTGTTTCATCCTAGTAGCAATCGATTACTTCACCAAGTGGGTAGAAGCGGCTTCCTACACTTGTCTTACGGTCAAGAACGTGGCAAAGTTCATACAAACCAATATCATCTGTCGATATGGTTGCCCACATGAGATCATCAGTGACAATGGATCACATTTCCAAGCTGAGACTGAACAATTTCTAGCCAAGTACAAAATCAAGCATCACCACTCCTCGCCATATAGACCACAAACAATGGCGCGGTAGAGGCAGCAAACAAAAACGTTGTCACAATTCTCAAGAAAATGATTGACAACTATAGAGATTGGCCAAGCAAGATACCCTTTTCTTTATGGGGATACCGTACATCCGTTAGGACGCCCACTGGGGCTACTCCTTTCTATTTGACCTACGGCATGGAAGCCGTACAACCAGTCGAGCTAGAGATACCATCCTTGCGTATTTTACTCGAAAGTCAAATACCGAACCCGATTGGAAGAGGGATAGATATGAAGAACTCATCCTCCTGGATAAACGAAGGTTACGTGCATTACATAATGTGCAAACATATCAGACACGTATCAAACGAGCCTTCAACAAAAGGGTTAAGCCAAGGAACACCAAAGAAGGAGACTTGGTCCTCAAATCCATTAGGGCTCTTTTACCTGTCGATCCACGAGGAAAATTCAAACCCAATTGGGCCGGGCCATTCCTAGTCAAGTCAATACTTCCAGGGGGTGCGGTTAGGATCACAGACCTAGATGGGAGCGAATTTGCCAACCCAACAAACCTCGACCAATTAAAACGTTATTATGCCTAGAGTAGGAGCAAAAACGCGCCTCGCGTAACCTCACGTGTCGCTCTTGTGGCACGAAATAAACGGCCCCTCGCTAAGCTGAATCGAGCTAATGTCATCTTGCTCTTGCATTTTGACAATTTGTCATTCTCTTATCATCAAATAAACTAAATTGCATTTTCGGAGTAAGTAAAGCATATGCCTATTTTCTAAAGTTCATTACAAGCTCTTGCTTAGAACAATTATTCTTTTACATTTACTCGAACTACGCGCAAGGGTTTGATTTCATTTTTTAATGAATACGTAGGCAATCCTTCACGGGATACAACCCACTTAATCGCTTTAAATGTAAATAGAAGGACATTTGCAAATGCATTTGAAATTCGACAAGAATAATGAAAAGAAAATCACCACGGTTTCATAACCCATCAACCTCTTTTATTTCATTCCTAATAATAATACGTTACATAATAAAATCATAATAAAAATAAATAGGCTAGGATTCTAAAAACCCCACCTTCTTATTGTAATAGTAATAATAATAAATAATAATAATAAAGACATAGGCTACTCTTCCATTTTCCTTTTGCCTTTGTCATTTTTATCATACTTCTTGTCACGACCTCGAGCCGGACGCTCCTGCGCCACATCCGACCTAATCACCAATGGTCTCTCTCGTGGTCTTGCCTTGCCATTCTTGTCAACCACCATCTCGACGGCAGGAGAGATCTTCGGTTTCTTCGAAGGATGAACAACTCGAAACCCGGCTTCTTCCTCTCCCTCAGTCAGATGCTTCTCCTTCTCCTTTTCCACCTCGCGAACCTTGTAGTCAATAGGTTCACGTTTCCTCAGTCTCTCGCGTTCCTCCGGAGTAGCAGCTTTCTTCCACCGCAGATACGAATCTGACACCCATAGAGCACTGACAGAAGAATTCAAGAACCAAATGTTCCTCTGAGCCCATTTGATGGCCAATTCTCTCCGACTCTCAGTAGTAAGCGCCACGGCAGTCTGCGGAACAGTGCCAAGCTTCGGAATCCTCTGCTTCAATCCAACCTGCCTCATCAACCTCTCCGGAAAAATGCATATCATAAACTCCAAGCCGGGAATGCGAACGGATCGGGTAGGATCCAGGGAAGATACTCCAGTGACAGATTTGAGGTGCCTCCATGGTACGATCCATCTAATTAAGGGGCCATCTTCACTTTTCAATTTGTTTTCCCAGTAGTTGCACACTCGAGTGTAGTTCACCATGTAAAGCCTGGTCCTCATTGTAATCGAACGAGCATGATAAGAAGGAACATTAGCTGGGGGCTCGATCAATCGAAGACGCTCCATAAGCCAGACCTACCAAAAGCGGGTATTAGAAAAAAAGAAAAAAAAAGAAAAAAAAGAACAAACGAAACAAAAAAAAGAAAAAGAAAAAGAAAAAGAAAGAAAATGTTCTTTTACCTGCAAAATAATGGGACTTCCCAGATAAGGTAGGTCGCGATTGGCTTTCCTGTTATCTAAGCCCAATAGGATCTCTCCTAAACACAGACAAGCTGGGCTCCTGCGCAGCTCCATTTGCTCAATTAGGCTCAAAAGACAAGGGTCGCCCCTCATGTCCTCATCAACATGCCCTTGAAGGACATATACATGTAATAGGCAGAATCCGAATGCCCTTCGCCTTGCAACATAAGAGACAGTGGGATCAGCCCTATTGATGAAGCGATCGATGAAATCTAACATTCGCACTCCTTTAAAAGTCACAAGATGGTCAACATCAACTCTGGCCAATCCAAGCAAGTCTCTAAACTTATTCTTATACCCTTGAGAAGTGGAGGGAATAGCAGGCAAATGTTCTGGATCCCAACCACCAATCGCAGCAATCTCCTTGGGAAATGGGCAAATGTCTCCTCCAGGAAAGGCAAATACGTGATAATTCGGGTCCCAATAGTCAAGACAAGAATCCAGAAATGGTTTGACTACCTTGATCAACTTCAAGCTCAAAAGCGATCCAAAATTATAAGCACCCACGTCATACTTCTCCACACTAGATAACTCATTTGTCCATTCTTTTAGACGAATCTCAAGAGTATTCATGATGTAGGCTTATTTTGGGAGTTTTGTGTAATAAGACGAAGAAAGACGGAAGAATTGTGTGAATAAAACCTCCCTCGACGTCTCTATTTATACTAAAAGTTGTTTCCTAAAATCCGTCAGAACGGACACACCGGGGAACAGGCGCAGCAGGTGCTGCGCCTCTTTGAAGGGACGCAGCACTTGCTGCGCCTCTTCCTCAGCTCTTTTTCTGTGATTTTCCGCGTTGGATCTTTCCTAAATTCCTCAACGAATAATTTCCTATTCATACGGGTTATTATTTTGGTAAATGCGTCAAGTTACCATATTTCGTGTTTTCTAATTTCGCGGGCACGCATCTCGAGACGATATCGACATTTTCGTCCTTTTAGCACACTTGTACATTTCTTTTTAATTTTATTTTTTTGGGGAATCATTTCACCAATTTAATTTAATTTATTCTTTTTTTACCTTTCGGTATTTAATTTAATTATATCATTTTTCGAACTTTACCTTTTTTCCTTTTGGGGAACCATTTCACTCTCCATTTCAAACTTATATGTTTTTATTTTGAGAAAATTGTTGATTACAGCCTTTTAAAAATCACTTTTTAAAAATTACAGCCTTATAAATTTTTTTTTGAAAATTACATCCAAAATATTACTTTTCTTCTAAAATTGCACCAACTTGAGGTTTCCGGTGAATTTTGATGATGTTTTTATGATGTTTGGGGTGATTAATTGGTTTGTGTTAAGGAGAGGTAAGAAATCTGGGTAAGTAGGCTCTCAAATAATAAATGGTACATCATAAAAACATCATCAAAATTCACCAAAAACCTCAAGTTGGTGCAATTTTAGAAGAAAAGTAATATTTTGGATGTAATTTTCAAAAAAAAATTTATAAGGCTGTAATTTTCAAAAAGTGATTTTTAAAAGGCTGTAATCAACAATTTTCTCTTTTATTTTTTATTTTTTTAGGGGGTAACCCTCCCTACAGTCCGGTCATTTCCGACCAAATTTTTTGCATTTTTGCCATTTCCGACCAAATTTTTGCATTTTTGCCATTTCCGACCAAATTTTTGCATTTTCAGTTCTGGTCATACCTTTTTTACATTTTCGAGTCATTGTTCTGCGCTAATTTAGGCCATATGTACAAATATATGTTCTATGAGATTCCTGTGTAAATTTCGGCAGCATGACAGCGTAAACCGTCATCTACCAAACCTATTCAAAGCTAACCTGCAGGAACAAACAAAGCAACCCAGCAGCAAAGGCACGCAGGCCATCATATATACAACCAAAAGGGGATATGTACACCAAACTGGGGGCTCGAGCCCGAAAACAAAATCCAAATGTCCAAAAATGTATAAATGTACAAAAATACAGCCAAAAACAAGAAAACAACACAGAAAGCTACTGCTGGTCGCCGTCAAGCTCAGCAACTCTCGCCTCGAGAGCAGCATCCTCGGCGTCACGAACCTCGAGCTCCCTCAGCAGGCGAGTCGTCTCCTCTCGGGACTGGGCAAGCTTTCGCTCCAGCTCGCGCTCCCTCTGCAAACGACAAAACTGGCTCATGTCAATCATTTCAAGCATAAAGGAAGATTAGAAAACTCAAAAATAAAGTAAACGGAAGGTTCATACCTGACGTCCTCGGCCACCAGCAAGTGCCTCGACGGCAGTAGCCCGCAGCCGGTTGGCTACCCTCCACAAAGCCATGAACCGGGATGGCGCGACCTGCATTTCAAAAGGAAAATGTTTAGCAATTGAGCAAACTCGAGCAAATGTGTTCTTACACGAAAAATATGCAAGCTAGAAGGCTCACCCTCCGAATCAGATGCTGCCAATCGTCCAAGCCAGCATCTCTCACCGCCACGTCAAAGTCACGTAGCTGGGAGATCGTCGTCATCCCCGTCGTGTCGGTGTACTCAAGGGTCTCGGGGTACTCTGGGGGCTCGATACCCGCCGCCTCGACCTCCTGCAAGATCAGATGACTTCCGTTAACCGATGATCCTTCATCATATGCTCAAACAATCAAAAATGAAAGAGGGCAAAGCACTTACCACAACCGGCCCGTACGCCAACCTCCCGTAGAGGAACGCCGAGTAGTCCTCACCGGGAAGGAGGAGGGCGTCGCCACCGACGCCAGCCAAGTCAGCCTCCCTCTCAGCCTCAGAAGGCTCCCTAAACATCGTCCGACGAGGATCGATGGGAACCGTCAAGATGTCCCGAGAGCACTGACGAGCCAAGCGCTCACCCAAGTACCTCACAGGACCCATCGACGTCCTCAGCAGCAGCCGGCTCGAGCTCCTAGGTCGAAGGACCTCAGCCACGAAAGAAGGAGCGCCAGCGTACTCCTCCCAAGGCCTAGGCACCCACTAGAAAAGCAAACGAAGGGTCATTCTTATGATCAGTTCTAAAAGTAGGAGAAAGAAAACACAGTCAAATATAAGGTAAAATACTCACGTCGTCCAGCTGAAGAGCGTTCACTTCCCGCCGACAGACGTCGTGGAAGGAACGCCGACTCCTCGTGCGGCACATCACCCAATCCCTCACAACGGGATAGGCCTTCTCCATCGGCTCCGTCCTCTTGGGCGCGAGGCCCGGAATGTAGGAGTACACCCACGCCTGTAAATCAAGATAATCAACAACGATCTTTCGTGATTTGACAAGAAAAGGAAATGATCTTTTTTGAGAAGAAGTGAAGGTTCATACCTCCAACAGCAGTCCAAGGCCGACAGCAGCAGGAGAAGTCCCCTTCTCCATCAACTCCGGACGAACCATGGCCCTCATGAAGCGGATGAGGATCGCAAAAACACCAGTGACCTAGTCCCAACGGCCTATGGAGCTGAGGTCAGAAAGAAAGGGAAGAAGCTTCGTCGAAAGCCTCTCTCCCTTGTCTCCGAGGTAAATCGAAGACAAGAACCACCAGAGCCACAAGCGGACTCTCTGCTCTGCAGTGCAGGGAGGAGGAGCCGTCTCCCTCCCCTCGATCACCACCAACGCTGGGGTCTTCCCCGCAAAGTAGTCCCGAACGTAGGAACTAAGCACCAAGCCAGGTACCGCAGCCGCCTTCGGCGCCAAGTTCCAGCCGATCAACCTCCTGGCCTTCGCCGAGTCAACCCTCATGGCCGTCTCTGGCCACTCCACCACCCCAGTCCCACACGGCAGACCAGAAATCATGCCGCAATCCTCCAACGTGACCCCCACCTCACCAAAAGGCATGTGAAACGTGGAGGGCGTGTCCCAAAACCGCTCCAAGAAAGCTCGGACGAGACTGAGGTTAGCCCGAAGTTTCCTCCTCGCAATATCCCTCCAGGCCTGCACCAAGGTGCCGAACGCTCCCCGCTCGATCATGGCTCGCTCCTCAGCCGACAGCCTCTCGTAGCACCCCATCGCCGTCGTATAGCCCGAGAACGACCTGATGTTCCCGGCCTCCTATGTTGATTTGAAATAAAAGCTATCTTTAGCTCAAATGAAGAAGAAAAGGAATGACAAACGGAAATGAAAGAAGATGAATAAAGAGTTATGAATCCTATTTACCAAGCTCTTCACCGTCCTGTAGGACAGGTGACCATCCGCAGCCCAAAGCAGGTGCCTACTGTCCCAAGTCTCAGCCCACGCAGGTACTCCCCTCAGATGGCGACCACCTCGTCCAACGTTGGCCCGTCTCGGAGCCTCCTCCTCCTCCTCAGCAGCCTCCTCCTCCTCCCGGACCTCGTCCTCAGCAGCCATCACCGCAACGGTGAAAGCCTCCTCCAACGCCTCCTCAAGCACCTGAGAAGGGTCAACAGCAGTGTCCACGTCCATGGGATCCCTCCCAGATGTAGAAGCCTCGTCACCTGCAAAATTAAGGTAAATTCAGGCCGCGTCAAGTGACGACAAGCCTTGATTAGGGGATTTTCGAGTTTTCGGAGCTTCGAAATCGCTCTTTTCTCGCCATCTTTTGCAATTTTCCCACAAACCCGTCCGCTCATGTGGTAATTTAGGTCAAGTCAAGCCTAAGTTGAAACCTAGTCATGGGTTCGAGTCGGAATTTCGGCAGCATTTCATTATAACGGCGATTATGCCCTAGACAAGTGTCCTGAAAAAGCCGTCACAAACCAAAATTCCGAGATGTTAGGAAGTTTACCCATCACACATGGATTCCAAATATCAAGTTTCGTCACAAATGGGCAATCCTAAGGCTATTTTCGAAACAATTTACGGTTTAGCTGTGAAACCGTCTCAATTTCACTCAAATACTCAAAACTCAACAAAAACTCGAAAAAAATACATGGTTATGATCCTTATATTACCAATTAGCCATTTACAAAGTCAATTTTGCAAGGCAAAATCATTTTGGGGAAAAGCCCCAAATTTTCGACTAATTAGGGTCGAAAACCCTAATTTTGTCGATCCCATTTGATCAAATACGGAAGATAACTACAAGATTGATACACATACCTCGATTAGTCATGGCAAATGCAAACTTTTGGATCAAATTTTGACGGAAATGGTTGGAATTTGAGAGAGTAATTGAGATTTTATGTTTCGAAATAATGAAATGAAACCCCTGTTTCATCGGGTTTTTACGCAGAAAAGACACGCCCAGGAATAGACGCAGCAGGTGCTGCGCCTCTTCCAAGGGACGCAACTCTTACTGCGCCTCTTCATCAGCTTTCCTTCATACGAGTTTTCAAAAATTCGTTATGAGTTCGTTATTTTGTGGGCCCATCTTTGGTGCGCCTCTTCCTTGATGCTATATCACATATTTGGTCCGTTTGACGTATGTTCTTCGCCCGGATCCACATCTTACAAGCCAACAACAAATTATCGCCCTTTTTTACCCAAGACCTAGCTTGTCACAACGAGCATTCTTTCTTTGACAGGTGTTTTGACACACCTTTGGTCTGTTCCCCCAGCGAGAGTACACGGATAGACTTTCCCTCTCGAGGCATAGAGATCAGTTCCCGATTATGTTCCCCCCAGCGAGAGTACACGGATAGACTTTCCCTCTCGAGACATGGAGATCATTTCCCGATTATGTTCCCCAAGCGAGAGTACACGAATAGACTTTCCCTCTCGAGACATGGAGATCAGTTCCCGATTAAGTTCCCCCAGCGAGAGTTCACGACCGACAATCACTCCCTCTCGAGACATGGAGATCAACATCGACCCCAAATACTTCCGAAGTTTGTTTGAAGCTGAACACAAGCAGATTTCTCCTGCCAGTTCAGATCGTGTCATCATCTGTCTTCTCCCAATATCGCGTTTTGTTTTCCCTGTAGTTTCAAAGAATTTCAGGTATGGTCTCTTTTTATGGCTGGCGAGCCTCCTTACGTAGTCTAATGGACTTTAAACGACCTTCCCCGATAGTCGACAGACTCTAAAATGTTCCCGACGACAGGTCCTTGGTTTAGACCCCTTGAGCCGCCTCGCGTCGCCATAGTCGTCAGGTTGCAATCTTCGATTGACCTGATGGCTATACTTTGACTTTCGCCTTGTCCAAGCCTCAGTCAAAGTGGGGGCTCTGTAGATACCTCATTTCTGCACCTCCCGCAAACCACCCGGTGATGATTGGGCCGCATGTTTGGTACGCAGAACGATTTATGACAGTTCGTAAGTTTATTGTCAAGTGATCGCTCAAACATTTATGTCTACCTCTTAATTGTCATCTACGTGCCGATACGGTCGTTTTGACAGTAATTAGAGTATATTTGGAGTCCGGGCCTAAAACCGTCTTCATTTTAAAATGCCGAGTCGGAATGTTCTGGAATGTTCCGGATATTTCTATTCCATATTTTATAAATCTTTTAATCTTTGGTAAACAATTTCCCGTAATATTTACACAAAATATTAAGGAAAACCAAATTATTCCGTTATTCCATAAACTAAACACGGAAATCTTTCTTCCGCAGGAGGAAACCACTTGGGAAAGGACGCAGCAAGTGCTGCGCCTCTTCCAAGAGACGCATGATCGCCGCGCCTCTTCCCAAGTCCTTTTCTGCGTATTTTTCGTATCTTTTCATATCTTTTCGAGATTCACATCCAAAGTTTCTCCGAAAACCCTACTTCCTCCGTGTGATTAGTATAAATAGAGACCTTCGGTCTCACATATTTCTCACGCGAGTGTCCGCCCTTCTCTTCTCCCTTTGCATTCTAGACCACGTTCTTACTTTTTGGCGTCTACGTGCTTGAACTTTCGACCACGTAAGCTCGGATCCTTCTGAGTACCAGCCTCGTTTTGCATGACCGACCAATTTGACCAACTCCACCATAATCAACTTTAATCAATCTGTTTTAGTTCCTCTTACGAGGGCACTTTTGTCTACATTCGAGTCGAGCATCACTAAACGTTAACTTAGTTCATCTCGTTTCGTCAAACATGTAAGTCTGAGGATGTAAATCTCTCTTTTGTTTATTGTTATTTATTTATTGTAATCATATTGTAAGATTTATGTCGAAAATACAATTAAAACCGATTTCTAAAACCCTTTGTTTAAACCCTATTTACGGATTAACAGGAGACAGACGTCGAGAAGGGACGCAGCAACTGCTGCGCCTCTTGGAAAGGACGCAGCACTAGCTGCGCCTCTTCCTGAGGTTGCCGCCGTTCCTGCTTCTCTTCTTCTTCCTTCGTCTTCTGTTGGTTTAGTCTTTTGTCTTCTTTCATCTTTGTTTATTCTTATTTCGTTCACATGATAATTTAACATATTGTTCATCATCTTTAACGTATAATTCGTCATTAACATATAATTTATCATTAAAATCCCGACTTAAATCCCAAATAATTAATATTTGCGGGTTTTCGTCATTAAAGTCAAACCGGGTTGTAGAAATTCGATTCATTCATATTGGGTTTCTGGAATTTGACCTTTGATATATTCTCACCTGTTTATTATCATATTCATCATTAGTCCATCGTTAATTCATCGTATTTAGCCTAATTAATTAGTTAGTTTATTAATTTGTAATTAATTAACCCTCATTAATCTTGTAAATAATTCATTCTAAATTAATTTCATCCATGTTTATTGCTTTTGTGACCTCTAATCATATGTAAATAATCTATTAATCACTTCCATCCGAGTAAATAATATAATAACGATCATTAAAATCACCAACGAACATTAATAATTTGCAATTCCGGCTTCAGAGCCAGAACTAAGCGAAGGAATAGACGCAGCACTTGCTGCGCCTCTTCCAAGGGACGCAGCTCTGCTGCACCTGTTCCTAGCTGATTTCTGTCTCCGAACTCCCGTGTTGCCTTGACCTAGTTTTAATTACGTATTTAATTAACTATTATTCGTATTATCTCCCTTAATTTCTGTTCGTTAATTCCTTTATTTATTCTTTCTCAAATTATCTGTTTTAAAAGTATTTTCGACATAAATCATGAACCCGATGTAATTATTGTAATTTTCCTTTATTGTATTTATCATTGTATTTCCTTATTATTTCTTGTATGTTTTCACATGTAATCAATCTAAATCCCGATTCGACCTAATTGTATGCTAAATTAATTGATAACCGACTTAGTTAATTCTCACATGGTAGGATTAAAACGTTGGATGTTGCATTGCATGCATATAACCGTCAATATATCGAGTATAGACGATTTTCCCTAATCATTAGTAGGGGCCGCTATCGAGGCGGGCGGGATTAGGTGTTCGATCAAAAGAGCTTCCTAATACGTACCCTCACCCCTTACTCCAGATCTCTATGAACATCTGTGTTCATTGGCATTCACGAGAGTCATTCTAGACATAGAATGCTAAGGGTAACGAGTTCTTGGTGTTCATGTCACTACTTTGTGTCTTGACATGACACGAGGTATTCGAACGGTTTCCAATTTTCCACAATAAATTGGTGGCGACTCCACAAATACAAACGCTTGTTCCCAAGCGCCCCCGTGGCCCATGTCCACACCTGTGTTTGTCACTGAGGAAGCCCGTAATTCTATTGAGTTGTCACCAAAGTCAAAGAAGTTTAACAATTTTTATACTAGGTGCTTACCAAAGAACATATGAAATGTGCTAAAAAGGAGGTTCATTTCTTAATCTCTGACTGTAATTGTTTGTACTTTGTGTATTGTGTGGTTTTGATCTCCTTGTGTTATGAAAGTTAATTTTTTGATTTTTTATCTCCCTGTGTTATAAATGATCTGTGAAATCATGTCTGCTGTAAAATTTTAATCTATGTAATAACCTATGAAATCATGTTTAAATTTTCAACTGTGCTCCCTGGGTTTTTGATCTCCTGTGTGATAAATCATCTGTGAAATCATATCTACTGTGTTGTCTGTTGAATTCATACTTAAATCCACAAGTTCACGTGTTTTAATTCAACTGTGAAATCATGTTTTAATTTAATAAGTTCATTACTCATAGTGTTTTCATTTTATAAATTCATTAGTATGTTTGTTTTCTCTTCTCTGTTTTCCATGATATCTTCTATGTTTCTGCACTTTTCATCTGTAAAATCATGTTCATTGTCTAAGTCTGTGTAATCAACTTTTCTCTGTTAGTCTTGTTGTGTTGATTTTATAAATTCATTACTCACTCTGTTTTGAACACACAAATTCATTAGTCTATCTGTTTTTCTCCTCTCTGTTTTCCATGATATCTTCTTTATTTATGCACTTTTATTTGTAAAATCATGTTTGGTGTCTTATTCTGTAGAATTCATGTCTTATGTGTTAGTCTTGCTATGTTCATTTTATAAATTCATTACTCACTTTGTTTTGAACACACAAATTCATTAGTCTGTTTGTTTTTCTCCTCTCTGTTTTCCATGATATCTTTTGTATTTCGGCACTTTTCATCTGTAAAATCATGTTTGCTGTCTTAGTCTGTTGAATTCATGTCTTCAGTGTTAGTCTTGCTGTGTTCATTTTATAAATTCATTACTCGCTCTGTTTTGAACAAACAAATTCATTAGTCTTTTATTTTTCTCATCTCTGTTTTCATCTGTTAAATTCTCTTCTCTGTTGATCCATGTGGTGTCACCCAATGATGAACACTTTGAGGGTATTTGTTGTTGTTAAATTCCGTGTTACCCCATATTAAAATGATGATTGTTATGAAACCAAAACTTAGGTTGGTTAAGGAGGCAAAATGTTGATCATATCATATAATCACCAGTTAATGCCACCCCAATCTTAGGTTGGTTAAGGAGGCATGAACTGGAAGCATTTGTAAGCTCAATGATGAGAGGGTTGTTACTTGTTAGTCCCTGAGAACTTCTTTTGTGACCCAATGAAACAGTCTGTGAGGGTCTTTTTTTGGACTAACTTGTGTCTTAATCCAATGTATAACTGTTTACTTTATGCCACCCCAAGTTTAAATTGGTTTAGGAGGCATTAAATAAACAATTTTAAGCTCAATGATGAGAGGGTGTTAGTCCCTGAGAGCTTAAGTTGTTGCTGCCAACAATGATGTGGTATTGTGTGTATGATGTTCTAAATGATGAATGACTATATTCAACCACCAAGTAGCCAATTAAACATTAATTGAACTAAACTGAAACTCTTAACATTTCATGTACTCTGATCATTGACCAACATGTTTAGGTAGTTAACATGCATTGACAATCTTGAACTTAACTGAAGGTCTTAACATTTCATCACACTTGATTACTTTTGAGTTCAGCAACCCAAAATAAAAACAACTACTGCATTGTAAACTGATCATTAACTTACATGTTTAGGTAGTTAACATGCAGAACAATCTATGCATTGTTCTGATAATGTTTCCTACCTAAACATATACTGTAAGATCTATTCAATAATGATTATCTTCACCTGCTTCAAGCATCTCCCCTTCCCCGGCATGATTAGCTTCACCTTCACCTGGTACTTCTACTGTAAGTAAATGACACATTCCCTCTCTTAGCTCATTCAGAGCACTACCATACCCATTTTGATCAAAAAATTATGAACATTCCCTCACTAAATTTGCATTAACTTTGAGATTTGTTGGGAGTATTCCCTATCTCAACAGTGACTTCTTGCTCATATGAGGAATCTCGAAGTCATTGTGTCCCTTAAGTTTCATGATTTTCACCATGACTGCTTGTAAAGTAAGATAATTGAAGTTCAACTTTATTGTTTCATGATCTACAATTCATCAACTGTAGAGGCAACTTCATCATTCTAAAGTGTTTCTAAAGACCTAAAAAATCCTAAATCATTAATGTTCAAATCAGGACTATTAGGTGGTTGAAAAACTAGGTGAATATTAAAACATTCCGAGTTGGCAGCAGCCCTAAAATCTGGGTCAATGTCAGAAATATGTGGTCTTGCATTATTTTGTTGAATGAATATGTCCTTACTTACATTAGTAGGCCACTTTGCCTTGATTGCTGGAATTATTTTCTGAATGATGCAATCTTTTGTAACTTGTCTTGTAATAGAGTCAACTGCTTTGTGACTATTGTGTCTGCCTCTCTATGTTTGATTTCCTTGCTGCTGGCACATGTTCAATGAAAGGCCATACTCCTATTTTCCCATCAAAAAGTAGCTCACCGTCTTCTCCATAATATGGCCTGGCCACCGCACACATGAACATGACTTTGGTTATGTACCTCTTTGATTGACATGAACGATATGGTTCCTCTTCACCTGGAACAATATAGTAAGTATCCGTTGTTGTTGTTGTTAGGTAAAACCACTTCTCGTCAATGTGAATTTGACCGACATATCTTTGAATTTGATGTGATTTTGACCAATGTCGACATAAATTGAGGCAAGTGAAAACAAAAGCCTTTGCATTTTGTTTGATTCTGTCAAGGATGGGTGTATTGGGTTGATATGTCTTCTTAATTCACCATTTCAACCCAACGTTGGACCATACCATGTCCAACTTTCAGTTTTTTTGCAATTTTAGAAATTGATGGCCGGTTCTTGAATGACAAGCTCTTTATCATCTCTATATCGATATGCACTTTTGGTGCATTTGTGTTCCCAACCTACGTGATGGTAAGTGGATTGCTTTCTCTTCTAAGATCTTCTCTTTCGCTCTACTCATCCATAACCAAATCGTCTTTCGAGAGATGGACCATTTGGCTGTCGCTTCTGAGATTTTTTTTCCCTTAAAAGGGACACCTTTTTTGGAGTTAGCCAACAAAAAATGAGCAATTTCATCCTTTTCATCATTTGTTAAGTTAGTTTTTCCCATTACTATTGTTTTGTTCTACTGACTGTTTTGTTGGATTTTTTCAGATAAAGTACAATGGATGATCTTATTTGGTGGTAGAAAAGATGATGAAGATATGGAGAAAAAATAGAGATGTTGTAATTGTGTAGAATTAGTTCTAATGTATAGGTGTAATTTTTGGTTGAAGATATAATAAGTGATGTAAGAAGTGATGTAATAGTGTGATGTGGTATGTTTAAAGTGTAAAGGCGCCAAATCCAAAATTTTGGGCAAAATTTTTTCCACGCATTGGTTGCTTTTGTAGTGTTTATGCAAGTGGGTGCCTTGTTTATCCGTGTCGTCCAGCGGAGCCTAGAAGAAGGTGACTCGCGCGGGAAGTTCCCGTCAGGCAACAACGGTTCTGGAATTAAAGCTCTCCTTCGCCGTCGGCTAGGTCATTAGCTGTCTACTTAATGATAATTGTCCTTGTGTATATTTTATTATTTTCAGCTTGCTTTCCTCTTTTGCCCCCACTTTTACCCTCTTTTCTTAAAAACCCCAATTTTCACCATGTTAACTTTGGTGTGGTATGGAGGGAGTAGTATTTGTGCGGAAAATGATATAAATGAAAGAGAGGGTGAGTTGCCGAAAAATTAGAGGGAGAGTGAAAAAAATAAGAGGATGAAATCATTCTCTCTATTGTAAGGGCTAACGAAGATCTTTTATTCAGAGGCTATAATAGTATATTGTGAATAAATCCAAAGTCTCACATGTGAGGGTTGTCCCATATTGATAAAAGAGGAGAAGAATTACCACTTTATAAGGCAATTGGCTACTCCCTCTATTGCCAATTTGGTTTAGAGTGGAACCCTCTTGGCCTTGTATTGTGGACTCTGTCTCCTTCGTTCGGGTGCGGCCCAGGCCCGGTGTTGAATTTAACATGGTATCAGAGTCCATGGTTATGTGACCTATGGGCTACTCCCTCTATTGCCAATTGGTTTTAGAGTGGAACACTCTTGACCTTGTATTGTGGACTATGTCTCCTCCATTTGGTTACGGCCCAGGCCCGATGTTGAATTTAGCATATATGTTTTTATTAAATCTATGATAATTGCCTAACTTCTCTTTAAAGCCCCACAGTTCAGAGCCGTCTTCCCTCATCCTGGTTATGGCACAAATTCTTATTTGTGATGAACAATATCTATCACAAACTTATGACGGGTCAAATAAAATTCACATGGGTAAAGACAATCATTTGTGATGTTCTAGACACTAATTTTTGTTTTAACTACTCATATGGATGATACTTAACCCTTCATAAACTTGTGACGGATATATCCGTTAGAATGCTTATGGATGAATTGTTATAGAAGATAAAAATTGAGACGATACTGGTGAACGATGAACACAAGGAATAAAGGAAAGATTGAATGTTATTGAAATGATGACAAAACGATACATCGTAATACAAATATATACAACCATCAGAATATTTACTTCCTAAATGTTAGCCTATAAACAAGGGAACAATATAACATAATACATAATTAGCTAAGATATTATACATTGAATATCGCAACAATATCGTCACAATATCGTAATAATATCGTAACAATATCGTTCAATACACCCCCTCAAGTTGAAGCACTTGGTAAGCCAATGCCCAACTTGGACTGAAGAAAACGAAATGGATCCCCACCAAGTGCCTTCGTAAAAATGCCTGCAATTCGCTATTTACTTCGTATATGTGAAGTTGATATCGTCTTATTGACGAGATAATGACGTATAAAGTGGCAATCGATTTTGATGTGTTTAGTACGATCATGAAAGACCGGGCTTCTAGCAATGTCTAAAGCGGCTTTGTTGTCGCAAAAGATTTCAATCGGTTTCTCATGAGTAATACCAAGTGATTGAAGAAAGGATTTTAGCCAAATCACTT
This sequence comes from Silene latifolia, assembly GCF_048544455.1. NCBI lineage: Eukaryota > Viridiplantae > Streptophyta > Magnoliopsida > Caryophyllales > Caryophyllaceae > Silene > Silene latifolia. The sequence goes on along the minus strand of NC_133526.1, from coordinate 33,968,090 downwards.
CATTGGTCACGACAAGTAATGCTCGATATTCCGCCTCGGCTGTTGATTTTGTCACCGTTGTCTGTTTTCCTGCCTTCCACGAGATGGGTGACTGTCCTAATTTCACAAAATAACCAGTTATCGACCTCCTTGATAATGGGCAGCTCGCGAAATCCGAGTCCGAGTATCCACGCAATATTAAATCACAATTTCTCTCTATTACAATACCTTTTCCCGGACTCCCTTTATGTACCTTATTACTCGATACTTCATGGGATCCTTTAAAATGCTTCCTTTTGCCAAAGCTAATTTATGATTTGGTTGAATGGGAGTGTCTACTAGTTTTGCTCCTTCCAATCCCACTTCCATTATAATTTTTGAAGCATACTTTCTTTAACAAAGGAAAAGCCCTTTGGACCCAGTTGTAACCTCGATTCCCAAGAAATATTTAAGTCTCCCGAGATCCTTAATACCAAAACTTCGATCAAGAAAATCTTTGAGTCGGCTACTTGCTTCCTCATTATTACTTACGATTATCATGTCATCAATATATACAGGAATTCCCATAAAAATGTCGTCTTTATTGTAAGTAAATAACGACTAATCAGCTATAGACTGAACAAAACCATACCTCTTTAAGGAGTTTGTCAACTTAGCAAACCAATTTTGCGAGGCTTGCTTTAGTCCATATAAGGACTTCATTAACTTACACACCTTTGTTGATCCCTCTTTGTCGAAACCCGGTGGCATTTTCATATATACTTCCTCATCTAGATCTCCATGTAGGAAAGCGTTATTAACATCTAATTGAGCAATTCACCAACCTTTCGAGACAGCCACGACAAGCAAACAACGGACACTCGTCATTTTTGCAACTGGTGCAAAAGTTTCATGGTAGTCTACACCTTCTATTTGGGTGTAGCCTTGCGCAACTAACCTCGCTTTGTATCATTCAATTGTTCCGCTTGCCTTTTACTTCACCTTAGAAACCCACCGACATCCAATGGGTCGTTTACCTTCCGGGAGAACAATAATTTTCCACGTTCCATTCTTCTTAAGAGCTTCGAATTCCTTCGACATGGCCTACTTCCATTCGTTTAATTGGGCAGCTTCTTGATAATTATGTGGCTCCTTTATCGCATTTACTCTTGCCAAAAAAAACTCTTGTGATTGTTATAAAAACAATTGGTAGTGACATAATTAACCATTGGATAACGAGTACCTTTCTTAGTGAATGTTGATTGGAGTGGATGAGCATTTGTAGCGGGGTCTATAACTCGGGTTGGCTTGCAAACATAGTCTTTCTGCCAATATGGTTCAAACTTCTCATGAGCTCCTCGTCCCACCTGTTCATTTGTCACAATTTCCGCACCTTGCGTTTCCGGTACCACTTGTCACCTTGCAAACATAATATTTTGTGGTTCAAACTCCTCTACTTCCGTTCCATTGTCACCTTGTACTACTTTAACCTCCTCTACCACGACATCCATTCCGGCCACGGCCTCTTCCTCTGCCTTGGTAGCCTAGTTTGTCCCAACAATTGTCTTCAGTGTGCCAGAATGTTCCGCAATAAGTGCACTGTGTAGTGCTCGGTTTCTTTTTGTCTTTGGATGATTCATTTCCACGACCTCTTCCAGCACTACTGTTGACTTGAACTGCCATGGCTGCCTCTGTCGTCTCCTCTTTCACCTTGGTGACTGCTCGATGCCTTTCCTCACGCAGAATAAGGGCATATGCTCTGCTTAAGGAATCAATTTCGTCTTCCATTAACAGATTCGACCTAATATGACCGTAAAGAACATTGTCGAGACCCATTAAAAATTGGTGTACCTTTTCTTCTTCACGCTTTTTAATCATTGATGCTGCCGTACCACAAGTACATTGAGGTACTCGACTATAATTGGCTAATTCGTCCCAAATAGCCTTCAATTGAGTATAATACTCGACTAATGATGGATTATTGCCTTGCATGCACTCATTAAGACCACTCTTCTGTTGGTGATGTTAGTTATTTAGACAAAATTAATACTCATCATATGATATCAAAATTACAAGTTAATTTTTTGTGGTCCAAATCTACATGCATGCAAAGAAAAATATTAAAGAGATGGTATAAAACCATCTAAAGACAAAATGTCCTTACATTGTTGATGGTAAAATATGGGCACAACTCAAGGACTCCTTCCTTGATGTTGTTCTTGAGCTTATACAATAAAGATGATCCTCCAACACCTTAATTACCAAAATATGTAATCTCCTAAGGTGGCACCCAAGATTCAACCCAAATATATTACTACAAATAATATAGACTAGATATTATTTGAGTATATGTATATTTGATGTACTAATTATATTATTACTTTGATAATATTATTAGTTTACTTTTATATGTGTTTTAATATAAAAGGATAAACAAAATAAGAAGAAAAATATGGCCTATTGATGGTGTATATGAACCATCCACAACAAGCATATAAAGACCAATTTTTTTTTCAAATTTTCAACCTTAGAAATGAGGGAAGGAATTGGGTATTTATAAGCATGAAAATGTAAACAATTCACATACAAAAGATAGTGGGAAATGCCTACCTTTTACACTCACAATGAGTGTATTAGTAGTGTATAAAAAACTGTCCAAACGGTCCCCTCCGGGTCCATTTCGATTTTCGACATTTGCCCCCACAAATGCTTATAAGTCTTATATTTAATTATCTTACATAATTAAATATTAATTTATTTATTTAACACTTAAATAATACAAATTAACTACCGATGACTACTTAACCATTAAGTAATCATAAGACCATTTTCTTAACATACAATGTGTCAATATTATCCCACTTAGCTAATTTTACAACCTCTTGTAAAATTAAATAGCTAATTAATTCCACCTCAAAACATATACACATATCGTATAAAATTTATTAATTATCAATTAACTAATAAATTCAAATTTATAAATTTATTATTTAAATATCACATAATTAAATAACAAATCTCCTTGTCCCGAGTTCGTAACCCGTCATCAAATAATACATTTACGCGACTAATTAAAAGTCAAATAATACAAGGAATTAATTATCTTGTATCTCATACAAACAATTAATTCATTCTTTTTGGGCGTCATCCTATAGGTGTGACCTAAAGGGATCAGCTGATCACCGCCGTCACACGACAGTAATGTCAAACTCTAGTCAGCCAATCATTACCGATTAACGATGACCAGCTGACAAATTAAATAAATAAATCCCTGATATTCCTTTAACGAGATTTAATATGTAAACGCACTTATTGTGGAGGACACTACTCCAACAGTCTCCCACTTGTCCGACACAAGTGTGCGTTACCAATTCTCTTGTCCAATAAAATCTCCCACTCAATGCAAGATGTCTTTCAGGTCGTTCTTGCACGTGATCATATCATAAAGTGGTTTCCTCGATCAGGAGAATGGCTGTCTGACTGGATAATCTACTATAGATCTCATCCGAGCGTGGCCACGCATTTACAGTCACCTCTCCTCGAGTGGCCTTGAGATAAAATATGACTTAAATGGACAATCTCATTGACCTATTTTCTTCGTTCGATACAGATCACAATGACCCAGTAAATGCTCATCGGCCTCCTTTTACGGCGCGACCTAGAACAAAAACCAAAGTCACCGGAAAACCGCACCAACTCAGACAAATAGTCACCAGTCTAAAGAATTGACTCGAAGGAATAAAATAGAAATCCTCGCCACGACCTAGCAACAAAAGGACTCTATAAACGGTCACTGTCCGACAAATTGTCTCACAATCTGCCTATGTAATCGATCCGCCATCACTATGACCATATGACAGTCAAACTTGTCATCTATCGCCTTACAATCTAGTCACTCCAAGACGTCACCTCATTAAGTAACTAGGGACAAAATACAATGTTAATCCAGTTCACTTTAATAGGGTTCGACATTGTCACTACAACCTATTTGGAAATAATAAAGTATATAAATTCAGATATAAAACTAAATATAACAATAAATGCAATTATCATATATGAAATAATAAATACAATATTTTGATTATTACATATCATATAATTTACAACAGTTCTGGCATTCGTCTCAACCCCATCGAAACTACATGACTATCATGTTTAGCTTGAGACAAAGGCTTGGTTAAAGGATCAGCGATGTTGTCAGCTGTCCCAACCTTACAAACTGTAACTTCTTTCCTTTCGATTAAATCTTTAATTACATGAAATTTCCTAAGTACGTGTCTAGACTTGTTACTAGACGTGGGCTCTTTTGCTTGAAAAATAGCCTCACTGTTATCACAATACAAAGTGATAGGATCCACGGCGGTCGGAACTACTTTCAGTCCCTCTAAGAATTGCCTAATCCAAACAGCTTCCTTTGCAGCTTCAGAGGCTGCAATGTACTCAGCTTCCATTGTAGAATCAGCAGTCACGGACTCTTTGAAACTTCTCCAGCAAACCGCCCCTCCGTTCAACAAAAAGACAAAACCAAACTGGGATTTCAAATCATCCCAATCGGTTTGGAAACTGACATCCGTATAACCTCTTATACGTAATTTAGATTCTCCTCCAAACACTAATAATGAATCTTTAGTCCTTCTAAAGTACTTTAGAATATTCTTGACGGCTATCCAGTGACTCCCACCTGGAATTTTCTGAAAATGACGCGTCATACTCAAAGCATACGAGACGTCAGGATGAGAACAAATCATAACATACATGATCGATCCAACAGCGGAAGCATAGGGAATCGATTTCATGCGTTCAATATCCTTAGGCTCAGTAGGACACTGTGACTTACTCAAAGTGATCCCACTGCCCATAGGTAGAAAACCTCTCTTGGAATTTTTCATATTGAATCGATCAAGAATCTTATCGATATAGGCTTCTTGACTCAATGTTAATATCCTTTTGGATCTATCCCTATAGATCCGGATACCCAAGATGCGCTGAGCTTCTCCCAAATCTTTCATTTGGAAGTGATTTCCTAACCACTTCTTGACAGAAGCAAGCATATCTATGTCATTCCCAATGAGTAATATGTCGTCCACATAAAGAAGTAAGAAAACAACTTTACTCCCACTAAACTTCATGTATAAACATGGTTCCTCAACACTTCGAGAAAAACCATTCTGTTTAATGACATGATCAAAACGATGATTCCGGCTCCTTGACGCTTGCTTAAGATCATAAATGGATCTCTTAAGTTTTCATACTTTGTTAGGATTTTTAGGATCCTCAAAACCCTCAGGTTGTATCATGAACACTTCCTCTTCCAGAAACCCGTTCAGGAAAGCGGTTTTGACATCCATTTGCCATATCTCATATTCATGAAATGCAGCAATCACTAACATTATCCGAACAGATCTAAGCATAGAAACTGGTGCAAAAGTTTCATCATAGTGTAAACCATGAACCTGGGTGAAACCTTTTGCCACCAATCTAGCTTTGTAGACATCCTTATGTCCATCCATGCCGATTTTAATCTTAAATATCCACTTACACTGAAGAGGTCGAATATCTTTAGGTAAGTCAACCAGGTCCCATTGATGCGTGTCATTTATATGATGTTTTACACCTCATTTTACACGCATTTCAGAGCTCAATTGTGTAGTTTTATGCTACTATTTGCCCCATTTCGTCTACTTTCGTATTTTTATGTAATATTGCAGATTTATGCGGAAATGAGTAGATTTTGAGCTAAATTCGTCCCCGAGTACCTTGCACTGCATTTGACGTAAAGTATTTGCTCAAGGAACGAGTTTGGTGCGCATTTCGAGGCCCGAAAGACAAATCCACGAGAAGTTAGAAGTCAAGTATCGCTACTTGATCGATCGATCACGCCCTTAGTCGATCGACCAACCCACGAGTTCCAGTAGCTACTGTTCAGCGAAGAGCAGTCGATCGACTGCCTTGCATGGTCGATCGACCAAGCCGCTATTCTGACGCAAACAAAAAGATCGAGAATAAGGAAGCCCATAGTATATTAGGTTTTGAGAATAATGTTACGTTATATTTCTATATAACGTAACCTGACATTAGGCTTTAATCGTCCAGTTTTCATCAAGCTTTGATTTAGTTTTAGTTCTATTTTCATAATTAGGGTTCGAGCTTATTGTTCTTCCATTAATAAAGTTCCTTTCGCTTTCGGTTCTGGATCTCTCTCTGCAATTCCTTTTCGGTATTCTTCTGTTCAGTTTCGTTGTTTATTTCATTCGTAGTATAGGAATTGCTAGAATAGTCTCCCGAAAGCCAAATTTATCGTTTATTGTTAATTGTTTAATTCATCGTTTTAATCATGAATTCTTCTGCTTTATTAGTCAATTTTATTGTTGTTCTTATCGTAGCCATGAGTAGCTAAATACCTCGTGCTAGGATGTAGGGGATCTGTAGAATTAGGCAGAGAGAATAGTACGACTGAGTCGCGCCACGGTCGATCGACCGCACACCCTGGTCGATCGACTGGCCACGTGAGGTTTTGCTTCGTTTTAATTGCTTTAAATTATATATTTGACGAATCGAGTGCACGCGACTAGTTGAATGCTTAGTAATTGGCTGACCCATTAGATCGAAAGATAGGGAAGGTTGTTAGACCACCAATTAAAATGACTAAACTATGCTGACATCGAAAGATAGGTAAAGTTTAGGTTATTAGTCACTTTTCAGGACGAGAGTCAGTACTAGTGATATTAGGGACCCGTAGCGAGATCGAAAGACGCTACTTGTTGAGAGTGGACCGAGAGGACCTCTTGTTTTCCCGCCTCATGTGTTTATTTCAGACCTACGTAGTATGCTGCTGCCGAAACTACAGTGAACCGACCATCTTAGTACCCTTTTTATATTTGATTTTATACATTTCTTTAGTTTATTGCTCATTAGTTATAGACCAATTCAAAACAACCCCCACATAATCGTTACCTTAAGACTAGAATTAGAAAGCTAATTATTACATCTGCCTCTCTGTGGTTCGACCCGACTGCCGCTAGCTATAGTTGTAGTTGGAATTATAAATTTATTTTTGGTGCACACAACGACATGCATCAAATTTTAGGGCAGTTGCCGGGGAGGCAGCGCTAGTTTTGGTTGTTTTTAATTTTAGTCTTTCTTTCCTTAGTCTCAGGGAACTTCGGTTCCTTGAGACCGTTCTCATGTTTCATGTTCTAAGTTTTCCACAGGAAGAGGATGAAATCTTTGGTGCTTATTTAGCCAGGCTTTGGGAGTTTATTGAGCCCAGACGAGATGCCTTTTCTGATCTCCAAATATACTGCACTATTGTCCGACATATGAATGACCTTATGCGAGCATACCTCGAGTCTATAGGTAAGTGGGATTTCGAAGGAATCCCCGTAATTGAGGTATTAGAATTCTTTAATTGGTTTGCTACTGAATCTCTTAAACCTACTTTTTCTCTTCATGTTGACTCAGATGAGGGGGTGGGTGAGACCTTAGAAACCAATCTAGGAAATACCGACGGAGACGTAGAGGAGACCATTAGCGTGGTTGACAATCCCTTTTGTGAGAATAGTCTAAAACCCCTTTATGATTCTTGCAATGTTAGTGAGGACGATTTGGAGGCTCTCTTTGAGAACCTCCATCTTGACGAGTCTAGCGATGAGGAGAGTGATAGTCTAGAGGTTAAATGGGATACTTATGATGATACCGATGATGAGCCTATTTTAGGAGACCCCATTGACCCATTTGACTTTACATCCCCATGCATTTGGGACGATTATCCACCTTCCCCCTTAGTTGACCAGACTCCTCCACCTCACATTTCATACCCATCAGAGTATTTTAATTCTACTCGCGTTATTATTGAGTTGAATGCACCTGAGTTCGTTAATTCTCCACCCGTGGTTAACTTGAGCTTTTATATTCCGCCCTTAGCTGGAGGGCAGAACAGCTTTGTGGACAATTTTGGGAGCTGTCATAAGAAATTTGTCAAACTTAAACGATTTTACATTTTAATTTCCTATGTTATTACTATCTTATGGTGCTACTTACAGTTTTGTGTAGCACATGCGCAGCTATTTGACAGGTTGCTGCGAGCTTTGAGTTGCTTTGATTGGACTCCATTAGAGTAAGCTGCTGAAGAAAAAGAGGTCGAGCGGGACCGGTCTGAAACCAGCGCTAGCCGGGAGGCAACCCGGATGTGATTTGTTTAGTTTTGCGAATAAAATTCGTAGTTGTTTAAAAAAATAAATAAAAACACTTAGTCGTGTGCTTGGTTTTTAAAGACTATAGACTGTTTTTATTGGGTTTGCGCAAGTTTTTAGGCGCGTATTATTGTGCATTGCAGGTTGTAGACCATTTTAACTCAATTTAGAGTTAATTACGAAGAAAACAAGACTGCTGCATCAGGTGCAATGGTCGGTCGACCGGTTCCCTTGGTCGATCGACCGAGTTGTTGCTTCCAGAGAGCACTGTTCACCCGTCGTGTGGTATGTCGACTAGCCCCATCAGTCGGTCGACCACCAACGCTGCTATACTTGACTCTCGTTTTCTTCTACTTTAAATTCCATGCACATTTTTCCCGCTCAAACTCTTTTATTTCCGAATGATAGTTTGCTTTTCTGTCTTTTCAGGTACTTATGGTAGCACTGCTGGCTACCGAAACCTCCTAGCTCACGCTGGATTGGGGAGGTTTCCTTTTGCTGCGCTTAAAGTCTTGTGAGTTCTCGAGTGACCTTCATGTCTTGTTTAGTTAATTTATCGCAAAATTCCCGTTTCCTTTTTATTTCATTACATGATTTTGCACAATGGGGACATTGTGTGATTTGGTTTGGGGAAGGGTTTTTGTATTATATAGCATTCATATGTTTTTGCATTCACGTTTAATTATTCTGTTTGCATTGTTATTTAATTTCTTCATATATACAAAAATCCAAAAAAATTGAAAAATTTCAAAAAATCCAAAAAAAATTTCACGTTTATTTTAGCATATAGGTCGAGTCGGAACGGTAGTATATCAATGATGACATTACATTTTCAGCTGTTTACGCCTAAGCCTTGCTTAATTGACATGTTATTAGTAGAATCATATATGCATAATCTACGAGTTTTCGTTAAATTTCGTGCTGAACTTGAGACTTGACTTAGAACTTTGGCAAACTACATCATTTTCTGAGATTTAGAGCCTATAACTGGTGTCATCATGGCCAGTTTATCTAGGATTGTGAGTAGTTACTCCTTGTGAGACATGTTACATAAATGTGCATAAATATGAACTTAATCTGCTTAATGCCTGTATGCATTCGGTTTGTGGTTAGTTGACACATGTGGAAGAGGTTTCCTTTATTCATTTTGCCCATAAGCTCCACACTGCCAAAAATAGCCTTTTTGTCCCATTACTACATCCTACATTTAGCCTGCCCTTGTCAAGCTAGTAGTTTATGTTTTTGGGATTGTTACTACGTTTTTGGTAGCATTTGCTCATTTTGAGATGATGATTGGGAAGATGAAAAGGGAATGAAGGAGAAAAAAAGGAAGGAAAGAAAGAAAAATAGGAAAGAAAAGAGAAAAGAAAAAAATGATTCGAAAAAAGAAAGGAAAAAGAGTTACGTGCTGTACTGTAGAGGACGGTCGATCGACTGGCATCATTGGTCGATCGACTGAAGTCCGAGAAAAAGAAGAAAAGAATCAATTCGCATATGCAAAGTCTTTATTTTATGGCGATTTTTGCTCCCATGTTGCAATTATATCTTATGGGGAATTGATTGATTACAATTATTTTGGAGATTGCGAGATTTGTGCTTTCAATTAGCACCCGGTTTTTTTTGTTTATTTTAAGCAAGAAGTTGGATGTTGTCATATGGTTCTGTTTAGGTACTAGCTTGATCACCTGTACCTCCACACATCCATAATTATCTTTGCCTCTTCTTACCCATTACCTCACATATCCATATATACCTCGGCATGTGTCATGGTCAATTGTTGGTTGGAATGCATATGTACGGTTGTAGAGATCATTTTCATATTAGACTGTAGGCATGTTCTTATAGGTCGTAGTTAGGTGAGAGTCACTACAATATTACTTCTTTCTATCTCGTACATTATTCACCTTGTGCTTATTTGAGTGATTTGAGCGACCCGTGAGAGTCCAATTTGATAAGTCTCTATAGTTGACGGTTCAGCATTTTTTAACGACTCTATAACTCGTTTGCATGATTCTTTTTTTTTAGTAAAATGTGAGAGTATAATATATATAAAAAATTGGAGTCAATTACATACTATCAAGGCAAGGCATTCAAAACTAGGTATATTTTAAATTGCCTAACCAATCTAGCTCATGAGTAGTCATCCGACTCTTATCTCTTTCCCTTATTCTCTTCCTCATATCTTCACTGATCCATTGAGCCATGCATCGAGGTCTCATCAAGACCTGCTCCACTCTACACTTATTCCTTTGTTGCCATATTTGATACAAACTACTCATTACCAGAGCAACCTTCACCCCTCGCTGAACTTTCATGCCAGAGCTTTGAACACACCAATGCAAGATGTCATCCTCAGGAAGTTTTAGACCAATACAATCCATCACTGCCTGTAGGACTCTCCTACTCGTTTGCATGATTCACATGACTAATTGATTGTTAGTTGTGCATTAAACTGGTTTAGGCTTTACAGTTTGCAATTCGCTCTGAGATTGAACTCGTTCCATAAGGTTTTTAGGATCGAGTCTAGTTCTTGCTTGGGGACAAGCAAGGGTTTGGTTTGGGGAAGTTTGATGCGTGCCATTTATATGATGTTTACACGCATTTCAGAGCTCAATTTTGTAGTTTTATGCTACTATTTGCCCCATTTCGTCTACTTTCGTATTTTTATGTAATATTGCAGATTTATGCGGAAATGAGTAGATTTTGAGCTAAATCCATCCCCGAGTACCTTGCACTGCATTTGACGTAAAGTATTTGCTCAAGGAACGAGCTTGGTGCGCATTTCGAGGCCCGAAAGACAAATCCACGAGAAGTTAGAAGTCAAGTATCAGCTACTTCATTTGATCGACCGCTGCCCTTAGTCGATCGACCAACCCACGAGTTCCAGTAGCTACTGTTCAGCGAAGAGCAGTCGATCGACTGCCTTGCATGGTCGATCAACCAAGCCGCTATTCTGACGCAAACAAAAAGATCGAGAATAAGGAAGCCCATAGTATATTAGGTTTTTAGAATAATGTTATGTTATATTTCTATATAACGTAACCTGACATTAAGCTTTAATCGGCCAGTTTTCATCAAGCTTTGATTTAGTTTTATTTCTATTTTCATAATTAGGGTTCGAGATTATTGTTCTTCCATTAATAAAGTTCCTTTCGCTTTCGGTTCTGGATCTCTCTCTGCAATTCCTCTTCGGTATTCTTCTGTTCAGTTTCGTTGTTTATTTCATTCGTAGTATAGGAATTGCTAGAATAGTCTCCCGAAAGCCAAATTTATCGTTTATTGTTAATTGTTTAATTCGCCGTTTTAATCATGAATTCTTCTGCTTTATTAGTCAATTTTATTGTTGTTCTTATCGTAGCCATGAGTAGCTAAATACCTCGTGCTAGGATGTAGGGGATCTGTAGAATTAGGCGGCAGTAGAATAGTACGACCTGAGTCGCGCCATGGTCGATCGACCGCACACCCTGGTCGATCGACTGGCCACGTGAGGTTTTGCTTCGTTTTAATTGCTTTAAATTCTATATTTGACGAATCGAGTGCACGCGACTAGTTGAATGCTTAGTAATTGGCTGACCCATTAGATCGAAAGATAGGGAAGGTTGTTAGACCACCAATTAAAATGACTAAACTATGCTGAGATCGAAAGATAGGTAAAGTTTAGGTTATTAGTCACTTTTCAAGACGAGAGTCAGTACTAGTGATATTAGGGACCCGTAGCGAGATCAAAAGACGCTACTTGTTGAGAGTGGACCGAGAGGACCTCTTGTTTTCCCGCCTCATGTGTTTATTTCAGACCTCACCGAGTATGTCACAAAAAACTACAGTGAACCGACCATCTTAGTACCCTTTTTATATTTGATTTTATACATTTCTTTAGTTTATTGCTCATTAGTTATAGACCAATTCAAAACAACCCCCACATAATCGTTACCTTAAGACTAGAATTAGACAGCTAATTATTACATCTGCCTCTCTGTGGTTCGACCCGACTGCCGCTAGCTATAGTTGTAGTTGGAATTATAAATTTATTTTTGGTGCACACAACGACAGGCATCACCCATACCTGATTATCGTACATGGAATCCATTTCGGATTGCATGGCATCGAGCCATAGCTTAGAGTCAGCACTCGTAATAGCTGCTTTGTAGGTCTTGGGTTCATCACTTCCCAAAAGTAAAACCTCATAGTCACCATCTTCCTCGATAACACCAAGGTATCTATCAGGCTGGCGACTAACCCTCTCTGACCTCCTAGGTTCAGAAGGAAGAATAACCGATTCAGACGTAGAAGGAACATCTTCCTGTATTGTCACATCAGTTTGTGGCTCTTGAACTTCATCAAGTTCAAATTTTCTCCCACTCTGTCTTCTAGAAATAAACTCTTTTTCTAGAAAGACAGCTTCACGAGCCACAAACACTTTGTTCTCGCTACTATTGTAGAAGTAATATCCACAAGTTTCCTTAGGGTAGCCTACAAAAATATATTTTTCAGAACGAGGTGCAAGCTTATCGTCAGACTTGCTCTTGACATAAGCATCACAACCCCATACTTTCATGTATCGCAGATTCGGGACTTTCCCTTTCCATATCTCATATGGAGTTTTGTCAGTTGCTTTAGTGGGACTTTTATTAAGTGAGCGTACAACAGATAAAATGGCAAAACCCCAAAATGACTTAGATAACTCAGTTTGACTCATCATCGATCGGACCATATCTAATAAAATTCGATTCCTCCTTTCAGCCACACCATTTAATTGTGATATGCCAGGAGGAGTGAACTGAGATACAATACCCCAGTTTTTAAGGTGATCTTTAAAGTCATTGCTTAAATATTCCCCACCACGATCTGATCGTAACGTTTTAATCTTCTTATTTAATTGGTTTTCTACTTCATTCTTAAACTCTTTGAACTTATCAAAAGCTTCACTTTTATACCTCATTAAGTAGATATACCCATATCTACTCATGTCATCGGTAAAAGTAATAAAATAGTCATAATTACCTCTAGCAGTGACTGTCATTGGACCACACACATCAGTGTGTATTAAACCCAACAACTCACTAGCTCGAGATCCTTTTCCTAGAAAAGGTGAACGAGTCATCTTGCCAAGAAGACAAGATTTGCATGTACCAAATGATTCGAAATCAAAAGGTTTAATTACACCAGTCAACACTAGTCTTTTAATGCGCTTCTCGTCGATATGTCCTAAACGATAATGCCGTAAATAAGATAGATCGGTATCACCAGTTTTGAGTCTTTTATTATCTAAATGATAAACATTGTTTCTAGTGTCTAGAATATAAATACCATTGATTGAAATAGCTTGGCTATATACAATCCCATTAAGGGAAAAAGTATAACACTTGTCTTTAATTACAAAGGAAAAACCTTTTGTGTCTAACACAGATACTGATATTATATTTCTAGACAATGTTGGTACAAAATAACAATTATTAAGATACAACTGCAACCCCGAAGCTAAACTAAGTACATAAGTTCCTACTGAGACGGCGGCTACCTTAGACCCGTTACCCATTCGAAGATCAACATCACCCTTGTTTAGCTTTCTTATGATTTTTAGGCCCTGCAAATGATTGCACAATTGAGAACCATAACCAGTATCTAATACCCAAGTTGTATTTGAAGCATAATTTATGTCTATCATAAAAGATTCGGTTTGAGAAATTTCATGTTGGCTTCACAATACCAGCTTTAATGTCATCCAGGTATTTCATACTGTAGATACCCAGTATCTGCTGAGACTCCAACAAACACCCGATGATTATCGGACTACAACATGTTTTGGGATCGCAGCGTTTGATCGACAGTTTGTGTACAACTTTACGTCGGAAAACTTAAAACGATTTCGAAAACAAAAACATTTCAAAACATTTTAAAAATACCTGGAGTGTTTAATGCACGACGACGGGGTCGCGATGACACTAACTAGAGTCAAAACCGACACCGGACCAAAAACCGACTCGAAAATTCAAATCCCGACTCCAACAACGGGTCAAACCGAGTCAAACACAAAAACCAAAAATATCTCAAGCCTTCTATACTAAGTTTTCCCGGATTCATGTTGGTCAAGTACCAAACATGTGACTACAAAACCTAGGATAGAACAAATCATGATTGCGTTTGTTGTGATAGTGACAACACAACTCGAAGTGCCGCGATTTGGCTCGCGCCTCTTTGAGCAGCCCAGGTGGCCACGTCGCTCAAAACTCACACAACCACTCATTCTCCTATAAATACCCCTTAAATGCCACCCATTTGAGACTTACGCGAGTGTCCGCCCCCTCTTTTCTCCCTTAAAATTCTCGACTCGACTTCTAAAGTCACAATCCGACGCGTGTTTACGACCTACCGATCGTAAACACGAGCCTTACACATTGTTTGGTATCGTCATCGTGCATTAAATCACTTGTCCGACCACTTTGACCACTACACCATCACTAAACTTTTAAAACACTCTTTTGCTTACCAAAACGGTTTTAAACCGAGTTTTTTTCGATCAAACAAGTTGTTACACTTACGTCGGTCACTCGTCATAACCAAACATGTAAGTATGAGGGTGTAAAAATCCTCTTTTATTATGTTTTTATTTGTTTCATGACTTTAACATGCTAAAACATGCATAACATGAACCAAAACATGGAATAAACGAGCCAAAACTGATTTTTGGTCTGAGGCAGAAGCCCCTTAGATCGCCAACAGGCTCGCGCCTAAATGGGGTGCTCAGACCAGAGATCAACCGTGTTTGTCCTCGTCATTTCCCTTAATCCGCTTTCATATTTGTAATCGGTTTTCATCATTTCAAGTATTTTCGAAACCTTTTTGTTTCATTTTACATGTTTTAACCATAAAGCATTTTTCACCCTTGGTTCTTCATACCATGACGGTTAAATCCGTGTTTCGGTGATAATATTTGGTTAATGACATTTAAGAGGTATTTTAAAGCCTTTTATTTCATTTCTTTACATTTTCAAAACAAACATATTAGTCACCAACACGAAATCATCCTTGGTTCTCTATACCATGCCGGATTTTAACCCGGGTACGATGATGAGTACCGACTAATGACATTCAAAATGGATTTAAAACAATTAGTCCATAACCATTTTCAAAACTATTCATGTCAAGCCTGTCAAAACCGAACCCGACACCGAATATTATCAAATGATGATGATTATTCGAGTCTAGTTCTTCAAATCAACAAATGCTGTCTAAACGACCCTTTCAAAATCAAACCGGGTTCAAACACCCATTTTCAACATGTTTTATAACGTTTTCTAAATTGTCAGGACACGGCATACAGCCGTTGGCTAACCCGCGCCTCAAGCAGGCCTCTTCTTTCTCATTTCCAAAACCAGAGGGAGGCCCCTTACACCGCCGGCTGGCTCGCGCCTCTTATAGCCGTCTGGTACAAGGCCTGTTCCCTTCCAGCATTAGTCTAGGACGATCCCGACTCCGGTTAACCCGGATATAGGACGGATCAGATGACTATTCAATTATTCAAAACAATATTTGCCAAATGCCTTACTAAGACAAATGGATCATGTTATGCACCCTAAACCTAATATGGTAAATGGATGTTTAATTTCCGTCTTGCATGCAAGTCAACTATTAATCCAACCCGACATCTTATACTTGATACTTGGATTAAATCAACCGACTTAGAAAGCTCACATGTTAGGTTGAAAATATTAGATGCGCATTCATGCATTTAAACCGTTTTGTCAACTTTTGCATTCAACCAACCAAGATCGATCAGTAGAGGCCGCTAAACGCGGGCGGGATTGGGTGTCTGATTAAAGGGCTTCCCAATACGTACCTTTACCTCTTACTCAAAAACTTTGGATAGTGGACGACATTATCCAGGGCGTACGAGAGTCATCTTTAGTACCTATGTCAAACGCTGCTTTGTGCTTCGATTTGACCGAGGTATAAAGTGGAATTCGAACGGGTTCCAGGCATCCCACAAATGCTTGGTGGCGACTCCGAACATCTCTAATCATTTCGAGACCCTTACCGAGACGAAACCGACCGATCTAAAACGATCCGGTCGAAAGCATCTTTACGCCGCCGAGTGTGGCTTTCAAAAAGACCGCTGCCATTGTCCACAGATCGGCTGGGCATACGCAGGTTGGCCATGTCCACAGATTGGCGACTCCGCTGGGGAGAACTAGGACACTTACGTCTTTGTGATCCCTAGATGGTGAGACTCGAACGAGGTCTTGGTTGGAATGCATTAATTGATATTACCGTCACGGTCGGGTTCCTTGTCCGGGCCCACAACCTAACCCTTTTTGACCAATTGGCTCGTCTCGTCGGCGTGAGTTATCTCATCCCCGCGTTTCGAATACCGATTGAGTCAAGCATACCATTGAAGTTACACATTTCTGTTTCGTCAAAGAGCTTTCATCACTTTCGAGCACGAGGCTAGGGCACCCTCCTTACACATTTTGTTTGGATTGGTATCCCTCTCGCAAATCGGGGTTTGATTGCTTGGTGTGTAACCCACCCTTCTAAGCCAAAACCCGTGTCAGCATAATGCATAATATAATGAAACTGTGAGTGCTTATGTGCTACTTGATCATAAGTCCTTCCGGGACATTTCAAACTTTCAAAACACCCTTTTTGCGCCGTTATAATGGCCATTTCAAACCTCAGTCTTTCGCCGACCGATGCACGCCTTTCTAGGCCGTCATAATGACGATTTTCAAACCCGGTTTTGTATAACCATTTTAACACGCCTTTCTAGGCCGTCATAATGACGATTTTCAAACCCGGTTTTGTATAACCATTTCAACACGCCTTTCTAGGCCGTCTTAATGACGATTTCCAAACTCAGTGTTGTATAACCATTGCAACACGCCTTTCTAGGCCGTCGTAATGACGATTTTCAAACCTGGTTTTGTATAACCATTTCAAAATCACCTTTTTACGCCGTTATAATCGCCGCGTCTAGACACGGATTTTAACCCGTTTCGCGCCGACAATGGCTCTCTTTCAAAACCCGAGAAAAGAACACGCCCTTTTCTCGAAACACGTTCGGGATCCCGAGGACCGTACACCGTCCCCGAGACCTTTTCAAACATTTCAAACTCGATTTTCAAAACATACAATTTTGAATTTCAAAACCGTCTTGGGAAACAATGCACTGTTTTCCGAGCCGACTCAAACTCAAACCGTCTTTTGCAAATAAACTTAAGACAACCCTTTTCAACTGATCGACTTACGGAGATTTCTATCTTCGGAAGCCGCCTATTAAAGAGACAAAAGAATCTTTTTGAAAATTTCTATTTTCGAAAACTTCAGTCCACCATTCCAATTCCGCCTCGTGTCTATCGAGTCAAAGCAAACGTACTTATGGGTCTTCACTTATGAGTCGTCTCACCACGAGACCCGTCCAGTGGCGTCGCGCCATCATGATTGGACTCGTGTCAAAGGTTCGGTCAAACACCGTCACGTCATAAATCGAGTCAGCACCGAGGGACCACACGCGGTCACCCCGTCTTTTTGAGTCGATCTTGGTCTCGTCCTCTGTGTTGTCTGCGTTCAGTCTTGGAACCGTGTCGGATTGAGTTGTAATGTGAGCTGTTTTTCTGCCTCAGAGCCATGGCCCCGTCTTCAACTTCGTCTGTCAACCACAACAACAATGATAACAACAGAGATGTCACAACTGATCAGCTAGCCAGCCTACTTACCGCTCTTAAGGTCACCCTGGATCGCGTCGAGACCCGTATCGATGCCCTGGAGAACAAATAAATTGGGGAACATAATACCCCACCTCTGACTGAGACTAAGAAGAGGCTGAAACTCTTGCAAGAACAACTCCTAGCCCGGGGTAACAACATCCACCTTGAAAATAACCGAAGGTTCGAACCTGTTGGGGACCAGTTACCTGACAACTTCACCCTGACTGATGTGAATAAGTTCAAGGGAGTGGAGGACCCACTCAACTACATCCGTGCTTTCAAAGACTACATGGCCATTAAGGGGGTCAAACAAGAACTTTTTACCAGGATCTTCCCATCCTCTTTGGAGCCAATTCCTCGCCAATGGTACTACTCCTTGGACCCGAAAAGCCTTACCACCTGGGATGAAATCGCAGTTGAGTTTGCCAAACAGTATGCCGACAATGTCGAGATCCAGGCCAACACCCGTACTCTCGAGGTGTTAACCCAAAACGACAAGGAAAGGTTCACTGAGTTCCTAACCCGTTGGAGGAGGGTGAGTACGCAGTTGGTTAGTAAGCCGAGTGAATCAACTCTGGTGGAAAAATTTGTCAACAACCTCCGCCCGGTTTATGCCAACCTGCTGAGGTATCAAAATATCAAAACTTTTCAAGATCTGCAGATTCCGGGGACGTGTATTGAGGACGACCTCCGAAAGGGTGTCTTAGCAAAGACCACAGGCAGGGGTTATCAAGGATCCACCTCAACCGGATCTCGCCCTTACGGTCAGACAAACAAGATTGATGAGGTCAACCTCGTCGAACCATCTGCCAAGAAAATTGAACGCCCCCAGAGAGTGTTCACCAACATAGAGTCAACTTATGCGAGTGCCTTGAAAAGGCTTATGGACCAAGGGAAACTACAACCGATCGGGCCCACCCCGGACCCGGCCGACGCCAAGAAATCCCGATTTTGGAACCCCAACGCCTACTGCCAGTATCATCGAGGGAAAGGGCATGATACCGAAAATTGCTTCAAACTCAAGCACCTCATTCAAGACATGATTGATAAGGGAGATTTGCCTATACCCCCACCAACTAAGCCAAACAACAAGACGAATCCTCTGGGAATTCACGCCATCTCTGACGATGAGCCGACCCTAGACTGCTCTCATCTAATCTTGCCAATTGACGATGAGGTGAATGTTCTGGAAAAGGACCCTTCAGATGGAGTGTTCGTATTCAGTGCTGCCACTATGCTCACTATGTTTCAGCAAGTTGAGGAGGCCATTGCCAGCCTTTCTGAGAGAATCACCCGACTCGACGACGCCTACCATCGGCTCATCTTCAACCCCCCGGCACCACGTCCGCGGGAGAATTCCCCAAGCATTCAAAACTACCACCCCAGGATGGATTGCTTCCGCGGCCATTCTGGCATACACCCCACGAAAATCACCTTCAAAATAACCACCTTCACGATAATTACCCTCAAAATAACTACCCTCAAAATAACTACCCTCACAAAAATCGCCCTCACAAAAATATTCCCCACAAGAACTACCCACCGAGGAATACCCCTGCAAGGTATCCTCGAGACCCTGAAATTAACGGCATATGGCGGGATGATGTTGAGGATGTCTATGTCGTCCCAGAAAAGGAGAAGCGGACGAAGGAAATCAGACATCTCACCCGGTCCGGACGTCCCTATCAGAATCCAAGCAACCTAGCGGTCGTTCCAACAACGAATGACCAAATCGTCCCAAAGGTGGACACTCAACCAAAGGTTCCCGAGAACTCAATCCTGAAACAGCTCCAGAAAGCAAAGGCCGAGATCTCAATTTGGCAACTGATCGCAACGTCTTTTGAGCATCGACAGGCCTTGCTGCAGGCCTTGGAAAAATTATTCGTGCCCTCCACCTCTACCCCAGAAGAAATAGTGGCACACATGACAAGAGACGCCCCTGATCTGAGCAACCCGGTCGTCTTCTCCGACGAGGATATCCCCCTGTTCGGAGCAAATCATAACCTGGCCCTGTACATCACCGTACAATGCCTCCAAAAGAACATACCAATGGTCCTCGTGGATGACGGTTCCGCCGTGAATGTCATTCCTCTCAAAACTGCCCACAGGCTGGGTATTAAGGAATCTGATCTAATCCCAACGAATCAAGGAGTACGCGCCTACGACGGCACTCGTCACAAGGTCGCTGGGCTTATCACTCTAGCCGTCGCAACCGGGCCACTAGAAAGACAAACCAGTTTCCAAGTGGTCGACATCGACGCATCCTTCAACATGCTCCTGGGACGTCCCTGGATTCACGCCGTCAAGGCGGTCACATCAACGCTTCACCAAAAGATCAGGGTCCCCTTCAACGGGAAAATGGTCATGATCCCCGCTTCCCCAATCAAAGCAGTCATGAGAAGAGGGGTAGCCTCCCAAGCCATTGAGGAGGACGACAATGAAATGTGGGGTTTCCAAGCCGTGAGCGCCATAACTAATGAACTAACAACCTCTGAATGTGACCCGTTCGCCAGCCTCACGATCAACCGTATCATGATGCGCCAGGGTTATTTCCCGGGTTTGCCGCTCAATCCGCTGAAGGACCCGTTGCCTCCCTTGAAATAGGCTAAGGTCCCCAACATTCCCTTTGGACTGGGATACGAACCTACTGACAAAGATATCCAGGAGATGAACCTCCTAATCCGAAAACGCAAGAAGCATGGGGTTATCCTCCGTCCCTACCACCTGACTCTCAACGGATACTTTGTCCCCGAGGGAGAGTCCGAACTCTACCACGGCTTTCCGGAGCCTATCTATGACTCTGTGGCGAAGGCTAGATACCCGGGAGTGGAAGTCTTCCAGGACTGCTACTTTATTCCCGACAACATCGAAGTTGCATCAACCGAGTCCAAACCATCACCATGCCTCGACGGACAAGCTGTCACACTACTATTTGGGGAAGATAACATCAAACGCCTCGACTATGAGGACATCATCAACATCGCCCTGAAAGACAATCAGTTTGATCCAACTGCCTTGATCTCTGATACTAACCCGGAGAAAGCTACCCAGGGCTAGAGGAAAACCATCAAGTGGACCGATCGCCAGGGCCGCATTCTCAAGATCACAACTGGAGAAGGCCCTATGTTCAAGGAGGAAAGTGAAGAAGGATCTGAGTCTGAGTCTGAGTCGGAGTCAGAGTCTGTTATAGCTCCTAACACTCCGGAAGTCCCAGTCAAGGTCCCATTCCCACTGTTTTATCACAAAGTCGTGGCTGATTCAGAGGTTGAGTCTACTAAGGTCACCCCCACTCCAATGAAAGGTGACAACCTGGAGCCTGTTCCAGGGGTCACTTTTTCTGTCGTGTCGCCTCTGACTGACCACGAGATGTCTGTCCTTTCCGAGCTTTTCGCTCGTGTCAACTTAATGAACGCTAAGTTTGCATATGACTCGTCTCAATTTAACTGCAATGCAATTCTGAATGATTATGAGGAATTTGACTTGAGTGACTACCCACCTCACTTAGCCAAAGAACTTGACAAACGGGAAACCAGAACCCCCATCATTGAGGAAACCGAGCCTAATAACGTAGGAACCGACAATACACCTCAAGAACTTAGGATAGGGACAACCCTGGACCCCTCGGAAAGACAACAATTCATTGACCTCCTCCACGAATACAAGGACGTGTTCGCCTGGTCTTACAGAGACATGCCTGGGATTGACAGAGAAATTGCAGAGCACCGGATACCCATCAAACCCGGGGCTAAACCTGTGAAACAGAAGCTACGCCGGATGCGTCCTGAATGGGCCCTAAAAATCAAAGAAGAGTTGGACAAGCAGTTCAAGAGGACAAATCTCGCCCTTCGGGAAAACGAAAACATGATGTTTCGAATCCCAAAACCGAGAACACGCTTCAAGAAACGAAGGTTGCACCTTGACTTGACGAAGCACCAACAATTGACCAACTCCCATGCAATCGAGTTGATACTTCTCGGGAGGCGACAAACCCCGGCACCATTGTCGCAATGCACTCTCAAAAGCATCCATGAAATATTTTTGTGGAAGAATAGGAGGTTTTGTGGAGATGTTTTTTCTGTTTCGGATGCTGTTACAATGAAGCGCAAACGTCCCTATTTATACAAAATGATCAGCGCACTTTTCAGAAAAAGGGGAGAGCCGGCTTCTATCGCCGAGCAGCTCGCGCCTCTTTGACACTTCTCCAGGATTCCCGCTGTTGAATTCTCTCTTTCAACATGTGTTTTCTCCTGACACCTCAAACCTCCCGCCAGGAACCTCGCACCTCTTCGGGATGATCCGGGAAATTTTGTGTTTCTTCACACTCACATTTTCTTGTTTTCGCGTTTTACGAAATCCGACACGGTTTCCATAGCGTAGCTTTAAACATACGGGTTTTTCTTTCTTTTTTAAAAAGGGGAAGGGCTAGTCGCCCCGATCCGCGACGGATCGTTTCCATGTCAGTCGAAATTCCGAAATTTTTTTCGCTTTTTCGCAAATCAAAAATCAAAATCGAAAATTGATAACACGACATCAATTTTCCTCCAAAACTCAAGCACTCACAAATTCGAGTCTTGAACTCAAAAGCCAAACGTACTCGCAAAAATCATTTCCGAAATTCTTTCCTGACGGTTTGAGTTTGAATTTTTTCGAGTCATTGTCAAAACTTTTCGATGCAATTTAATTCACGACACGAGTTAATTGCTCAAATTTTCAAACAATTCCTTTTGAATTCCGAACGTGACGATTTGTCACGGAATTTTCAAAATTCATTTCAAAATTTCAATTTTAACTTCAAGTCATCTTGGTTAATTTTGATTTACAAATGCTTTACGTGGTCAAATGCTTTTACGTGTTTGCGTTTGTGTACATGTGCTATCTGTTGCCTGTTTTTCTACACTAACGATGCAGGAACTGGTGCAAAGCAAAAGGAGAATCAACAGCCAACAACGCTCCTCCGAAACACAGCACAAAAAAGCCAAAATCACAAGATAAGCCACAATCCAAAAACACATATATACAAACCGCCTCACGCAAAATGTAAATATGTACAGACAAGAGTCCAAGACACGGACAAACTACAACAACTACTCGACGTCTCTCGTCGGACCAGTCCTGGTCTCACTAGGAGTCGCCGCCAGCGCAGACACCACCACCAGCTCAAACTCCCTCTCCGGGGAACTCTCCAGCGCCTCACGCTCCATCTCGACGTGAAGCTCCTCCGCTGCCGCCAACTGAGCCTTCAGAGAGGCAATCTCCGCGTCTCGACTCCGCAGCTCGTCCTCGTGACGCCTCAACTCCTGCTCTCGACGAATAATCCCCAACCCCTGGGCCTCGATCATCGACTTGGCTACCTCCAACTCAGCACGGACCCGAGCAAGCTCCACCGGATCCGCTGTGCCCTGCCAAACACAATAACAGATCCTCAAGATCTAAAAACGTGAAATACGACACCAAATATACAAAACCAACACACAAAACGTACCTGAGAAAGCCGAGCCTCCCTCGTAGCCAGGTCACTAGCAAACGCTCTCCAGCGGTTAGCCATCCGCCACAAGTTCTGGTGACTAACAGTCGTCACCTACAAAACAAAAATGTCCTTCAATACAATGTAAGGCAAAGTATAATTGGAGAAAGTGTTCAAGTCGGAACTCACCCTCGTAACAGCTCAACCTCCACTCCATGCCAAAGATCGGCCACCTCGGCCACTGCGGGCTCCGTAAGCGCAATCGAAGCTCCTCGCCACTCGGCCCCCGAAAAGTGGTCTCCGTCGGGAAAGTCGGGGGCCGAGTCCTCATCACTGGTCGACTCCCTGCCATTTGGATCCACATCAAAAATGACAAACCCTCCTATCAAGGGAGGCAATGAAAACAAAGAAAAGAGGAAAACATACCTCGATCGGGTACCAAGCAAGCCTCGACAACCGGAAGGTGTCGTAGTCGGCGTCCCGCAGCAACAGCTCCTCACCTCCTCGACCGTGAAGGTGCTCCTCAACCTCATCAAGAGTCGACTTCTGGAACAACACCCCAGGCGGGTCAACCGGCACAACGAAAGTCTCGGTAAGGCACTGGCGAACTAGGCGCTCGCCCAAGTACCAAACCGGCTCAATCGCCGTCTCCAAGTACAAGCGTAGGGAGCTGCGAGGTCGCAAACGCTCCGTGACAGCAGCCGGCACACCCGTGTAGTGCTCCCAAGGCCGCCCAACAAACTGCACTCGAAACAAAGCTACTCAGCTAACTGGGGGCTTCCTAAGCTACCTAATCATCCTATCTCTAGCTACTGCTATAAAGGAGAAGGGAAAGCAGAAAACTTACATCAGCAACCCGAAGCTTGTTCACGCGACGCCTGCAGTCCTCGTAAGTCGACTTAGTCGACTTCTTCCGACCAACCGTCCAACCCCTCACAGCAGGGTAAGCCGAGGGAACACCGTCTGTAGTCCCCGGACGCAGAGGAGTGAAGTAAGCATACAACCAAGCCTGTAATCGGACACAACAAATACAAATCCGCCAATTTCAAAATAATGGCGAAATCAAAATTCACCATTTTGCTTCAAATTTTCCAAAATAATGGCGAAAATTCAAAAACTGCTATTTCAAGCAACGACAATTAAAACCGTCAATTTCAAAATAATGGTTGGAAGTTGAATTCCACTATTTCCACCACACATGTCAACGGCGGCACATAAACCGTCACTTCAATCAATAGTGAAAATTCCAAATTCACTATTTCTTTCAAATGTCAATGGCGGCAAATAAACCGTCACTTCAATCAATAGTGAAAATTCCAAATTCACTATTTCTTTCAAAATGTCAACGGCGGCAAATAAACCGTCACTTCAATCAATAGTGAAAATTCCAAATTCAATATTTCTTTCAAATGCCAACGGCGGCAAATAAACCGTCACTTCAATCAATAGTGAAAATTCCAAATTCACTATTTCTTTCAAATGTCAACGGCGGCAAATAAACCGTCACTTCAATCAATAGTCATGATTCCAAATTCACTATTTCCATCAAATGTCAACGGCGGCACATAAACCGTCACTTCAAATGTAATAGCAGATTTAAAGTTTGCTATTTCCTTTCAAAATTGAGACAAACGGCGATCAAAACCGCCACTACAAATTCAAACCGAATGGTGAAAATTCCAAATTCACTATTCCTTCAAATGCCAGCAGGGGGCTTCCTCGCGGAACCCGCTCATTCCAAAAACAGTGATAGTGAGAATCCATACTCACTATTTCCACAGCAACATCATGAGTTCGCTACTTTCAAAGCAAGCCCACTCGATGCGGCTATTCCCATGGTCCATTAACCGACCATACCGTGGCTGGCGAGCCTTTGTCCGCAACCTCTTCAAGGATACATCCCGAAGATGCCTCGGGTACATTTCCTTACCTTTTCAAGGACACATCCCGAAGATGCCTCGGGTACATTTCCTCGTCTCGGCTAGCGAGCCTTACAACGCACCGCGGCTGGCGAGCCTTACAACGCACCTCGGCTGGCGAGCCTTACAACGTGCTGCGGCTGGCGAGCCCTCCTCACATACGCACCGTGGCTGGCGAGCATTTATCGGCACACCTTTCGAGGATAGATCCCGAAGATATCTCGGGTACATTTCCTTGTCTCGGCTGGCGAGCCTTACAACGCACCGCGGCTGGAGAGCCCTCCTCACATACGCACCGCAGCTGGCGAGCATTTATCCGCAACCATGCAAGGACATATCCGAAGATGCCTCAGGTATGACTCCTTCTTATGGCTGGCGAGCCTTCGTACGTAGTCTAATTGACTTTAAACGACCCGCACGGACAGTCGACAGACTCTAAACTGTTCCCGACGATAGGTCCTTGACTCGTACCCTCGAGTCGCCTTGGCGTCACCCTTCCCGACGGCAGGTCCTTGGCCCGAATCTTTTCGAGCCGCCTCGACGTCGCTTGGGTCTTCAGGTTGTAATCTTCGATTGACCTGGGAACTCTACTTTGACTTTCGCCCTGTCCAAACCTCAGTCAAAGTGGGGGCTCTATAGATACCCAGTATCTGCTGAGACTCCAACAAACACCCGATGATTATCGGACTACAACATGTTTTGGGATCGCAGCGTTTGATCGACAGTTTGTGTACAACTTTACGTCGGAAAACTTAAAACGATTTCGAAAACAAAAGCATTTCAAAGCATTTCAAAAATACCTGGAGTGTTTAATGCACGACGACGGGGTCGCGATGACACTAACTAGAGTCAAAACCGACACCGGACCAAAAACCGACTCGAAAATTCAAATCCCGACTCCAACAACGGGTCAAACCGAGTCAAACACAAAAACCAAAAATATCTCAAGCCTTCTATACTAAGTTTTCCCGGATTCATGTTGGTCAAGTACCAAACATGTGACTACAAAACCTAGGATAGAACAAATCATGATTGCGTTTGTTGTGATAGTGACAACACAACTCGAAGTGCCGCGATTTGGCTCGCGCCTCTTTGAGCAGCCCAGGTGGCCACGTCGCTCAAAACTCACACAACCACTCATTCTCCTATAAATACCCCTCAAATGCCACCCATTTGAGACTTACGCGAGTGTCCGCCCCCTCTTTTCTCCCTTAAAATTCTCGACTCGACTTCTAAAGTCACAATCCGACGCGTGTTTACGACCTACCGATCGTAAACGCGAGCCTTACACATTGTTTGGTACCGTCATCGTGCATTAAATCACTTGTCCGACCACTTTGACCACTACACCATCGCTAAACTTTTAAAACACTCTTTTGCTTACCAAAACGGTTTTAAACCGAGTTTTTTCCGATCAAACAAGTTGTTACACTTACGTCGGTCACTCGCCATAACCAAACATGTAAGTATGAGGGTGTAAAAATCCTCTTTTATTATGTTTTTATTTGTTTCATGACTTTAACATGCTAAAACATGCATAACATGAACCAAAACATGGAATAAATGAGCCAAAACTGATTTTTGGTCTGAGGCAGAAGCCCCTTAGGTCGCCAACAGGCTCGCGCCTAAATGGGGTGCTCAGACCAGAGATCAACCATGTTTGTCCTCGTCATTTCCCTTAATCCGCTTTCGTATTTGTAATCGGTTTTCACCATTTCAAGTATTTTCGAAACCTTTTTGTTTCATTTTACATGTTTTAACCATAAAGCATTTTTCACCCATGGTTCTTCATACCATGACGGTTAAATCCGTGTTTCGGTGATAATATTTGGTTAATGACATTTAAGAGGTATTTTAAAGCCTTTTATTTCATTTCTTTACATTTTCAAAACAAACATATTAGTCACCAACACGAAATCATCCTTGGTTCTATATACCATGCCGGATTTTAACCCAGGTACGATGATGAGTACCGACTAATGACATTCAAAATGGATTTAAAACAATTAGTCCATAACCATTTTCAAAACTATTCATGTCAAGCCTGTCAAAACCGAACCCGACACCGAATAATATCAAATGATGATGATTATTCGAGTCTAGTTCTTCAAATCAACAAATGCGGTCTAAACGACCCTTTCAAAATCAAACCGGGTTCAAACACCCATTTTCAACACGTTTTATAACGTTTTCTAAGCAGTCAGGACACGGCATACAGCCGTTGGCTAACCCGCGCCTCAAGCAGGCCTCTTCTTTCTCATTTCCAAAACCAGAGGGAGGCCCCTTACACCGCCGGCTGGCTCGCGCCTCTTATAGCCGTCTGGTACAGGGCCTGTTCCCTTCCAGCATTAGTCTAGGACGATCCCGACTCCGGTTAACCCGGATATAGGACGGATCAGATGACTATTCAATTATTCAAAACCATATTTGCCAAATGCCTTACTAAGACAAATGGATCATGTTATGCACCCTAAACCTAATACGGTAAATGGATGTTTAATTTCCGTCTTGCATGCAAATCAACTATTAATCCAACCCGACATCTTATACTTGATACTTGGATTAAATCAACCGACTTAGAAAGCTCACATGTTAGGTTTAAAACATTGGATGCGCATTCATGCATTTAAACCGTTTTGTCAATTTTTGCATTCAACCAACCAAGATCGATCAGTAGAGGCCGCTAAACGCGGGCGGGATTGGGTGTCTGATTAAAGAGCTTCCCAATACGTACCTTCACCTCTTACTCAGAAACTTTGGATAGTGGACGACCTTATCCAGGGCATACGAGAGTCATTCTAGAGATAGGATGCTAAAGAGGGACGATTTCCTTATCTTTAGTACCTATGTCAAACGCTGCTTTGTGCTTCGATTTGACCGAGGTATAAAGTGGAATTCGAACGGGTTCCAGGCATCCCACAAATGCTTAGTGGCGACTCCGAACATCTCTAATCGTTTCGAGACCCTTACCGAGACGAAACCGACCGATCTAAAATGATCCGGTCGAAAGCATCTTTACGCTGCCGAGCGTGGCTTTCAAAAAGACCGCTGCCATTGCCCACAGATCGGCTGGGCATACGCAGGTGGGCCATGTCCACACGTATAATTACGCCTCCAATGTCCCTTGTTATTACAGTAATTACTAGTATCTTTAAGAGGATTACCCTTTATATATTTAGGTTTGGTAGAGCAATTCGCAATTGCTTTACCTTTGCCCTCCACCTGAACGGGCTTCTTACATGCGTTCCTCTTAAACTGCTTCTTCCCCTTCACGTTAATCGCAAGCACATCTTTCCTTGTACTCCCACTCAACCCCATGTCCTTCTATGCTTGAACAAGCAGAGAATGGAGCTCATGTAAACTCTTTCTCATGTTCGTCATATTATAATTTACCCTAAATTGGGTAAACCCTTTGACGTGAGAGATAGAGTGGAGCACTCGGTACACCACTAGTTCGTCGGGGATCTTACATCCCAACCCCTCTAAAGTTTCCACGTACTAAATCATTTTAAGTACGTGTGAACCTACAGGTTGACCATCTTTGAGGTTAGCCTCAAAGAAACGAACTGCGGTGTCATATTGAATTATTCTCGAGACTTGAGAAAAATAGTTGAAAGCCTTGAGAATACTTCATGTGCATCACGAAACTTGACTCATTGCCTTTGTAAAGCAGGATTCATTGAAAAAATCAAAATTTTTTTAATTGCAGCGGATTCCTTTTGATAATTTAAAAAAGCCTCCCTTACATCGACAGTGGCCCTAGTACTAGGCGAAGGGGGAGAGGGATCGACAAGGTAGTGTAATTTGCCATCACCTTCGGTAGCTAATTGTAGTTGTTCTCCCCAATCTTTAAAATTACTACCGTCGGCTTTTAAAACATATTTGTCCATGAATGAACGTAGCCATGAATCTCTAGCTATAGTGACGGTTTGACTAGTCGAAGCCATCGTGATTACTACAAAGGAAATGAAAGGAAATATTAACATTTATCGTCTTAAATATTTTAACTTGTGAAACCTTTTTTAAAAAGTTCCCATTTATATAATGATCTCCCACCGAATTATATAAACGATTCCAAGATCCAATTTTATATAAACACGGGCACGGTGGACCGATTCAACCCATATTTATATAAATTTGGTGAGTCAACATTTTGACTAATTCTACTACTAGAACTCTTGGTTGACGGATTTTCTTAAAATCTATCTTTTAGCCCCAGAAATAAATATGGGCACGGTGGACCGATTCAAGCCATATTTATCTCGTTGAGTCCAACCAATTTTCACGCGTAATAACTTTTATTACCCTACTTACCCAACGTAAAAAGAGTGTACCTCGGTGATCCGAACCCACCTCTAATGAAGAAGGGATTCATAGGTGTGGCAAGACTTAATCTCAATTTTAAACAAATGTGAGAGATCTTATCGATCAATTTTATTGTCTATCACTTTTAAGTGAACAAAATTGGTGAATGCTAGAAAATTAAATTGAGAACAACAAAATAAAAAACATGTACTGACGATTTGGCATGAATGTATAATTAAACGAACAAGTCCTAATATGGCCACCTAGTTAATCTAATTAACTAAAATTATTACACTTTGGAAACCAACTCCTTGGTCCCTAGAATCTTCATAAAAATGGTCTCCTTCTTTAGGATTTCGGAACGCCTTTCCGAAAACACCGTCTTCATGAAAACTCCGTCTTTAGATGCTTCATTTAATTACTAATAATTAAATTACATAAATACCCTATTATACAATTTTTAATAAAATTAAAATAAAAACTATTAATTAATTACAAATTAGGCGATAGGAAATCGCAATTAATTACAAAACAAGTCGATATTCCCTTACATTACGGGAAATACCAACTTCTACCTATGGCCATATCAGGAAAATTACATAATTATAATGCTAAAAACCATTCATCTAAATGAATAATAAAATGCATTATGAAAAATGACATGCCAAATCGTCTAACTTACCAACAACGATCAATTGAGCTTGTTTTGACGGAATTTTTACCAATAAAAATTCATAATCAATTCTTAAAACAATTTTAAGATATTCTAATGATACTAATCTGGTCTAATACCAAAATAATTATTCTCACTAATTATCTTGAATTTATATGGGATTAAAACACAAATTATAACAAAAAGACATAATAATTCACAATTATTATGAAAAACAAATTCCATTTAATTATAAAATTTATGAAAAATTAAATTTCAAGGCCATGAACATTCTGGTCTTATACCAAAAATGACATGCAAGTGAAAATTCTTGGTTTTAAAATTTATTTAAAACGAATTTATAATTAAATCGGTAAAACGACAGTTTTTACGATTTAATTCTAAATCAAACCATAAAAATTGAAATAACTTAAAATTAAAATTTTTTACATTTTGGAAAAATATCCAGGAGCTAAAAATTCAAAAATTTTGAACCCAAAAATTAAATCACAGTTTATTTGCAAAATAACCATTATTTACCAATTTTTATCAAATAAAAATCAATAAACTATCTAAATTAATTACATTAACTTAAAGTATCTACTTATCTTATAAATAGAACATGCATGTGGTTATTTCTAAATAAATATGCATAAAATTAACATGCACCCCAATTTAATTAACTCTTAATTAATTTTAATGCATTTTTACTCAAGTTTATGCCATTTTAAGTTATAAAAAGTGGAAAAATATAACAAAAATCAAATTTTCGTCCCATATCAATCTAAGACCAGATTATATACATGGAAGACCATATTATGTGATAAAACTAATTTTAGTAACATAATATCAATTTTATTAATTTATCTCATAAATTACTAAAATCGTCTTAAGACAACATGCATGTATGTAACAATGCTCTGATACCACTTGTTACTTATTTAGACCAAATTAATACTCATCTTATGATACCAAAATTACAAGTTAATTTTTTGTGGTCTAAATCTACATGCATGCAAAGAAAAATATTAAAGAGATGGTATAAAACCATCTTAAGACAAAATATCCTTACATTGTTGATGGTAAAATATGGGCACAACTCAAGGACTCCTTCCTTGATGTTATTATTGAGCTTATACAATATAGTTGATCCTCCAACACCTTAATTACCAAAATAGGTAATCTCCTAAGGTGGCACCCAAGATTCAACCCAAATATATTACTACAAATAATATAGACTATATATTATTTGAGTATATAAATATTTGATGTACTAATTATATTATTACTTTTATATGTGTTTTAATTTAAAAGGATGATCAAAATAAGAAGGAAAATATGGTCTATTGATGGTGTATATGAACCATCCACACAACAAGCATATAAAGACCAATTTTTCTTCAAATTTTCAACCTTAGAAATGAGGGAAGGAATTGGGTATTTATAAGCATGAAAATATAAACAATTCACGTACAAAAGATAGTGGGAAATGCCTACCTTTTCCACTCACAATGAGTGTATTAGTAGTGTATAAAAAACTGTCCAAACGGTCCCTCCGGGCCCATTTCGATTTTCGACATTTGCCCCACAAATGCTTATAAGTCTTATATTTAATTATCTTACATAATTAAATATTAATTTATTTTTTTGACACTTAAATAATACAAATTAACTACCAATGACTACTTTAACCATTAAGTAATCATAAGACCATTTTCTCAACATACAATGTGTCAATATTATCCCACTTAGCTAATTTTACAACCTCTTGTAAAATTAAATAGCTAATTAATTCCACCTCAAAACATATACACATATCGTATAAAATTTATTAATTAACAATCAACTAATAAATTCAAATTTATAAATTTATTATTTAAATATCACATAATTAAATAACAAATCTCCTTGTCCTGAGTTCGTAACCCGTCATCAAATAATACATTTACGCGACTAATTAAAAGTCAAATAATACAAGGAATTAATTATCTTGTATCTCATACAAACAATTAATTCATTCTTTTTGGGCGTCATCCTATAGGTGTGACATAAAGGGATCAGCTGATCACCGCCGTCACACGACAGTAATGTCAGACTCTAGTCAGCCAATCATTACCAATTAACGATGACCAGCTGACAAATTATATAAATAAATCCCTGATATTCCTTTAACGAGATTTAATATGTAAACGCACTTATTGTGGAGGACACTACTCCAACAGGTGAAACCTTGGTGCATTCCCGATTGAAAACCGTTTACGCAATTCTTTCCAAATCTCTACTACGGTCCCAGAAAACATTATGCTAGGATGTAGTTTTGGGTTGATTACGTTTCGCAACCATGCTTTAATCATCGCGTTGCACTGTCGCCAAGCCACGGTTTCAAGCGTTTCTTCCTGTCCTTCCTCCATTACGAGTTTCTTGACCGTACCCTCAACGAATCCAAATTTGTTTTTGGCGTCGAGACCGTTCCGTACTGCATCCGTCCATAACTTATAATTATCCTCATTAAAAATGGTTTCAGTTAATGTTAAACTTGGGCAATCACTCGGATGGAGATACAATGGTGAGGATGGTGGAATTTGCTCAATTTTTGTGTCGGATTTTTTGATTCCTTCTCCCTGTGTCATTGTTTCGTGTTTTTATTTTGAAAAGCAAAATCCTTTCTACTGTATATGAAAAAAATAGGATAACTCTGATGCCATGAAGAACGATGAACACAAGAAAGAAAGGAAAGATTTAATGTTTATTTAATTGATGATAAAACGATACACAAATATATACAACCATCAGAATATTTATTTCCTAAATGTTAGCCTATAAGCAAGGGAACAATATAACATAATACATAATTAGCTAAGATATTATACACTGAATATCGCAATAATATCGTCACAATATCGTAATAATATCGTAACAATCACAAAATCTCATTATAGACGGCACATATCCGTCTATAACTAAAGACGGGCCAAATACAATACCACATTCCTAATAGGACAAGCAACAAGTGGGATGATGGGGGCCAAAAATGCCACCACTTTCAAGATATTTGACTCGTCTTTAGCTATAGACAGATATATCCGTCTATAGCAAGACTAGCTGCATACCAATATCGTTCAATAGATACTGTTAAGCCTGATATTCTCACGATGAATACAGGGTATGATTGTACCCTGGCCCGGCATCCAGGATAGAAGCCTAAGGATAATTCAGGTAAGGCACCAGGCAGGAGAGGGCAACTGACAAATACGAAGATATCAGTTGACCAAGTCAACAAGGAATATATTGAATAATTATCATATCATTATGGTAATTATATCAGCATTAAAGAAGAATAATTAATCATAATTATAGAGCATTTATACGGCCATTAATACGCATTCAAGACATCAAACAAGGGGGTCATTTATGGAAAATATTCTGTCATTAAGGAGAAGATCTTGCGGTTACATGAAGATTGTGATATAAGTGAAGCTCAAGACCATTTGAAGACACATTCTATCACGCTCAATCACACAAGAAAAGCTTACAAGCCTTACTATTGTTTAGGTATTTTTTACCAAGTTGATTGATTAGGGTTAATGCGGTCTTACTCGTTGGTTGATATTTAAATAAAGAAATAAAGTACGCAATGCAAATTGACATATAAGATTTGGTGACGCGGAAAACCCAATGTCGGAACAACCGTGGGAGGAACGGTACCCTGCCAAGTATTGCACTATTTGAATAGGAGGATGATTACAATTGCGGCACGAAGCTAATCCCGCTGGCCCTAGGCGTCAGACCTGCAGGATCTTGGACGAATGTATAGTTGATAATAATATGCCGTGGTGTTGATGTGTTCTTGAATGTGAATGCGTGAATACGGATGTGTTGAATGTCCTTCTTGATTTTCTTCCTTGGCTATTTATAGGGTAGGAACCCTAGATATGTCCTACTTCGAATATGGAAAGGGAATATAATTTCCATAAGAACTCTTTCCAAATTCGGACGCCTCCTATGATGGGCTCCCGATCTCCCTTAAGCCCGTTTCCCCTTTCTCTAACCGCGGGCTTCCTTCCTCCTTATCACTCCTTCCATAGCTTCTTATCTTATTAAGTGGGCCTTCCTTATTGTGCTATTTTTAGTCCAAACAGTTTGTCCCAAATTTCTTGTGAAGTACGCTTCTAGGTATCGAGCAAGGAATTTACGTAACCGAATGCTAAAAACCCTAAGCCGTCTTTTACACTCCTTCCCATGCAATCCATCATGTCAGCCGCCCTTTTCCTCTTTTCTCGCACC
Source organism: Silene latifolia (assembly GCF_048544455.1). NCBI lineage: Eukaryota > Viridiplantae > Streptophyta > Magnoliopsida > Caryophyllales > Caryophyllaceae > Silene > Silene latifolia. Next base: position 33,933,612 of record NC_133526.1, on the reverse strand, counting down.
CAACTCCCTCTCTCATCTTTATAACTCCAACCTCCACCTTCCACTTTCATTAATCTTAAATCATTTCAAAAATATTCTTCTCTATTAAACCCTCAACCTTCCTTCTTCTTTATTTTGCCGGCTTCACTGTTCCACTTCCTCCGTCTCTTTCACCAGGTATTTTCCCTCTTTTTCTTCTTGGATTTCCATTTTCTCTTTCCACCATGGGCAAAACTCGATAGTCTTCATCAACCTCCACACCCTATGACCGTAATCTCGACCCCACTTTCCCCACGACTGTGATTCCGCTTTGACTGCGGCCGACTTTCCCCTGATCAAGAGTCTGCTTGGTCTTGGTGACGGGGTGGACATCGTCATCCCTGAACCGGGACAGAAAGCTGACGCCCTCCGTCCTGGGTGGGTTAGTTTTTATTTGTACCCATTCAGATACGACCTCCGTTTCCCTTTTCCTAAGCTCATTTAAGACTTCATTTTTACCAACAACTTCGCCATGGCACAAATTTCTGCTGCCATTTGGAGAGTTCTCCTCTATTCTCTGGACGCCGGTCAAAATACTGGTAAACCTGTCACTCTGGGCGACTTAGCCCATATGTACAACATAAGATCCCTGGGCAGGGGTCAATTCTCATTCCGGGGCCGTGGAGAGCTCCCTTCAGACACGTGTCAAAATCCCGTGATTAGAAATGGTTTGAGGACTTCTTCTTCGTGAGGAAGGACTCCATCCAGCCTCCTGCTGATTACATCTTCGAGAACTGGGTTTTAACTTCGAGTAAGTAGCCTCCCTGTCACCTGATTTATTTTATCTCGCTGCTTACTAGCTTACTTCATCGTCTTCGTGCAGGCCCCTGTGACCTGACCCGCATTGGTGCCAAGATCCCCGCTGCAAAGAAACCGTTTCAAAGCATCTCTGAATCTGAGAGAAAGTTCCCAGATCTGCTCCCTGGTTTTTCACCTGCCTCCTCCTCCAATCCTTCTCAGTCGGCTCACAGTATGTCTTCTGGTAAGACTTCTACAACCGTTTTAATTTGCATGCTATTCCTCATGATGTTTTAAGTATTCTGTCGTCTGAGACTATATCTTCTTGCAGGTTCAAAAGTTGATCAATTAGAAATCATCCTCCAAAGTGCCAAAAGAAAGAGACCTTCCGCCAGCCCTGATGTGGCCTCTGCCTCCAAGAGGAGTGCTCCTGCTGCTTCATTCCAGACTCCTCCTACATTTTCCAATTCTGCTGCAACCGAGCCCTTGGAGGTTGACCCGTTGTCTCGTCATCCGCCTACTCCTCCTGCCAGTCCTCGTGCTTCTTCCAGTGGAGGCATTACGGCTCATTTCCCAGAGGGCTTTGGGAATGTGGAAAAGGTGCCATACTAGACGGAGATTGACCAACTGCTCTTCCCTCCTCTTAAGGAGACATTCTCAAAGTTCTCCCCAGAGGAGATGGCTGAGAACGACGTGCACAATGCCTTCATGGTCAATATTCTTCGTCCTCTACCTGTTTGTCTTCTCTTGTTTAGATTTTATCTTTCAACTTTCTTGCTGACTTCTGATTTTCTTAATCCAGACCCTCCAGTCTGCACTCTATAATAGGAAGATGATCAACATAGTGCAGACTACCAGCCGTGCTACCAATGTCAAAAACCAGGAGCTGAAGGGGACTATTGCTGATTTGGCGCAGCAGCGGGCTGATCTGAAGGAACGCATGGTGGAGCTGAAGACTGAGCTTGCTGTCACCAAGAAGAAGCTGAAGGAGGGGGCTGATCAGCTAGCTCGCACTCAGGCAGTGTGCAACACTTTCTCTGACTCCCTCAAGCGCTCTGATGAGAAGATCAGTGAGCTGATCTCCCTGGCCACCAACGTTGTTGCCTATGCTACCTGGCGGGGAAAGATCAGCGGGATGCGTGCTGCTCTCGTGGAGGCTCCCACCCAGCAGGCTATAGACGAAGAGGAGAAGCAGCTGGAGATGCTCTACCCCACCCAACCTGATCTGAGTGTGCTGATGCCTGAAGTTGGGGAGGTGAATTCTCCTGCACTGGGTGGGAGCCTCCACGAGAGCTACCGCCACGTTGGAATGTCCCAAGATGCTGTTGATGGAGCTCAGGGAGCTATGGCGGCTGAGGATGTGCAGGCTGGTGCGGTACCTGAAACGGGAGGTCAGCAGACAGAGGAGATGCCAGAGGTGGAGGTCATTAATGTGACCGATAATTAAGTATTTTTATGTTTTTTGGTGAATTTTTTGGCAGTCTGGCCCAGAGGTGGCAGACTTGTAAGTTTTAAAACTCTCTTTTGTGGCTGCACCGCCAAGGTGGCGGTTAAACTTTGGGCCGTACTTTGGCCATGTTTTGAAATGCCCCTTGTCATAGTTTGGCAAGGTTTTAGCTTACATATCGTGTGCTTGTTATTTATTTTCCCTATTTTTAGGAAGTTTGTCGTGTCAGCCTGTTTGACTGATTTAGGCGAGTCCTGTCAACCTGAAAAGGCTGACGTTCTGACTTAGCTAGCTGCCGTGTCAGCCTGATGGCTGAGTTAGGCATATGCCGCAATGTAAGGAGGAATGGTTGTGTCAACCTATGAGGCTGATTTAGACCAGCATGGTCAGCCTAAAAAGGCTGATCCAGACTAATCTAGCTGCCGTGTCAGCCTGATGGCTGATTTAGGCATATGCCGCAGTGTAAGGAGGAATGGTCGTGTCAACCTAAGAGGCTGATTTAGACCAGCCTGGTCAGCCTGAAAAGGCTGATCCAGACTAAGCTAGCTGTCGTGTCACTGATGATGGTGATTTAGGCGTATCTGTGATTTTGGACTACTTAACCTTGTTCATGACGCAAGGTGTGTTCATCACATTTAAAGCCAGCAGGGGCGTAGTTTAGGCAAGTTTATCGTCGTTCTAGGACCAATAGGACGCTGCAGGATTCTGGTAGTGCAGATATCCCTATGTTCCATGTTCGTGTGCATGCATGCTGGCCCCTGATTGATTGCGATTAGTGCGAGCTAAGTCCAGGGGGTGGTATCAGGGGTAGCTGGATAAGCGTTTTTAGCTGTCAACCAGGCTCCCTTTCGTATGTTCCACAGTCCGCTTGGTGAGGGTGCTCCTTGTGGAGAAAATAGGTTAGGCATGTTGGAGTGTCATGTGCCTTGTCACCCCGTGTTGGTAGTTGACAGTCCTGCTAGACATCCTTTCAAAGTACCATAGACACTAGGATTCAAAGTGATGTACTTAGAGAAGCCTGAAAATAAGAAAATCTATTAAAATGATGTGAAGTACCTGTCGCCATCTCATGGGGTACCAGAGCAATTGTGGTCACAGGACGCTGCCAGACCACACCATCTAATAGTAGTTTAAAGTTTTAAAAGCGCTAAAAGACACTAGAAATAAAAGTGAAATTGGCAGTATGCCTACTACCGGATTTTTATTTTAACTTTAAAAGTGATTTGGCTTTTCATAGTACATCATTCTGAAAGCTAAAGTCTACTTATTATTAAAAGTAATATCTCTTCAGGTGAAGTATCTTCCATGGGCGTTGTATGGTTTGACCGTCCATAGTCATCAGTCTGTATGCACCATGGCCAACAACTCCTTCTACCTGGTATGGTCCTTCCCATTTGTAGGCGAATTTGCCTGCTTTTCGATTCTTGGTGTTTTGAAACACTTCTCGGAGAACCAGGTCTCCTACCTCCAGGAGCCTGACTTTCACTGTAATACTCCGTATTTATAGTCTTGGGGGTACTCTATCGAGTAGGCCTTACTCTGTCGAGTAAGGGTAAGTGGCGAAGCAAAATAGTTTCGACTGTTGGGCACTCGATCGAGTAGTCTGGGGCACTCGATCGAGTAGGGGTACTCGATCGAGTACCTTGGGTACTCGATCGAGTGTCCCGGTTTTTACGGGAGTTTTTCGCGGGTTTTGTTAATTATGCGATTAGGGTATTTAAACATAATCGTCGTTGTTTTAATTCACTTTTACCAAAACCTAAAACCTGTTTAAGAGAGAAAGATCGATCATCTTCCTAATCGCATCCTTAACAATTCCGGAGTTCGAGACGGTCGATTCGTATCGTAGTTCGTGTCGTTGGATTCCTTGCGTCGAGGGTAAGCTTTTAATATAATTTATATAATGTTTTGCTAGGTTTGGTCAAACCCTAATTTAGGATTTGGGGTTTTGTGAATAGTAAGTAATTGGTAGTCTTTATGTGTTATATGTTAGGAGGAGAATTCGTAGAAGAGGCGTTTTGAGACATTTTTGTAGATACCGTCTGCGTGTTGTGCTTTCCGGGTAGGATTTCTACTCGTATTAGTCCCATAATGGGATATTGGTGATGTCTTTGTAGTTAGTTGTTTGATATGATGATTGTGATTGTGATTGTGATTGTGGTTGTGTTTGTTGATGGTTCTCGAGATGCGTTCTCGCCTGAGTGGGGTCACTTGCGGGAGTGATCTCACGCCCTAGTTTCGCCCTTCGTGGAACCCGCCACGAAAGGGGATGTGCACATTAATGGACAGGGTTATCGCTCGTACGATGAGCGGGGCTTAGGTGGGAACGGCTGCGGTCCCCCCATGGCGTGGTGGTCCGGTGGACGGTCAAGTATTGAGATGATGGGAGTTGGTGGTGTGTGTGTGTGTGTGACGGTTCATTTTTGTCTATGTGTCTTATTGTTGTTATCTATATTGATTGTGTGATTAGTATCGACCCGGTGTTGTTTTGTAAAACCTGCGGTGATCCATTCGGGGATGGTGAGCAGATATTGAACAGGTATAGAGATGATACTGGGATAGCTGGGATGGCCACGACATGACGATAGAGTCTTCCGCTGTAGTTTAGTATTTATTTACTTTTCAGTTGAGAACGGATAGTTTGGCATAATGTATTGTACTTTCAGTTTGGTTTCGAGGATTGTACTTATTCATTAAATTACTTATAATAAATGTTGTTTCTGTTTTGTCTATTTGATTATCATACCTCGGGCAACCGAGATGGTGATGTCTTCATACCTGAGTGGTCCTGGTAAGGCACTCGGAGTATGGGGGTGTTACATTCACATTCTTGTTATAACTCCTGGCCACAGACTGTTTGTAGACAGCCAGACGGATTTTTGCGTTTGCTCGCAGCTCGTCAATTGTGTCCAGGCTTCTGATCATCTCTGCATTGTTCAGTTCCCCCGTCATATTTTCATACCTGTGAATGGGAACTAGAACTTCTGACGGAATGACTGCTTCTGCGCCAAACACCAGGCCGAAGGGTGTTTGACCTGTTGCTATCTTTGGTGTCGTTCTGTCTAACCATAACACTAGTGGCAATTCATCTGCCCACTTTCCTCCTAACTCCTGTAACCTCCTTCTCAGATTGTCCATGATGATTTTGTTGCTGGATTAAGCTTGCCCGTTGGACTTTGGAGTCCTAGGTGCTGACGTTTTTAAGGTGATGTTCCACCTGGCACAGTATCCCTCGGTATCGTTGGAGATGAATTGTGAGCCATTGTCACATATGATTTCTGATGGGATACCAAACCTACAAATGATGTTTCGTTTTATAAATGAAATGACCTGTTTATCTTTTACCTCTGTGAATGCTTCTGCCTCTATCCACTTGGAGAAGTAATCTGTCATTGCTAGCATCCAGGTTCTATTTCATGTGGCCCGTGGTAGAGGGCCTACTATGTCCATGCCCCATGCCATGAATGGCCAGGGAGAAATGATAGGGTGCAGGGGCTCTGCTGGCTGATGGATCATTGGTGCTGAACGCTGGCAGGCGTCACATTTACGTGCGTACTCTGTTGCATCTACCTTTATTGTAGGCCAATAGTATCCCTGTCTGAGGGCTTTATTTGCCAGACTCTTGCCCCCTGCATGGTTTCCACATTCGCCACTGTGGATAGCATGTAACACAGTCTGTGCTTCTTCCTTATCCAGGCACCGTAAGTAGGGGCCGGCTAGTGACTTCCTGAATAATATATCATCAATGAGTATAAACTTGGAAGCCCTTACTCTGAAAGCTCTTACTTCCTTCTTGTCATCTGGTAGCTTGTTATGGCGCAGCCAGTCTAGGTAAGGTGTGCGCCAGTCGCCTGCTTGTTCGGCTGTTTGGTCAGGCGTCTGCCTGTTTGGCTGAGAGTTCTCACCTTCTGCTGTAACTGCCTGGACTTCTTTTTCGCTCTGTGGATCCTCCAATTCACCTTTATCTATTTCATCTGCCTTCTGGATAGAAGGCTCCAGCATGTGTGCTATTGGAATGCTGGATAGCTCTGTTGGTTTAAATGTTGCCCCCAGTGTTGCCAAGGCGCCTGCTTCCACATTGTGATCTCTGGGGACCTGCTTAAGCTTGCAAGTTTCGAATTTTTGCTTTGACTCCTTTGCTACTTTTAGGTATGCAATCATTTTCGAATTTCTGGCTATAAACTCATCATTCACGTGGTTGGCTATTAATAGAGAGTCACTGGATATGAGCAGGAGCCTGACCCCTAACTCCAAAGCTAGCTTCATTCCTAATATCAAGGCCTCGTACTCTGTTTCATTGTTGGTTGCCTTAAATTCACATCTTACTGCTTGTGCTATCAGGTCTCCCTGCGGTGACCGCAGGATTAACCCCACACCTGCCCCTCTTTGGTTGGAGGCTCCGTCAATATGCATCTACCAGACTTCTGTCTCCTTGCTCCCTCCTAAGGTGAGGATTTCCTTGTCTGCCAGATTCTGGATAGCTGGGCTAAAGTCTGACACGAAGTCGGCCAGTGCTTGCGATTTGATTGCTGTTCTGGGGTCATACTGGATATTGTACCCACTGAGGTGTACGGACCATTTTGACATTCTGCCTGATAGTTCAGGCTTCCTCATGATAGATTTTAGCGGGTAGTTGGTCACGACATGTATGATGTGGGACCTAAAATAGGGCGCGATTTTAGATGCTACTACCAATGCTAGTACTAATTTTTCAAGGGATGTGTACCGATCTCTCTCTGGCAGCGAGAGACTTGCTCACGTAGTATATCTGGCTTCTACTCTTTTTCTGCTCTCGACCCGGGACAAAGACTTGCCACCTCCGTGACGGCCAGGTATAGGAATAGTGGTTCCCCTGGCTTTGGCTTCGACAGCAGCGGCGGGCTGCTGAGGTAGTGCTTCAGCTCTTTGAAGGCTTGCTCGTGCTCCGAGGTCCATTCAAACTTCTGGCTTTTCCTTAGTATGTCGTAAAACAGCCTGCATTTGTCTGAAGATCTTGAGATGAACCTGTTCAGGGCTGCTACCTTTCCAGATAGTCTTTGAACATCTTTAGGCTTTTCAGGTGATTCTAGTTGTAAGACAGCTTTGATCTACTCTATGCTGGCTTCTATCCCTCTTTGAGTTACAATATAGCCTAAGAACTTGCCAGAAGATACTCCGAACGTGCATTTAGATGGGTTTAGCTTCATTTTGTATTCTCTGAGGGTGCTGAATGTTTCTGCCAGATGTCGCATATGATCTTTGGCCTTTTCTGATTTCACCACCATGTCATCAATATACACCTCCATTGTTCTTCCTATCTGTTCTTTGAACATTCGGTTAACCAGCCTTTGATATGTGGAGCCTGCGTTCTTTAGGCCAAATGGCATGACGTTGTAGCAATATATTCCTCTTTCGGACATGAATGTCGTCTTCTCTTGATCTGCAAGATCCATCTTAATCTGATTGTACCCACTCCATGCGTCCAGGAATGTCAGCATCTCGTGTCCAGCTGTTGCGTCCACCATTGCATCAATATGAGGCAGCGGGAATGGATCCTTAGGGCATGCTTTGTTGAGGTCGGTAAAGTCCACACATACTCTCCACTTTCCATTCTTCTTGGGAACTACCACTACGTTAGACAGCCATTCTGGATATTTTACTTCTCTTATTTTCTTCGCTGCCAACAGGCTATCTACCTCTTGGTTGATCACTTTGTTTCTTTCCGCTGCAAATTTTCTTCTTCTCTGCTGGATGGGTTTACACTTCGGGTCCACACTAAGCTTATGTGTTATGATGGACGGATCTATTCCTATCATGTCATCGTGTGACCATGCAAAACAATCCATGTTATCCTGTAAGAACTTGACTAGTTGATGTCTTAAGCTTCCTGTGCATCCTGCTCCAATGAGCACGGTTCTTTCTGGGTGCAGCTTGTCCAGGTTGATTTGATCCAGCTCTTCTGCTGGGGGTTCGATGTATTCATCCTGGATAGGCTGTTTCTGTAATTGCTATGCGGTAGGGCTGGCAGTGCTCTTGAGTGCCTTCTTATAGCAGCCTCTAGCTTCCTCCTGATCTCCTCTTATTGTTTCTACTCCCCATGGTGTGGGGAAGTTTATGCACTGGTGGTATGTTGAGGGGACTGCTTTCATCTGGTGCAACTATGGTCTTCCCAGGATGACGTTGTAGGTGGAGGGGCCGTCTATAACCAGGTATCTGACTTGCTTGTTGACTCCTCCCACATAGGTTGGGATGACTATCTCACCCAGTGAGCTGGATGTTTCTCCACTGAAGCCTACTAGCGGAATAGTCTTCTTCTGCAAATCATTCTCGCTGAATCCCATGTTTTCTATAGTTTTCAGCATGATTAGGTTGACCGAGCTTCCTGTATCTACCAAGACCTTTCTAACTGTACAATTGGCCATTGATAAGGTGATAATAAGTGCGTCATGATGTTCTCATTCATCGTATGTATCTCCTTCATCAAAGCTGACCGCTGACAGGTCACTGTGAGAAATTCTGCAAGAATTGGCTGGCCTGTCTCCTTTGATCTCGGTGGCGCGTCTTTAAGCTGCTGAGTATGTCAGGCCGCTTAAGTCTGAGCCGCCTGTTATCACGTTTATGATTTTGGTGCATGTGGGTGGATCTGCAGGCTTGGCGGAGCCTACCTTATCTTTCTGCTTGCCCCCACGTGATAATAGGTGTCTCAGCTTTCCTTGTTCGTACAGGCGCTTGATCTCTCTTCGTAATGTGTAGCAATCCTCAGTGTTGTGCCCAATATCACGGTGGAACTCACACTTCTTCTTGCTATCCTTTCTCCATGCTTGCTTTCCTACTGGTGGGTTGGGCCACCTGACTCCATCTCCCATCTCCCTGAGTGCCTTTGAAGATTCCTCCTATACCTGTAGTGAATCCATATTCTGCCAGAGCGGGACGTAGCTGATTTTCCTCGATTCTGTTGACTCCCCTTCCATATGGTTTGTACCTCTCATCCTTCTTGCTGGTGGCTTGTTTCTTCTTGATTTCTCCACGGCTGAGGTACTAGAAATACTTGGTGTGCTCGATGGTCGGCTCGGCTAGGATATCTTCCTCCAATCGATTGCGGCATTTGCCTTCTCTCTGTCACCGCCTCAAAACTATGGCATGGATGCATGGTTAGCTGCTTATATAGGTCGGAGTCGTGGTGGAGGCCTCTTCTGAAGGCTTCTACTGTTGTTGAGACATCACACTCTCGTACTGCTACCTTCTCATTGTTGAACCTAGTATTGTATTCTCCAATGCTCTCTCCTGCCCCCTGGACGATTCTGTACAGATCTCATGCATGCTTCTGTGGTTTTCTGCTGCTTGCGAACTGTTGAGTAAATGCGTTCACCAATTCAGCAAATGTAGATATCGACCTGTTGGGCAGGCTCACAAACCATCGAAGTGTCGGTCTTGTTAGGGTGAATCCGAACCCTTTGCACATGCAAGCCTCCTTGACTTGCCCTATAGCTGTTACTGTCATCATTTTCTGCTTGTACTGGCTTATATGATCAAAGGGATCTGTCGTGCCATCGAAGAGAGGCATATTTGGATTTGTGAATCCCTTTGGCATGGCTGTGATGGATATGGTGTCCACGAATGGCGAGTCGGCGTAGCTGTCTAGAGCTGCTTTCTCGAGTGGGGGTGGCAACCCTGGGACCCTGCTCAGTATTTATTTTAACTCAATCGCTGATTTGTGATCTTTGCTGAATCGGGGTCCGCCTTTGTCGGCTGCTGTTGGTTCAATATCCGCCTCTTGATCCGAGCTCTTGATGGTTACGATGTGTTCACTGCTAGAGGAGTTGTTGTAACGATTGTCCCCTCGCCGCGATCCATTTGTTGGTTTGACTCGAATCCTGCTCCAGGCGTCTGATCGATCGTTGCGGGGCTGCTGACAGGGATGCCACCTGCTCGTGCTTCCATACTGCTGGCCGCAAACCAGTTACCTGGCGTGAGGTGTCCCAACCCTTGTGGGGTTATCCTTCCATCTGATGGTATCGTGGACAGATCCAATCTCGTTATTAATTCAGCCGGTATCTGTTGAAGTGGATTCCTGCTGCTTGATGCCCCCTGCGTCAGATCTACTAGTGTAGGCCTTCCCACGTCTGTCCTGCTTGCTGGGGTGACAGACTGCTGTTTCAGGATGTCTATCTGTGCACAGAGCTCTCTGTCCCTCTTTCTTGCTTCAGTTTCAGTTTTCCTCTGGTCTTCTCTCATGTTTTCCATAGCTTTTTGAAGATTTTCTACGCCAGTGAGTAAGATTTGTGTGGGACTAGGTGGCGGAGTGAGGCCTGAACTTACTGTTCCCTCATCTGATCTGGCTTGGGCCACGACAGCAGGAGTCCTGGGAGGTAAAGAAGTTTTGGTTGTCGGTATGATTCTTGAGGTGTGTCCGGGAGCCTGCGTGGCCACTGTTGTTGTCGGGTTTTGAATAGTTGGTGGCGGTGGCGATGGTTGCCTGCTCCCTAACATGGCTTCAGATGCTTGCTTATCCATTGTGTATCTAGAATATCAACGATTGACGACCACAATGCCCCACGGTGGGCGCCAAACTGTTTAGGTATTTTTTACCAAGTTGATTGATTAGGATTAATGCGGTCTTACTCGTTGGTTGATATTTAAATAAAGAAATAAAGTACGCAATGCAAATTGACACGTAAGATTTGGTGACGCGGAAAACCCAATGTGGGAACAACCGCGGGAGGGACGGTACTCTGCCAAGTATTGCACTATTTGAATAGGAGGATGATTACAATTGTGGCACGAAGCTAATCCCGCTGGCCCTAGGCGTCAGACCTGCAGGATCTTGGACGAATGTATATTTGATAATAATATGCCGTGGTGTTGATGTGTTCTTGAATGTGAATGCGTGAATACGGATGTGTTGAATGTCTTTCTTGATTTGCTTCCTTAGCTATTTATAGGGTCGGAACCCTAGATATGTCCTACTTCGAATATGGAAAGGGAATATAATTTCCATAAGAACTCTTTCCAAATTCGGACGCCGCCTATGATTGGCTCCTGATCTCCCTTGAGCCCGTTTCCCCTTTCTCCAACCGCGGGCTTCCTTCCTCCTTATCACTCCTTCCATAGCTTCTTATCTTATTAAGTGGGCCTTCCTTATTGTGCTATTTTTAGCCCAAACAACTATTACAACACTTAGAACGACAATACATTGTTTAAGCTTTACATATAATTATTCTCCTAAATATTATAGTGAAACTTCTCCTGGCTTGGTGCCCGTAGTTTTTTCCCATTCAAGGGTTTTCCAGATACAAAAATCATTGTCTTATTTGTTCTCTTTACTTTCTTTTATTTGCACTTTATTAAACCTGCCCTACAGTTATATACAAGATAAACGAGCTAGTTAACCCTGCTAAACTCTCTACCCTAACCTGATTTAGCCCTGCACAGAATTTACATAAAATAATTGGCGCCCACCGTGGGGCATCTAGCTCATTAAAATCTTTTTTCCCTTTTTTCACAAACAAAATCCAAAAAGAAACTAAAAATGACCACTCCAACCATAGAGGAGCAATTAGCTGCTGCATTGCAGAAATTGGCTCAGTCCGAGGTTGAAATCCAACAATTGAATGAATCTGGATTAGCTTTAAAATAGAAATTGGAAAAATACAAAGGATCAAGCTCCAAGATCCAGCCAGGAAGTCCATTCTCATCAATTATCAAGCACTTCGATTTCTCAAGCTTTGGGAGTCCAAGTGGTGCTAAGAAAGCAATCAATATTGATGATGATGACACTCCCAAAGATGACAACGAGAAGCCTGACGAAACAGGAGCAGCCGTCATGATGGTAATATCCAGGAGATCAAGAAATTCAATGAAAAGTTCGAAAAAAATACCTGGAGTCCCTTCCAGCATGGAAGAAGCTACCCCAGAGAGTTATGTTGACTCGCCCTTCATAGATGAGATAGTTAAAGTAGATCTTCCCAAGAAATTCGTGATTCTATCTATAAGAACCTATCATGGAACCTCTGATCCACAGAATCATGTAGCCTTCTACAAATAAAAAAATGTTGGTTGCATCTATCCCCAGTGAGTTCAGGAAAGTTTGCATGTGCAAGAGATTTGGAATTACCCTGACTGGTCCTGCACTGCAATGGTACATTTACCTGCCAAATGGAAGCATCAAGTCTTTTACTGACTTGGTCAATACATTCAATCAACAGTTTGCTAGCATCAGGGAACTGGAAAAACGTTCCAATGATCTATACAGGGTTACCTAGATCAAAGATGAGAGCCTTAGAAGCTTCCTTGCTAGGTTCAACAAGGAAAAAGTATCAATACCCAGGTGTGACATCGGTACAGCAGTGGAAGCATTCAGACAAGGATTGCTACCTAACAGCGATCTATATGTGGAATTAACCAAGTATCCCTGTCACTCCTTCGAAGATGTCCAGGCAAAGACGCTTGCCTATATCAGGCTAGAAGAAGACAAGAGTTACAAGTTTGGGGGGTCCTGTAATCCAAAAGACTATGACATGCCAAACAGAAAAAGTGGCGGCAAAGGCAGTAACTACAGGAGTGGTCCATATACCGGGCCTGATCAATCAGAAGTCAACCTGACGTAAGAACAGCAAGGGAAGACTAAAATTCATCCACCTATATCTGAACATAACTTCTGTCATGACATTGCAGGATTGATCAAACGGCTGGACAACATGGGACTAGTAGTCAGATGGCCTAGGAAGTCAGACAACCCGAATCAAAGGAAGGACCATACCAAATGGTGCGAGTTTCACATGGATATGGGACACACAACAGAAGATTGCTTCACCCTCAGGAAGAAAGTAGCCTACCTGTTGAAAGCTGGATACCTCAAAGACTTGATCAAAGCCAGGGGCAGGATTGAAGAAACCAGCAAAAACAACCAAGAGCAGAAGCAGGAACGCAATCTCCCTCCACCACCTCCACTCTACGAAGTGAAATTTATAAATGGTGGATCAGAGAGTTGTGGCCTGACCAGTTCAGCAGCAAAGAAAATAACCAGGACGCCTCAAACTAAGTCACCCTGCAAGCCTGACAACATCCCACCTATCACATTCAGCGACTGTGACTTGGTAGGTATCATTGACGTTCATCATGATGGCCTGGTGATTTCCATGCAAATTAGAACCGCCAATGTGAGGAGAATCTTAGTAGATGGAGGCAGCTTAGTGAACCTGATCATGCTAGACGTGCTTAAAGTCATGAAGATCAAAGAGGATCAGATCACCAAGAAGTCTAGTGTCTTGGTAGGGTTCAGTGGCGAGACAAAAAGCACCTTGGGAGAGATCTACCTTCCTACTTAAGTTGAAGGCGTCGCATCCTACGAAAGGTTTGGAGTTCTGGACTGCTTGTCCTCTTACAACGTCATCCTAGGTAGACCTTGGATTCACAATGTCATGGCTGTCCCATCAACCTATCACCAATGCATCAAGATACCAACAGATTGGGGAGTAGCAACTATTAAAGGTGAGCATAAGTCAACACAAGAATGCTACACTTAGGCCCTAAAGCCTTCCAAGGCAGGTAAGTCCCTCGCATAGCAATTACCGTACCCTGTCAGGAGCACTTATGTAGTGCCACCTAAGATGGAAACAGACCAGGTAGTCCTCAACCCTGAGCACCCTTATAGGTATGTTCTAGTTGGCTCTGATGCGCCCAATTTAGTCAGGCCGGAATTAGTAAGTTTTCTTAAAAACAAATCTTCCTGTTTTGCTTGGTCTCACTTTGATATGACTGGAATTAGTACTGATGTTATCAATCATAAACTTAATATTGATACATCTTTCAAGCCTGTGCAACAGAAAAGACGAAAATTTACACCAGAAAGAAACGCCATTATCAATGAAGAAGTAGACAAACTCCTTAACATGGGTATGATCAAAGAAGTAATGTACCCTGAGTGGCTGGCAAACGTGGTGGTCGTGCAGAAAAAGAATGGTAAATGGAGAGTATGTGTAGATTACACAGACTTAAACAAGGCCTGCCCAAAGGATCCATTCCCTCTCCCACACATTGATGCTATGGTAGATGTAACGGCAGGGCACGAGATGCTGACGTTCATGGATGCTTCCAGTGGATTCAATCAGATAAAGATGTACCCTGCTGACAAAGAGAGTACTGCATTCATTACTGATCGGAGCATATACTGTTACACTGCCATGCCATTCGGTCTAAAGAATGCAGAGGCAACATACCAGCGCCTGGTCAACATGATGTTCAAAGAGCAAATAGGGGACACCATGGAGGTCTACATTGATGACATGGTAGTAAAATCCAAGAATGCACAAGACCATGTAAAGCACTTGGAGCAAGCATTTCAAATCCTGGAAAAATATAATATGAAGCTCAACCCCGCAAAATGCCACTTTGGAGTTTCTGCAGGGAAATTCCTAGGTTATATGGTGACCAAAAGAGGTATAGAAGCCAGCCCTGAACAGATCAAGGCTATTCTAGAGTTACAAACACCCAAATCTGTCAAGGACATTCGAAAATTAACAGGAAGAGTAACAGCCCTGAACAGGTTCTTATCCAGATCATCTGAAAGGTGTAAAATTTTTTACAACCTACTCAGAAAAAATAAACAGTTTTAATGGACCCCTGAACATGAAGAAGCCTTTCAAGATCTAAAACTATATCTCTCATCTCCACCTTTACTGGCCAACCCAGAAAAAGGGGAACCCCTGCCAGTATACCTCTCCATCACTGAAACCGCGGTAAGTGAAGTCTTGGTAAAGGAATTGGAAGGCCAGCAACACCCTGTCTACTACGTAAGTAAAAGTCTACTAAATGAGGTATGGTTTACTTGAAAAGTATGTTTTAGCTTTGATCATGTCATGTGCCAAGTTGCGTCCTTATTTTGAGTCTCACCCTATAATAGTAAAGACCAACCTACCCATAAAAGCTGTCCTACGTAAACCTGAACTATCAGGCAGGATGGCCAAATGGTCAGTCCAGCTTAGCACCTATGATACCACCTTTGAACCCAGGACAGCAATCAAATCACAGGCCTTAGAAGACTTTGTGGCTGATTTACCCTAACCTAGAATCAGACTTGGCCAAAGAAGTTAACCAGCTAGAAACTAAGACCCCTGGCCAGCAGTGGACCTTGTTCACTGATGGCGCGTCCAACATAAGAGGTACAGGATTAGGATTAGTGCTAAAATCACCACAAGGAGACACTATAGCCCATGCTGTGAGTTTTGAATTTAAAGCTACTAACAATGAGGCTGAATATGAAGCCCTCATAGCAGGACTCAAGGTATGTCTAGACCTCGGTGTTCAAAACTTAAAGGTAAAAACTGATTCACTTCTAATTGCAAATCAAATAAAAGGAATTTATACAGGAAAGGATGAAAAAATGATTTTAGATTTAGAATATGCTAAAAAACTTTGCGATAAATTCATTTCATTTGACATTGACCAAATACCAAGAGACCTGAATACCCAAGCTGATGCTTTGACCAGCCTTGGCTCAAATTTTACCACTGCTATTTTTGATAAAATACCTATTATTCATATACTCGAACCTGCTATCAGCAAACCTGTAACACCCCGACCCAAACCGGGTCGGGAGCGGTTACTTATGATAGCTCACCAGGCTGTGTACATGGCCCACAGATCAACACGGGTCCTTTATAGCGCATTTTATCCTCACTCATGCGCATCCCGGAAACCTTCCCAGGAGGTCACCCATCCTAAGACTACTCCCAGCCAAGCACGCTTAACTTTGGAGTTCTTTCGCATGGATGACCATAAAAGAAAGTGCACTTTGTTGATATGAGTAGTACTTTCAATCCCTTTAAGCACTAGTCATTGAAGCCTATAACTGGACCTCTTCAATTACCGTGGGGTGTTACAATCACCCCCACTTGAAGAACGCAACGTCCTCGTTGCGCCTGTGAGCATAACCGCTAACCCAGAATCCTCCCCCGCTAGGTGTGTGATCACAATGGAGCGTATAACCACTGTCTCCAGGAGCGTATAACAACTGCCTCCGATCACCACACGGTCGCAGGGTTGCTCTGATACCACTTGTAACACCCCGACCCAAACCGGGTCGGGAGCGGTTACTTATGATAGCTCACCAGGCTGTGTACATGGCCCACAGATCAACACGGGTCCTTTATAGCGCATTTTATCCTCACTCATGCGCATCCGGAAACCTTCAGGAGGTCACCCATCCTAAGACTACTCCCAGCCAAGCACGCTTAACTTTGGAGTTCTTTCGCATGGATGACCATAAAAGAAAGTGCACTTTGTTGATATGAGTAGTACTTTCAATCCCTTTAAGCACTAGTCATTGAAGCCTATAACTGGACCTCTTCAATTACCGTGGGGTGTTACAAAACCTGAACAAGTTAATCCCGTCAACACTGATAGTGACTCCTGGACTAAACCTTACTATGAATGGTTCCTGCGAGGTATACTACCTCAGGGCAGGTATGAAGCCAGAGCATTTATAATTAGGGCATCTTCTTATTACATCATCAAAAACACTCTGATTAGAAGATCACAGGCTGGACCCTATCTAAAATGCCTCGAACCACATGAAGCCAAACAAGTATTTCAAGAAATTCATAAAGGATATTATGGCAACCATAAAGGAGGAAGAAGCATGGCAAGCAAAGTACTCAGGACTGGCTATTACTGGCCTACCCTGCTGGCTGACTGTCTAGACTATTGTGCGAAGCCTGCCAAATACACGCCCCTATCATTCATCAGCCATCAGAACTGCTACATTCAATTTCTGCACCCTGGCCATTTATGAAGTGGGGCATGGACATAGTAGGAAAACTCCCAGTAACACCAGGCCAAAAAGTGTTCAAGTTAGCCATGACTGACTATTTCTCCAAATGGATTGAAGCGGATTCTTTCAGGCAGGTTACTGAGAAGGAAGTAATATTCTTCATCAGGACAAATATCATATGCAGGTATGGAGTCCCTTTAGAGATAGTCTGTGATAATGGCACCCAGTTCGTTGGAAAAAGGACCAAATGTGACACCCTCATTTATTGCGGAAAAGTAAACACGTAATTCTATAGAAAAACTGACAGGATATGTTTGTAATTGGTTCAACTAATTAAAACCTGTCATTTTTAAAACTTTTCTAAACCATTCACAAACATTTCCAGAAGGAGGATGCCAACACCTGCAAATGCTAACAGACTAATTTACATAACTATGCTAAAGCTGCGAGAATAAAGTGATACAAACCAAAGAAAAAGAGGGAGACATATGTCCCTAAAATGTATGTGACACAAAAAGGGTTTAAGGGTCACAATGAAATAAAACCAGTCTAGGTCCCAAGGTTACTTTGCTCGCTAGCTCGTCCATGTACCCCATATATGCATCACCTACCTGTCATTCGCATTTTATACAAATACGAAAGCCACAGTCAGTGGGGAGTAACTCCGAGTTCTCCCAGCCACGAAATGTCATAATTAATATAACATGTAAACATAAGAATATGAATACGAATCACACAATGCCTTAGCATATAGATGCTAGACAATGCCTGTTGTTTGATAAGTGTTTAGGTGAATGAATAATGTTAGGATCGTTTACAAAATGAAATTGTAATTAATAGGCTCAAATGAATTTTATGGTGATAATTGTAATGTTTTGTTGATTGTGCCGAAAACTGAGCCTTAGTCCCTTTGACTGATGCGATGTCAGTTAATTGAGTGATTGGTCACCGCAATTTGACCCGCACTGTCGCAGGTCTGGGGTTGCGGGTAAAAATTCGGTTGAATGATTTAGATAATCGGCCTTTTTCTTGTTTTAGGCCATTTATCAAGCTTTAGTTCACATGTATAGCTTATTGAATTTAATAGCTTCTTATTTTGTAGTAATGGCCCTAGATTCCCCTAAAGCCTTTAATATTGTTAAAATTGCTAGAATTGGAAGTTAGTATTGAATTCTTATTGAGGACACTGTTGGGATTGTATGCTGTAATTAGACATTATAAGCCTTTCACATGATAGAATGCTAGAATTTATATTGATAAGTAGGACTTTTTGCCCTCTTAAGGTTAAGTGGGTGTCTTACTTGACTTGTGTGGTGAGTTATGTGTGGTGTGGGATAAAATATTCAAGCTGGGACTAGCTGGGACTAGGTCCTAGGTGAGTATTTCGGCCTCCATCATAGATAGGTCTTTATAGTCTTTGACGAGTATATGTTCACTGCTTGATAGCCTTTGTGTTCCTGACTAGTGGATGTTTATCCAAGTTGGGGCATGACCTCAGGTACTTATTTTGATAGTATGGGGTCAGCTTAAGTACTAGCCAACCCTTCGGTGGTGTCCTTAGGGTACTCACTTCACTTTGTTTTAAAAAAAAGTTGTGAGTCTTGGGTGCGGTGGTGTGTATCCGCATGTCTAGGTCTGCGCAGATTTTAGGCTAGGGTTGTGTTGTCTCTTGGCCATGTTTTCTTAATAGTAACCGCTGAGCCAAGATACCGGTTCGATTACCTTCCCTACCTCGTGGTATAGACTAGAGTTACAAAGTGACTATTGACGGTGCTAAGAACTTATGCCTGTCTTTGATATATTGCCCTTTTTTGTTTGATGATTCTATGAATCATAGAAGGTGAGATGCAAGCCGGCTATGGTTGATAGAGTTTGGATTCCTGGATGTTATGTGACTCACATGATAGTGTAGCTTGAGTCGGTCTAGTATTCACATGCTAGGACTATGTGTTGTTATATTGTTGTTCACATGATAAGCACGATTGTCTAGCATCTATATGCTAAGGCATTGTGTGATTCGTATTCATATTCTTATGTTTACATGTTATATTAATTATGACATTTCGTGGTCGGGAGAACTCTGAGTTACTCCCCATCGACCGTGGCTTTCGTATTTGTATAAAATGCGAATGACAGGTAGGTGATGCATATATGAGGTACATGGACGAGCTAGCGAGCAAAGTAACCTTGGGACCTAGACTGGTTTTATTTCATTGTGACCCTTAAACCCTTTTTGTGTCACATACATTTTAGGGACATATGTCTCCCTCTTTTTCTTTGGTTTGTATCACTTTATTCTCGCAGCTTTAGCATAGTTATGTAAATTAGTCTGTTAGCATTTGTAGGTGTTGGCATCCTCCTTCTGGAAATGTTTGTGAATGGTTTAGAAAAGTTTTAAAAATGACAGGTTTTAATTAGTTGAACCAATTACAAACATATCCTGTCAGTTTTTCTGTAGAATTACGTGTTTACTTTTCCGCAATAAATGAGGGTGTCACACCAAAGCTTTCTGTGACGAATGGAATATCAACCTGGTAACCTCAACTCCTGGGTACCCAAAAGCAAATGGTCAGGCCGAATCAAGCAACAAGGTAGTCATCAACTGCCTAAAAAAGAAGCTGAAAAGTAAACGAGGCATATGGGCTGAAGAACTTCCCCTAGTACTATGGACAGACAGGACAACTCCAAAGACATCAACAGGTCATACACCCAATTCCCTGGTGTATGGTTGTGAAGCAGTCATCCCTGCAGAAGTGCACGTGCCAACCTCAAGATACAGCCTAAAAACATCGAGGCAAATGCCAACCAGATGCAAGATAACTTAGCCTTGACAGAAGAACTTAGAGACTCTGCTAGAATCAGGATGGCCTCATATCAACAAACAGTAGCTAGAAGTTACAACAAGAATGTCAGAATCAGAGTTTTCAAGGAAGGAGATCTTGTCCTACGAAAAGTATTTCGAAACAAAAAAGAAAAATCAGCAGGCAAATTAGCCCATGCATGGGAAGGACCATATTTAATAGACTCCATCATCAGACAGGGAGCATACAGGCTACAAACCTTAGAAGGAGAAATGATCCCAAGGTCTTGGAATGTAACTCATTTGAAACTATTTCATATATAGCTCTTGAAATAAAAACAGCTATACCATGTCCGGATAGGGTCAAATTCAAAATTTTAACTTATAAACTATGTGTCTCTTGCCTACTTTACCTGATGAAATTGCTTGCCTTATATGATCAAATTCTATGTATACCCTGTATGAAAATTTATATGCTTAACCTTGCTTAATATAATATCTGAATCCTGAAAATCTTATACATGAATTATTGTTACATGAATAAAATCTCCAGGATTGAGGGCTACCCTATTATACTTGTACTTTTCAAAGTACCTTTTAAAAAATAAATTCATGCACCTTGTAGTGCCCAAACGAAGGTTGGTAACCCAAACCAGATATGGTAAATACAGGCACGATTATTGCCCAACACAGGTATTTACTGCACACCTCTACAATGGCTGGACGCAGCACTGGACGTGTAAGAAGGTGAGAGACCCTGACGACTGTCCAAATGTCCTCCCGACAGGCCGAATACCAAGCCCTCCAGACAGACAGGGGACATAAGCCATCCAGTCAGGCCGGATCCCACCCACTTTAATCATTACAGAGAAACTGCATATGATTAAAGATTTAATAAAATGTACGCCAGGTTAACAGGTTATAAGTTTTGTTTTTCAACAGGTAAACAGGTTGAACTAAAGTTTGCCAAATCAAGAAACGAAAAAAATGACGAATCTAGAAATAAAAAGCAAGCCAGAAAGGCAAACTTGCTATCATTACCAAGCCCTCACCCCCTGGGGCAAAGGCAACAAAAAGTTTATCTTGTCAGGGATACCTTCCTTGACAAAGAGAACCAAAATAATAAATTGTTTATCCAGGGACATCCCCCCTGGATGGGCCAAACCAAAGTTATTGAAATTTCTTAAAAATTGCTGCTTCTCCTGGGAAGCAGCATCAACAACATCACCTTCAGCCTCCTTGGCAACCTCGACATCTTGCTCCGCCGGAGAATCCACTTCCTCCTCTTCACCAAGGTTGTGCAGGTCAGGATACCTCTTAGCAGCCAGAGCCATTTCAGTTTCAGGGTCCCATTTTGCTCTAGCCTCCACAGGCTCATTTATTGCAGCAACTTTTCCCCTGACAAAGAAGTAGAAAACAGCATCATCAAGCTTGCCTTCCATATCATCCTTCTCCATGTTGAGCCCCTCATTCCTCTCCAAAGCCTCCACCAACAACTGCTTGGCAAATCCAGCCTCCAACTTAGCAGCATCATGTTCAAGCTGCGCCCTCTTCAGATCAGCCCTGGCAGCAGCTAAGTCAGCCTGAGCAAAGGAAAACTCAGACTTCAACTTATCACTTAAACTTATCAAAATCAGAACCAATTTAATTGACCCTGGCTACCAGTGAAGTGGACCGATAAGCATTGAGAAGGCATGACATCGCAGCCTGAATACAGAAATAAAATCAAGCCATCAACAATATAACTCAAGAAACTGCCAAGAGGAAAAATGAGGAAAGAAGAAAAGTAAAGCTACCTCTCCTAGAGATACAAGAGCATCTGTCACACGGTTGACAGCATGATCCACCATGGCAACTGCCTTGGTAGAAGAATCAACAGGATCCATTGACAGGGTTGAAGGAGAGATAGAGGCAGCATACTCCTGGATCTTTTCCCTAGCAAAGTCCATATTATCTACCCTAGCCTTGACCTCTCTAATAGGAGGAGTAATACCAGCAGTATCCTCTCTCTTTTTGAGCTGCTGATGATGTCTCGACAGAAGGTGCAACAGGAGTATCCGGAACAGCTGGCACATCAGTCAAATCAATGGGTTTATCAGCTTCAGTACCAGGACCACCACTACCCTTAGAACCTTCCTCCTTAATCCGAGCAAGCCTGACATTTAGATTAGTCGTGCCAAACCTACCACGCCTAGTAAACAACCTGGTAGCTACAACACGAGACACTATATCAGCAATAAAGATGAGGCCGTTATAAACATATTTCCCTAAGAACAAAACCAATAGAAAAAGAAAACTTACCACCAGAAGTAGAGAGCTCAGCAGGCTTGGCAGGCTTAAGAGCTCTAGAAACATTTTTAGCCTTCAAACAACGTGGAAAATGAGCAGCTCCACTACAGTATGGCCACAACCTTTCAATAGAAGGAATGGCCAAGAAAGCAGTTACCCTCTGAGAAGGATAATCTACATTGCACACCCAATCATCTACTGAAAAGCAAGGTACACTCTGTTAAATATTTCCTGCTTTCCTTTTACTAACAAAACATGTGCATGGAAAACAAAAATAACAGGGAACATACCAGCAACGCAAGCATCATAATTGAGATATGCAAAGCCAGGCCCGATAGAATTGGTCCTAATAAACATATAACCAGTAGCCCAGTTTTTGTCAGCACCGCTGTCCAAATTGCTGAAAAGAGGAGTAGTCGAGGGCCTAGCCTTGAAGTTAACCCTACCAGGGCTATGGGTCTTCAAAAGATAGCAGTTTTTCAAGTCACCTAAAGTAAAAGACATGTTATGCTTCCCACAGTGAAAATCGATTGAGTGAACCACCTTCCAGACTGAAGGCATAATCTGATATGGTGGAACACCAATCTCCTTGATCACTTCCACCATCAAAGAGGAGATAAGCAACTTGCAACCTGTCCTAAAAGCCCAGTCATGAATACAGAACCAACCAAGACAAGCCCAGTCATCCCTAATCGGTGAATCTTCAGGGATCCAAACTTCACAATCAGTAGGGATAACCCCCTTCTCCTTCAAAATACTCCCAAACTCAGGTTTCAGACGTTTAGGAAGGCTAGGATGTTCACTGAGAGCTTTTGTTGGCTTAAACTCGAAATCACCATGGAAGATAGACACCATCTCCACAGCAGCAGTACCAGAAGAAATTTCAGAAGACTTGGGTTTATTTTCAGAAGTTTGTTCAGGGGTTGGAACGTCAGGAGAACCAGAAGCAAGAGCCCCCTAGTAGATTTCATTTTTACAATAATCATTATTTTGTTTTCTGGAAAAATTACGAGAAGATGGACATAGGTTGAAGATGAAGATTAAAGAAGAAAATTGGGAGAAGTTCAGAGGAATTATTTGAGTTTTTGGTGAAGAACAACGCAAGAGTAAAAAAGGTATTTATAATGCGGTGAAAATCTAGGGTTACTGCAAGTTAACACGGTTATTCAGAAAGTTGCAGTAAATAGACACTTGTCGCATTCATATCAACTAGTCGCTTTCTCTGCAATAACCACACTCAATCGTCTAAAGCAAGATACTTAATGATGTTTATTTTCTCATTACTGACCTGACTCAGCGACAATGAGAAGATAAAAGGGAAATTGTTAAGCCCGGTGTCCTCACGATGAATACAGGGTATGATTGTACCCTGGCCTGACATCCAGGATAGAAGCCTAAGGATAATTCTGGCAAGGCACCAGGCATGAGAGGGCAACTGACAAATACAAAGATATCAGTTGACCAAGTCAACAAGGAATATATTGAATAATTATCATATAATTAAGGTAATTATATCAGCATTAAAGGAGAATAATTAATCATAATCATGGAGCATTTATCCGACCATTAACACGCATTCAAGACAGCAATCAAGGGGGTCATTTATGAAAAATATTCTGTCATTAAGGAGAAGATCTTGCGGTTACATGAAGATTGTTATATAAGAGAAGCTCAAGACCATTTGAAGACACATTCTATCACGCTCAATCACACAAGAAAAGCTTACAAGCCTTACTATTACAACACTTAGAACGACAATACATTGTTTAAGCTTTACATATAATTATTCTCCTAAATATTATAGTAAAACCTCTCCTAGCTTGGTGCCCGTGCGTGCCCGTGGTTTTTTCCCATTCAAGGGTTTTCCACATACAAAAATTATTGTCTTATTTGTTCTCTTTACTTTCTTTTATTTGCACTTTATTAAACCTGCCCTGCAGCTATATACAAGATAAACGAGCTAATTAACCCTGCTAAACTTTCTACCCTAATTTGATTCAATCCGGCGCAGAATCTAGATAAAACAGATACCACGTTAGGTAAGTAAGCTAAGCAAAGTGATTGTTTATTGTTGGTTAAAAATTGAGAGTAGAGACAGAAAGAGTTGAGGTAGTTGTCAAATTGGGATAGTTTAATTAATATGCGCATCGGGCAAGAGATCGTCATTGACTAAATAAAGCAAGAAAGACAGACGACAGTGAGACCAGCATTTTGGTTGCCTCAAGTTGCTATTACCCACTTTCTAGCAACAGCTGAGTGAGTCATAACACTGTACGTGCTACGTGGTCCCAAAATCTAGGGGGTGCTTCAACTAAAGCTTTGTTGTCCACCACCAATTGCACTATAACCATTTTTCTAACCTGTATTCTAAAAATATACTCCCTCCTATTCTCCATATTGTTCCCCTTTGTTGGGGGCACAAGAATTAAGGAGGGAAATAAAATATTAATTGTGAGTTGGGTGGGGTTTGGTTATAGGAGAGAGGAATGAATAAAATAAGGAATTGTGAGTTGGGTGGGGTTTGGTGATAGGAGAGAGAAATGAATAATTAGGAATTAAATAAGAAATTGTGAGTTGGGTGGGGTTTGGTGATAGGAGAGAGGAATGAATAAAATAAGATTAAAAGTTTCCAAAAAAGGAAAGGGGAACAAAACCTGAATAATCCGTTTTAGGAATAGGGGAACAAAATGGAGAATAGGAGGGAGTATATATTAGTAAAGCTTTATATGAAAAGATTCACAACATATTCTCATGAGAATTGTAAGAATGAATAACTTGTGAATCTTTTCATATTTAGCTTATTAATGTGTACTCTTAGGGCACATGTTAGAGCATCCGCAAAGGAGAGAAATCACCTCCCCATTTAACTTCTCTTTCCTCAAATGAGCAACCTCATTGTTGCACCAACTTCCTCAAAAAATGGGGCTCCACTGTTTTTAGGGGAGGTCTCCAAAAAAAAAAGTAAAGCAATTTGTGTTACTTTTGGGAAAGTTCCCAAATTTTTGTGTGTGAATTGGAGAACTCCATTGTTGCATAGATATAGTTATGAAATGAGGAAGGTAAATGGAAAAGTTAGTGGAAAATGAGGTGGAAGAATAAGAAAAGGAAAGAGAAAATATGATCATAAGTCTCACCTTTGCGGATGCTCTTAGAAGAATCGGCACTATAATAAACGATTTCTTTTAAAACGGTTTTACAAAATATTACTTTCTCCATTTCATTTTTATTATACTCTTTTTTCCCTAAAATTTATTTTATTTAAATTAATTATCCTTTTTATAAATTTAGTATAATAAATGAATGGGCTGCCACTATTACCCTTAATCGTGTAACTAACTAACTACTACCCTATCTATCAGAATGAGATTGTCCTCGTTCTCTTTAATTAAAGCGGTAAAATTGTAATTTTATCCTTATTTCTTAATCTTTCCAAAATAAAAAGTATGACAATAAAATAGAGTCGAATGCAGGTATTATATAAAACGGATTTTAATTATTAAAAATTCATGGATTATAATTTGGAAAATAAGGTATAAACCTAGAACTGCTCTTACTAATATTTTAAATTCATGCAAATGGGGCTTGGGCCACATCCGAGTGTCCACTCCAACTCACTCACTCCTAAAAACACACAATCTAGGTTTTTGGTATACAAGAGTCGGGGTTGATTCTGAATGCGGGGGCTAAATTTTGGTCTTTGTGGTGATGAGTGGAGATTTCGAATGGTACGAAGAAAACGGAAGAAGAGGGTTGTTTGGTGGGGGTGAAGTAGAGTCACCGTCGGTGAAGGCGAAGAACTAGTCTTCGTCGGCCGGTAATGGTGGAGGTGTCGGCGAGGGTTGTGTTGGTGGTGGTTGGTGTTGAGTGTTAGTGGTGTATAGTGGTGGAGGCTGACCGGAGGGGAGGGATTGGAATGAGGAAATTGTATGGGATACCTATTGGGTGTGAGAATGAATTTAGGGTATGGAGGGTCCGGATCCATTGGAAATAATACTAATTCGGATGGTGATGTTAAATGTGAATGTCCCACATCGATTAATAAGAAGAGTTATCGACCAAATTAAAACTAAGAAGTTGCTCCTTTTACGGCTAATTGGTTAAGGGACAGGGTTAAAGGAAAGTGTTACATCGATAAATTAGGAGATTATTGACCCCATTAAAAACAATGAATTACTATAACAATCAATTAATTTAAGATAAAACCTCCTTTAAACTTATAAAGTGTACCCTATTAGTCTAATATGGAGTATTTTCTACGGCCAAATTTCAGGTTAAATTTGACAATGATCTACTTCCTCTCTTCCACTGAATTATTTACGTTTTTTAAATTATGTGAGGAGAATTTTGAAAAACATAAGCGTAAATAATTTTGTGAAAAATAGGAAGTAATAGTTTACGGGACAAATCCATCATTTGATGCGTTCAAGGACAATCATCTTCAAATCAAGGACATTATCAATTCACTAATGACAAGATACACTCATATCCTCCAAGACTCAAGGACCACATGTGGCTGATGCTCTCGAGTAAATTAAATATATATATTTCTCTGTTAATAATGCAAATAAAATATTCAAATAAATACTTTTTCAAACAGTTTAATTTTTAATGAATTTCATCAATTTTTGATAATGTATGTAGTTCATCCGGTACACTTTCTTTTCCTGTCATCATCATTTATATGTTGTTTGGTTGCTCCTACTAGAATCTTTACTCTTATTTATTTTTAAGCGTACGAGTTTACATTCAAGATTGAAAGGAACATATTCTAAACAAAATCTTGCTATAGGTCTCGGAGGATCGAACGAAGTCGGGGACTAACACGAGCTATCGATCCCTCGTCAATGAAAAATATATTTTGTTGTAGTTAAATAATATGCCATTGTGTTTTAGTCATTTTATTACAATACCTAAAATAATTTTTTTTTATTTTTAGCCCCCATAACCTTTTTTTTTTCTTTTTGTATGTTGGTTAAATTACTTCTATTAAGTTTATCAATACAATTTACGATTTGACAAAGTTTTACCTTACTATCATAGTTGTTTTTTTATTTTATTTTCCGCATATAATTGATTTACAAAATGGTAAAATGGAATGCACCCAATAAATAAAATATAATGCCATGAAAATCTCAAAATACCCACAAAGTCATAGCAAAATAAGTACTAGCAAAAACTACACCAGTACAACAAAATCATGCTACTAGGTCTTCACGTCTGAATAACTTAGTGAAAGACCGTCTATCAAAAAATTTTAGTGTTAGTCCTAATCCACGGCCATATAAGAGATGAAGAAGCAAAAAAATTTAGGTTTGGTTGTCATGGTTCAGTCTCTTCTTCACGTCTTCACTTTCCACAGAAGCTTGTTAAGCCTGTATATTATGGCTCATCAGTATTTACTTTATTTTATTTTTTCTGTTTTGTTTCATAGTCCTAATTCCAAATAGCCAATATTATCCTTCTCGAAATAAATAAATGTTTATTTTTGAAAGGCTATAAAATAACTATTGTAATAAATTACCAAAATATCGTTTGTTGTACTAAAATTAAGTAGCACCACTAATAACGCTATTTCATTTTCATGTATACATATTTCAAAATATATATGGAATTAAAATTAATTACGACTCAATAGCGTTATCTAATTTTTGAAGAGACAGTATATAACTTGAAATCACAACTATCCCACCTAAATAGATTTCTAAAATAATCTAACTCACATATACATATTTTCTTTTTGGTGTTCAATGAGGCAACTATTAATTTTTATTTGTCCACCTATATAGATTTCTAAAATAATCTAAGTCACTACATAATTTCTTTTTTGTGTTCAATGAGGCGCAGGGTCAGGCCAGTACAATATAAAAAGGAGAGGGATTCGAACTCATAACCTATTATCACAATACCTCTGTCTAAACCACTAAATTAAGCCCGGTTATGTTCAGTACTGACATAGATATGCTATACAAAATCAAATAAATGGTACTCCTTAGATGAAAAGACATGAGATACCAAATTCAAACACATATTGATTTATGAAGTTAGGTTATAAAGATCCAAACTTTTTAATCAAACCAATATAGTAATAAAAAGGAAAACAGGATGACCAAGCAACCTAGCTATATATAGAAGCACCCTAGCTAGTTAGAACTAAAACACAATTATGGAGTAATTAATACTTCCCAGCTTCTTCAAATTGGAACAACTTAATTACCATGGTCAAGATCCCTCTCCTTGCTTGATTGTGTAGCAAGTCTTTCCCCTTCAAATTCGCGGTGTCGGTGAAGATACCTCTTCAAGGGTTCAGAATAATCATCAAACCCTAAAGAGGCCAAAGCCCAACAAATATCATCACCATTAACAGTCTTACGTTTCTCCTTATGACACTTATCGGACGCTTCACCCGTTACAAAGCTAATAAACTCCGATACACATTCTTGCATCGTCTCTTTCGCTTCTTTCGATATTTTAGCATTGGGTGGCAGTATTTGCTTCATTATTCTACCAACGTTGGCTATAGGAAGTAGCCTATCTTGCTCTTTTATCAACCCAATTCCTTGTTCTTCATGATCTTCATTATTAAGAATCGATTGATTGTAAAAGTTGTGATTATTATTGTAGTTAATGTTTTCATGGTGTTGATTAGAAGAGAAAGGTTGAGGAATACTATTATTGTTGTATTGGTTAAGTGTTGTTCTTTGTGTATTTGAGAAAGTTATGTTGTCAACCATAGCTTTGTGTTTTGTATGAAGGGAAAGAGGAAAGATTTGGGAGAAGAGGAAGAAGTTTAAGATAATCCTACTCCTATTGTACAAAGACACGTTGCTATACTTGTTCAATTTGTTCTACTTTTAGTGTCTCTTGGACTCATATTTATATACAACTATACAAGTCATTAAGGGAATTATGACTACACAAAACACTTGAACAAAGACACTCCATTTTGTGTATTTATTATACTCCAAAAAATAAGTTACTTTAGATATGTTAGTGTTAGAAATCCTTTTAGTATATTAGATAACTAGTGTTCCTACCCATCTACAATAGATGGGTAGCATTACAACTCAAAAGTATTTGATCATGACTTTCTTAGATAACTAGTGTTCCTATTGTCTATTTTTTTTGGGCCATTTTGTCATTCATTGTGGTTTATTTTAGTTAGTATTAGGGTTAGATTATTGATAGTCTTGAGATAAGAGTTAGGTAACTCTTGAGTTAAGTCTCACTCAAAATTACCAATATTCTACACTAATCTTGACAAAGTTTTAAGTTGAGTCTTGGATTCCAAAACTCAGACTTTGGGTGAGTCCTGACCCCACATTTAAAGGAAATTATCGAATGAATGGATCTCATGTGTCATTTCTTTTTGTAAAAAAAAAGAGTGAAGTGGAAAAGTAGAGTATGAGGTGACTCTGACGGATAATGTATAAAGTTTGAGGTGAGTCTGAGACGAGTCTGAACAATAAAGAAATAATAAAAGTTAGTGAAAAACTGATGTGCCAGAATCTTAAGACGTGGAATAGTCCTACTGATAATCTTTGTAATACTACGGTTTTCTGGTCATAGCTTACTCGGTCGAGTAGTCCATACTCGAGCGAGTAAGTTGTCGAGTGCTTTTAAACAGGCTACAGTTTTGGGTGCACTCGACCGAGTTGTGAGGAACTCGGCCGAGTAGGTCGTATTCGACCGAGTACCCGGTCTGACAGGTTAATTTCTGCGGTTTTGATTAAGATAATTGAAGAAGTATATATAAGTCGTGTTATCGTCTTAATCATTTTATAATCAGTTTCTTAATCACTTTTCTAAACTCTCAACGACGTAACACTGTTCTCCAATTACCTTCATGATCATTTCCAAGGCTAGGGTTTGTAGATTTGGGGGTTTCTTTCCTTCTTCGCGTCTTTTCGATCAGTAAGTGTTCTACCTTTGTCATTTATACATTTTATTTGGTTATCATTCACAAACCCTAATTGGGGGTTTGGGGGGATTAGTTCTGTATGTGTAGTATATTGATTTAATTATATTATCATAGGTGAGGACTTCGTAGAGGAGGCTTTCTAGCGTGATTGTTGTGCTTGATTTGGATTGCGATAAGGTAAGGTTTCCCTACTCAGTTGATTGTATAATTGATTTAAGATTGATTGTGGTTGATTGAGTAACTTGTATCATTTGGATTGAGATTATATTGTTGATTGGTATTGTTGTTTTGGGACCATTTTCGGAAAATGGTTCAAACCCCATGTTCGCCTCTTGTGGCTCCCGTCACAAGGGGGATGTGCACATTAATGATCAAGGTTCGCTCGTTGTGATGTGCGGGGATTTGATGGGCAAGGTTGCGGTCCCCCACTGGCAGTGTGAGTTACCTGTTGCGATAGGTAACCTGGCAGAGCTACACACTTTGGTGTGTATAGTCGGTTACTAGTTACTATTGGAGTTTGGAGGATAGTTACTACAGTTTGGATTGGATTGTGTATTGCATTGTGTATATGTGATTTCTTATCTTGGTTATATATGCAGTTGACTAACCCCGTTTATTGTTTTCAAAACTGTGGTGAACCATTCGGGAATGGCGAGCAGTTGGTTTAGCAGGTAATGGCTGTGGATATAGCTCGTGGGTCATGGATGGGGCCGAGTCATCACTTTGTGTTTAGTTAGCTTCCACTGTCGCATGAACTTTAGTTCCTTTTGGTTGTTTTGGAGTTGTAACAGTTCTGGTTTGACTTTCAGTTTGTATTTTGATTTAAACAGTTTTGGTATCTTATAATAAATGTTCTTTCATGGTCTATTTGATATACTTTACCTCGGGCAACCGACATGGTAGCACCTTGATATGCTAAGGTGGTCTTGATAAGGCACATTGGTGTATAGGGGTGTTACAATCTTACCATTACCTTTGTCATAGTTTTTTTTTTTTGGAACGAGGAACATCTCTCATTATCAGCCTAGGGCGATACACCTTAGAGAGACCAAACCCCGAGAGATATGCGACAGCACGGTAAGCCGACACTCTCTTTTTACAGACCCTGAAAGTCCCCCTGCAATAACCGATACTACCCAGGGAGTCGAACCCGAAACCTAGCAATTCATGTCATTGCATGGTTTGAGGGTGACCCGCGCTCCACTACACTCACAACACTTGGTCAACCTTTGTCATAGTTAGTATTACCTTTTTCGTAGTTATTTGTTTAATTATTTTACAAATAATAAAAATACGAGTAGTAAAAAATAATTGGTCGAAGAGAATAACAACTTTATACTAGTAATGATCATTTAACTAAGACCCTATTCTTTTCAGCTGAAGGGAGTTGAACTGAAATGAACTAAATGAAGATGAGCTAAACAGAACTAAGGTCATGTTCTTTCTGGCTTATTTTTAGTTCATCTCAACTCTATTGATTTCGAGTCGGATTCGGCTCGATTTAGTTATTTCACTCCATTCGATTCGATTGATTCGATTCGATCAAGCTCGATTCGGCTCCACTTGGTTCAGCTCCTTTGATTTATTATTATTATTATTATTATTATTATTATTATTATTATTATTATTATTATTATTATTATTATTATTATTATTATTATTATTATTATTATTATTATTATTATTATTATTATTATTATTATTATTATTATTATTATTATTATTATTATTATCGATTATCATCATTATCCATTATCATTATCATCATTATCGAATATTATCATCATCATCATCATCATCATTATTATTATTATTATTATTATTATTATTATTATTATTATTGTTATTATTATTATTATTATTATTATTATTATTATTATTATTATTATTATTATTATTATTATTATTATTGTTCCGGGTGTAATTCCAGAGCAAGTATTGTTACCACCCGTGGCTTGTCGAATGATGTCTTGAGTTGAATCCTCCTCTCTATCGTTCCTCTCGGCCTCTCCCGCAACAATGAACGAGGCGAGGGCTTGGCTTTGTGCCAAGCGTACTCACTCCGACGCTCAAGTCAGTGAACTTAGAGGGATAAGTTGTTATTACTTGGCTAAGGATGTATTATAGAGAGATAAGGAAGATATTACCAGATGAATAGTGATTCTTAGGTTAATTTATGGATCCTTTCCTCAATGAAGGTTGAGAAGTATTTATAGGCTTTCACCTTTTGTCACGTAGTGGCCAAGTGGCCAAGTGGCTAGCAGGTGGAAAGACCGTTCTACCCTCGGCCGATGGACCCATGGCAGGCCGGCCGAGGGTCTTGGATATGAGTACGCGGATATGTATCCCCGGTGGCTAGTTGCCTAGCCGAGACCCAGTGATGAGCCGATGGGTTGCATCGGCTAGACTGTCTAAGTCGTTGACTTTCTTTGTGGATATCCTTGACCTTGCTCAATATGTTGACTTGGTCGGTGGTGCGAGAATATGCCCCATCAATTTGCCCCCAGCGTAGTCTATGCCGTGGTATGGGCTCCGATGTATGTTGAGCGTATATTCTGCGAAAGTAATTTCTGAAACTTTTTCTGTATCGGCTTCTTCTATCTCGGCCTGGTTCTTATTAGGTCGTACCATATATATCCCCCCTCCGCATGGATGTGCAAAGGGCATCCGATGTGGAAGAGGAAGTGACGCTGGCCGAGACCAGGGTTGAGAGTGCGGTTGTTTTTGATTGCCCCAGGGGCTCCCAAGCTTGGTTGATCTTGTGGCCGGCGGAGAGAGATACACGGGAATTTGTTGAGGAAGATGAAAAGGCAGAGATATGAAAGGGCGTGTTGAAGACGCTTGATCACTGTTGCATTGATTGACGTTTGACTGTTGCGACGATTGACTTTCCATGGTTGCATGTCCGACACGTGTCTGCATGCTGATTGGCTGGTGCTTCCTGGGCTGTTCTCTGATTGGTCCTTCTTCATGGGCTTTTCCCTATAAATAGGGCAGTTATTCCGTGAAATTGGCCACCAATTTCATTCACCAAAATTTTCTTCTCTAAACTTTCAGAGGCTTCTTTGTCTTCTAATTTCCAGAGTTGTTACTCCGGCGAGTGTTTTTCTTCAAGGTAAACAAACAAATTTTCTCACTTCTTATCTTGTTGTTTAGTCATTGCTATCATGTCTTCCGCTGACGCCGGGGCTAGTACTTCTGCGCCGGGGGGTTCCCCGTCGCGTCTTGATGAGGAGGAGAAGCTAGATGCCCTCCTGGTGAGGCCTGGGGGCCCTAGGTCTCCTTCTCCTGAAGTTGATCCTCAAATTTTGGAGGAATGGGAGGATGACGATGATGTCGATGATGACGCAGACGATTTTGGTGATAACGCTGAAAAGGCTCGTCCTAAAGAGGGGAGGCAGTACGTTATGGATCATGGTGACGCCTGTAAGGTCCGCCTTGACCGTGCTTGGACCCATAAGTTCGCCAGTTGTTCCGGCGAGACATTTTTCGAGGGTCATTTCTTCTTTGGCAGGGGGTACAAAATTGTTATTCCTGAGGAGGGTCAGGCCGTCTGTTGCCCTCCCCCGGGTCACATTGGCGTATACATGCGGCACTTGGAGTACGGGCTCCGGTTTCCGCTGAATGAGTACGTTATGGCCATCATTAGGGCCATGAACGTTGCCGTTGCCCAACTGCACCCGTTGGCTATGAGGACCATAGTCGGCTTTGTCTGGCTTTGTCTCTTCAAGGGAGAGGCCCCAACGGTGAATTTATTCCGCCGGCTTCATCACCTCCGGCCATCAATCTCTGGCCGAGTCGGATGGTACAGTGTGCACATGGAGCAGGGTTATGTCTCTGTTGACAAACTTACTTCTTGCAAGGACTGGAGAGATCGGTGGGTATACGTTAAGGTGCCGGATGACTATCCGCTGCCCCGCTCCTTTCAGCACCGAGTTAATTTGCGGTGTGAGACTAAGGCGGAGCACGACAGATGGGTCACCCGGAAAAAACTCAAGATGGATGCCGGCAAGGTCCTTCTTAAGGAGGATGAGAGGCTGGCGATGAGGCTCTTTGAGGCGGACAAGAGTGGGGTGCCGAAAAGATGGATTCCCCCAACGCAGATCATCCTCCAGGATGAGCCGCTCTGCCATGTCGGCCTCATACCGGCCCTAGCACAGGGTGAGTGGGGTCGGTGTGAGGCCCATCACCGCTCTGAATGTCCCTGTTTTTCGAACTTCAATTTATTTCTTCTACTTAACTCTTGCTTTGCTTCCTTCGCAGACCACTTTGGACCGGACTTGTCTGAGGATATCCTCCGGAGAATGGGGCTGCACAAAGATAAAACCGTTGCTAACTTGCATCCCAAGGCTCTAACCCATGACCGCAGGACGTCGCCGAATGATCTCATGGATCAGCAGCTGAAGAGCTTGAATGTGGTGGAGGCCCAGGCGAGGGTGGTTAGTAACATGCCGCGCCATACGCGAAAAACAAGGTCTTCGGCGGCGATGGCGTCGACATCAGTTCCACCTCCCATTCCCCCTGTTCAGAGGGCAACGGTGGAGATCGTTGATATCACCAATGGGGAGGACTCTGATGAGGAGGGGTCTCCCCTTGTCCGTAATAGAAGGGGGACAGCCTCTACATTGTCGTTGCTTCGCCTGCTTTGGCGAGGAAACGCGTCCTCCGGCCAAGAAGGCCAAGCATGGTATCGATCTATTCTCGTGGCTCGATTTAGCAGGTTCATTAGCGCCGCCGATGACGGGCTCTCCGGCATGTCTATGCATGTTGATACTGATGCTTTCGTTAAATTTTGCAGATCAGCCGCTGTCGGCCGTCGCTCTTAATGAGCAGCAAGTGGAGGAGAAGCCCGCGCAGGCTGGTGATCATAACGTCACCATTGACTCTTCATCCCAGAAGGCTTCCCCCTCCCGATCGCAGTGGTGATCGAAACGTCACCACCGACTCTTCATCCCGAAGGCTTCCCCCTCCGATTCGCAGTCGGTGATCGAAACATCAGCACCGACTCTTCATCCCAGAAGGCTTCCCCCTCCCAGCTCGTAGCGGTAGGCTCGAGGTTGATCGAGGAGTTGGCGAGGTGGAACGAGCTGACCGGTGCTCGCATTATAGAGCAAGAGAAGGCCGTGGCTCAGTCCGCTCTTGAGCTTAATGTCACTAAGGAGGTGGCCGCGAAGGCGAGGCTGGATCTCCTCAATGAGCAGAGGCTTAGGGGAGATGCTGAGAAAGCGCTCTTGGCTGAGAGAAAACTTAGGGAGGATGCGAAAAAGGAGGTCCTTGTTGAGAGAGCCAAGGCCGAGGCTGCTGCGGCCGAAGTTGCAAAGCTGCTGGAGAAGTGTGACCTTGTTCAGAGGCACGCCGACCTTTATTTTCAGCAGAGGAATGAATTTAGGGGCAAATTTCAGATCCAGGGGAAGGTGATTCGGAGTAAGGAGGCCATTATTAGACAAAAGGAGGAGGACATTGAGATGCTCCAAACCGTCATGCTCCCTAACATGTGCACCGAATTCCGGGATCTGACCGAAGAAGCTGCCAGGGAAGTGATTGAGGAGCTCTTCCCTCTTGCTGGTTCCTTCCCGTGGGGCAAATTTGACGAGCTGTTTGACGATAAGCTCGAAGCTAAGGAGAAAGCCGTGGAGGAGAAGGCCAAGGAGGCGGTGAGGGTGAAGATAGAGAAAGAGGCGGCCGCGGAGAGTGCAGCCCTTGCTGAGAAGACTAAGGCGGCCAAGGAGGAAGCCGAGAGGGCAAGGGCAGCTGAGGCTGCCGAGGCTAAGGCCGAGGTCGCCAAGCCGAGGTCGCTAAGAACGCCGCCGGGTTGCCCATCGAAGAAGATGTTGCTACGGCGCGATGGCAAGGAAGAACAGGCATAGGGAGACGGGCGGTCGTCACCGAGCTCACCCGGCGTCTCGGATAGGTGCATTCGGGAGCCGATTATTAAGCCTTCCCTCCCTGCCATTTTTGGCGCTTCAAATGATACCTGTAATCTTTTGTTTTTCTTCTCCTTGTATTCTGTACAACTTTGGTAGGTTGTGTTCTGGCTTGTCCTTATGGGGACGACCGTCGTATGTATTCTCCTCATTTGTAACTTATCATTTTTAATAAGACTTCGTTTCTTTTGTCTTCGGCTTGGCCGAGGTCTTTACCTCACTTTGAGTTTCCTTGCGCTAATAGTTGAGCATATCAACTGTACTTAGCGTCTTCACTTTGCCTCTGGCTTGACCGAGGTCTTTTTTGCGTCTTCATCTGGGTTGCCTTTTTGTTTCCGCCTCGGCCTGGCCGAGGCAGTCTAGAGTGCGCATCCCAACTGTGTTTAAACACTTTCAAGGCGTTTTGATCATTCCTGCGAGTATCAATCGCGCCGGGTCGTAGCCGCTGCTGCGGCGTCTGCAGCTACGAGGGTGATTCTTTGCTCTTGTCGGTGTGACAGTGTGAGCAGCGTCGCTTATTGGTAATGACGGCCGCTCTTGTCGGGTGTGTGATGTGGTGGCGTCTTATTTCTTGATGACGGCCGTGGCGTCTACCACTTGAGGATGCGACGGCGTCAAACCTCTTGGGGTGACTGTCGTGGCGTCTACTACTTGGGGTGACTGCGACGGTGCTTGCTTCTTTATGGAGACTACCGCTCTTGTCGGTGTGACAAAGATGAGCGGCGTCTATTCCTTGATGACGGCCGTGGCGTCTACCACTTGGAGTGACTGCGACGGCGTCAAATCTCTTGGGTTGACTGCCGTGGCGTCTACTACTTGGGGTGACTGCGACGGTGCCTGCTTCTTTATGGAGACTACCGCTCTTGTCGGTGTGACAGTATGAGCCGGCGTCTATTCCTTGATGACGGCCATGGCGTCTACCACTTGAGTGACTGCGCGGCGTCAAACCTCTTGGGGTGACTCGCGCGTGGCGTCTACTACTTGGGGTGCTCGCGACGGTGCCTGCTTCTTTATGGAGACTACCGCTCTTGTCGGTGTGACAGTATGAGCCGGCGTCTATTCTTTAATGACGGCCGTGGCGTCTACCACTTGGAGTGACTGCGACGGCGTCAAACCTCTTGGGGTGACTGTCGTGGCGTCTACTACTTGGGGTGACTGCGACGGTGCCTGCTTCTTTATGGAGACTACCGCTCTTGTCGGTGTGACAGTATAAGCCGGCGTCTATTCCTGTTAATGACTGATGGGGAAAAAATGGACACTTTGATGGAAGACTTGGACGATTTTTCATTAGGTATAAACATGCGTTGGGGTGCCCACAGCTATCTTGGACACCTCCGCCGCTATACAAAGTTTTCCCGAGATTACCAGCGTCCTAATGGCTCATCAAAGGCACACCTTCCCAGTCAGCCGCTAGTTGCATCCATGAGGTCGCCCTCCTGTTGTAAGGATGGAGTTTTCCCTTTTTCTGACTTCTTTGCCACTTTGAGGGATTGCATGTTGCATCCTCTGGCAGCTATCTGGACGTTGACCACCTCGCCGTTCTCGTCCTTGGAGACGAGCTTATGCGCTTCCCCCCGGTCCGAGACGTACATCAGTGTTAGGGCCCGGATGGACATCAAGGCGTCGGCCTCGCTCAGAGTGACTCGGCCTATGAGAACGTTGTAGGCGGACGAGCCGTCAATGACCACGAACTCGGCTAGGACATTCTTAGCCGCCTTCCCTTCGCCGAACATCATAGGCAGTCTGATTGACCCCAGTGGTACTAGGCCGGCCCCAGAGAAGCTGTATAGTGGATTGGTGCAGGGGCTTAAGTCATTGACTCTTATACCGAGGCTGAGGAAGCACTCCCTGAACATGATGTTCGTATAGGCGCCTGTGTCAATCAGGCACCTCTTGACCAGGTGGTTGGATATGTCTAAATTGACTACAAGTGGGTCGCTGTGAGGAGCGATGACTCCTTCGTAGTCCTTCCTTCCAATAGTCATATCGGGGATGTTGGAAGCGGGGATCGCTGTGTTGGGCACAAAGTTGATGGCCTGATATAGCTCGTTCAGGTGCCGTTTGTGCCCATGAGCGGACCCTCCGTTCTCGTTGCCCCCGATGACAACATGGATCACTCCTATCCGTTCGAAGACGGATTTCTTATCTGAACTGCCGGCGTCAGTCTTTTGGCCTTTGGCAACGTACTTGCCGAGGCTCCCCTTCCGGATCAGTTCTTCGATGGCATTCTTCAGATGCCGGCAGTTGTCAGTAAGGTGACCGGTGTGGCCGTGGTACTCGCGATCGACTCGTGTCACCGTCTCCCTTCGGCTTGGGGGCCTTTCCCACGCCGGCCCTCGTTTTTGCTCAGGGCGAAGACCTCGGCGGCCGATACGACGAGGGGGGTTTTATCATTATACCGCCTCTGGTGGTACGATCCCGAACTCCACCCGGCGCCCGTCGAGTCCCGTTTCCTGGCAGATTTATCAGGCCGTGACTTATTATTGTCACGGCGTCTTTCACCAGACCGTGACCGATTATTGTCACGGCGTCCTTCATCCGAGTTGTCCTCCCGCGCTCTTCTTTTCGAGGGTTTGGCCTCGCTAGGGCCTACCCAGGTTTTGTGATAGTCCTCCACTTTAATGGCTTGATCGCCAATTTCTGGCGGCGTCAAGGTCAGGCCGCCGCTTTTGATAAGCTCGTTTTTAGGTCTCCCCTTGGGAGGCCTTTCATCGCCGCTGAAAGCGGCGGTTCATTTGTTGCGGACTCACGAATTTTGGACCTTGGCGTCGAACCTCTTCACATAACCGGAGAGACTCGCCTCCCTCTGTCTCGATAGTCGGGAGGTCCGATGTCTCCACGGACCTCCTCTTGTTGCGTAGAATACTTGGGCTAGGAACGCGTCCTTTAGGTCGGCGTAATAAAGATACCGACCCGTCGGGTAGCCCCTTGTACCAACTCGTGTCATCCCATGCGGTGTCGTTGGGAAGATTCGGCACCAAACCTCATCGGGTTGCTCCCATACTGACATGTGAGACTCGTAAGCCTCGACGTGGTCGGTCGGGTCACCTTCCCCTTTGTATGCTATAGGTGGTAACTTCAGCTTAGTCGGCACCGGGGTATCTAGGACGTAGGCGCTGAGGGGCTGTCTGACCACATGT
The DNA here is from genome assembly GCF_048544455.1 of Silene latifolia. NCBI lineage: Eukaryota > Viridiplantae > Streptophyta > Magnoliopsida > Caryophyllales > Caryophyllaceae > Silene > Silene latifolia. The sequence continues at coordinate 33,894,589 of NC_133526.1, read as the reverse complement.
CGGACGACACGCGGCGATCGGCTCCTCGCATTCCTAGTCCGGCTTCTCTCCTCGTAGCGAGAAGGACTTCTCCTCCGACTCTGGTGAGTCGGGCTTCTTCTCCAACTCTGACGAGTTGGGCTTCTTTCGCTCCTCCGGGGTGTGCCTCGTTCGTGCCGCGGCGACGCAGTCTTCTCACGAGTGCGAGAAGGACTTAGGTCTACCACGACCACTTTGGGCTCCTCCGGTGTCTTGACAGGGTCAGCTTCTCCTAATGCTCCGTTCAAGTTTCTTGGGGTCACGTTTCGGGCCCTGGCCTCCTGGACGGTTTCCGCCGCTCTTGTCGGTGTGACAGTGTGAGCCGGCGTACTCACAATTAGGTCCAGGAGCATCTTCAGTTTTGCTGCGTCAACCACATGCCCCATGATGGTGACTTGGTCGGCGGGCAGCGGAGTGTCTGGTATTATTGGCATCCCGTACTCCGGTTGAATCACCTGATCGGCGGAGGGTTTTACAACTCCAGATTTGTGGACGGTATCATCTTGGTAGAATTCGGTTTCGTCAGTCACGAATGCCTCTTGTTGTTTCAACATCTTCTTGGCTTTTGGGGTGGGTTTTTTGTGTGTATATTTTTGTTTGGGAATGAATGTGACTAGCTTCTAGTGTCTTTTCCCACAGACGGCGCCAATTATTCCGGGTGTAATTTCAGAGCAAGTATTGTTACCACCCGTGGCTTGTCGAATGATGTCTTGAGTTGAATCCCTCCTCTCTATCGTTCCTCTCGGCCTCTCCTGCAACAATGAACGAACTGAGGGCTTGGCTTTGTGCCAAGCGTACTCACTCCGACGCTCAAGTCAGTGAACTTAGAGGGATAAGTTGTTATTACTTGGCTAAGGATATATTATAGAGAGATAAGGAAGATATTACCAGATGAATAGTGATTCTTAGGTTAATTTATGGATCCTTTCCTCAATGAAGGTTGAGGAGTATTTATAGGCTTTCACCTTTTGTCACGTAGTGGCCAAGTGGCCAAGTGGCTAGCAGGTGGAAAGACCGTTCTACCCTCGGCCGATGGACCCATGGCAGGCCGGCCGAGGGTCTTGGATATGAGTACGCGGATATGTATCCCGGCTGGCTAGTTGCCTAGCCGAGACCCAGGTGACAGGCCGATGGGTTGCATTGGCTAGACTGTCTAAGTCGTTGACTTTGCTGTGGATATCCTTGACCTTGCTCAATATGTTGACTTGGTCAGCGGTGCAGAATATGCCCCATCAATTATTATTATTATTATTATTATTATTATTATTATTATTATTATTATTATTATTATTATTATTATTATTATTATTATTATTATTATTATTATTATTATTATTATTATTATTATTTGCAGCAATTACAAGGATCAATATATTAAATGAAAACGAAACAATACATGACTCTGGGCCCGTTTCTACAAGGGATAACCAGAATGGTCACCCTAGATAAAAAGTCCAACAATGAAAAACCACAAGCTCAAAATAGCCAAAAACCTACACACACAATCGACTACACACAGCAAAACGAATAAGATGCCCAAGGACTTCTGGAGGCCGTTGAAGGCCAGCAAAGATCCGTCTGTTGCGTTCCTGCCATAGGTAGTAGACAGTAGCAAGCAGTAAGCAGCTCCTAATGTGTCTCTTATCCAGACTTTGAGTTAGAAGAATCCAAGAAAATGCCCCAGGTAAATCAGTAGGAGAATAGGTAACATGGATCCAGTCTAGCAGAGAACTCCAAACAGTTTGAGCATAAGAGCATGCAAAGAAAAGGTGGCTAACATTCTCAGAAGCACACTCACAGAGAGAGCAACGATTGACCAAGTAGAGACCCCTGCCGATCAGCCTATCTATAGTAGGAAGACAGTCTTTAACATCAAGAAGAGTGATGAATCTGTGTTTAGGAACACCGGTATCACTGTGAACAACTTTCCACCAGGGGAACACATCTCCTCTATGTCTTATGAGGTCATACTAAGCTGAGCATTGGAACTTCAATCCATGGGTGAAATTCTGAAGACACTGAATAGCCAGGGAAGGAGACCCAATAGTAGTCAGAAAATGATCTCTAGCATAAAGAACATTGTGCCAATACCATGAGAAACTTGGACTTGCTTTAGCTTGCCAAATATCAGAATCTTTTAAAATGTACTGCTTGGTCCATCTAGCCCACAGGTTGTGAGGCCTATAAACAAGCTTCCAAACCCAAGTGATCATTTGGGACATGTTCCAGGATAAGATTTCCAGAATACCAATCACTCCTTCTTGCTTAGGTAAGCATAAGGACTGCGAGCTTTTAAACACATGTCTTCTTACTCCATTATCAATACCCCAGAGGAAATCTTTGCAGAGCTTGTTGATACTTTTGACTACCTCCTTAGAGAGAAGGATCCGCCCCCCCCCCCCCCCTCCCCAAATTTTGCAAACCAAAAATGACTGAGGTAATCAGTTGAGCCTTACCAGTATAATTGAGATAGTGATTAGTCCAATGAAGAATTCTAGCCCGGATTTTTTTTCAAAAGGGGATATTACATGGCATTAGTCAGTCTAGAGGTGTGCAAAGGAAGGCCTAAATATCTGAAAGGAAACTCCCCTTCAGTAAAATGAGTCTCGGGGAGGATCAGATGCTTTAGGTTCTGAGGCACACCACCAAAATACAGACAGGTTTTCAGAGGGTTTGCATTAAGACCAGAGTACCCAGCAAAAGTATTGAGCTAGCTACAGCAACAACAGAAGGTAAATCACCTCTAGTAAAGACCAGTAAATCATCAGCAAAAACTAAGTGAGACAGATTTAACTTGACACACTTAGGGAGATAGGAAAAACCAGGGTGTTGAGGAAGCTTTCTGAGTAGCCTAGAAAGAATTTCCATACAGATGACAAATAGATAGGGTGAGAGAGGGTCACCCTGCCTCAAACCTCTCTTACCAGGGAAATATCCTTCAATGGACCCAATAACACTAAGAGAGTATTGGGAGGTGATCACACAAGCCATTATCCAAAGGGCAAACCTAGGTAGAAAGCCCATTAAGATAAGACTGTTTCTTAAAAACTCCCAATTCACAGAATCAAAGGCTTTTTGTGTATCCACCTTTAACATGCATCTAGGGGTGATAAGTGATCTAGAGTATTTAAAATACAACTCATGGGCAAGCATTGAATTATGAAATAACTCTCTATGCTTGACAAAGGCGGGTTGCTCAGGGCCTATGACCTCTTCTAAAACCTCAGTCAGTCTAGTAGCCAGAATCTTGCTAACTACTTTATAAAAAGTAGTACGGCAAGCTATGGGACGAAAATCAGTGACAGAATGAGGGATAGCCTTCTTTGGAACAAGAACCAGAAGATTAGCAGTAACAGCAGTAGGCAAATTTCCATTAGTAAAGAATTCCCTAACTGCCTCAGTAAAATCAGGTCCAATAATACTCCAAGAATCAAGGAAAAAACCAGAAGTGTAGCCATCTGCTCTAGGGCTTTTGTTTCTATCTATGGATTTTAGAGCATCTAAGATTTTATCATTGGAGACAGGGGTAATCAAGGATGAAGCAGAATCAACAGTGACCTTGTTATCTTGGAAAATCTCAGAAGGGAGAGGAGTGACTGTAGTATTAGCTCCCAAGAGTTGTTTGTAATAGGTTATAAACCCTTCTGCAACCTCAGGGAGCCCAATACAACAGTGGCCATCTTTATCATGAATGGTGCCAATGATATTCCTAGTTCTTCTTTCAGCTATGTTGGAGTAAAAATATCTTGTATTGGCATCATTGAGTTGAAAATTTTGAACCTTTGCCCATTGCCTTAGTGCATCAAGTTCAGTAGTTTTGAGATGTATATATGTACTCCTTAGACTTTTTTCATTCCCAAGTAGAGTGGAATCAGTTGGGGAGGATTGCAAAGTTTCCTGATAGAGGAGAAGCTCTTTTTTGCATGTGTAACTTGTTGTGAAATCAGGGCAAATTCAGATTTATGCAAAGATTTCAAGCTTGGCCTAAGCTGCTTGAGCTTAGAAAATAACACTCCAATCTTGCTGCCATAGACATGTGTATCCCAAACCTTTTTAACAAGAGGAAGGAAAGAAGTAGATGAAGCCCAGCAATTGAGATATTTAAAAGCTTGACTTCTTCTAGCAAGAGCATCACTAATAGTGAGAATGGCAGGAGAATGGTCTGAAACTCCTGCTGCAGGGAAGGTGGCAGCAGAGGTGGTAGTACCAAACAAAGAGCCATTAACCAAGATTCTGTCCAATTTTGCCCATCTTATGTGATTACCTTGCTTATTGGTCCAAGTATAAGTACAACCAGTTGTTGGGTGATCAACTAGCCCACATTGATTAACACAATCCTTAAAATCATCCATATCTTTTTTACTAATGTGGTCAGAGCCAAATCTTTCATTGGAGTTGAGAGTCACATAAAAGACCCCAAGGAAGACCCTAGGGAGAGAAGAAGTAGAGATCCCCAGCAGAGAATTTCATAAAGCAATCCTATCAGTTCCTCCATTAAAAGCATAAACAAAAGTGATATTAAACATCTTCTGAGAAGCATGATGAAGACAGGAACAGTGGATATGCTGAGCTGACTTCCCTAAAACTGTTAGAGTGATAGTAGTAGAGATCCAGAACACCCAAATGGGCCCATTTCCATGATATTCATCATTATTAACCATAGCATACCTAGAGAATTTATTTTTACTAATAGCTTTGCTCATATCAGGTTTGACATGAGTCTCAATTATTGCACAGCAGTCCACTTTATTTATCCTAAGAAAGTCTAAGACTTCCTCCTGCTTTATTGGGTCATTAAGACCTCTAATGTTCCAGGCAGCTATGATCATTTGATTGAGATGGCCCACCTGGCTCTACATCCACCACAACTTGCCCATGTTCAATTTCCATAGTAGATTGTTTATCATTCTACAAAACCCGAAACCTATTATCCAAGTTTGCAGCAATGATATCCTTACTCTGTAAGATAGTCGTTGGCCTAGCTTTAAGAGACTTAAAACCATCCTTATCCAGATGTTGAGATGGGGGGTAATGAGCAGAGGAGCAGCAGCCGACTGTGCAACAGATACACTCCCTGCTCCAGGAACTGTCACAACTGGTGCAGTAGCATTCCCTGCTGCAGAGTTAGTATGTTGTGTAGCCTTAGGTTTATAGACCACTTTTGGCTTGCTGAGGTTACATCTCTCCTTACTATGTCCCACTCTTTTACAAGTGGTACAGAAATAAGGGAGCCACTCATATTCCACTTTCTGAAGAATGGGTCCCCTATATGGAGTGTTAAGCTTAATAGCTTTAGGGAGAGTTTGAGAGAGATCTACATCAATCAAAATACGAGCAAAATCTAGTTTACTCTTATTTGTTGTGTCTTCATCTGCACAAATGGGTTGTCCTACAACACTTGCCACTTTGCTTAGAGCAGATTTAGACCAGAAACATGGGTCAAGATTTGGAAATAAAACCCAAACTGGAACATGTGTGATATTCAAATCCTCAACCATAGTGGGGGGGACCAAGGTTTGAACACTAAAGGATAACCATTAATACTCCAAACATCAGACCTAACTTTTTCCAGGTCCTCAGGACTAGCAAACCTAAAATAATACCAACCCTTTGCAAAATATAAAATTTCAGGGGTTGTTATATGAGACCAGGACATAGTGACCAGAGCCTGAATTTGCGCCAAAGTAGAAGGTCTGCCCAGTACAGTTCCTACGAGGGTATTTTTCCAGTAAACAAGTTCCTCAATAATATCCTCTTTTTCAATGATAACAACCGAGTCAACAGAAGCATCCACATAAGACAAACTCATACCCTTAGTAGATGTTTTAAGAACATTGGAGTAAGTTTTCTTAGGGTTTACCTTAGTAGTTTTCACAGGAACAGATTGGGTAGTCTCAGAGATGGGAGGAGTTTCAACAGCAGGTGAAGGCTCAACCTGATCCCCTGAAACAGATGATGAGTTCGCATCTGTAGCCCCAGGAGTAGGAACTTGTACCAATACAGTCACAGCCAATTTAGGGTTTGGAACTTCAATCGAAATGGGTGCAAGGACTCCCCCCCCCCCCCCAGAAGGAGTAACAGTATCTATTTGAGTTTTAGGAGGCCCAGTGGATTTAAGCGGCCGGCCTCTGGCCATGGGAGGCGTCCTCCGACGAAATCAATGCTAGATCGCGATTTAGAGAGGATTTGAAGAGAGAGAGAGAGAGAAAGAAGAGAAAGAGCCGGTAAATTATTATTATTATTATTATTATTATTTTTATTATTATTATTATTTATTATTATTATTATTATTATTATTATTATTATTATTATTATTATTATTATTATTATTATAAAAGGATGCGCACAGCTTTCATAGATAGAAAAATAAAAGTTTACATGAAATTGGTGGGGAGCCGAGAGACAATCTGGGCCCCCACCCCCTTAGTAACAGCAAAGCTAAGTCTAGTAAAAATATAAGTGGCTACCCGAGCTCCCGTATCCTGAGATACCGAGAATTTCTGGATCCGCTTGAGCAAGGAACCAACATCCGAACCCAGCTCTCCAAGCGAAGAGAAAGAGAAGGGAAGGAAACCATAACCAGCTGTCGCGCATAAATCCCCATACTTAGCACACTTACGCTGAGCAGCATCAGCGACAACCCGCGTGGGCAGAAAATCGATCATCCTAGTCTGAGTCAAGGGGGAAGACCCTGTCAAATCGACACACACATCACGCCCTCTGTCCCAGGAATAAAGCAGCAAATCCGCAGGACGAAGAGATCCACCATGTCTGTCAACCAAACCGATATTAACCTCCTTACCCGTAGAAATACCAGACCTATAGCAGATGTCGAATAAGGTGTCACGAACGAGGTTATGCCGATGCTTAACACTCACAGTACCAGTACAAGAAACAGCGTGGTCCCTATAAACATCATCAGCAAAAACCCGAGAGTAAGCAGGACAAGGCCTAGATACCGTGAAAAACGGAACACCCAGTCGATATCCAAGCACACTACGGTAAGTCGATAATAATAATAATAATAATAATAATAATAATAATAATAATAATAATAATAATAATAATAATAATAATAATAATAATAATAATAATAATAATAATAATAATAATAATAATAATAATAATAATAATAATAATAATAATAATAATAATAATAATAATAATAATAATAATAATAATAATAATAATAATAATAATAATAATAATAATAATAATAATAATAATAATAATAATAATAATAATAATAATAATAATAATAATAATAATAATAATAATAATAATAATAATATCCCAGCGCCCCTCTCACGCCACTCGTTAAACCGGGTGGTGGAGTTCGTCCTATTGCTGTCGGTACGGTCTGGAGACGGCTTGTCTCTAAGGTTGGTGCTTCTATGGTTGGCCCGTCCTTATCTTCTTATTTTGATGGGCTTCAGTTCGGGGTGGGTGTGTCCGGTGGAGGAGAGGCTATCTTGCATGCCTTGAACCGGCTCATTGAGGCTCGGGGGGAACAGGTTGGGCTTTCTATGTTGCTGGTTGATTTCCAGAATGCGTTCAACCTTGTTGACCGTTCGACCATGCTTCAGGAGGTCCGCTGTCGGTGCCCGGCTCTCTCCCGTTGGGTGGAGTTTTGTTATTCCAGCCCGGCCCGCCTTTTTTATGGGGAGCACTGCTTATGGTCTTGTCAGGGTGTTCAGCAGGGTGATCCATTGGGGCCTTTGCTTTTCGCGTTGGTTTTGCATCCTTTGGTTTGCAAGATCCGGGACACTTTTGACCTCACTTTGCAGGCTTGGTACTTAGATGATGGCACCATTGTGGGAGATACTTTGGAGGTGGGGAAGGTGTTGGACTTGATTAGGTTGGATGGCCCTCGTTTTGGTTTACACCTAAATGTCTCCAAGACGGAGGTCTTTTGGCCTGTTGAGGATCCACGGAGCCGGCTTCCGGGGGTTTTCCCCACTTCTATTTCTCGGCCATTGCGCGGTGTTACAGATTTTGGGAGGACTGTCAAGACTTGTCCTGGTTTTAGCAAAGTGAGATTGTGGCGACGAGAGTAACTAAGACCATTGAGTTGATGGATTTGGTTGCGAGGATTGAGGACCCGCAGTGTGAGTTGCTTCTTCTTCGAGCTTGACTTGGTATATCTAAGCTCTACTTCTCTCTTCGTACTTGCTCCCCTAGTGTTTTTGGGTCTGTTCATCTTCCTTTTGATGCCGCTCTGCGTTCTAGCTTGGAACGTATTGTCACCGCATCAGGGCCGGGTTTTGGGATTGGCGGTGGCGCCTTGCTACATTCCCTTTTCATCTGGGTGGCCTTGGTGTTTATGCGGCCGGAGATGTTTTGTTCTATGCTTTTATTGCGTCCCGCTTGCGGTCGCTGGTTTGCGTGCTAAGCTCCTCGGCCCTTCTCGTGTTGTAGCCGCTGGCCCCGCTTTTGATGATGCCGCACGGGTGTTTCTGCGACTACGGGTTCGATATATTAGGTCACCCTAGTGAAATTGCGCCCCCAAACTTATGAAGAAATTGGCGGATATTTATTTCACGACGGTTGCTACACGCCTCGTAGTCTGTTTTTTTTCTTTGACACCTCGCCGAGATCGCTCTATGGCAGTCTCGGCAGGTTCTCACTCCCCCGATTGGTTACGTGCGGTTCCTATCTCGGGGTTGGGGCGGACTATGAACGGGAGGACTTACCGTAGTGTCTTTGGGGTATCGCACAGGTGTTCCGTTATTCTCGGTATCTAGGCCCTGTCCGCTTGCTCTCGGGTTTTTCTTTGGGATGTTTTTGGGGACCACGCTGTTTCTTGTCTTGATCTTGTGGGCGTTAAACATCGGCATAACCTTGTCGGGACACTCTCTTCGACATCCGCTATAGATCTGGTATTTCTGCGGGGAAGGAGGTTGATATCGGTTTGGTTGATGGGCATGGTGGCTCTCTTCGTCCTGCGGATTTATTGCTTTATTCTTGGGACAGGGGGCGTGATGTGTGCGTCGACCTGACAGGTTCTTCACCTTTGACTCAGACTGGGTTAGCGGATTTTGTCGGGCCGGGTTGTCGGCCGATCTTGCCGCTCGGCGAAAGTGTGCTAAGTATGGGGATTTGTGCGCGGTTGCGGGTTATGGTTTCCTACCTTTCTCTTTCTCTTCACTTGGGGAGTTGAGTTCGGATCTTTGTTGCCTTGCTCAAGCGGATCCGAAATTCTCGGTATCTCGGGATCTTTGGGGCTCGGGTAGCCGCTTACATTTTTACTCGTATTAGCTTTACTATTGCTAAGGGTGTGGGAGCCCAGCTTGTTTCTCGGCTCCCCACCAATTTCATGTAAACCTTTTATTTTTATTATAATGAAAGCTACGCGCATTTTATAATAATAATAATAATAATAATAATAATAATAATAATAATAATAATAATAATAATAATAATAATAATAATAATAATAATAATAATAATAATAATAATAATAATAATAATAATAATAATAATAATAATAATAATAATAATAATAATAATAATAATAATAATAATAATAATAATAATAATAATAATAATAATAATAATAATAATAATAATAATAATAATAATAATAAAGGATCAATTGATGAAAACCCCCTTAAATGTTACACTTTTTAAAACTTAACCCCTTATGAATTTTTTTTAAAAAATTAATACCTTAATGTGAACTCCATTCACATTTTGATACCTTAAGTGAAATCCGGTCAAAAAAAACATGAAGTACCCATTTTACCCCTGGCTTTATATACACTCTCACTCAGCCAAACCCACCTAGCACTCTCATTAACCCCTCAGTAAAAACAACACAAAATTCAATTTTTCCCCCAAATTACCTTCAACGATTAGCACTCCAAAACGCAAATTGAAGATTATCATCAATCAAAGATCAAGTTTTTATTCATTTGTAAGTAAGATTCTTCACTCTTTCCTTTTTTTTTATTTAATTTGTTTGATTATGCAAACCCTAATTTTCTGAGTTCTTTCTTTATCAAACCCAGATTATTTTTTCTGAGTTAATTTTTTTCAAACCCTGAATATTGTTGTTTTATTTTCTGAGTTCATTGCTAAAAAAGTGTTTATGTATAAAATCTTGTTGTAGGCATGGATAATTTTACTGATAATTTGCGTGTAAGCCATGGAGGTACCTTTTTATATAGGAATAGTGGTGTGGAATATGTTGGTGGTGGTGTACACTTGCACGGTTGTGTGTGGAGTAATGTCATAAACTTCAAGTATTTGAGGGATATGGCTGATAAATTAATGGAGAAGGAATGTGAAATTTGGTATAAGAAGGGTGGAATAAATCTGGGTTGTGGTAGAAGGCAAGTTGTAGGTGATTATGATGTAATACCATTACTGAAATCCAGGGATGCAAATAAGGAGATTTTTCTGTATCTTGTTAAGCCAATAACACCCCATCCACTCTCTATGATCATCCCCCCCCCCTCATTTGACCAGAAACAAAAAACTTATATTGGGCTTATCCCCAGTTAAGCCCTTACCAAAATGTGGCCCATCTTTGCAGCCCAACATCACTGCATCATCATCTTCACAAAATGTCACAACAGAATCTTTGACTTTGACAAACACAACAAATGCATTGCCCAGTTCTGCTTTTGCTTTTAAGGCACCATCTCAAAAGATTCCTTCAAATCTGACATCAACAATAACTTCCCAACACCCTCTCATTGAAAACAATGATGACATAAAATGGTCCAGGAGAGATTCTAGAAGATTTAATACACCCACTGAACTTAAAAAAAATAAACAGCCTGTGAGAAAGCTTCAGAAACCTCCCACTCCACCTTCAAAAAAGCTTGAAAAAACTCCCACTCCACCTTCAAAAAAGCTTGATAAAACTCCCATTCCACCTGCAAAAAATCTTCAAAAACCTCCCACTCCACCTTTAAAAAATTTTCAAAAAACTCCCACTGTCAGTTCAAAAAGCCGTGTAAAAACTCCCACTCCACCTTCAAAAAACCTTCAAAAAACTCCCCCTCCACCTAAACTACCAGCTTCTGATGATGTCACTAAGGTGTCAGAGGAGAAAGATCAAGGTAAAGCTGAGCTGAAGTGCATAGGGCAACATAAAGAGAAGCTAAATAAAGGGCAAGGTAAAGCTGTGTTGTCTGGACTAGGGAAAGGGAAAGCTAAGGTAGGTGAAGGTAAGAGAGAAGCTGTTGGTACAGATCTAGGAGTTCATCAAAAGAAGAGTGGAAGAGGAGGGGCTAATGGTAGAAAAGAGGGATCTAGTAGTGGTATTGAAGTTGTTGCTTCTGGTACAAGGAATAGGAAGAGAATACTGAAAGATCCTACTCCTGAAGATGAGTTTGTTGATTCAGAAGGCAGTGATAATGAAAAGGATATAAGTGACTGTGAGTGGCAGTTTGGGGAGGAATATTTGATTGATGAAGATGATTTGTTTCACGATAAAGAGGATGGGGAGATACTAAAGGGTGTTGAAAGTATTTTTCAGTCAATCTAAACCTGAAAATTGTCAAGCTAATGGGAAGCATATATGGGGTATTGATGACATTGAAGTTGCAATAAATGAAGAGAGGGATGATAATTCTGATGAACTCAGAAGCCTTCAGGGCTCAGATAATTATGAGGTAGATCCCTACAACACTTTTAATGAATCTGTTGATTTGAAGGGGCCAATGGTTTTAAAAGTAAGGCTTAAATTTGCAAATGCAATAGTACTGAGGAAGGCATTAGTTCAACATAGCATAGAAAATGGTTATGACTATTATTATATGCATAATGCTAGTGATAGGATAACTACTCAATGCATGAACAGATGCAAGTGTGGGTGGGATAGTGTGAGGTCAAGGCACAGGTCTTTAGAAAATTGTACATGTGATCCAGAGAGTAGGTGTTACTGTAAAGTGCATGCTAAACCACTGGGTAAGGGACAAAAATTTCAGATTAAATCTTTGATTCTTGAACATACTTGTGGAATGTCAAATTACAATAGGAAAGTGTTTTCTGAATACTTAGCTGATAAATTTCTTGAGTTTTGGAGAACAAACATGGATTGGAAACTAAAGCAATTCAGAGATCATGTTTTTCAAGTTTTAAATGTGGAAGTTTCATATGCTAAGTGTTGGTTAGCAAGGTCTAGGGTTAAACAGATGATTTATGGTAATGACAAAGACCAATATGCTAAGGTTTGGGAATATGCATCAGCTATTCAGAAGTATAACCCAGGTTCCTCCTCATTTGTGGTGTGTGGTGGTATTGATAGGCCACCTGTTTATTTCAAGAGAATGTATATTTGTCTCCATGCTTGTAATAAGGGATTCAAAGAGGGTTGTAGACCTATAATAGGGATTGATGGGTGTCACTTGAAAGGTGTTTTCCCAGGTATGTGTCTTGTGGCAGTTGGCAAAGATGGGAATAACAATATATACCCTGTAGCTTGGGCTGTTGTTGAAGTGGAAAATACTGAGGTATGGAGATGGTTTTTAGAATTGCTTAACCATGACATAGGCAAAGAGGAAGGAGAAGGTATGACATTCATGTCAGATAGGCAGAAGGGGCTGCTTGATGCCTTGAGAACTGTGGTGCCCAAAGCAGAAGGGAGGTACTGTGTCAGACACATTTGGGCTAACTTTAAGCTAAATTACAGTGGCCAAGTGTACAAGGATGCCTTATGGAATGCTGCAAGAACAACAATAGAGGTAATTCCATATCCTCTGAGTTGAATTACTGTAAATTTTTTAAATACTTATCTAATTTGGCAGGTGTCACTAATCATTTAACATATATGCAGGCTGACTTTAACTATCACATGGATGGTATAAAGTCATTATCCAATGAAGCTTATGAATATTTGAAGGCCATACCCCTACAACACTGATCAAGACATGCCTTTGGGACTCAAGCTAAGTCAAATATGCTACTTAATAATTTGTGTGAGTCTTTTAATAGTGTTCTGAAAGAAGTGAGGGATAAGCCCATCCTAACTCATATGGAATGGATGAGGAGATATGTAATGAAAAGAAACTTTGACAAGAGGGAAGGTGTGGTCAATTATAAGGGAAAGGTTATGCCTTATGTAAGTAAGTACTTGAAATGGGCTAGAGAGGAGGTCAGGCATGTGAAGGTATTACCTTCAGAGGTGGGTGTATCTGAGGTGGTGTACAAAGGAGAGCCCATTACTGTCAATATCACTGAAAAAACTTGTGCATGTAGGCATTGGGATATCACTGGAGTGCCATGTCCTCATGCTGTGGCAGCTCTTATGAAAGCAAGGCTGAACCCTGAGGATTATGTTGATGAGGCATACACTAAGGCCAAGTACATCAAAGCTTATGAGCCAGTTGTTGCCCCAATGCCAGGAGTGAAGCACTGGGCCAAGACTAATCTGCCTGAACCTCTACCCCCACCCATGAGAAAGATGCCTGGCAGGCCATCTCTGAAAAAAAGAAGAAAAGAACCTGGTGAAGGTGAGGGCAGATTTGTGAAGAGGCAAAAAAAGTCACATAATTGTAGCCACTGTAGCCAACCAGGTCATACCAAGAAGACCTGCAAGAACCCACCAGCCCCTCCAAAGCAACCAGGAAAACCAGGGAGACCAAAGTCCTCAAATCCATGGACCACTGAGCAGAGGAACAATGCTGCTAAAAGAAGGGCAGCACAAACAACAACTCCAACAACAAGTGCAAGTGCAGCACCAACAGCAGCTCCAACAACAAGTGCTAGTCAGCCTCTTGTCATTGCAACCCAATCAAGCCAATGCTAAAACATGTTATGTCTTGTAGTCTTGTAGTTTGATGAAACAATTATGTGTATTTGGTTGTGTCGCAACCTGGGTATTATGCTCAAACAACTTTTAATGTTTTGTAAGACATTTAAGAAGTAATGTTATGCTAAGGATCATTATCAACATTTGAGAAGAGCAACAACTGTGTGTAGAAAAATTTTAGAATTCCTCCTTCAACTACTTGTTCAAATACTAGTACATAGCATCTAACAACTCATGGCATTACAAGTGAAGGGAAAATGGCCATGAGGCATGAAATCAACACATACAACTCACCTATTACATCTCATATACCTACCTAAATAAACTTGCTAAATAGCACAATCAAGACAACAATAACTACAATCTTCACTGACATGAACATCAGTTTTGATGTATAGCTACTTGTAGGACGCCAAACTCCAACTATTTCATCTTTGCCATTCTTCAAATTTTCTATCTCCAACTTCCCTTTTTTACTCTCTTCTTTAACATACTACAAATCTTCTTTCAAAATGGATACTTCACTTTTTAGGATGTTCTTCTCTTTCATTAGCTCACAAATAACATTCCTTTGCCACTCAGTTTGAGACTCATCAACCCATCTAAAAAAGTTACAACCACGAAAATTTGTTTCCGGGTTGTAAAATTTGCAAGCTTCAAATAATCGTCCCGGATTTGACTGCGTCCAAGACTTGCATCGACGAACAGGGATGCCGCAAAAACATTTCCGTGGGACATGAGAAGAAGACCTTGACGAAGAATCTGACCTACTCATCGACATTTTCTGGAAAAAAAATCAATTCACAATTTACCCCCAAATTTATGAACCCTAATTATATATTAACAAAAATAAGATTACAATCTGAAAATAAATAGATAGAAATTAAAGAGTGGAATAAAATAAAAATATTTACCTTAGTGAGAAGAAGATATGAAGGAAGGGCTTGTAGTTGAAATGGTGAGTGAGAGATTGAGAATAAAATGAGTAAAGGTTATAAAAGAAAGAGGTAAGATGATTAAGTATAAGAAGGAAGGGAAGAAGCAGTGAAAGCAATGAATAAGGGTATAATGGGCATGAAATCTTGAATTTGGAGGGAAATTTAAAAAATGGCCGGAATATTCCCTTTTTTTTTACCGGATTTCACTTAAGGTATCAAAATGTGAACGTATTTCACATTAAGGTATTAATTTTTTTTAAAAAAAATCATAAGGGGTTAAGTTTTAAAAAGTGTAACATTTAAGGGGGTTTTCATCAATTGATCCTAATAATAATAATAATAATAATAATAATAATAATAATAATAATAATAATAATAATAATAATTATTATTATTATTATTATTATTATTATTATTATTATTATTATTATTATTTATTATTATTATTATTATTATTATTATTATTATTATTATTATTATTATTATTATTATTATTATTATTATTATTATTATTATTATTATTATTATTATTATTATTATTATTATTATTATTATTATATCAATACTATTAATATTGATTTATTATGAATTAATCATCCTTATTATTGTTATTGTAATGAATATTATTACTATTTTTTTTTGGTGGAAATGTAAGTAATATTATAACTCATTCCCCATCGGGGACAAAAAAGTCACCATTACAGCCTTTCTTTTACTAGATGTTAACTGCTAGACATTAACCATACATCATCAGTAAGTCCAAAAACAAAATCTCTATATTCTAGCTTACATCAGACCCCGTTGCCTACACCAATATTCATCAGACTCCCTTTATCAATAGCCATTAGTCTTAGCTTGATTTCCCTCTGAATATATTTTACTTGCATACCAGGATGCAGAACATAGCCATCCACTCTGCATCTGTTCCTTGCAAACCATATGTTTTATAGTGCATAGCCACAAGCAAAGAACTAAGGATCATCAGTCTAACAAATTCCAGAACAGCCTCTTTTCCTGAGCATCTAGACAGGAGAAGTCACACCTTGAAATTTCCTTGGAATATCTAACCATTGATACAGCTCCATGTAACATTTCTCAGCATAAATACACAGTCATGAAACAAGTGCTGGTGAGTTTCATTCTTTTCCTCACATGGGAAACACAAAGATTGCTAAGAGATCCCAAAGTTTCCAAGTCTATCAAGGGTGAGCAGCCTACCATGTTGAATAAGCCATTGATTGAAGTTGTGCTTATTGAGGTTGAATCGATTCCAGACACATCTGTGCCACTGAACAGTAGAGTAACTCTGCTCTAACCATGAAAATATTATTATTATTAAAATCAATAATATTGATATTAATATAATTACTAATATTATTATTAATATAAATACTAAAATTAATTAATTAATAATAATATAATAAATAACATTGTTACTATTAATTTTAATATTTTAATATTAATAATATTAATAATATTACTATTGTTAATATTATTATTTTATTATTAATACGTAATTGTTTTTCATATACGAACTTTACTCTTTCTCATACACTTTTTCATAAATGTTCTATTTTGTTCCCTTTTCACCTAAAACCGAGCCAAATAAACTCTTAAATCAACATTTTTTTTAAAACTTAATCTAATTGCTAAAATGACTTAAAAGATGGATTCTAATTTACCAATTAATAAAGTAATTAATTTACTTGTTTATCAACTATTAATATTATTTGTTGAGTTTTAATTAACCGATCAAGTTTGATTTGTTTGTTAAAGATGAAATTAGGGTTTGTTAATCATTATTTATTTAATCAATTAAATTAGGATTGATGGTGGTTCGTGGTGGTTTCTATCTAATCACTCATGTTAGTATGATACATGAGCTAGGCTTTGTAAAATAATCTAGAAAATCGTTGCTCCATTCTTGCACCTGATTAGGATTGATGGTGATTCGTGGTTTGTGGTGGCTACCCAACTAATCACTCAAATTAGTATAATTATCAGTATTAATATTGTTATTTGTAATGTTCTTCTTCTTCTTCTTCTTCTTCTTCTTCTTCTTCTTCTTCTTCTTCTTCTTCTTCTTCTTCTTCTTCTTCTTCTTCTAATAATAATAATAATAATAATAATAATAATAATAATAATAATAATAATGTCGTCATTATTATCATTATTACCATTATTATTATTATTATTAATATTATTATTATTATTATTATCATCATCATCATTATTATTATTAGTATAGTTTAATATTATTACATTAATATTATTACTATTATTATATTAAAATTATTATTAATTATTATATTAATTATTATTTTATTTATTAATAATAATAATTTTTTATTATAATAAGAAAAATATTTATAATATTAATAATATTAATAATAATAATAATAATAATAATAATTATTATTATTTTAGTGCAATTCAGCTCCAATCAACTTGGTTCAATTCAACTCTATTCAGTTCAATTCAACTCAGCTCCATTCAGTTTAGTTTAGTTCAGTTCAGCTCAGCTTCATTCATTTCAGCTCAGTTCAGTTCAGCTCTAAAAAGTCAGAAAGAACAGGGTCTAAATGGCGAAGTTGAGCTGAACTAAATAGAGCTGAAATAAGAGTTAATTTGTGAAAAGATGAGTTGAACTGAACTGAATGAAGCTGAACTGAACTGAATTAAATAGAGCTGAATTGAAACGACCTGAAATTAAGCCAGAAAGAACCAGACCTTAAGTTAATTTGTGAAGAGATGAGTTAAACTGAACTTTGAAGAGTTAAGAACGATAAACACCTAAGATGGGGGGTGAATTAGGTGTACACTACTACAGATACAGGCTATAACAACGGTTAAAAACCGTTGTTATATAAAAAATCGGACGTTGTTAAAGCGTCCCTTTAACAACGGTTGGTTTTTCTAAGAAACCCGTTGTGAAAACTATTAACAACGGTTAAAAACCGTTGTCGTTACGAGACATTCGTTGTGAAAAGTGTGACTAATTTTTGGTGGGAAAGTTATAACAATGGTTACAATAGAAAAAACCGTTGTTATAACTAAAGACAACGGGTTTTTTTTAAATAACCGTTGTTGTTGATTTAAAAAAAAATTATATATTACTAGATGCATGCATTATTACTGCCCCTTATAATTCCGATGCATGCATTATTACTGTCAAATCCCTGCATATGAAAGGACAATATATGAAATGAGAAGAGTTATAATATTTGAAGCAGGATATGATGTCACAATTTCCTAAACATATATTAATTAAAAAACAACTCAAACGGCCATTACTAAGTATAAATTCATGCATTATCTCAATAACCATTCCATTATATCACTATCTCCACCCTAAACTCCAAACCCTAAATCTTTAAAACCTAATAATAAACTCCAAACTTCCTTCAACAACAATGAATGATACCATTCGTAATACATGCATTATGACCGAGTACAACAAGAGTTTCATACGCCAGTTGCTGGACATCGAGATGAGGTACATGAGCTACCTTTAGGACGCTCGGATCGCACTCAAGAACGCCAAAAAAATGGCTTGTTAGAGCCGCAGATAATGCAGCTATATGACGATATAGCATATGCGGAACGAAACCTCCAAATAGCAAAGGAGGAGAGGATGAATATCATAGAAGAGAATGCATCTCTCTATGCATATCTAAGAATTGCATTTTTAGCAATGTAATAAATTTTTTATGTATTTATATATTAATTAATTAAGTTTATGCATTCCTCTCCATCATCTTCTTCTTTGTTTTATTTTATTTAATTTGTTTTACTAGCTAATAAACGCAGAAAAATAACAGTGACAAAACTAATTAAGCGAATAATACTTAGAGAAAGAACAATAATGATCGAGAAAAACACATGCAAATAAAATAATTAGAGAAAGAAAATAATGACGGAGATAACAAAACCTAAAACCATAAAGCGATAGATATTTACCTGATAATTAGAGAAAGAAAGAGACGATGACAACAACAGTGACGGAGATGATAAAGCGACGATGGGAAAGAGACGATGAGAAAGAGTGTGGTTGTGTGTTTGTGTTTGTGTTTGTGGCTGTAGCTGATCTGTGTTTGTGTGGTATATATTGTGGTATTTGCTTGAAAGTATTGACAACGGCTTTTACACATAAACTCGTTGTCATTAGAGAATATATTAACAACGGGTCCTTAGAAAACCGTTGTTAAAAAGTATTAACAACGGTTTATATATAACCGTTGTAATTACTTTTCACTAATTTTGCGCCATATTATTAACAACGGTTATAATGTATTACAGAGTAAACTGTTGTTATTAGTTTTTATATTAACAACGGTTGTGCAAGTTTGACCCGTTGTTAAAACTAATAACAACGGTTAACAACACATAACCGTTGTAATTAAGTTTAATAAAATTCGCGCCATCCATTCTATAACGTTTTATGGTGATTTTCGTGAATAAGCGTTGTTAAAGGGTCGTTGTGGTTGCCTGGATTTGTAGTAGTGGTACCTTTTAAAAATTTTCTGTTTTATTTGGTTAGAGGCTAACACAAGTAAGAGCTATTGAGTATTAACTTGAGATACTTAATGGATTGTAAGTTCTCAAGAGGTACATCAGGTCTATGCAACAATATGGATGATGTTGCACAACACTGGCAGCGAGATTGATAAATAAAATAGCAATGATAAGAGAACGTAAAAGTAAATAAACAAACAAGACGATGTTTAAAAAATTGGTTCAGCTCCTACTCCGGAGCCTACGTCCAACCGTTATTTTATTGATTGTTTAAAAATTTACTCAAACTTAACTAAACCATTACAATGAAAATAACTTGACAACCAACCCCGGTTGCAATTACTTGAAGCTACTCCGCTTCAAGACTTTCTCTTGCTCAAAGCTACTCCGCTTCAAGACTTAAGTTCTATCTCATAGGTTTACAAAGTCAGAATCTCAGTGGTTCAGTTAAGAACATAGAGATTACAATTAAGACCTAAACACGAGAATTATTGAACATACTTTTTATGCAACAGTGAAGCGAACTGATATTTGGAGATTTTGTAGCTTTGAAAAACAAATGAAAACTTTTGAAAACAGAAAAACGGTTTTGGAAATGATTGAATGACAAAGTTTTAAATGCTGAAAAGATTTGCAAAGTGTTTTACAATGAATACTCTTAAAATTTTTGGCAATAAATGATGTCTAAGACTCCTTATTTATAGTGGAAGAAATGACGTAAGGTGGGTACCTTAGATAATTTAATTCATTAATAAATTAAGTAGCATAGATTGATTGTAAGTATTAGGTGTTGCGTAAGTACACAAAAATCAGAATGTTTTAGCTCTTTTCAGGTTTTAAAACCCCAACACACTCGACAAGTGACAACTTACCAAAATTGGTAAAAAGCATTTGTACTTGACTACTTCAACTTTTCGTTTATGTAAAAGTAAGATGCACAATTAAAGAGGAGTTGAATTGTTCAATTTGAGCTCTTTCATTTCTGAAATTATTTCAAAACTTTTGTTTTTCAAATTTCAAACGTTTTAGAATATTGCTTTTGAATGGATTTTGAACACTTATGAATTTTCCGAAAATTCTCCATACGGTAGTACCAGAAACCATGGTGCAACAGTCACGGGAATTGTTGCATGGTTTTGCAATTACTTATGCTTAAAAGAGGATATATTTAGCTACCTCGTTTACAACATTCATTCTAGGCAATGGGCTTTCTTAACTTGTCTTTTATCTTCATCATCTTTGGGCTTCTTTGAACAATCATTGGATGCTTCAATTTACTAAACAATTTAATTAAGAAGCAAACAATTAAATGACAATGAAACTTGGCATCATCATATCAACCAAGTGTGTTCTAACAAACTTAATGAAGGCTGAACTGAACTGAACCGAGTAGAGACGAGCTGAACTGAAAAGAGTTGAAATTAAGGCAGAAAAAGCAAGACCTAAACAAAAGTCCCAAATTCTCATTTGTGATGGACACTATCCGTCACAAGCTTGTAACAAGTCAGTAAAACCCACATGGGTTAGATAAAGACAAGTTATTTGTGACTCCCTAGGCACTTTAATTTTTTTTCTTATCTACCAATGTGAGTAATATTTGACCTATCATAAGCTTGTGATGAATATATCCATCATAACGGAGATTTACTGAACAAAAGCAGAGTAAATTACAATGAAAGCTTTTTAATTATAGGGCACTTTTTCTTATGACTATGAAACAAAGAAACAGTACTATCGAAGCATACACACTACAAGAAAAACTAAAACAGGCGACCGAAATTTGGCGACTGATAATGGTAGTCGCCAATTTGGCGACTGATTAACAAATTAGCAACTGAAATCAGTCGCTAATTTGGCGACTGATTTTTTTAAAAAAGGGAATCTAATTTGGCGACTGATTAGCAGATTTGGCGACTGATTTCAAGGTAGTCGCCATCAGTCGCTAAATTGCTTTTCAGTCGCCAAATTTTTTTATAGAAAACAGATCCTCCTCTCACCCGCTTTACTCTTTCGAAACAAAAAAAAAAAAAAGAAGAAGCAGCGACAGGCGACGAACAACCACACAACCACACCACCACTTCAACCTCCACTTCCACCACCGTTCTCACTGCCTCCATCACTCTCTTTAATTAGGTTAGTGTTTTTTTTTGTTTAATTTCAGTTTAATTTGTTAGATTAATTTGTAGTTAGTTTGATTAATTTGTGGTTAGTTTGTTAGATTTATTTGTAGTTAGTATGTTAGATTAATTTATAGTTAGATTTAGTTTAATTTGTTTTTGAATTAAAAGGGAGTGATTAAGGGGGTTTGTGTTTAGGTTTAGGGTTATGGGTGGGGGTTTGGTCGGCCGTGGGTGGTGGTGGGTCGTGGGTGGCAGTGGTCCGTGGGTGGCGGTGGGCCGTGGGTGGCCTTGGGTGGGTCATGGGTTATGTTTGGTGAAACCGTCTCATTATTATTAGTATTAAGCTAAGTGGAACCGTCTTAATATTATTATTATTATTATTATTATTATTATTATTATTATTATTATTATTATTATTATTATTATTATTATTATTATTATTATTATTATTATTATTATTACTAATCAAACCGTCTTATTATTATTCGTATTAAGCTAAGTGAAATCGTCTTTTGCATTAATGGAATTAGCTAAGTGGAACCGTCTTTTGGATTAAGAGAAATTAGCTATTAGATAAGTGGAACCTTCTTTAGGACTTGATTTTGATAAATTTAGTTTGATAATTCATGTTATTGATGAATTGTAGTTGAATAACCCTGTTTTTTTTTTTTTTTTTTTCTCCTTCCGGGGGTTGTCACCACTTGCGAGCACCACCGTCCGCGGTAGCTGTTGCTTCTTGTTTTCTTTTCATTTTTGCTTTTACTTGATTAGGTAACCTCCTCTTACCAGTTACCTTTTAAATTTACTAATTTTAGTTCAAATTATGCTACAGACTCTAGGATAGAAACCTTTATTATGTTGTTGAATTGTGTTATTGATTGACTTAATTAATTTAGTACCAAGTGTTGTTGTTTATCTTAAACTTTAAATTAGTGTTAGTTTGATTTGATGTTGACTTAGTACCCATTCAAGAATTACACATTAGGAGTAATTCTTGAATAGTCCCCATTTTGGGATTATCTTTGTACGTTTCAAGTCATTTAGGTAGTAAACACGTACTTGTGATTTATTAATGAGGAATGAGTTTGGTGGCGATCCCTTTAATGTTCTCCGAATACATGTATATGTGGAGTAATTAGATATTCTCCATTGATGTGTATTTGGAGAACTGAAGGGAATTGCTACCAAATTTTTTCCTCATTAATAAATTACAAGTGTGTTTGCTAGTGACTTGAAACGTACATTGACGGGTTTAGGTTGGAGTGATAAGGACCCCATTCGAAGATGGATTACTTATTGACAATGTGTATAATGTGGAGTATAATGTTTAAATTTTGTATGTAATATTATTGTTATTTTTTAAAAATGTTTAAATTATTGTGAGGTCTTCTTTAGATTAAAATGAAGAGATTGGAACGTTCATGAATGTATGAAGGAAGATTAGACCATTCTAATAAGAAAAGACGTCCTACCGCTAGATTTATAAAAGGTGTTAACGAGTTTATTGAATTTGCTAAACAACAAGATGAATATGACTTGGTAGACAAAAAACTTAGGTGTCCTTGTGCCAAATGCAAAAACCTGAAATACCAGCTTAACATTGTAGTAGAAGAACATCTCATTATAAACGGGTTTAAGCCAAATTATTACAATTGGATTTCACATGGAGAAGCATATTCTCTAATTCATGAACAAGCTCACACCCAACAAATACAAAATGATGAGAACCCATATAGAGAGATGGTTGTTTATGCTATGGATTCCACTATTTTTAATAGTGATGACCATACAATAATTTGTGATGAACAACCGCCACAACCACAAGCAAAAGCCTTTCTTGACATGTTAAAAACCTCAGAAAAACCCTTGTATGAAGGAAGCAGAATGACATTGTTACAAGCCGCTTATAGGCTAGTTACCTTGAAATGTGAGTTTAATATGCCATTTCTTGCTGTTGATGGCATTGCCTCGTTCCTTGAGGAATCTTTTCCCGATGATAATATCATGACCCGAAGTTTCTATACTACCAAAAAAGTAGCTAAAGGTCTTCAGTTACCGCATGAAAAGATTGATGCATGTCCTGAAGGATGTATGCTATTTTGGAAAGATGATGCTTTGCTTGACAAATGCAAAGATTGTGAGGCGGATAGATATGAGACAAGTAAAGGGGATACATTTTTGGTGTTGAAAAAAGGCAAGGGTAGTAAGAGGGCCAAAAAGAGTAAGAAACCAATAGCTTGTAACCAATTGTTTTACTTTCCTCTCGCTCCAAGACTTCAAAGAATCTATGCCACCAAAAACATTGTCAGACAAATGAGATGGCACAAAGAAAACCCACGTGCTCCGGGGAAAATGTGTCATCCTAGTGATGAGGAAGAATGGAAACGATTTGATCAGATGTATCCTGAATTTGCCAAGGAACCCCGCAATGTACGACTTGGCTTGTGTACGGATGGATTTGATCCTTTCGGTAATTTTGGGAGGAAGTATTCTTGTTGGCCCGTTATGGTCACACCATACACCTTACCACCTTGGTTATGTATGAAAAGACCATTTATCTTCTTGACACTTATTGTTCTCGGACCAAAAAGCCCGAAACGTAATTTGGATGTTTATTTACAACCATTGGTGGAGGAGTTGAAATATTTGTGGGAAGTTGGGGTGGAAACTTATGATGTGTCTAAAAAACAAAATTTTCAACTTAAAGCTTCCCTTTTGTGGACAATAAATGATTTTCCCGCCTATGGTATGCTATCTGGGTGGTCTACACAAGGACAAAAAGCATGTCCTTATTGCATGAGAGAAAGTAAATCATCTTGGCTTCCCAATAGCAAGAAAATAAGCTGGTTTGATTGTCATAGATGCTTCTTACAAGAGGTAAATCCACATAGGAGGAACAAGAAAGCTTTGAGAAAAGGTAAAGAGGTGCTTGATGCCCCTCCGAAACGAGTGCCTGGGGATGAGATATGGAAGAAGGTATGTCATTTTCCATCCCCTGTTGATGGTACCGAAGAAGAATTTAAAGAATTGAAAAGGCAGAAAAACGGTTGGTTTAAAAGAAGCATTCTTTGGGACCTTCCTTATTGGAAGACAATGTTGATAAGACATAATTTGGATGTAATACACATAGAAAAGAATTTCTTTGAGCAACTAATTGATATGATCATGGATGTAGAAGGTGAAAAATGTGATAGCATTGCTTCTAGAAAAGATTTGCAGAAATTTTGTCATCGTCCCAAATTACACATTCGCGGCAACGGGTCTAAGCCAACATCCATTTTCACTCTCGACATAGCTAAGAGAAAGGTATTGTTTGAGTGGTTACAAAATTTGAAGTTTCCTGATGGATATGCATCAGATTTTAGTCGATGTGTTGATCTTAAGAAGCTGAAGTTGCAAGGCTTGAAAAGTCATGATTGTCATGTATTCATGGAGCGATTATTACCCGTTGCTTTGAAACACCTCATGCCAACAAACGTTTGGAATGCAGTTTTTGAGATTAGTCAATTCTTCCGAGATTTATGTGCCTCTTCAATATGTGTTGATGATATGATTCGTCTGGAAGAGCAGATACCACAGATATTGTGTAAGCTTGAAATGATCTTTCCTCCTGCATTTTTTAACTCCATGGAGCATCTACCGGTTTATTTGTCATATGAAGCCAGAGTTGGGAGACCCGTCCAATATATGTGGATGTGTCCATTTGAAAGGTAATTAAGATAATCTAGCTACTTTTAAATTAAAAGTAATAATAATAACTAATCTATTTATTATATGTTAACTTTATTATTAATTAACTATTAATAAAACTCATCATTAACTTTTATAGGTTTCTTAATCACTTGAAGAAAAAAATTGGTAATAAAGCTAGGATGAAAGGTTCTATATGCAATACTTATTTAACGGAAGAGATTGCAAACTTTTGTTCTCTTTACTTTGAAAAACATATAGAAACCAAAGCAAAAAAACTTGAATGTTGAGAAACCGGATGAAATAGACGGAAGTTTACCCGAATTTTTTCAAACTCAAGATGATGAAGGGTGTTCATCAAAGGGGCAAATAATATATTTGGATGATAAGGAGTATAATCGTGCCCACCTTTACGTGCTATCTAATTGTGACCTCTTGGAGTCATACAAAACACAGTTTGTTAATGATTTCACTGAGAGGAATCCTAATATAAGTAAGGATGATGTTTGGGACAAACATGAGGATCAATTTCCAACATGGTTTCAGAAACATGTAATTGAGTTGAATATTCAAGATGATTTGATAAGAAGTTTGGCGTTTGGTCCTTCAAGAATGGTAAGAACGTGGAATTGATACTCGGTTAATGGGTTTAGTTTTCAAACATTCAACCACGGTAAAGGTAAGGCTAGGTGCAATTGAGGGGTTACTATTTCTTCTCTTGATGACAACGAATACTATGGTATAGTTGAAGATATCTTTGAAATTAGTTATAATGGACGTGACCGAGCTTATAAAACTGTCTTATTCAAGGTTGACTGGAAGGATAATTCTGTGGCTGAAATGAGAGTACATGAATAATACAAGCTTTTAGAAGTGAATCGTACTAGAACATACTCTAAGTATGATCCATTTATACTTGCACATCAGGCTCATCAAGTGTATTTTGCTACTTATCCAAGCACAACAAATGATATAAATCAAAATGCGTGGTGTGCAATCTTTAAGACAAAGGCACGGTCACAAGTTGATACAATTTTTTTCCAAGAAGAAAACGTTTCAAATGAAACATTTTTGTCTCCACCCCATGAAATCAACTATGAGCATGAGAATAAAGATGGTGAAGACATGGAAGAGGAAGAATATTATGATGTGGAAGAGAGACTGTCGGAGGAGGAGGAGGAGGGAAGAAGAGGAGGAGATGAGGGGGGAAGAGGAGAAGGGAGGTGGAGAAAAGGAGGAGGAGGGACGAGGGGTTTGGAGATGAAGATGATTATGATTATGAGGATGAGGAGGAGGACGACGACGATGATGAGTATGGTTAAATTGGTATAATTTTGTATTCCTCAAGAGTAAATAATTAAAATTTAGAAGTCCGTATAATTTTCATTTATCATTATTTGTGTTAATTTTTATTTATATTACTGCATATGGCTGGAGCAGGTCGAGGTAGGAAGCGTGGAGGCGGCTCAGGTTCTCGACAGAGTACGCGTGAGGAGGAGGAGGAGTTTGTGCATGAGGATCCGATGCTGACAGACGGTGACGGTGACGGTGACGAGGATCAGCCTGACGCTACCGACGAGGCAGTACAGGTGCAGATACGGTACACTGCGGATCGTCGGATGATACTTGAGTCGGCGGGATTATGGTAAGTCTTATTCTTTATTAGTCTACAATTATTATTATTTTTTTTGTAAAATAATAATTGTTTCTAATTTTACATGTTCAAAATAAATGCGGGTTTATGGACGATTGCGTGATACGAGGTGTAACGAAAAGCACGAAGACTAATTTCGTGGGTCCAGTTCCTACATCGTGGACACACACTTCTAATGCACAAAAAGAGGCGTGGTTCAATAACTTTCGGGTATATATTTTTCGTAGTTCTTTGTTTTAGAAACCAAATAATTAATTTTGGTAAATTTTTTAAGAACCAAGTTAGACTTTTATTTTATACTGATATGAAATTTTGTCGCCTTTTTTTTTGTAGCAAGCATTTGCTTGGGATGAGTCTCAAGAAATGAATGTCCGTAACAGGTACAATGAAGTCGGTACTTGACGATATCGGGACGTGATCTGAAAGACGGTCAGGCGCCCGAAGGAGCCAGACAACATGAAAGGTATTTAATTAACTTGTTTTGTTATTTTATTAATTAGCATATACTCTCTTATATTATAAATAATGTCAGTAACTTATTAGTTATGATTTCATATGTGTAATTGCAGGTGAGAAGTATGAAGGCTTAATAAAGCATACTAAAAGTGAAGCTTTTCAGAAAAAGTCTAAGCAAGCATCCCTCAACAAAAAAGGAGGAAAGATAGATGTCGTGGTCGAGCCTACTGATTACGGGGGATCCCGATCATTCTGGGATCGTGTATTGGGTGTAAGTTTGTCTGTTATTTCACACTTTTTTTGGTTTTCAACATGTTTATTTTATGTTAGATTTTTTGTTGATTTTCTAACATGTATGTTTTTTTTTTTCATTCAGAAATGAAAGAAGAAGTCAAAGCCGGTTACGACGGTACCGAAACTATTTCTGGACACGCATTCCAGGGTTAACCACAAAGGGATTAGAAGTTGGACTAAGCCAAAAGACAAGGAATTATATGTAAGTTTTCTCTAACACTTAATTTTTGTTAATTTACTCTTTTTTAATGTCTTATATATTTTGGTTACCATATTAACTTATAATGATTTGTTTAATATTGTAGGATGCATTTGAACGTGCAAAAGCCGCCAATCCAGAAAAGGCGGATAATGACATATGGTTTGAGTTGGTGAAAGGCTTCAAGATAGGGCACGTGTATGGTACCGGAAGTGCAACACCGGCTTTCTATGAGAACACGCGTAGGAGATCGACTTCAACAATTCCCAGCAACACGTATCAACCGGGAGTTATTAGTCAACTTCAAGCTCAACTAAGAGAGTGTGATGAACGTGAAAGAAAACGTGATGAGGAATTCCGCCAAATGAAGGAAAAAAATGTGTATGTTTGAGACTTGGTGCCAAGGTTGTAACCCCGGACCTAGACCCGACTACGATCCTTTTAATCCGAATGGCCCACAAGGGAAGAGTGGAGCCGGTGTTGGTTTCCAAGTAGTTAAGTAAGTTTAATTTAGCATGTAATAAGACTTGAACTTTAGAATATGTTAGCTTGTAAAACTTTCATTTTCAATATATGAAATGAAATTTGGGAAAATGTGTGGTGTTGGGTTGAAATTCGAAATGTATGTGTTGTGTGTGTTGAAGTTTGGGATGTATGGCATTGTGGAACTTCGGTTTGTATACAGGTTGTAAATATTTGGCTAGCAATGAAAACGAAAAAAACCACCAAAACAATCAGTGGCTTTGGCGCCTGAAAAGCCATTTAGCGACTGAATTTCAGTCGCCAATTTGGCGACTACCCTGAAATCAGTCGCCAAATTCGCCTCAGTGATATTGGCCACGTCACCCAAATTTGGCGACTAAAAGGCAATTTAGCGACTGAAATTCAGTCGCTAATTTGGCGACTACCTTGGTTTGGTCGCCAAATTGGCGACTACCATTTCAGTCGCTATTTTTCTCATTTGGCGACTGATATGTCAGTCGCCAAATTTGGCGACCGACTTTAGTCGCCAAAATTAGAAAAGGCGACTAATGTCTGCGACTGGCGTTTGGCGACTAAAATCAGTCGCTAAATTGATTTTAGCGACTGATTTCAGTCGCCAAAATCGGTCGCATGTTTTATTTCTTTTTGTAGTGACGGTTGTTGTAATTTCGTTTTATATCGCAAAATTTTATCGGTAAGTTCGTCTTTGTTACGAATATATCCGTCGTCATAAGTTTGTGACGAGGCATGTCACAAACTTGTGACAGATATATAATGATCGACATGGTGATAAAATAGAGAAAACCTTGGGTAAATTACCTATATGTGACCTAATTTTCATAATATTTATGAAAAAAAACATATTGATTTCATTTAATAATATTTCATTGAATAGCAATATGAGTAAGTATATATAAGAGTCTTCTACAAAACCAACAATATATATATATATATATATATATATATATATATATATATATATATATATATATATATATATATATATATATATATTGTGGGAAATAATCTGTATACTTCCCCTTAATTTAGAAGGATTATAACGATTTAATAAAGATGATCTAAGGTCATAAAATAAAATACATAAACATAAGTAAAAAGATTTAGAATTAACCTCCGGTCCTAGCAAATATGGCCTAAGAACAATACCAAAGTAGGTATTCGCCTATTGGTTGCACCCAAGACGATCTGAGATATGCCCTTTGATTATGCTAGAAATCAATCTAAAATTTTCTGTAAAATTTTATTGTCTTTGTGTTCTTGTGATGAGAAAGAGGAGGCAAGGTCAGAAAAAGTATTAGGTCAGAAATAATTCTCTACCTTTCTTTTTATATAGACCGAATTAGCAAGTTAATTAGGAAAGATATAACCCTCCTAATTTTCGGCCAATATTGACCGAAATAAGGAATAAAATTTCCTTATTTTTGGTCTTTCCAAAAATATATAAAGTGTGTTAAATTGTCATCTAGTGAGGATCGAACCCATGACCTCTTGGCTTGTGTACCCTCACTATTACCACTATGACACATTCAACTTGTTGATATTAAATACAACTGATTATATTTAACTACGAATTAACAGATTAATTCGTCCAAACTAACCTTATATATATTTAATTAAATATAACTTATTATATTTAATTTACGAATTCTGATTAATTCGTCTCAACTTAATATTATTTAATTTTCATTAAATAATTATCTCATCAACACATTGACTAACTTTTTAGTCATTTTGGGCATCAATGTAATTATATTTCTATAACCACATTTCTCAAATACGTCCTATAGGTGTGACCTTTAGGGACCAGTTGATCACCGCCATCTGTATGATAATAACGTCAAACTTTCTAGCAAGCCAACCGTTATTAGGTAAACGTTAATCAACTGATTAAATATACGAAGTATACCCTTGTGAACCTGTAAGAGATTTACAAATGTTATCACACTAATTTGTGGAGGACACCAGCTCCAACAAACTCCCACTTGTCCTCACAAGTGTATGTGCGATAACCGATTCTCATATCCTTTAAAATTTCTCCCACTCAATGTAAAACAATTTGCAAATCCGAATTCACAAAGGTCGTATTTTACAAGCGATCAGTATCAAGAGTGGTTTTCCCGACTAGAGAGTAACTTAACCGATAAACGAATCAACATTCGAGCATGGCCATGCATTTCAATTACAACTCCTCGAGTGGCCCCGAGAAATAACTATACCGATAAGGGATGGATATTTTCCTCAACTCAAATCTTGCAGATGTAAGCACAGTATGAAATGACCCAGAAAAAATCTACTTAGCCCCAGTTACGGTAGACTGTGAGAAAGAAACCAAAGTCACCCAAAGACTGCCTTAATCTCAAGAGACAATTGATAGTCAAAAGAATCGACTCTAGGTACACAATAGATGTCCTATCCACGACCTGGCACCGAATGTTATAAAACATTTAGGACTCCATTACGTTGTCACAAATAAAAATTGTCCTACGAGGTATCGTCATAATCTCGTATCTGTGATCGATTAGTCAACCGTTTAACTTATGGCTCGTTGAACCCACCATCAATCGACTGCACAATATAATAGCCGGAGTTATCAGTTCACATTTGCGATTACGGACCTAAACAAATATATTGTAATTCAGTTCACTTTGTGGCTTTCAATGTTGTCAGTACAATCCACATGAAAAACAAAATATTATATATAATACGATGAAGTTGTAAATAATATATGAAAAAGATAATGTATCAAATCCATAATCAAGTACTACAACTTAGGAACATGTTTAATTCCCATGGAATTAACATGCCCTACATGCTTATCATAATTCAACGATTTGGTGAGAGGATCTGCGATGTTGTCATCCGTCGCAATCTTGTCAATCACTATCTCTTCTTGCTCCACGTAATCAAGGATCAGGTGAGCCTTCCGAAGTACATGTCTAGATTTGTTGCTACACTTTGGCTCCTTAGCCTGGAAGATGTCACCTCTATTGTCACAATAGATGGTGATCGGGTCATTCGAACTAGGAACTACAGAAAGCCCTTGTAAGAATTGACGCATCCATATCGCTTCCTTTGCTGCCTCCGAAGCGGCATAGTACTCGGATTCAGTAGTAGAATCTGCTACAACACTCTGTTTGGAACTCTTCCAGCTGACCGCAGCACCATTAAGAGTGAAGACGAACCCGGACTGAGATTTTGAATCATCTCGATCCGTTTGGAAGCTAGCATCTGCGTAACCGGTTGCGCATAGCTTAGTATGGCCTCCATAAGTCAGTACCCAATCCTTAGTCCTCCGTAGGTACTTGAGGATATTTTTTACTGCTATCCAGTGTGTCTCACCTGGAGTCTTTTGGTACCGACTCGTCATACTCAATGCATATGCCACGTCTGGACGTGTGCATATCATGGCATACATGATCGATCCTATTGCAGAAGCATAAGGAACACGACTCATGCGCTCAATACCTTCAAAGCGTCGTGGTTGATCGAGACTTGCTCAACTGCATCCCAGTCGTCATAGGAAGGTTCCCCTTCTTGGAGTTGGTCATGCTGAACCTCTCAAGAACCTTATATAGATAAGATTCCTGACTAAGTGATAACGTCCATCGTGATCTATCTCGGTAGATACGGATTCCCAAAATACGCTGTGCCTCACCCAGATCTTTCATCTGGAAATGGTTCTTCAACCATTCTTTAACCGA
The DNA here is from genome assembly GCF_048544455.1 of Silene latifolia. NCBI lineage: Eukaryota > Viridiplantae > Streptophyta > Magnoliopsida > Caryophyllales > Caryophyllaceae > Silene > Silene latifolia. Next base: position 33,862,738 of record NC_133526.1, on the reverse strand, counting down.
AGATAGGAGAGGAATGTCATTCCCAATCAGGAGTATGTCATCGACATACAATATCAAGAATACAATCTTGCTCCCACTCGACTTGATATATAAGCATGGTTCTTCGACCGATCGAGTGAAACCATACTCTTTTATCACTTGGTCGAAACGATGATTCCAACTCCGAGAAGCTTGCTTAAGTCCATAAATGGAACGCTTAAGCTTGCATACTTTCTTATGATGTTTAGGATCTATGAAACCTTCGGGTTGCACCATGTACAACTCTTACTCCAAATAACCGTTTAAGAAGGCGGTTTTCACATCCATTTACCAAATCTCATAATCATGAAATGCGGCAATCGCTAAGATTATCCGAATGGAACGTAGCATGACTACAGGTGCAAAAATCTCATCATAATGCAATCCTTGCACTTGAGTGAAACCTTTTGCCACAAGTCGTGCCTTATAGATATCTGGTTGCGCGTCTACAGAACGCTTTACTTTGTAAAGACATTTGCACTGTAGAGGTTTTACCTTATTAGGTAAATCAACTAGATCCCATACGTTATTCTCATACATGGAGTCCATCTCGGATTGCATGGCTTCAAGCCATAGCTTTGAGTCGGAACAGGCCATAGCACCTTTATAGGTTGCGGGTTCATTACTTTCTAGAAGTAAAACATCATTCTCCTCGACCATACCAATGTATCTGTCCAGAGGATGAGAGTCTCTACCCGACCTCCTAGGTTCCTCAGGAATATTAACCGTATCATCAGTTGGAGGTACAGCTTCCTCCATCTGTTCCTCGGTTGTTGGTTCTGGAATCTCCGACAGCTCGAAGGTTCTATTACTCGACTTGTTCTCGAGAAATTCTTTCTCTAAGAACGTCGCACTAGCCGCAACAAATACTCGATGTTCGGTAGGCGAATAGAAGTAATGACCAAATGTTCCTTTTGGATAACCTATAAAGTATGTCTTGACCGATCGCGGGCCGAGCTTATCCTCGTGTCTCCACTTGACATAAGCCTCGCAGCCCCAAACCCGAATAAAGGACAAGTTAGGTACCGTTCCCTTCCACATTTCATATGGAGTCATGTCGACAGCTTTAGACGGACTTCGGTTAAGTATAAGAGCAGCTGACAAAAGAGCATAACCCCATAATGAATCAGGCACTACGGTGTGACTCATCATGGATCGAACCATATCAAGTAAGCTTCAATTTCTCCGTTCTGACACACCATTTAATTGAGGTGTTCCAGGTGGAGTTAACTGTAGAGCGATTCCACAGTCTTTCAGGTGTTGATCAAACTCATTTGAAAGATATTCGCCACCCCGATCTGAACGGAGTGCTTTAATCTTTCTACCCAGTTGGTTCTGTACCCTATTCTGGTATTCCTTGAATTTCTCAAAGGACTCACTTTTATGCGTCATTAAGTAGACATATCCGTATCTACTCAAATCGTCCGTGAAAGTGATAAAATATCTATAGCCATCTCTAGCGGTAATTGACATAGGTCCACATACGTCCGTATGTATGAGTCCTAATAGGTCACTAGCGCGCATTCCAACACCTTTGAAGGAAATTCGAGTCATCTTGCCAATGAGACATGATTCACACGTGCCATATGCAGAAAATCCGAATGAGGGAATAGTCCCATTATCGACGAGTTTCTTTACGCGTTTCTCATTTATGTGTCCCATTCGACAATGCCATAGATAAGTTTGATCTTTGTCACCAACCTTTAATTTCTTATTATTCATGTGTAATACTTCCGTGGTTTGATCTAAGATATAAATTCCATTCATGGAAACTGCTTTGCCATAAATCATTTCATTGAAAGAGAAAATACAACTATTATCCTTTATTGAAAATGTAAAACCATCTTTTGCAAGTACGGAAACATAAATTATGTTCTTAGATAAACTGGGTACATAGTAACAGTTATTTAAAGATAACTCAAAACCACTAGGGAGTTGGATTACATATGTTCCCTTCGAGGCAGCAGCTACTCGTGCTCCATTCCCGACTCGCAGGTCCACATCACCTTTTTCGAGAGGTATGATGTTCTTTAGGCCCTGCAAATGATTACACAGATGAGAACCACAACCAGTATCTAGTACCCAAGTTCCGAAACTTGCATGGTTAATCTCAATCATATGAATATAAGATGACATACCAACAGAACAACGCGGCCGCCTTGATGTCCTCACGGTAGACGGGAGTTCCTCCTCCAATGTCCGATCTTGTGACAATGGTGGCACTCTATGTCACCGCCCTTGCTCTTTGTCTTGCCCTGTGAGCCACTAGTCTCACTAGGCGTACTCTTACCGTTTCCTGGCTTCTTAAACTTTGGCTTACCTACAGCTAGGTCGCCATGAGCCTTGCCCTTACCTTTACCTTTGTTGTGAATCGTGAGAACATCCTGCTTCATGCTCCCACTCAATTTCATATCCTTCTCGGTCTGTACGAGGAGGGAGTGTAGCTCATGAGGACTCTTTTTCAAGTCATTCATGTAGTTGTTCGCCCTGAAAAGGGCAAAACCATCGTGAAGAGAATGAAGCATTCGGTCAATGACAATGCTCTCACTGATTCTACAATTCAGTGACTCGAGTTTCTCGACATTCTCAATCATGTGAAGAATGTGTGGGCTAACCGGTTGGCCCTTCTGGAGTTTCGCATCAAAGAAGCGACAGGTATGCTCATATGTAACGATTCTCGGTGCCTTTGAGAACTCGTTAGTGAGCGTGGTGAAAATCTTGTTTGCACCTTGGGCAATGAAGCGTCTCTGCAAATTGGTTTCCATTGCAAAGATGAGTACGTTCTTTATCGCACCCGCTTCCATAACGAAATCACTATAAGCGAGTGACTCGTTGACTCCTCCATTTGGGCCTGGGTTGGCCGTCGGCTCGATTAAATACCGAGCTTACCGTCGCAGATGGCGCATTCCGTAGTGCCGCCTCCCGGTCCCGCAAAATTGGACCCATCATTCTTCAGTCGAGTGGACTGATTCATTAGGTCCATGAACATTTTAAGCCAGGACGAACGATCTAGTGTGGCACTAGGCATTGGGATTGCGTTATTTCCAGCCATTTATTGTAACAGTATTATTGATAATAAGCGTGTTCTACACTGCGAAAGAAGAATAAAATAATAAGCATGCATCATTTTTATTTTAAGTCTAATGAACTAATGTCATAACGCGAAGACTCAAAAAAACATTTATACAATTGACCTCCCTCAAGAATTATATAAATGACCCCAAGACTCAATTCTCTGTAAATTGATAAGCTAACTTGTTAGCTAATTCTACCGTTAGAATTCTTGGTCGATAAATTTCTGTAAATACTATCTTTAGTCCATCATAATCACGAGAAACTCTTCGGACTACAATGTTGAGGTAAACTAAGTCAACACAACTACTTACCCAACGTAGAAGGGGTCATATTAGGCCTACCGACGAAGAAGGGATTCATAGATGTTTGCCCTTATAAAGACTAATCTTAATTTCCGTTTTAGAGGAAGATCCCATCAACTTTTTAATTCATTTTAAGTGAACTATAATCTAGCATGCGAGAATGATTTAAACTAAGGTGATGGCTTAAAGACTGTGACATCTGCATGTCCATGAAAACTAACATACAACCTATATGAGTCAATTTTCATGCATTTTAGTAGTAGGTGGTTTGGTTTTAGGCGGAATATGATGCAATTACTAGCATGTGAATGAAAAGCAATAAAATGAAAAACGTAAAAAAAAAATAGTAAAAGTCCTAGTGTGGCCTATCCTATCAAAATGAACAATAAATACTGTGGACAAGGCCCTCGGGAACTGCGTCCGCGGGATCCACACTAGGCATAATCGACTCGAGGTTCTTTCGAATCGAATTAAGACAAATTAGAGTCGCCACCAAGTTTTTTTGGGAACTTGGAACCGTTCAAGTCAACTTTACACCTTTCATCGAAAAGCATAAAGCCAATCGACTACGAGTGATTAAAGATAAAGACTTGTACCCTATATCACTCGATTTGAATGACTCTCGTAATCCAATGGTATTTAGACGGATCCACAAACCATAGATCTTGAGTAAGGGGTGAGGGTACGTGTTAGGAAGCCCATAAGGACACCTAACCCCGCCCGTCAATAACGGCCTCTACTAAGTCAAGTATCGGATTTCAAACAAGGTCATAGCTACTACGATATATGATATGCAAACATCGTCTTCAAAACCCTAACATGTGAAGTTTCTATGTCGATTTAGATGCAACTAAACTAACTTTGTCAAAGTTGTAATTTAGCATGTGGGTTGATTGATCTAACAACATACAAAACAAAGCAAACAAGGCTTGAGGGGAATGGGGGAGCCGTTGGGATCTATCCTATTACAACCCAAGCATTTCATGCCGACACAACGATAAATTAAAGATACAAATCGATCTAAAATACAACGCTATACACAAAACCGTACATGACACGTTACACGGCCAATTCGGCCTATGGAAACGTGCACAAGGGGGTGGCCCACGGCTTACATGACTCACGGCCTTGGGTCACTCCTCGTGATGCGTGCTTTCACTTAATCTTATCGAATTAGACATAGGGCCACACACCAAAGCATGCATTAGCATAAATCGGGCCATGTTGCTTTAAACAACATGCGATTTACTACGCTCTTACATGCATTGGGGCATAACCATCTAACCAAACAAGACTAAGGTTTTTTGAAGAAGTTTTGACTCGATAAAAGTAAAACAAACTTGAAAATTACAACTCGATGAACAAACTATAAATTACAAGCTACGAAACGACAAAGAACAAATGATACAAGACAAACGAAACAAGAAGAGGCACGGCCACCCTCACGGCCTAAAGCCACGTCCAACCTAGTTCCTAGGTTAAATTCATTAGGTTAGATAGATTTTCGAAGCGATGTGGGATGTGTGTTAGAAAACGATGATAAAAAAAGGTCAGAAAGCTTTGCCTAAAACCGGGTGCTCTACACGGCCTAAAGGGTCGAATTAGGTGAAGTTCGCTAATTAATTTAACTCATCGAGTATTAATAAGAAGGTGCTAATCACGCACTCTTATACTAGCGAGAAATTATGTGAAAGAGAAAGATGCATTCGATTAAGTTACAGAATTGTTAGTTGATTTTAATGCTTGTGTCGAAGCCACCTAACGTGTCTAATTAGGTTATTAAATTGATCTAATGTCATCTAAATGAGTCATATGTTAACAATCAGAGGTCAAACTAACATGTGAATGGTCCTAGGGTATGTCGAATTGGTCGAAACAAACGAAGGGTCAAAAGCGAGGAACGGAGTTAGAATTCGTTTTATTAATGCCCTACCTTGAACACGAGGATATGTAAATGAGACGGGGGATACGACCGACTGATGTAGCGGATTTATTTCCCATCTCAAGTCAACGCGGGTGTTCATGGTGGTACTTTAACTCATACTCGGACTAAACTAGTTTCATAGTTAACGATAACAAACGATAAACAAAATAAACGAAACAATAAAAAACAAGCATTAAAAAACGAAATAAAAGGGAGAAGAGAAGGATTTGATGCACCCTCAACCTACATGTATCGTTGACACCATCTTGGGTCGTAATCGATCGTAGATTTTATCTCGAGAGGCCGTCGTCGACGAAGGAACAAAGCAATAACACGTTTTTTGCAAATCTGGACAGCAACTTTCAAACTGCTCGTTCTCACTCGTTTCACGGTGAAAATTAGATTTAAAAGATTTTTTGAAAACTAGAAATAGAGTAGAACAAAGATCTTAAAACAACCCCTGCTCGTTTTGAATTATTGGGCACAAAAAACGAGCACAAACAGAACTGGACAGACAGGAAAAGCCGCGAAAACAGAGTGTATGTCACTCTGTTTTTCGAGGGGATTCGTGTACTCTCAAGGGCAATTTGGCTCGTGAATCTTTATCTAAGATGTATATGGATGTTGTGTGGTTAATTAGGAACAAGAAACTCGAATTTTAATGGAGATTTGATGGTTGAACGAACGGTTTCAAAGAGGACACACAAACTGATTCTCAGTTTGTATGTCGGTTTTGTCGAGGGTTTTTGAGAGGCAATTAGGGTTTGTTTCTGGGGTTTAAAGCTTGTAAGTGACGGTAGTATGTATGGAGAACTTAGAGGAATGAAAGTATGGCAGAGGGGAGGTATTTATAGGGAGTTAAAGTAGGGTTTAAGAGAGCAACAAGCAGTCGGGCTGCTCTGTTTCGCTGCTGCTGTCCAGCAGCTATTGTGAGCTCGTGTAGGGTTTTGGAGGGGTGTTTCTTGGTGGTTAAGCTAGGGTAATATGGGTAGGATACTAGGGTATGGATTAGGGTTAATGGGCACGGGTTTAAGTGGTGTTTGGAGCGGGTTTGGGCTCGGGTTTGAGCACGCAAAACAGGGGGGGCTGCTTGTTATTTGCGGGCTGTTTATTGGGTGTTTGGGACGGGAATTGGGACATGGGTATGGGGGTTCAAACTGGGGTTGGATGGGTATAGGCCTAGGTTGGTTAGTGTGCTCGAGATTCGTGCCAACTCGTAAAGAAAACGGGCTAAAAAACCGAGCTATAATCGAGCTCCAAAACGTGTGGTTAAAACGAGTTTTCGATTTTCAAATTCGATTTTTCAAATCGATTAACACATTAAAATAAATGATTTTTCAAATCAAATACACTCATAAAATGATTTTTCAAATCAATTATTTATTTTATGTTCAATAAAATAAACTTGAGAAAATAAACTCAAAATAAAGTAAAATGAATTCACCTTAAAAAAGCTTTAATTTAAATTTCATTTAAATTAATAAAATACTCCGTCGACAACGCTCATTCTACATCGTAAAACGAACCCAAATAATGACAATGACAACTAATAAATACATGTGTCCTATCATCATCGGGTGTTTGTCGGGTTCTCTATAAATTCCAATATCGACGGATACGGGTATCTACAGAGCCCCCACTTTGACTGAGGCTTGGACAAGGCGAAAGTCAAAGTATACCCCGGGTCCCTCTCGACCTGAGGATTCTGCGGGTCGTTTATAGTCCATTAGACTTGCGTATATAAGCTCGCCCGCCATAAGAAGAGATCATACCTGAAACTTCGTCGGGGATTAACTCTTGCTTCTGTTGCGTCAAATTATAATCATTGGTCGTCGACCCATAAAATTGGATATATGGTGGATTGAGCCTTATCCTTAAGCGCCTACGTATCCGTTTCTGACGGAATCAAACCCGCGTCGTAGTTCGGCAACTGCTGACACTTGCCCAAAGTTTATCATCTGCTGGCATTTGTCCGAAATTCATCATCTGCTGACATTTGCCCAAAATTTATCATCTGCTGGCGCTTGTCCGAATGGGACGGGACTTTCCAAGGAGGTTGCCGCCGCTTTCATCATTTGCTTTCAGCTACGGAATTCTTCCATTTCATACTCTTGTATTGAATTGAATTCTTGGTGGATGTCATCCTTTACATCCTGATAATGGTCTCTGAAGCCAACCCGCCCGCCAGAGCCCCGATTTGCAATGGCTCTAAAGTCGAAGACTTTAGAGCCCCCAGTTGAAGCATATCCTGCTATATTTGAAACACAAAAAACGTACTAGCAAAAATCATCACATAAGCACATTTGGATCATCGATCTTAAAATTGGATTATTTGAAAGATTGGGTCATCGACCCGAAAATTGAATTTGAAAATTTTGAATAATTGGGCCATCGACCCGAAGTTTAAATTTGACATCACTTGGTATGTTGGGCCATCGACCCTTCAAAAATTGAATTTGAAATTTTGAATTTCGAAAGATTGGGGTCATCGACCCGAAAATTGAATTTGAAAATTTTGAATAATTGGGTCATCGACCCGAATTTCGAATTTGCCATCATTTAGAATATTGGGCCATCGGCCCTTCAAAAATTGAATTTTGAATTTTTGAATTTCGAAGGATTGGATCATCGACCCACAAAGATTCCACTACTTGGGTCATCTATCCACAATTCGCAAAAAGTTTTTGGAATTTCGGAATTCTGAAATCTTTGGCATTTTGAAATCGAACCTTGATGGGTGAGCATGAAATACGACTCAGACACTCCGTATGACCCGTAAACAACGTGGGCGTAGCCCGCTACCGTAAAACAAAAAAGGAAAATAAAACCGTAAGTGTGCACGGGTTTTAATTCAATTATTGACTTGTTATGGGTAGAAATGTAAATTGGCCATTCCGGCGCCAAAAGATGGCAAATGGGAATCACAAGGTCGTCGAACTTGGGATGGAGATATCGTATGGCATGGGCGTGCTCCCGAGGGCACATGGGAATCAAGATCACTTGGCATTGATAAGGTGGATTAAACTCACGGAGCACCAACGTTGGCTTCGCCCAGACACTAAACACAGACTGATTTTATGAGAACACTTAGACATCACACATCACTCTTGTTGGGAACATTCTGTCACTCTTCTCCTCGCCTCCTTTCTTTTCAGCGAGTTTTCATCATTTCTTTCCACCGCCTTCTTTCTTTTCAGCGGGCTTTTACTAATTTTCTTCCACGCCTTCTTTCTTTTCAGCGGGTTTTTCATATTTTCTGTTCCCAACACAAACCCACATCTATGTGACTCAGCATCTTTGCCTAAACCGTTAGATAAAGCTAATTCTGAGACTTGATACTATTCATCCGAACCTATATCCTTATCCTAGCCTACATCGAGTGCTAAGACCGACTCAAACAAAGGTGGCTTCATTTGGACTTGGTTAAGACCCGTAAGAAACCAACAAGATGACAACTTGGTTGGTGAGTGGATTGAATCTTTTATTCAGAAGGACTGCCTACGTATTCGTGTGGAGTGAAATCAAATCCGACGTAGTTCGATCAAGGTGCATTAAATTGACATTTTGATTGTGTGTACACACTCGAAGGTTTCACCTAAGGTATCAAGTCGTATCCCATTCTAGCCTGTAAAGTACCGTTAAATCCCGTGTCTAGGGTTGGTACAAAAGGTCGTGGTTCTTTGGGATGTGGAGCTTGGTAAAAATAGGTTCGCAAGGTAAACCATCATTCTGAAGGTATGTTTTGTGGTGCTAAGGCCAATGGCTATGGCTTATAACGCGGTTGGAAATGGTGTCTCAGATTTGATGAAACCCGAGTACAAATGGGTTGGAAATCGATATGGGTTCAAATTTCCATGTCTGGATCCTAAAGGCTTGGGTTTACTAACACAAGCTAACTGATTCTCAGAATCCCTAACTATTCCCTCATAAATGCCTCGGGAAGGACTTAGGGGTATGGATGACTGCTGATGGCACTACCTGACCATTTTGGCTTCGCCTTTGAACTTCGATCAACATTTGGACATTTATTTTTCTTTTCTTCTTCTTCTTTTTTCTTTTTTTTCTTCTTTTTTTTTTTTCTTCTTTTTTTTTTTTTTTTTTTGAAAATGGTCTTCTACTCATTCTCCTAGTCAGAAATGGATACACCTTGAAAACTTGGCTTCGCCAACTAAATTGGGTTAGAACTAACAATTCATTCTTAGAACAGGTTGATCTCTTCTCTCTTCGAGATGGGATGATTTTGTTGGGGAAAAGGCTTGCCTTCGATCATCGATAGGGGAAACAAGGAGCTAGTCTGGGTTTGTCATAGAATCATCTAAAAGCTTGTCACAAACATTGGTTCAGATGGAGGTTTTCTACCACCAGACATGGAATAGGTAAAGGAATCAAACACGGGATCCTAGTGTACCTTACCTTTTGAAACAGGACATATTTCTACCCCAGGGATGCCTTTGAGTGTGCTGTGCATTTTATCATGCTTTCAGAATGATTGAGGATTGAAAACAAGGCAAATTTGGAAACGAAACTGCAACTTTTTTATTGGAATGAGAAATGCTTAACAGACTCGAAAGAACGATTCCTAGGACACATCCTAGGTCATCGCGGAACAAACGACTCAAATCCAAAAAAAGAAAGTTCTAGACTCGACTCGACTAAGATAAGAAAACAGATCCCGACTCATAATTTTCAAATCTGGTCTTGAGCTTTCTCTTGTTCAGCTGTCAGCTTAGATGCCCGGCTCTGGTCCTTGATGGTCTGCCTCCATCACAAGGTAGTCCTCTGAGGATCTATGCCAGTAATGAAGGTTGGTGAACCGAATTGTCTTTTATTAACTTCGTTAATAAGAGGAGTACATTCTAGAGCAAGACTTCCGACTTGAATTTCATTCTTCGGGCTTCGCAAAAAATTAGAGCAATCCACAAATAGTTTATGGATAAGATGGGAATAATCGACACTGTCTTCGACAGAAACAAAGTTGGCGTGATCGCCAAATGGATTGGTGATGTAATTGGGTTTAACAGTTGGGATCGGGAGTGTTCCATTCTCAATCAAGTCTTGGATTTCGTGCTTCAGTCGATAGCACCTTTCAGTATCATGGCCTTTCCCTTGATGAAAGGCACAATAGGCATTTGGTTTATACCATTTACCTTGTTGCTCAGCGGGAGGGTCCGGAGTTGGACCAATAGACTTCAGCTTTCCTTGGGCTCTGAGCCTTTGGAGAGCGTATGTATAAGTGCATCCGATATCGGTGAATGCCCTAGGTGTTTGGCGTTGCGACTTCTTCGATTGCCCTTCTAAGGGATTGATGGCTTCATCAATATGAGTTGTGGTTGGGGCTTTGGTCCTAGACGATGAGGCCCCTTGGTACCCTTTCGGCTTTTCAGCCTCAGCCTTTATGACATCATCTTCTACCTTTATCCCGATTCTTATCAATTCTTTGAAAGAGCCAAAATTCTGGTATTTCAGAGCATTGCGGTAAATATGTCGTAGATTCTTTACGAACTTATCTACCATTTCAACTTCGTCAGGCTTCTTGGCTAGTTTCACGCTTTCAGTGCGCCATCTTGCAAGGAATTCAGTAAAGCCTTCTTTTTCTTTCTGTGTCATCACCTCCAATGTTCTTATGTTGGTTTGAATCTCGACATTGTCAAGCATAGTGCTTCTGAGAACTCCACCGTAATATCTTCGAAAGTGGGGAAGTTCTTAAGGTCCAGTTGTAGAACCACGCCTTCGGGTGTTCACCCGAGAGATTGGGCGAAAATTTCAGAGAGCATATCAGCAGGTACTCCCTTCAGTGCTAAGTACCCCTTATAGGCCTTAACATGGTGGACTGGATCTTCTGTGCCCTTAAACTTTGGGATATCAGTGAGTACCATGTTCGTGGGAAACTTATCCTGAACTGGGGCATAGGCCCTAGCATTTTCATAGTGGATGTTCTTTCTCTGGGAGAGCTTCAGACGGTCTTCAATGAACTTGAACCGTTTCTCCAGATCAGTCAGAGGTGGGGTAGATAGAGGGGAATCTTCACCCAACTTAGATTCGATTGCATCCATTCGGGTCATCATGAGGTTCACGGCCTCGGTGAGCTTGTTGACAGCATCTTCCATTGCTTGACGTCGGGTTTTTGGCGGCCTTTCTACAAGAAAACCCCGAACCGAGTCAATATTTAAAGTAAGAGCCCCTGCACACTTAAGGACACGACACCAACTTGACTCAAACAAAGACTCGACTTGAGACTAATTAACCAAAAGGTTCGACTCACGGTTGGATTTAGACCTTGATTCATTTTAGACTCGACAAGACGACATGACTCAAGTTGTCATAGCACGATTCTAAACTGGACTCGGTGTGACTAAACCCGTGATTGGACTAACATAGTCCTTAGGTTCAAGTGAAACGCCCTAAATGGCCTAGCTTGGACGTTTCTGTGGACTATCCTAGACCAATTGGTCGACCAACATGACTCAAAGCCCAAGAGGTGAGCTTGGGTGACCCAACAAGGTCGTGTTCTAGACTCTTGGAACGAAACACGCCTGGCCTAACACGGACAGGACCCGGACACGACTCGACGCATTTCATGCTTGGTTGAGGTTCGAGAAACATTTTGGATTGAATTTGAAAAAAAAAAAAGAATAATTGATTTGAAAATGAGATTTGAAATGGGCACCATGCCGGCTATAAAAGCTTATTTTTGGCCAAAAATTCTAGTCCTATTTGGGCAGCATTCCGCGTTTTTAAAACCATGCTAATTTTGACAGTAAGTTGTTCAAAAGTTCGGTTTTGAAATGGGCATGGAAATTTTGAAAAGACTCGGGGAATTCATTTCGCACATTGTCATTCTCATGTTATAAGGATGTATGCTCCTAGACATCTCTAAGTCTCGGCAAGTCTTCTACAAGAAGGTATATGCCCTCCATCCTTTTTGGGTCTTATAGAGCAAGGGCCTTTAGGTAGAGTACCTAGAAGAGCATCCCCACCATCAAGAACCACGACGAGGAGGAGCGGAAGCAAGCAATGTGCAAGTTCCTGGCATAGTGGGACGTCGCCCCCCACGCATCACAAAGAAACGCTGGGACGGCCCGGGAAAGTCCTTAAGGGTTTATGCATGAATCGTAGCACTATGAGTAATGTTTTACTTTCCAATACTTTCTTTTCAAGTTTCACCTCGGAGGAAAAGACCCTAGAAACAAAGTGTAACTAGTCCTCTTGTCCCCAGCGGAGTCGCCAAACTGTGGACAAGGCCCTCGGGAACTGCGTCCGCGGGATCCACACTAGGTATAATCGACTCGAGGTTCTTTCCAATCGAATTAAGACAAATTAGAGTCGCCACCAAGTTTTTTTGGGAACTTGGAACCGTTCAAGTCAACTTTACACCTTTCATCGAAAAGCATAAAGCCAATCGACTACGAGTGATTAAAGATAAAGACTGGTACCCTATATCACTCGATTTGAATGACTCTCGTAATCCAATGGTATTTAGACGGATCCACAAACCATAGATCTTGAGTAAGGGGTGAGGGTACGTGTTAGGAAGCCCATAAGGACACCTAACCCCGCTCGTCAATAACAGCCTCTACTAAGTCAAGTATCGGATTTCAAACAAGGTCATAGCTACTACGATATATGATATGCAAACATCGTTTTCAAAACCCTAACATGTGAAGTTTCTATGTCGATTTAGATGCAACTAAACTAACTTTGTCCAAGTTGTAATTTAGCATGTGGGTTGATTGATCTAACAACATACAAAACAAAGCAAACAAGGCTTGAGGGGAATGGGGGAGCCGTTGGGATCTATCCTATTACAACCCAGGCATTTCATGCCGACACAACGATAAATTAAAGATACAACTAGATCTAAAATACAACGCTATACACAAAACCGTACATGACACGTTACACGGCCAATTCGGCCTAGGGAAACGTGCACAAGGGGGGTGGCCCACGGCTTACATGACTCACGGCCTTGGGTCACTCCTCGTGATGCGTGCTTTCACTTAATCTTATCGAATTAGACATAGGGCCACACACCAAAGCATGCATTAGCATAAATCGGGCCATGTTGCTTTAAACAACATGCGATTTACTACGCTCTTACATGCATTGGGTCATAACCATCTAACCAAACAAGACTAAGGTTTTTTGAAGAAGTTTTGACTCGATAAAAGTAAAACAAACTTGAAAATTACAACTCGATGAACAAACTATAAATTACAAGCTACGAAACGACAAAGAACAAATGATACAAGACAAACGAAACAAGAAGAGGCACGGCCACCCTCACGGCCTAAAGCCACGTCCAACCTAGTTCCTAGGTTAAATTCATTAGGTTAGATAGATTTGCGAAGCGATGCGGGATGTGTGTTAGAAAACGATGATAAAAAAAGGTCAGAAAGCTTTGCCTAAAACCGGGTGCTCTACACGGCCTAAAGGGTCGAATTAGGTCAAGTTGGCTAATTAATTTAACTCATCGAGTGTTAATAAGAAGGTGCTAATCACGCACTCTTATACTAGCGAGAAATTATGTGAAAGAGAAAGATGCATTCGATTAAGTTACAGAATTGTTAGTTGATTTTAATGCTTGTGTCGAAGCCACCTAACGTGTCTAATTAGGTTATTAAATTGATCTAATGTCATCTAAATGAGTCATATGTTAACAATCAGAAGTCAAACTAACATGTGAATGGTCCTAGGGTATGTCGAATTGGTCGAAACAAACGAAGGGTCAAAAGCGAGGAACGGAGTTAGAATTCGTTTTATTAATGCCCTACCTTGAACACGAGGATATGTAAATGAGACGGGGGATACGACCGACTGATGTAGCGGATTTTTTCCCATCTCAAGTAAACGCGGGTGTTCATGGTGGTACTTTAACTCATACTCGGACTAAACTAGTTTCATAGTTAACGATAACAAACGATAAACAAAATAAACGAAACAATAAAAACCAAGCATTAAAAAACGAAATAAAAGGGAGAAGAGGAGGATTTGATGCACCCTCAACCTACATGTATCGTTGACACCGTCTTGGGTCGTAATCGATCGTAGATTTTATCTCGAGAGGCCGTCGTCGACGAAGGAACAAAGCAATAACACGTTTTTTGCAAATCTGGACAGCAACTTTCAAACTGCTCGTTCTCACTCGTTTCACGGTGAAAATTAGATTTAAAAGATGTTTTGAAAACTAGAAATAGAATAGAACAAATATCTTAAAACAACCCCTGCTCGTTTTGAATTATTGGGCACGAAAAACGAGCACAAACAGAACTGGACAGACAGGAAAAGCCGCGAAAACAGAGTGTATGTCACTCTGTTTTTCGAGGGGATTCGTGTACTCTCAAGGGCAATTTGGCTCGTGAATCTTTGTCTAAGATGTAGATGGATGTTGTGTGGTTAATTAGGAACAAGAAACTCGAATTTTAATGGAGATTTGATGGTTGAACGAACGGTTTCAAAGAGGACACACAAACTGATTCTCAGTTTGTATGTCGGTTTTGTCGAGGGTTTTTGAGAGGCAATTAGGGTTTGTTTCTGGGGTTTAAAGCTTGTAAGTGATGGTAGTATGTATGGAGAACTTAGAGGAATGAAAGTATGGCAGAGGGGAGGTATTTATAGGGAGTTAAAGTAGGGTTTAAGAGAGCAACAAGCAGTCGGGCTGCTCTGTTTCGCTGCTGCTGTCCAGCAGCTATTGTGAGCTCGTGTAGGGTTTTGGAGGGGTGTTTCTTTGTGGTTAAGCTAGGGTAATATGGGTAGGATACTAGGGTATGGATTAGGGTTAATGGGCACGGGTTTAAGTGGTGTTCGGAGCGGGTTTGGGCTCGGGTTTGAGCACGCAAAACAGGGGGGGCTGCTTGTTATTTGCGGGCTGTTTATTGGGTGTTTGGGACGGGAATTGGGACGTGGGTATGGGGGTTCGAACTGGGGTTGGATGGGTATAGGCCTAGGTTGGTTAGTGTGCTCGAGATTCGTGCCAACTCGTAAAGAAAACGGGCTAAAAAACCGAGCTATAATCGAGCTCCAAAACGTGTGGTTAAAACGAGTTTTCGATTTTCAAATTCGATTTTTCAAATCGATTAACACATTAAAATAAATGATTTTTCAAATCAAATACACTCATAAAATGATTTTTCAAATCAATTATTTATTTTATTTTCAATAAAATAAACTTGAGAAAATAAACTCAAAATAAAGTAAAATGAATTCACCTTAAAAAAGCTTTAATTTAAATATCATTTAAATTAATAAAATACTCCGTCGACAACGCTCATTCTACATCGTAAAATGAACCCAAATAATGACAATGACAACTAATAAATACATGTGTCCTATCATCATCGGGTGTTTGTCGGGTTCTCTATAAATTCCAATATCGACGGATACGGGTATCTACAAATACAAGTTTGGAATCCATCCTTGGACCCGAGAAGCTTGTCTTGATGTTCCATCTTGATCCATGTAGCGGGAGTGAGCTTGAATCTTCATCTTTAGTCTTCTTTGAAATTACAATAATTAAAATTACATAATTGACCTATTAATTACATTCTAATTTCAAAACCCGAAACTAAAATAAAGGAGATTCGAGATCTCATAATTACATAAAAATCATGTTTCCTTCATTACGAAAACATGATTGACTAAGGCCACACTAAGTATTACAAATTACAACCGATTGCAAAAATTAAATACGTAAATAAAATTCATTCATTCGATTCATTCAACAAAAATAAAAGCATCAACTAAAATAAATTAAACATACATAATACAATACATTAATTATGTTGATTAATTTATCCAAATCACCTATTTAAATTAAATTAAGTGACAATTCCGCAATTTAATCACATTAATTCATACTCAATCCATATTAAACTTGTAATATGAATTTTATCCGTCAAAATTTTAAACTGCTTTAAAATAACTCGGTATCATTAAATTGTGACCCGATTCACAATAACAAATTGGCCAAAAAAAAAAAAACAAAATCCAATGCTTTAAATATGTCTCGGCAAAAAAAAACAAAAATTTTTTTTTTATAATAGTCACGGCTGAAATAAAAAAAAAAAACCCTTTCCTATTTTAATTTGGTAAATAGGAAAAAAAAAACAAGGAAAAACTTTCCATAAAAATTTTTCTCCATCTTTTTCGGCAAAAGGCAATAAAAAAAACTTTCCTAATTTTTTTTTTCTTTTCTTTTTCTCGGTTTACCAAAACCAAAAATTAACAAAAAAATTTTTTTTTTTTCGGTAAACCCTAAAAACGCCCTTTTTTTTCTCTCTTTTGCGGCACTTATGCCCTAATTCAAAGATATGATGAAAAAGTTTAAGTTGCTATTAGGACATGATTTAGCAAATACATTAACAAACATGATTAATCGTATATGCTAAAACTATATAGCAAAAACGAATTCTTATATCAATGACATGATGATACTATATGTAATTTAACTTAATCTGCATTAAATCAAAATCTACCAAATTCTTCATATGATAATTTTAACCGATTAAAACAATGATATGATCTATAGAAATTGGTTATATATCATCAAACAAAATAAAAAAACGGCACAATAAAAAATTTCGAATCACAAAAAGAAACCCTAATTTTTTCGAAAATCAGGTTGTGTTTTACATACAATTTTTATGAAAATCATCAAGATTAAAATCGTAGCCTAGTGCTCTGATACCACTTGTGAGAAATAATCTGTATACTTCCCCTTAATTTAGAAGGATTATAACGATTTAATAAAGATGATCTAAGGTCATAAAATAAAATACATAAACATAAGTAAAAAGATTTAGAATTAACCTCCGGTCCTAGCAAATATGGCCTAAGAACAATACCAAAGTAGGTATTCGCCTATTGGTTGCACCCAAGACGATCTGAGATATGCCCTTTGAATATGCTAGAAATCAATCTAAAATTTTCTGTAAAATTTTATTGTCTTTGTATTCTTGTGATGAGAAAGAGGAGGCAAGGTCAGAAAAAGTATTAGGTCAGAAATAATTCTCTACCTTTCTTTTTATATAGACCGAATTACCAAGTTAATTAGGAAAGATATAACCCTCCTAATTTTCGGCCAATATTGACCGAAATAAGGAATATATAAAGTGTGTTAAATTGTCATCTAGTGAGGATCGAACCCATGACCTCTTGGCTTGTGTACTCTCACTATTACCACTATGACACATTCAACTTGTTGATATTAAATACAACTGATTATATTTAACTACGAATTAACAGATTAATTCGTCCAAACTAACCTTATATATATTTAATTAAATATAACTTATTATATTTAATTTACGAATTCTGATTAATTGTCTCAACTTAATATTATTTAATTTTCATTAAATAATTATCTCATCAACACATTGACTAACTTTTTAGTCATTTTAGGCATCAATGTAATTATATTTCTATAACCACATTTCTCAAATACGTCCTATAGGTGTGACCTTTAGGGACCAGTTGATCACCGCCATCTGTATGATAATAACGTCAAACTTTCTAGCAAGCCAACCGTTATTAGGCAAACGTTAATCAACTGATTAAATATACGAAGTATACCCTTGTGAACCTGTAAGAGATTTACAAATGTTATCACACTAATTTGTGGAGGACTGTAATACTCCGTATTTATAAGTCTTGGGGTACTCTATCGAGTAGCCCTTACTCTGTCGAGTAAGGGCAAGTTGCGAAATAAAATAGTTTCTGACCTGTTGGGTACTCGATCGAGTAGCTGGGGTACTCGATCGAGTAAGGGGGTACTCGATCGAGTACCTTGGGTACTCGATCGAGTGTCCGGTTTTACGGGGGTTTTTCTCGGGTTTTGTTAATTATGCGATTAAGGTATTTAAACATAGCCGTCATTGTTTTAAATCACTTTTGCAAAACCTAAAACCCTGTTTAAGAGAGAAAGCAGTCAGTTCATCTTCCTAATCGCATTCTTTGCAATTCCCGGAGTTCAGACGGTCAGTTCGTGTCGTAATTCGTATCGTTGAGTTCCTTGCGTCGAGGGTAAGCTTTTAACATAATTTTTATAATGTGTTGTTAAGATTGGTTAAACCCTAATTTAGAGATTGGGGGTTTTGGTGTGTAGTTTGTGATGTGTAGTCTTTATGTGCTGTATGATAGGAGAAGAATTCGTAGAAGAGGCGTTTTGATACAGCTGTAGATACCGTCTGCTTGTTGTGCTTTCCAGGTAGGATTTCCTACTCAGTATTAGTCCCATAATGGGATATTGGTGATGTGCTGTAGTTAGTTGTTTGATATGATGATTGTATTGTGGTTGTGGTTGTGATTGTTGTTGATGGTTCTCGAGATGCGTTCTCGGTTGAGTGGGGTCACTTGCGGGAGTGACTTCACGCCCTAGTTTCGCCCTTCGTGGAACCCGCCACGGAAGGGGATGTGCACATTAATGGGACAGGGTTATCGCTCGGTATGATGAGCGGGGCTTAGGTGGGAACGGCTGCGGTCCCCCCGGCTGGTGGCTGGTCCAGTGGACAGTCAGTATTGAGACGATGGGAGTTGGTGGTGTGTGTGTGTGTGTGTGTGACAGTTCATCTGTCTGTTTATCTTATTATTGTTATCTATATTGATTGTGTGATTAGTCGACCCGGTGTTGTTTTGTAAACTGCGGTGATCCATTCGGGGATGGTGAGCAGATATTGAGCAGGTAATGAGATGAGTCGGGATAGCCGGGATGCCACGACATGATGATAGGAGTCTTCCGCTGTAGCCTTAGTTTATTTACATTTCAGTTAGAACAGTCATTTGAGAACATTGTATCGTACTTTGGTTTGGTTTTGAGGATTGTATTTATTCATTAAACTATTTATAATAAACGTTGTTTCTGTTTTGTCTATTTGATTATCATACCTCGGGCGACCGAGATGGTGATGTCTTCATACCTGAGTGGTCCTGGTAAGGCACTTGGAGTATGGGGGTGTTACAAATGGTATCAGAGCGACGATCCTGAAACCTGTAACCAATGAACTTAATGAACATAGGGAGTCAATTAAAATGAACCCGGGGTAAAAGTTGTAGGAGCTAGTGCAAAGGCTTGGGAGACGTCCTAAAGTCGCGGGGGTCGCCCTACAACTTTGAACCGGTCACATGGGAAAGTGTTTGTCGAGTCATATGTGTGCTTGGTTAACTTGTTAACAATGTGATGAAGTGTGTGATTGTTGGATGTTGAAGGAGAAGTTGAGAATGTGAAAGAAAAGTAATATATGTGTAGACTTGATGTTGGAATAACATGTTGGATGTTTACAATGTGGCTTTAATAGCATGATGAAATGGTTTCGTAGATAGTAGAAAAGATGCGTAGCATGCTTATTATGATATCATGTGGTTTTATAAAGTTAAGCATGTTAGTGTATGACGTAACATGCGGGTAGCTCTTACGAGTTAGTGTTACTCGATCGAGTGAGACTGACTCGATCGGGTGGGTTTTTGGCGATTTTGAGTCCAGATTCGAGTTTTGGGGTACTCGATCGAGTAACTAGGGGTACTCGATCGAGTAGGGGGTCACACGATCGAGTAGCCTAGATACTCGATCGAGTAGGTAAGAGATCAGAAGGTATGTTTGGTTCTGGAGTTTGGGTACTCGATCGAGTACATGGGGAACTCGATCGAGTAGCCCGTTACTCGATCGAGTGTGTTTGGGAACTCGATCGAGTGGATTCTGGGCATCGTGTTTTCGTGTTTTGAGGTTTAGTACGTGTGTTTATGTTTACCCTTTCTTATATAGCTTCAAGATGCCGCCCAAGAGAACTGCTTTGTACGCGAGAGCTGAGCTTATGACCACGGATGACATCGTTAAGATGTTAGAGCACCAGGATGCTCTTACTGAGACCCTGAAGAGAGTGAATGAGGACAAGGATAAGAGTAAGGAGAAGGAGGTTGATCATTCTAAAATCAGCCTCTATATTGCGAGGTTTAACCCGAAAGAATACAAGGGAGTTGGGGAGCCTAATCTTTGGATAGTTGGTGAGAGAGATGGAGAACATCTTAGACTTGGTTCATTGCCACGATGAGATGAGAGTGGAACAGTGTGCGTTCTATTTGAGGGAGGAGCAGGCAAGTGGTGGGATGCGGTGAAGGTGAGTGCTAAGGAGATATATACCAACCAAGGCTTACCTGCTATACCTTGGGAGGAGTTTCGTAGGGTGGTGAGGAAGGAGTTAAACCGGAGCATGTGAGGAGTAAGTTGAGGGAAGAGTTTGATAAGTTTAAGATGATCATTTGAGATGTCATGAGCCGAGTACTACGGACGGTTCAATGAGAAGTCCAGGTATCCGAGGATATGGGTTTGAGTGAGGAGAACCTGGCATTGAGGTTTGAAAGAGGGTTGACTACCACGATTATGGATAAGTTACCCGTGGGAATCCTTACCGAAGTTAAGGAAGCTTATGAGAGGGCTGGAAGAGCTGAGAGGTTGGTGGAGATGGCTCAAGAGAGGTCAGGTGGTGAGAAGAGGAAGTCTGAGAGCGAGGGTGGTGGCCAATCTAATCACAAGAAAGGCAACCACAATCAGTCTAAAGGATTTTCTTCAGGGTCTGGGTTTAGTGCTGGGGCTTCCTTTGGGCGTGGCCGTGGGAGTGTGAGCAATAGCTGGGGAGTGACCTGCATTGGTTGTGGTGGCGTAGGCCACAAGAGACATGAGTGCACGAGTGCACCGGGATCTTTCGAGACTGCGCGAGCTTCGCGAGCAAAGCACCGGCTGGATCATGGCCAAACCGGGAAGTCGAGTTACGAGTGGAGGCAACCGCAACGGCGGTAATTCTTATCAGAAGACACCGACGAACAACAACAATAATCAAGGGTCGGGTGCTAAGCCGACCGCATCAGCCAGTACTGTCCAGGGAGGTGGGCAGAAGACCAGTGGCAAGTTATTCATGATGGAGAAGAAGGCAGCTGAGGAAGATGCGCACGTTATCACCGGTACATTTCTTGTTAATGGTATTCCTACGTTTGTTTTGTTTGATTCGGGGGCTTCTCAGTCGTTTGTGTCTTCGAATCATGTAAAACAGTTGGGTTTGAGAGTATATGAGTCTGTGAGTGAGCAAGTTTTCATACCTTCGGGTGAGTCTGTATCGTGTGGGAGGTTGTTTAGAGATGTATCTTTGATAGTTGGGCAAGTCGATTTCCCTGTAGACTTGCTAGAGTTTCCTTTTAACGGTTTTGAGATGATAGTTGGGATGGATTGGTTAGGAAAGTATAAAGCTAAGATAGACTGTCATCAAAAGAAAGTGTCCTTAAGAGGTCCAAAGGGTGTTAGTGTGTCTTATCGTGGGTTTCTAGTCAAACCCGAGTTAAGTTGATTTGTTTGTCACCTTGAAGTCGTATCCGAGGAAGGGATGTCCTCCGATTTTGTGCCATGTGAGAGATGACCGGATAGAGAGCCCGGCGGTGGAGGAGATACCGGTGGTGGGGAGTTTGCGAGATGTTTTTCCGGAGGAGATTCCGGGGTTGCCACCGAAGAGGGAGATAGATTTCACCGTAGAGTTGAAGCCAGGGACGGGGCCAATCTCTAAGGCACCGTACCGTATGGGTCCTAAGGAGATGGAGGAACTTAGGAAGCAGTTGGAAGATTTGATAGAAAAGGGATACATTAGACCAAGTGTATCGCCTTGGGGAGCACCGTTTCTATTCGTGAAGAAGAAAGATGGGAGCTTGAGTCTCGTGCATAGATTACGGGGAGAGCCGAACAGTGTGTGACGATAAAGAACAAGTATCCTTTGCCAAGGATAGATGACCTGTTTGATCGGTTGAGCGGTGCCACGGTCTTTTCTAAGATTGATTTGAGGTCGGGGTACCATCAGGTGAAGATTAGAGAGGTGGACATACCGAAGAAGACGACTTTCACGTCAAGGTATGGCCATTATGAGTATGTGGTGATGCCGTTTGGGTTGTCTAATGCGCGGCGGTGTTTATGGATTTGATGAATAGAATCTTCGGACAGTTCTTGGACCAGTTTGTAGTGGTGTTTATCGATGATATCTTGGTCTACTCTAAGACTAAGGAGGAGCATGAGGAGCATCTGAGGATCGTGTTGCAGACTTTGAGGGATCATGAGTTGTATGCTAAGTTGTCCAAGTGTGAGTTCTGGTTAGAGAAAGTTGCTTTTATGGGGCATGTAATCTCTAAAGATGGGGTAGCTGTGGATCCGGCGAAGATCAACAAAGCGGTGACAAAGTGGGAAGCACCAAAGAATGTGGGTGAGGTTAGGAGTTTCTTGGGTTTATTTGGATACTACAGACGGTTCGTGAAAGATTTCTCCAAGATAGCTAGACCGATGACAGCGTTGATGAGGAAAGAGAACAGGTTTCGTTGGGATGAGAGTTATGAGACGGCGTTCCAAACATTAAAAGAGCGTTTGACCACAGCTCCTGTCCTCGCATTGCCTGAAGGGAGCGAGAATTTTGAGGTTTATACAGATGTCTCGAAGAATGGGCTGGGATGTGTGTTGATGCGAGAATGGTAAAGTGATTGCCTATGCTTCTAGGCGTTGAAGCCTTATGAGGAGAACTACCCTACTCATGATCTGGAGTTGGGTGCAGTGGTGTTTGCTCTCAAGATTTGGAGACATTACCTTTATGGAGCAATCTTTAAGGTATTTTTCTGATCACAAGAGTCTCAAGTACATCTTCACGCAGAAGGAGTTGAACATGAGACAGAGGAGGTGGATGGAGTTGATTGGCGACTACGACATGGAAATCATCTACCATGAAGGAAAGGCCAATGTTGTTCTTTGATGCTTTGAGTAGGAAGAGTGTACATTCCTTGTGTACGACTTTATCTTTGATGAGGCTGAGAGATGAGGTAGCGAGCTTTGGGATACATATGATGCAGAAAGGAGATGTCATGGGTGATATGACAGTACATCTGGAGTTTTATGATGACATTCGGGATAAGCAGGCTTTGGATCCTAAGATAGTTGAGTGGAGAGCTGGAGTAGAGAAAGGGACAGTGTCCCGCTTTTCTATTCATACGGATGGTAGTTTGAGGTTTGATGGTAGGTGGTGTGTTCCTAATGATGAGGAGTTGAAAAAGACGATCATGACGAAGCGCATTGCACACCATATTCAGTTCATCCGGTGGAGACAAGCTATACAAGGATTTGAAGAAAACGTTTTGGTGGCCTGGGATGAAGAAAGAGACAAATTTGAATTTGTGTCCCGTTGTTTGACATGCCAAAGAGTTAAAGGGGAACAGAGAAGACCACAAGGTAAGATTCAGTCTTTAGAGGTGCCTGAGTGGAAGTGGGAATCCATTTCCATGGATTTCATTGTGGGTTTGCCTAAGAGTCAACAAGGTAACAACATGATTTGGGTGATAGTGGATCGTCTGACCAAGTCAGCTCACTTTGTTCCAATGAAAGACACATGGACTAAGGCACAATTGGCTATGGCCTATCGAAAGAACGTGCTTAAGTTACATGGAGTCCCTAAGGACATAGTGTCTGACAGAGATGCGAGGTTTATATCGAGGTTTTGGAAGGAGTTACAGGAATCGTTGGGAACGGCTTTGAAGATGAGTACAAACATTTCATCCCGCGAGATGGGCGGATCGAGAGAACAATCAAGACTCTTGAGGATATGTTGCGAGCTTGTGTGATGGATTTTGGTGGTAGCTGGGAGCAGAGGCTTGATAGAGTTTTCTTACAACAACAGCTATCACACCAGTATTGGTATGGCACCGTTTGAGGCTTTGTATGGGAGGAGATGTCGGAGTCCAATCTGTTGGGACGATAGTCTTTGAGGCAAAGTGGTTTTAGGACCAGAGATGGTGCATGAGATGGTGGAACAGATTAAGATGATCAGGGAACGAATGAGAGCAGCCCAGGATCGACAAAAGAGTTATGCAGATCTACATCGTCGGGACATAGAGTTTCAAGTTGGGGACAAGGTTCTTCTGAAAGTGTCTCCGATGCGTGGAGTTATGAGGTTTGGGAAGAAAGGCAAGCTAAGTCAGAAGTTTATAGGGCCTTATGAGATCTTAGAGCGAGTTGGGGAAGTTGCTTATCGTCTGGCTTTACCAGCTGCGTTAGAGAGAGTGCATAATGTGTTTCATGTATCGCAGCTGCGGAAGTATGTAGGTGACCCGTCACATGTGTTGGAGGCAGAGAGCTTAGAGCTAGATGAGTCTTTATCATACCTTGAGGTGCCTAAGCAGATTCTAGACCGAAAGGTTAGAAAGACCAGGAGTGGTGAGACAGTTTTGCTGAAGATCCTTTGGTCTAACCACGAGACCGAGGAAGCTACATGGGAGGCAGAGGACATCATGAAAGAGCGTTACCCTTTCCTTTTTGATCAGGTATGTGTGGTTACGGGGACGTAACCTTGTTTCTTTTAGTGGGGTAGGAGATGATCGCGAGAGTTTTTAAGAGTTTTATACACCTTTTATATGTTGTGTCGGGATGTTTGTCGGGATGAGTTGGGTTAGTATCATGTGTTATGTTCGGTTGCTGAGTCGGGAATGTTAGGGGAGTACCTTTGTTTAGTAGTGGTTTGAACTTCGGGGACGAAGTTCCTTTTAAGGAGGGAAGACTGTAATACTCCGTATTTATAAGTCTTGGGGTACTCTATCGAGTAGCCCTTACTCTGTCGAGTAAGGGCAAGTTGCGAAATAAAATAGTTTTCGACTGTTGGGTACTCGATCGAGTAGCTGGGGTACTCGATCGAGTAAGGGGGTACTCGATCGAGTACCTTGGGTACTCGATCGAGTGTCCGGTTTTACGGGGGTTTTTCTCGGGTTTTGTTAATTATGCGATTAAGGTATTTAAACATAGCCGTCATTGTTTTAAATCACTTTTGCAAAACCTAAAACCCTGTTTAAGAGAGAAAGTAGTCAGTTCATCTTCCTAATCGCATTCTTAGCAATTCCCGGAGTTCAAACGGTCAGTTCGTGTCGTAATTCGTATCGTTGAGTTCCTTGCGTCGAGGGTAAGCTTTTAACATAATTTTTATAATGTGTTGTTAAGATTGGTTAAACCCTAATTTAGAGATTGGGGGTTTTGGTGTGTAGTTTGTGATGTGTAGTCTTTATGTGCTGTATGATAGGAGGAGAATTCGTAGAAGAGGCGTTTTGATACAGCTGTAGATACCGTCTGCTTGTTGTGCTTTCCAGGTAGGATTTCCTACTCAGTATTAGTCCCATAATGGGATATTGGTGATGTGCTGTAGTTAGTTGTTTGATATGATGATTGTATTGTGCTTGTGGTTGTGATTGCTGTTGATGGTTCTCGAGATGCGTTCTCGGCTGAGTGGGGTCACTTGCGGGAGTGACTTCACGCCCTAGTTTCGCCCTTCGTGGAACCCGCCACGGAAGGGGATGTGCACATTAATGGGACAGGGTTATCGCTCGGTATGATGAGCGGGGCTTAGGTGGGAACGGCTGCGGTCCCCGGCGTGGTGGTCCAAAGGGTGGACGGTCGGTATTGAGACGATGGGAGTTGGTGGTGTGTGTGTGTGTGTGTGACGGATTCATTTTGTCTGTTTATCTTATTATTGTTATCTATATTGATTGTGTGATTAGTGCGACCCGGTGTTGTTTTGTAAACCTGCGGTGATCCATTCGGGGATGGTGAGCAGATATTGAGCAGGTAATGAGATGAGTACTAGGATAGCTGGGATGCCACGACATGATGATAGGAGTCTTCCGCTGTAGCCTTAGTTTATTTACATTTCAGTTAGAACAGTCATTTGAGAACATTGTATCGTACTTTGGTTTGGTTTTGAGGATTGTATTTATTCATTAAACTATTTATAATAAACGTTGTTTCTGTTTTGTCTATTTGATTATCATACCTCGGGCGACCGAGATGGTGATGTCTTCATACCTGAGTGGTCCTGGTAAGGCACTTGGAGTATGGGGGTGTTACAAGGACACCAGCTCCAACATATATATATATATATATATATATATATATATATATATATATATATATATATATATATATATATATATATATATATATATATAGATTTGAGATCCTATGAGAACCCTTAGTATAATGAGAACTGTGAGAACCTCTTACAACCCTTAGATTTTAAACCGATGAAGGATTGAGATTTGAGCATGGTCCAACCTCTTTTACTTTCCAATATCTGTCACTGCGTTTTACTCTTATCTCTCCTCATTCACCAGACTCCCTCTTCTTCCTTCTTCCTTCTTCATTATTTTGTGCGCCATTACTTTAATTTCGACCACATTACACCATACATTAGAATTCAAATTTGCTTCCTTCTCCATTCTCAATAAATTCATCTATGATTATTCTAATTTGAGCAGATTACAATTTAGGTAATTTATTCAATTTTCCTTACGTCTTTTTTATTCCTCAATTTTTACGATTTTTATGATTCAAATCATTTGATTATGGTTGCATTCGTGATGAGTTCTTCATTTTTCTGTTTTCGTTGCTTTCAAATGTCGTTCGGTTCAATTACTTACATTGTTTTGCTAATTACAACTTAGGGTTGCATTCCATTTTAGTTTCAGGACAATTACTCATATCTGAATGGCTTTTGAATGACAAGGAACTTAGTGCACAAGGCCCTGTTCTGCTAATGATTTGAAGAAGATCATTGGATTGGGTATTTACTTAAGTTTAATTTGTGCTTCTAATTGTTTAAAATATTGATCTTTGCGATATACTTTATGTTAATTGTATTCGATGAATTCATCTTTTTGATTGAAATGATAATGTTGATGTTGCGTGATTGAAGTATTGTTTTGTTGGTGGTAATGATTTCATGGATTCATTAATTACTGTTGGAAATGAGTTCTACTCCCACCGTCTTACATTACCTTACAAAATATTCCCTTTGTGTCAATTATTTGTTGACCTTTTTAATTCTTTTTGAGAAGTAATTTATTAAAGCTAAACAAATGATTGAGATGGAGTGAGTATGAAATTGTACGATTAAGGTTTAACCACACAATTCAAAATGAGTTCTTGTTTCAACGTAATAAAGATGAGAGTGATGAGTGAGGGAATTTATGTACTAGTCGAAATAGAATCTCATAAATGGTGAAACTTAGGGAAAAATGGACGGTATGTATTTGATATTACCAAATGTTGATGGAGCTGATGGTTGCATCTTGGTGCAAGTAAGGAAATCCTTTTCTGAATAGGAAAGCAAGTGATATAAGCATATACCGAGTAATTGCTTAAGGAAAAATGAGAGTGACTAGAAGAGATATGTCTCTTCATCAGATAATAACTAACTATATTTAATGTACATGTGTTAGAAAAGGTGTCTAATGTTTCTTCAAACTCATTTAGTGATAGGTACTTTACTATTTAACCTGTGGGTGGCTTTGTTTTACCTCTTTGAAATGTCCCTTATTTTATCTTTGTTTAGCGTAACTTAAAGGCTGTTAGCTTAATGGTAGAGCGATGTGTAAATTTTGCACAAGGGTATGGGTTCGAGTCCCATATAGCCTATTAAATAGCAAATCCTATGATTGGAACTTGTCAAATGCAAGCAATACGTTCTATACAATTAATGTTAAGCAAGCCACAATCCTATTTGGGTAAAGATGTGCATGCCATAATCACTTTGGAGGAACATATTGTGCATTATTTCAAAAGGGGAAAAGGCTGATACTCCTCCTCTTTTTTTTTTTTTTTTACTTTTGGACATATGTGAAAGATGCCATTATGTTCACTTAGTACAGCTGCTATGGACAGGATTAGCCTCCCATGGAACTTCACATTTCATCGTTGTTACCATGATTCGACTAAAGTAAAAGCACGCTTAACATAAGAGAACAATTGCATCATTATAAGCATGGATAGATGAGTCAAAGAACAATGTTTTAACTTCAGAAGGCAAAATAAGTTAAACTCGGTTAATATGCTTCACAAAATCATACCATTAGCAGATCAACGTCGTCGTAACATAACATCGAGCACACATCCCAAATTAAATATGGAGTCACAAGTTCATCCACATATAAGGTTCTCTTAGTCAAACATTTATTCAACAGTCGAATTGTCCAGGTAGAAAATAGTCGTCGCCGCCTTTCCTTAAGAATGAGATCAATTGAAATTCCATGTCCATTGGGAGATCAGTAAGGAGTCCTCCACTGTAAGATAATATGGAAAATGATTTTCAAAGCACCGTTGAATAAACTCATTTTACACTTAAGACATATACAACCGTCTTAAGGAAGACCAATTAGTATTCATAGCCAATATGGGAGTTGAACCCATATCGTGTGCATTGCACAATGCTCTAACATTTGAGCTAATTGGCTTTTGAAATAAGTAAAATGTAAATATTTGGCTATGAATACTAGGAACAAAATGTAATATTTGTAATGTAAAAACGACACTAACGATATCAAAGATGTTATAAACTGATAAGAGGAACAAATTGAGAGAGCTATTGTTAATTTTCTCAATAGGCTTAAAGTAGTTCTTACTAAGGCTCTAGAGTATCAAATAAAAGGTCCAAGAGGACATCCAAATATAACAAGTAATTTCATCCATGTACCTCCTGCTTCTAGCCCTTTAGATGAGCATATGCCCTACATTCGCATTAGAAATAGATCGGTATGGTCAGGTTGTACACAGTAGTCAACAAGAATCAAAGGGTTAAGTATATATCATGTTGAGGTATTTATTACGAAATTAGAATATCAATATGGTAGTTCCTTACATGTGAAAAATAACTGTAATCAATGAGAATGAAATCCACTAAGCTAGCAAAGTAATTCCTCAAGAATTTAGTTGGTTTAGAAACAAAAGTGCTCTAAATTTATGATTTACTCTTTATACTGCAACATTCTTAGAACATGAGAGTGCTGGAGCAATTTACTATGGAATTCTTACCAAATCACAATTGCTAGGAAAAAGGGGGATATAAAAGAGATATAACGTTAATGTTTCACTAAATCATTAATAATGAACATCTGCGATTAACTAACGACGAAAAATTTTTGGGAAAGACGTTAGGTATTCAAAGACATGGCAACTACACATCATTCGAATGCACTAAGTAACATCATACATAAATAGTTCCAAAAATATTTCACTCTTCTAAGTAGGGGATGTCATTGGGTTGAGAGGGGGCATATGTAGGCATCCTACTCCTCTAATTTGAGCTCTGCACACTAAGCGAGTATTAAGCACGTAGAAATACACCTAGGTGCATAGAAATATTCAGTAGATGCATGAAAATAACCACTACATGCACAAAAAAATAAGCATCAATATAAACGTCAGACTCCTCTGACTTGAGCTCTTCAAACTAAGCGATAATTATGCACGTAGAAATAAGCCTAGGTGCATAGAAAGATTCAGTATATGCACGAAAATAACCGCTACATGCACAAAAAATAAGCATCAATATAAACGTCAGACTCCTCTGACTTGAGCTCTTCAAACTAAGCGAATATTATGCACGTAGAAATAAGCCTAGGTGCATAGAAAGATTAAGTATATGCACGAAAATAACCGCTACATGCACAAAAAATAAGCATCAATATAAACATCAAACTCCTCAGACTTGAGCTCTTCACACTAAGCGAGTATTATACATGTAGAAATAAGCCTAGGTGCATAGAAATATACTGTAGATGCACAAAAATATCCAGTACATGCACAAAAAATCAGCATTAATAACATTTACAAAGGAAGCGAGGTTGCAGTTCCTAAAGTCAGATATGCAATAAATTCAAAACAAAACATTCAATCTTCCTAAGTATGGGATGTCATCGAGAGGAGGAAATGTGGGTATCTGACTCATCTAATTTTAGCTCTTTACACTAAGCGAGTTTTATGCACGGAGAAATAAGCATAGGTGCATAGAAATATTCAGTAGATGCACGAAAATAACCAGTACATGCACAAAAAATAAGCATTAATAACATTACCAAAGGAAGATGAGGTTGTGCATTCCTTAAAGTTAATTATGGTACATATTAACGAAAAATTAAACAAATGACTTTCACAAATGTTTGGAAAGGGGAAAAAAGGAATGAAACATGAATGTTCCATTCAATCAATCCTAATGAAATTCTGCAATTGGCTAACAACGAAAAGCGTTTGGGAGAGTCATGCCACTCCAAATCAGTCTCTCCACTAAGCAAGTACGAAGTACTCCCTCCGTCCTGCTCATTTGTTTATGTTAATTAAAATATCCCTCTCAATAATATAAAAGGTAAACAAATCACCAAGATGGAAATAGTACATTTTAAACACTCTTTGTCAATTTTATTACTATGTATTTAGAAATAAGCTTAGGTGCATAGTCATATCCAGTAGATACACGAAAATAACTACTACATACAAAAAATAACTGACTAAAATTCTCTATGAATAAAGTGAGGAGGTTATGCATTGCTTTAAGTCGGATATGGAACCAATGAGCTTGACAATGTTAATGAAAAACTAAGCAAACATGCTAAAAAAGCTAGCTCATAAGCTTAATAAGACATAACAAGGGACTAATAATTACAAATAACCGTGGAATAAGACCTAATTTTCAGATTTTACTGTGTATGAAGCCTCATTATATTAATTTAGGTTGCAAACAAGATCAATCAAAGAAATTTGGCATACGCTCTTGAACTTCAATATATGAAAAATTGATGAATTAGCAAATTTGAAATAATTGAGATAATTTCCCAATTTCTATCAGCCCTAATTTTAAATTAGTTCCCCAATTATATGTATGTAAACTTGAATCAATAATTCGTCAACTCTAATTTTTTGACGAATTAAGAAATTCGAAAAACAAAACTTCCAAATTTAGGGAAATTAATAGAGAAATTAATCAAACCTTATCAAATTTTGATGATTGGTGAAAGATGTTTCGACGATTTGCATCTCCATTATTGATGAAGGAATAGGCAGAATATTGAAGCTCGTTCAATTGAGGAAGCAGTTTAGTGATAGGGAGAGAGAGAGAGAGAGAGAAATTGGAGAGAAAAGTGTGGTTAAGGGTTAGACGAAAAAAATGTGGTATGATCTATGATCTAAAGGCTGTCAAAAGTTTATCTAAGGGTTATCATTGGTTCTCACGGTTCTCATTATATCCGTGGTTCTCACCGGATCTTGACCCTTTTGAGATCCTATGAGAACCCTTAGTATAATGAGAACTGTGAGAACCTCTTACAACCCTTAGATTTTAAACCGGTGAAGGATTGAGATTTGAGCATGGTCCAACCTCTTTTACTTTCCAATATCTGTCACTGCGTTTTACTCTTATCTCTCCTCATTCACCAGACTCCCTCTTCTTCCTTCTTCATTATTTTGTGCGCCATTACTTTAATTTCGACCACATTACACCATACATTAGAATTCAAATTTGCTTCCTTCTCCATTCTCAATAAATTCATCTATGATTATTCTAATTTGAGCAGATTACAATTTAGGTAATTTATTCAATTTTCCTTACGTCTTTTTTATTCCTCAATTTTTACGATTTTTATGATTCAAATCATTTGATTATGGTTGCATTCGTGATGAGTTCTTCATTTTTCTGTTTTCGTTGCTTTCAAATGTCGTTCGGTTCAATTACTTACATTGTTTTGCTAATTACAACTTAGGGTTGCATTCCATTTTAGTTTCAGGACAATTACTCATATCTGAATGGCTTTTGAATGACAAAGAACTTACTGCACAAGGCCCTGTTATGCTAATGATTTGAAGAAGATCCTTGGATTGGGTATTTACTTAAGTTTAATTTGTGCTTCTAATTGTTTAAAATATTGATCTTTGCGATATACTTTATGTTAATTGTATTCGATGAATTCATCTTTTTGATTGAAATGATAATGTTGATGTTGCGTGAATGAAGTATTGTTTTGTTGGTGGTAATGATTTCATGGATTCATTAATTACTGTTGGAAATGAGTTCTACTCCCACCGTCTCTACATTACCTTACAAAATATTCCCTTTGTGTCAATTATTTATTGACCTTTTTAATTCTTTTTGAGAAGTATTTTATTAAAGCTAAACAAATGATTGAGATGGAGTGAGTATGAAATTGTACGATTAAGGTTTAACCACACAATTCAAAATGAGTTCTTGTTTCAACGTAATAAAGATGAGAGTGATGAGTGAGGGAATTTATGTACTAGTCGAAATAGAATCTCATAAATGGTGAAACTTAGGGAAAAATGGACGGTATGTATTTGATATTACCAAATGTTGATGGAGCTGATGGTTGCATCTTGGTGCAAGTAAGGAAATCCTTTTCTGAATAGGAAAGCAAGTGATATAAGCATATACCGAGTAATTGCTTAAGGAAAAATGAGAGTGACTAGAAGAGATATGTCTCTTCATCAGATAATAACTAACTATATTTAATGTACATGTGTTAGAAAAGGTGTCTAATGTTTCTTCAAACTCATTTAGTGATAGGTACTTTACTATTTAACCTGTGGGTGGCTTTGTTTTACCTCTTTGAAATGTCCCTTATTTTATCTTTGTTTAGCGTAACTTAAAGGCTGTTAGCTTAATGGTAGAGCGATGTGTAAATTTTGCACAAGGGTATGGGTTCGAGTCCCATATAGCCTATTAAATAGCAAATCCTATGATTGGAACTTGTCAAATGCAAGCAATACGTACTATACAATTAATGTTAAGCAAGCCACAATCCTATTTGGGTAAAGATGTGCATGCCATAATCACTTTGGAGGAACATATTGTGCATTATTTCAAAAGGGGAAAAGGCTGATACTCCTCCTCTTTTTTTTTTTTTTTACTTTTGGACATATGTGAAAGATGCCATTATGTTCACTTAGTACAGCTGCTATGGACAGGATTAGCCTCCCATGGAACTTCACATTTCATCGTTGTTACCATGATTCGACTAAAGTCAAAGCACGCTTAACATAAGAGAACAATTGCATCATTATAAGCATGGATAGATGAGTCAAAGAACAATGTTTTAACTTCAGAAGGCAAAATAAGTTAAACTCGGTTAATACGCTTCACAAAATCATACCATTAGCAGATCAACGTCGTCGTAACATAACATCGAGCACACATCCCAAATTAAATATGGAGTCACAAGTTCATCCACATATAAGGTTCTCTTAGTCAAACATTTATTCAACAGTCGAATTGTCCAGGTAGAAAATAGTCGTCGCCGCCTTTCCTTAAGAATGAGATCAATTGAAATTCCATGTCCATTGGGAGATCAGTAAGGAGTCCTCCACTGTAAGATAATATGGAAAATGATTTTCAAAGCACCGTTGAATAAACCCATTTTACACTTAAGACATATACAACCGTCTTAAGGAAGACCAATTAGTATTCATAGCCAATATGGGAGTTGAACCCATATCTTGTGCATTGCACAATGCTCTAACATTTGAGCTAATTGGCTTTTGAAATAAGTAAAATTTAAATATTTGGCTATGAATACTAGGAACAAAATGTAATATTTGTAATGTAAAAACGACACTAACGATATCAAAGATGTTATAAACTGATAAGAGGAACAAATTGAGAGAGCTATTGTTAATTTTCTCAATAGGCTTAAAGTAGTTCTTACTAAGGCTCTAGAGTATCAAATAAAAGGTCCAAGAGGACATCCAAATATAACAAGTAATTTCATCCATGTACCTCCTGCTTCTAGCCCTTTAGATGAGCATATGCCCTACATTCGCATTAGAAATAGATCCGTATGGTCAGGTTGTACACAGTAGTCAACAAGAATCAAAGGGTTAAGTATATATCATGTTGAGGTATTTATTACGAAATTAGAATATCAATATGGTTAGTACCTTACATGTGAAAAATAACTGTAATCAATGAGAATGAAATCCACTAAGCTAGCAAAGTAATTCCTCAAGAATTTAGTTGGTTTAGAAACAAAAGTGCTCTAAATTTATGATTTTCTCTTTATACTGCAACATTCTTAGAACATGGGAGTGCTGGAGCAATTTACTATGGAATTCTTACCAAATCACAATTGCTAGGAAAAAGGGGGATATAAAAGAGATATAACGTTAATGTTTCACTAAATCATTAATAATGAACATCTGCGATTAACTAACGACGAACAATTTTTGGGAAAGACGTTAGGTATTCAAAGACATGGCAACTACACATCATTCGAATGCACTAAGTAACATCATACATAAATAGTTCCAAAACATTTTCACTCTTCTAAGTAGGGGATGTCATTGGGTTGAGAGGGGGCATATGTAGGCATCCTACTCCTCTAATTTGAGCTCTGCACACTAAGCGAGTATTAAGCACGTAGAAATACACCTAGATGCATAGAAATATTCAGTAGATGCATGAAAATAACCACTACATGCACAAAAAAATAAGCATCAATATAAACGTCAGACTCCTCTGACTTGAGCTCTTCAAACTAAGCGAGTATTATGCACATAGAAATAAGCCTAGGTGCATAGAAAGATTCAGTATATGCACGAAAATAACCGCTACATGCACAAAAAATAAGCATCAATATAAACATCAGACTCCTCTGACTTGAGCTCTTCAAACTAAGCGAATATTATGCACGTAGAAATAAGCCTAGGTGCATAGAAAGATTAAGTATATGCACGAAAATAACCGCTACATGCACAAAAAATAAGCATCAATATAAACATCAAACTCCTCAGACTTGAGCTCTTCACACTAAGCGAGTATTATACACGTAGAAATAAGCCTAGGTGCATAGAAATATACTGTAGATGCACAAAAATATCCAGTACATGCACAAAAAATCAGCATTAATAACATTTACAAAGGAAGCGAGGTTGCAGTTCCTAAAGTCAGATATGCAAC
This sequence comes from Silene latifolia, assembly GCF_048544455.1. Classification (NCBI taxonomy): domain Eukaryota; kingdom Viridiplantae; phylum Streptophyta; class Magnoliopsida; order Caryophyllales; family Caryophyllaceae; genus Silene; species Silene latifolia. The sequence continues at coordinate 33,827,645 of NC_133526.1, read as the reverse complement.
AAATTCAAAACAAAACATTCAATCTTCCTAAGTATGGGATGTCATCGAGAGGAGGAAATGTGGGTATCTGACTCATCTAACTTTAGCTCTTTACACTAAGCGGGTTTTATGCACGGAGAAATAAGCATAGGTGCATAGAAATATTCAGTAGATGCACGAAAATAACCAGTACATGCACAAAAAATAAGCATTAATAACATTACCAAAGGAAGATGAGGTTGTGCATTCCTTAAAGTTAATTATGGTACATATTAACGAAAAATTAAACAAATGACTTTCACAAATGTTTGGAAAGGGGAAAAAAGGAATGAAACATGAATGTTCCATTCAATCAATCCTAATGAAATTCTGCAATTGGCTAACAACGAAAAGCGTTTGGGAGAGTCATGTCACTCCAAATCAGTCTCTCCACTAAGCAAGTACGAAGTACGCCCTCCGTCCTGCTCATTTGTTTATGTTAATTAAAATATCCCTCTCAATAATATAAAAGGTAAACAAATCACCAAGATGGAAATAGTACATTTTAAACACTCTTTATCAATTTTATTACTATGTATTTAGAAATAAGCTTAGGTGCATAGTCATATCCAGTAGATACACGAAAATAACTACTACATACAAAAAATAACAGACTAAAATTCTCTATGAATAAAGTGAGGAGGTTATGCATTGCTTTAAGTCGGATATGGAACCAATGAGCTTGACAATGTTAATGAAAAACTAAGCAAACATGCTAAAAAAGCTAGCTCATAAGCTTAATAAGACATAACAAGGGACTAATAATTACAAATAACCGTGGAATAAGACCTAATTTTCAGATTTTACTGTGTATGAAGCCTCATTATATTAATTTAGGTTGCAAACAAGATCAATCAAAGAAATTTGGCATACGCTCTTGAACTTCAATATATGAAAAATTGATGAATTAGCAAATTTGAAATAATTGAGATAATTTCTCAATTTCTATCAGCCCTAATTTTAAATTAGTGCCCCAATTATATGTATGTAAACTTGAATCAATAATTCGTCAACCCTAATTTGTTGGCGAATTAAGAAATTCGAAAAACAAAACTTCCAAATTTAGGGAAATTAATAGAGAAATTAATCAAACCTTATCAAATTTTGATGATTGGTGAAAGATGTTTCGACGATTTGCATCTCCATTATTGATGAAGGAATAGGCAGAATATTGAAGCTCGTTCAATTGAGGAAGCAGTTTAGTGATAGGGAGAGAGAGAGAGAGAGAGAGAGAAATTGGAGAGAAAAGTGTGGTTAAGGGTTAGACGAAAAAAAATGTGGTATGATCTATGATCTAAAGGCTGTCAAAAGTTTATCTAAGGGCTATCATTGGTTCTCACGGTTCTCATTATATCTGTGGTTCTCACCGGATCTTGACTATATATATATATATATATATATATATATATATATATATATATATATATATATATATATAACTGGGTTGAAGCGATATGGATACGCCACGTGTCAACCCAGCTTAAATACAAGCATTAATTACACTGAACATTAAATATAAACGTAATAAATATTGCATAAATCTCAGCAAAATATTAATTACAGCTTAATAAATTTTGTTATAAAATTATATTCAATATTACGGTGATTTGATTCTAAATTTATTAAAAAATTATTTTGATAAAAATCCTAAAATGTAAATAATTACGTTTGTTGCGAAAAATGCTTCAAATTGAGTATAATTTTCATTATATTTATTGAAATATTTTTATTTGTAGAGATGATTAAGGTGAGTGTCCCATAATAATTTATGTTTACGTAAAAAGACATTTTGATAAAGTTATAAAACTTAGACCATTAAATCTTAAGAGAAATATATTTGGAAGATTCATTGTATTTCTTAAAAACATAACTTAAAGAAAACTACTATTAGGTAAGTTTTTATGTGGGAATGAAAAAAATTATATTGCGAGAAATTGAATACATATGAGATTTTGATAGGTTTAAATAGTGTGATAACGAGTATGTATGGACAGAGTGATCACGAATACATTTGAATAATCAAAACAAAAGTAATGATTATTAAATAATATAGTATTATAAAAGACATAAAAAAAAGTAGAGAAAAACGTTACATTTTTCTTTAATATCTTCAATTAAAATACGTACACGTCAAGTATAAATATTGATTATGACTATATACATATTACTTTTAGTTAAATATTTTATATGTTATATTTTAAATACTTTGAAGTTAAACTTCAAAAAATATTATTTGAAAAAGTTTAACCTATTTTATTTATGGGTTTTTCTAACCTATGTCCACTAGGCATAGGATAAGAAACCAAAAAAGGAAAGAAATAAATGTATTTATTGTAAAGAAAAGTAAAAGCAATAGGATATTCCAATTTCCCATAAAAACATCAATTAATTCTTTCCTTTTTTGTTTTCTTATCCTATGCCTAGTGGGCATAGGTTAGAAAAACCGTTTATTTATAGGTAAACTCTTAAACATCATATTTATATATAGTTGTTTAAAAATACAAAAGGCGCGATTTTTTTAGATATATTTGACACATAACAGATGCAAAACACAATCAAAACATTTGAATAAGTTGAGTTTGAACTCTATATGTTTGATACATAAATATCACACGCAATACATAAAAAAAAATAAAAATTAGATAAAATTTTATTTACATCATTTTCAACAAATATTGATTGATTTGGAACCTAACGTATTGTGAAATGATATAGTTTGAGAACTTAATGTTGATTGTTGCATTATTCGAATAAATTTTGTATTAATTAATATGATATTTGATTAGTCACAAAATAATTTATAAAACGCTGATCAGCATAATAAATTATCACTTATTAGTTTTAATTAAAATTGTATGTATTTTATTTTAAAATATTGAAAATAAACCTAAAAAAAATTAAATTTGAGAAAGATTAATTTATTTTTATGTATAAGTAAAAATATTAAAGGTTATATATAAATTATGTTATTTTTCTTCAATTATAATAATTAAATTTTAAAACAGGTCGCGCGAAGCGCGGGATACTACCTAGTACTAATATATTTGCGGGTACAATTACAAATACTACCCTTTCTTGTTTGGATGAAGAGGGAATCTGCAGCTAATGTTGTTAAAATCGCGAGGTGGGTCGTAGGATTGTATGATCCGACGATCCAAAAAGTGGAAAACGGCCTGAATCGTCGTAGGATCTTTCTGGTAGTAGGATCGTACAGGATCGGATAGGATCATACACGATCGTGTAGAATCGTAAAAGGCTTATTTATGTTCTAATTTTGTGACTTTGTTGTTTCTTTGTACTTACAACTCAAAACTAAAGGTATATTTAATATTTAATATTTTGTGACTTTTAACATTATACATCACAAATTTTACCAAATTTTTACCATAAGCTTGTTTATCCAAGCCATTTGTAGGATCTTATGATCCACAATTCGATCCCCCGATCCGATCCTACCAATCCATCTTCGATTCAAAGTAGGATCCTGATCCTAACAACCTTGTCTGCAACAGCTACCTCTGATATGCACTGAGTAAACCATCGAGTATACGTGATATCCTGCAAACTACGAATACCAGGTTAGCCATCCTAGGGTGAAAGGGTCAAAATCTAGAAGGCAGTACCCTCGAGTCATTTTACCCCCTAAAGGAAGCTTGAACCTGAAACTTTTAGAAATTTTAGCACATTTTAACAACTAAACTTTACCTTCTTTCCTTTTTTTTATACAACTAAGGATCTGTTTGGTAGTTAACGGATTAATTTCAGCATAAGCAATTACAAAAGCTTATTATAAAATGACAGCTTTTGTAACACCTCGTATTTTATAATATTATTTTATTTGGAAAGTTTATTATTAAATTAATTATTTTGAAGTGTAATAATGTATTTTGGAAATATTTATATTTATAGCTTCCGTTCTCTATTTTATTATTTCTCGTTTTGGCCTACTTTTAATTGGGTTAAAATGTCCGGGCACGATTTGACTATTTTAATTTAATAATTACTTTTCTATTATAAGTTCTCCTTGCGTTTTATTATGGCCCAATCCCATTGGTAATTGGTAATTGATAATCCAATCTATAAGCTAATGGATTGGAATAACACTTATTAACCGTCTTATATTCTTATATAAATACAAAACCCTAAGCAAGCTAACAAGCTGCTCTCTCTTTTCTATGCGTGAATGCCACACACGACTTCTCCCTCGTTCCTCTATTTTATTCTTCTTTTCCCCCTTTGACTCCATTGTTGAATATTTTTCCTTCCTCCAAACTCATACACAAAATATATTTTCACAATCCTTGCTCTTATCTTTATAAAATATTCATCTCCAAATTATTTTATGGGGATTATTTGTATGGACCTTTAGATCTACCTTTAAAGTCTCTTATTTTTAATGGATAAAGAAGAAGAGTCATTTATGGTGCTTTCATGGATTTGGATTCGGGTATTCTTTAAAGTCGATTTTTGGGGACGTTGACACGTGTTGGAGATAAGGCTTTGTTGGTCGTTTTGTTTATGGAGGTTTTCATTAATTGCTAAAAAGGTAATTAGGTGTTTCTCCTTTAATTGTGTTTATGCCAATTGATGTGATTTAATGGTTGTTTTGTATAATTGGTACTTGTTAGATTGTTTATTATCATGATTAATTATGTTTCATATGTTTGTATATGTTTTATGCCTTAATTGCTTGTCGTATAATGTTTATGCGTTATTATGGGTGTCTTGTACGCGGCTAGGGTTTACGAGTGAAACCCTAGTGGCGGCTTGACTGTGCGGCCAAGAGTGGTGCGTAGGGTTATAGCTGAAGTTGGTATAACCTTGAGAATATGACTCAAAGTTATGGCTGAAGCTAGTACAACTTTATGACTCAAGTTATGGTTGTTTGAGGTATAATCTTGGAAATATGAATCAAGGTTATAGCTGATGCTACTATAACTTTGGACTACAATTTAAGATTATAGCTGAAACTAACGTAACCCTGAGATTATGACTTAAGGTTATGGTTGGAACTAGTATAACTTTGAGTTTCGTGTCAAGGTTATGGTTGAAGTTAGTATAACCTTAGAGTTATATATTGAAGTTATAGTCGAGATTAGTATAACCTCACACCCTGAGTTGATGTTACGATTAAGGTTACTATAACTTTGGTTGGTAATACTTGTTTCATATGTTATGTGATGTTCAGTTATTATTATATAACGGTATGTTTGCTTATGTCGTTTGTTACTCTTGTTCATATGATAAGTAGGATGGTCAGTTATACTATCCTGTGAGTTGAGTCTTGATGTTGTTCACGCATGTTAGTACAGTTAGTTATACTGTGCATTTGGTTTGTTGGCTAGTTTGAATAGATGACGGTTGTATCAGTTATATACCATCAGAATGAACTAACTCTACCCTTCGGGGATTGGTGTTTGGTCTATGTTCCGCGGGGAGGGGTGAGGGGTACGTAGTAGAGGTAGTGGTTAAACGCTCTGTTCCCTGAGTGTCGTTCGGTGTACAGCTAATGCACCGAGAGTCTAGTCAGGTCTTAGACATATAGGCAGTGGTTATACGCTACACATAGTACCGTGGAGGCAGTGGTTATACGCTTCGCACTGATGGAGGCAGTGGTTATATGCTCCATCAGTTAGAGATAGTGATTATACGCTCTAACGAGCGTTCGCTTTATTCAATATGCTTTGTTGCTAGCTTTATGCCTTCTATTGTTGTGGATCGTGTGTTACTATATTCGTTATGCTTTGATGCTAGCATTATGCTTTAAGTTGTCATGGGTCGTGTGCTACTTTGGTTGTAAGTGTACATGGTCTAGTAGTTGCATATAGTCTAGGTTTGCATGTTTGCATCCGTCTAAGGTTGGTAAAGAATGGTAAGTTGTGTTGGGTTTTCATGATCATAGATGGTCTCACATGTTTACTGGTTATGCATTTCAATTGTTAATGATTATTGGTTATATTCAATTGTTGTAAACATGACTGGGAGAGCATCTAGTTACTCTCGACTGAATTGTCGCCCTCCTCTATCTCAGGTTGTTCAGGTTGAATACTCGTCGCTGTTTGGATGATGTTGTTTGGGATGCATCGAGGGGCGAGATAAATAATAAATTAGGATTTTGTTTTCAGTTCAGTTGAGATAAATTTAATAATGCAGTAACTTTAGTTTTGGATTTAGTTTCAATCTGGATTGGTCAGGTTTTTCCGCCACCTAGACCTTGTTATCTTTGAAATACTCTGATTATCTTAAGTTATTTCTTTTATGGAATAATTCGGGTTGTTACAGTTTTTATCAGAAGGTTTGACTAGCATATTATAAGTAGCAGAATTAGTTTGAGTGCGTGTTTGGTAATTGGCAGATTATGATTAGTAGATTATTTGTTTTCTTTGTAAAATGAAGTAAAATTTGCTATTTTAAAATATGCTAACCAATATGTTAGGGTACACACTCTAAGCAGCATATTGTAAAACAGCATAATGACCATAAATATATGTTGTTTCAATATATGTTTTACCAACCGAAAATGTCTTAGTCTAGTGGTTAAGACGGAAGTATTGTGGACAATAGGTCCGAGGTTTGAATCCCCCATCTCCTCTATTGTAATGCGACTAAGTGCACGCTTCGATTGATAAAAAAAAATATGTGTTTTACCAAACACTAAAATTAGCATATTAATAGGTCAAATATGCTAAAAATCAGTTAATATATCATTTATCAAATACCTACAATACAAGAACCCGGGATGGAGGCAGTAGCGGACAATTGGGGCATAAGTGCGACCATTGCAACAACCATTTGACTACTTGTGAACCACTTTTTCTTGGGGGCTGATTTATATCGACGACGTTTTAGTAAATATCGACGACGTTTTTCATAAAAAAAGACGATGAATGCCCTTTTGACTTTATCTCTCTAAAAAAAATTCTCTCAAATTCAACTAAATAAAAAACAAAAAACAACAACAACAACAACAACAATTAACAATATGTCGGATCTCGATTCAACGGTATGTAAACAACTTAATCATTTGCTTAATTTTTCAATTTTTTTTTGCGCATCGTTCATTCTATTCGATAGTTGAATTAATTGACGTATTAACTTAATAGTAGCGAATGTTAGAATTTGTTGCGTAATCTGAAAAATGTCCCCTGAAAGATGAACCATGGCCAAAGTTGGAAACCAACGTTGGACCACGGTCCAAAGCGTTGGAAACCAACGTTTGCCACGGACCAAACATTGATTTCCAACGTTTTCCATGGTCCAACATTGGATTTCAACGTTTGGCCATGGTCCAACGTTGGAATTCAATGTTTGGCCGTGGTGAAACGTTGGAATTCAATGTTTGGCCGTGGTCAAACGTTGGATTTCGTTGTTTGGCCGTGGTCAAATGTTGATTTTCATTGTTTGGCCGCGGATTAAAGTTGTATTGCGTTGTTCGTCCGCGGTTGATCGATGGAAAGTAATGTTTTGCCGCGGTCGTTTATTGAGTCTCGTTGGAATTCAATGTTTTAGGCATGAATTACTCGTTTTTACATGTTTTTCTTTCGTTTTACGCAACTTATGTTGTTTATTAATCCTTTTTATTGTCTTACTATAGTCCTTATTGCTTGTAACAGGAATCGTGGGAGGATTTTGGCGAGAATCCAATTGATTACAACCCGTTGTTCGAGACTACTATAGATTTCGAAACGCGTGACGATGCTTTCAATTGGGCTCAGAAAATCGCATTCGAGAATGGGTTTGCTTTGGTTAAAGCAAATAACGGAGCTAAAAATAGGAAAAATAACGGGTTGTTAGCAAGTTATTTTCGATGTAAAAGACATGGTAAACCAAAAGAAACGGACGATCTTGAAAAGCCAAGGAGGTCGCAGAAGTGTTCATGCAAGTTTCGTATTCGTGCCGTTCAAAATTTCGTGTCTAAAAATGATAAAGAGACGATGGTGTGGAACATTCTAACCTCCGAGGGTGGTGGACTACACAACCACAACGTAGCCGTTTATAAGGACGGGGATCGGCACTTTGCGGGATTGGACGCGGAAGAGAAGGCATATGTTAGGCAACAAACATTGGCCGGGGTTCAACCGAGGGATATTAAAAATGGTCTTCATTTGAGATCCCCCGATAAACCTCAACCGTCAAGCACCCAACTGTATAATGAAACAAGGAAAATTAAGAAAGAAGAAATGGGTGAAAGAAACACCGCTCAGCAAATGTTGGCTCTAGCGGTGGCGTGAAATACGTCCACTTCTACGAGATTTCTTCCGAGGAGTCAAAAGAGTTGACTCACATTTTCATGGCTCATCCTGAAGCGATTAAGTTGTTCCGGGCTTATCCTTATGTGGTCCTCATGGATTCGACTTATAAAACCAACATTTACCAGAATCCACTCATTGAGATGGTTGGTGTGACACCCACGGGATCGTCCTTCTTAATTGCATGTGCGATGATTCCTAAGGAGAATGACGTGAATTACCAGTGGCTGTTGAGAAAGTTAGCTGCGATTTTAGATGCCACCGGAGTTGCGTCCCCTGCTGTATTTGTCACCGACCGGGAAATGGGTTTGATCAGCGCTCTTGAGCAAGTATTTCCCCAGGCTGAGCATTTGTTGTGTAGATGGCATGTGAACAAAGCCGTCAATGCAAAAGCCTTGACAACATACCAAACTGAAAGTATGAGGAAATTTGTCATCTCAAATGATGAATCCGGTTGGTTTAAGGTGATCAATTCAACCACCGAGGAATCGTTTCAGCGTGCGTGGCAGTGTTTCCAACGTAAGTGGCCCAAAATGGTGGATTATGTACGGACAGCTTGGGGTCCACACGCAGGGAAGTTCGTTTTATGCTATACAAACGAGGTCTTACATTTTGGTAACACGGCAACTTCCCGTGTTGAGTCAGCACATTCTCTATTGAAGGCTTGGTTGAAGTCAAAGCATCTCACACTTGACTCCATGTGGTCCCGTATCCACGGCATGCTTGAAAGTCAACACTCGAAGATTAAGAAAGAACTCGAAGATGAAATGAGTAAACCTAGGAGAACATCTCGTACTTTCTCCTTATTGCAAGGAAACGTGTCTACTAAGGCCATAGAGTTAATGGAGAAAGAACTTACTAGAGGCCTTGGTTTGGGTATCGGATTGCATGATCGATGCCGACACGTGATGCGAACGACTCATGGTTTGGGTATCGGATTGCACAGTGACCCGGTTAAACTAAGGGCGGCCATAGACTTGTTGCGTGATTTCCAGCACCCGGAGGACCAAGAGATTTTGCCACCCCCTATTAATGAGCACCCGAAAGGTCGTCCAAGAGGTTCAACCACTAGAAACAGGTCGGGTTTTGAGCATGCAGAAAGGAAGTTCGGGACACCAAGTACTCACTGTTCAACAAATGCAGAGGTTCAACAAAGAATTGGTGATTTGAATCGGGAACTCCGGTGCTCCTTTGGGAATGAACTTTACCATTGGCTTTATATCAACATGGGTCAAACGGTGGGGTATACCTGAGGTTTTGTGGGGCCACTTCGATGGTTGGGTGGATGTTGGAGATGACGGTCATTGTGGATTCCATTGAAGACCCGAGTTGAAGGCCGACTACCGTGTGGTATTTTGTGGTTTGTCCTACATCATAGCCATTGGATGCGGTTGCATTCTAGCAGCCCCCTTGAGAGTCTCCCTATGCCGCCACTTGATCCCGCTTGGTTGACCTTCCGAGATCCCAGTGTCGTTCACCTAGAGACTTTGTACCAACATAACATTGAGATTTGGCAAGCGTTCATGTTAGAAACTCCGAGAACACGTCGTAGAAGTCAGGTGTCTGATAGTGCGACAGTTATCTCAGTTAGTAGTTGTTCGCATTGAAAAAACTATTAAGTTCACTTGTGTAATGTAATATATTAATGAAAATCATAACAATTACTAATTTCTGAAATTTCTGGAATTCAAATGTTACCGTTATAATTCAAATGTTACCGTTATAATTCAAAATAACCGTTATAATTCAAATGTTACTGTTATAATTCAAATGTTACCGTTATAATTCAAATGTTACCGTTATAATTCAAAATAACCGTTATAATTCAAATGTTACCGTTATAATTCAAATGTTACCGTTATAATTCAAATGTTACCGTTATAATTCAAAATAACCGTTATAATTCAAAAATAGCCGTTACAATTACAAGCTTATAAATAGGCCATTCTATTTCAATTTCAATCACAACATCCAATTCTAATCACAACATCCAATTCTAATCACAACATCCAATTCTATTCACAACAAACAATTCTAAAATGGATCTCACAAATGCACAAAAAACCAGAGTTTATCAAATAAGAATCGACCTAATTGTTCAAAATTTACCAATTCTAATTGAGCGTCTTGAATCTGTGGTTCCCAGTGCCTTTGTATGGCACATGCTTGAAGAGCCTCCAATTGGTAGCCTTTGTATAATTTTACAAGGAAACCGAGAAGATGTGCTAACTCAAAGCAATTACGAGATGAGGTTGTCTCGATGAAGCATTAACCGAGAAGATGTGGGAGTTTCGTAGGTTAAAAAGTGACATCTTAACATATTTTGAGCGCATTCTCACCGTGATCGATTACCCAAGACTATCGAGACTTATGTCTTTGGTAGTGTCGGGCCAAGGAATTCTATATCTCTACTTGAATGATTTGTTGATTTGAATATATGTCTACCCAACTGAAGAAATTGAGGTTCATGACCATGAAGAAGATAAGGAATCGTCGTCTTCATCATCGGAAGATAATTAAGTTCGATAGTTATTTAATTATGTTATGTTTTAAGTAATAATCGTTTATGGTTTGGGGTTTAGGGTTTAGGGTATGGGGTTTAGGGTTTAGGGTATGGGGTTTAGGGTATGGGGTTTAGGGTTTAGGGTATGGGGTTTAGGGTTTAGGGTATGGGGTGTTGTTGTTAGTTTTAAATTTATGTTTTAAGTGGTTTATGTTTTAATCATATTTTAAGTGCTTTATGTAATGTCCTTGTATTTCAATTAATGAATGTTTTAATTAAATTATGTTTAAAGTCATTTAATTAAATATCGTTGCATTTACTTAAATACCGTCTCCAAACAATAATAAAAATAAAACATAAAAATTATCCATACAAAGATACTAAAAAAACCATACAAACATCATCCAAACATACATAATCCAACGAAATAGAAAAACATAAGAAAATGAAAAGAAACTAGTCATCATACACGTCTGCATATTAAGGACGCAACCCCTCAAACAAATCCTCTAGAGTCTCTCTCTCGGTCTCCTCATCATCTTGCTGGAAGACCGTCTTCAACTTACGACTAACAGCTAGGGCGACTTCCGGCTCCTCATGAAACTCGACAGGCCGAAAATGGACGCGGTGTGAGGGGGGATAAAAGTAGGGGTGTGAATGCTCTACATACCAAGCCATGTATCCCTTAGTACACTCGAAAGGCATATATGCCTTCTTTGACAGGTGTCGGAGGTGTATGATGGATATCTCGGACTTCCATGTCCTATCGGGCTCTTGCCCGAAGTCCAACCTGTAAGGCGCGTTCGCGGGCCGATACTCATTCACCGCAATAGGCATCGAGACCGGGACATCCTGACGGTACCCAAACTGACGCATGCACCGATCCGGCTGGTACGGCTCTACTATATCAAGATGTCTGATAAAACCCGAGTAAAGCGATACTCTGCAAGCTCCCTGAGGACGGTTCCCGTAAGGCAACCATCGGACATGCTCTGCCCTAAGATCGTCCAAAGTATGACGATACAACTGAAAAGTACGAGACTCGCCCTTACTCCGAGGCAAGTTGGCCCAACCCTCAACAAGAGGACGGTCCTCAAAAAAGAATCCAGCACCGGGTCGGAACCTGGGAAAGTACTCGTATATCCACGCCTGGAGTAACGGTAGACACCCACTAACACCAGCACTATCTCGGCGCGATGCTATCCCTAGCTGTCGGTACAAGTAAGCCAAACAAGCCGCACCCCAAGCATATGAACCAACCCGCTCAAGACTATCAAACAAGGGCAACAAGCGAGCGGACACCCTATCACCACTCTTATCCATGAAAAGAGTCTGACCCAGTAACATCAAGAGGTAAGCCCGTAACGAGTCATGCTCGTTCCCTAGGTAAACAACCTGCCTCAACTCCGATGTTAGTATACCGCCATTCTTGTAGAGCGGTGGTACAACATCGGACTCAGGAAATCCAAAAAACCTCGCAATCTTGCCCCGCAAACCACTGTCATCATCCTCGCCCGAACCGGCCACAAGAACCCGATCACCACTAACAGGTATCCCAAGAATATGCTGGACATCATGGAGCATGATACTAATCTCTCCAAAAGGCATATGGAAAGTGTTAGTATCCGGGTGCCACCTCTCGATAAAAGCACTAAGGAGGTTATCATCTAGACCGGTGGTAAAACACTCCTTCAAAACCCCAAGCCCGCCTTTGTACCCCCTAGTCGTAACACCCTCGGTGAGAACCATGTTCCTAATCTCCTCGTGACTTTCGGCCTCTCGTAGAGCTTGATCCACGACCTCATATTCTCCGGGTTAGGGTCCGACCAACTGTTGAACGCAACGTGACCACCAAAACTCCGTAGGGTGCTAATGTTCCTAGGACCACCAGGAACGGGCTCTCTCAAGATCCAAGAACTATCCTTCCTCGGCCTCCTCGACCTATCGGTGCTAGAGGACTCTCTAACACTCGAATAACGTCCACTCCTATCCCGGCCCAACTTCAGACTCAACACTCTCGGCGGTGCAGGGTTCGGTTGGACCACATACTCTCCAACATCCTCCTCCTCCTCCCCGGAACCGTCATCCGACGGCTCATCCTCTCTATCATCTTTGGTAACTACCAAGAACCTCTCGAGACCTCGGCTCCTCCGACTCGCTAACGACGTGACCGGGAGTAGGCATCATAACCATTCCAGACGTCTCTCGAAGTGGGGGTGGCTGCTTGTGGGCCTGCTTAACTCGCAACGACGCCGACCCGTAACATAACGCCGTGGTACGGTCGTGTATGTTAGGCGGAGCCGAGCATTCATGATTGCCTTTCCTCTCTCATTTCGATCGCCATCCGCATTAGGAAATTGGAAGTTGTTAGAAAACACGTTAATCGACTAAATATCATATAAAGTAACAAAAATCGGCAAATAATAGCATAAAACACGGTTTTTAAAAAAAAAAATTAATTTACCGCGGACTAACAAAACAAACCCCTTCTTTGACCGCGGTTGAACAAAAAAATCCCTTACTTGACGGTGGCTAAACATTTTTTTTTTTTTTTTACCGCGGGCAAACATTTTTTATTTTTTTTAAACCGCGGCCAAACATTTTTTTTTTTTTTAACCGCGGGCAAACAATGAAAATGGATGTTTGACCACGGCCAAACAATTATTTCCAACGTTTGACCACGGTCAAACGTGAGAATTAATTGTTTGACCGCAGCCAAACATCCATTTCCCACGTTCCACTGCTGATGAACGTTGGAAATCAACGTTTCACCACGGCCCAAACATCCATTTCCAACGTTTGGCCGTGGTGACGGCCACAAAACGCATCAAATTCGCTCCCAATCCGATTAACAACAACTAATTTCGACTCAAAAATCAATCCCAATCAACTATATTTCGCAAACAACATATAACAATACCAAAATTTACATAATAACAACTAATTAACATGAATTTTAATAGAAAAACTAACAAATTCTAAACTAATTCAATTAATTTTAATAAAAAGCTAACACATAACCTAATTTAGTCTTTACTAACTAATTCATTTCTAAAACAAAATCCAATCAATTTAATCGATTTACAATAACAATAAGGGAAAGAAAACTATTTAATTTCAATTTCTAAACTAATTTAACAAAAAAAAAAAAAAAAAAAAAAAAAACGTACCTTTGTCACCCGCGCGGTGAGTGGTGTCGGTCGGCAGTCGGGGTGTCGGCGGTAGGTAGGGTGGTGGTAGAAGCGGCGGGGGTGTGGTAGTGGTGGTGGGTGAATGGATTGAATGTTGGTGGAAGTTGAATGTTGTTGAAGGTGAGTTTGGAGTTAGAGAGAATAGAGAGAAATGGTGAAGTGAGATAGCAGGGGCAAGGTCGTCTTTTTTTTGAAAAACGTCGTCGACGTTTACTAAAACGTCGTCGATATAAACGAATCCGGTTTTTCTTCTATCGAAGTTGAAGTTAGATTTGCATTAGTTTGTAGTTTAGGTCTAAGTAGCATATTTTACTTTATTTGAAGGGGGAAAAGGTAACAATTTATAATCTACAATAATGGAGCAATGTGTACGTTGCGACTTCCGATTGATTAAACTCTGTTTTATTAGGTAAACTCTGTTTTATTAGGCTTAAACCTTCACGACATCAAAATGGCGGGTAGGTTTCTTATTATAGTATGAGGTTGCTTTGTTTGGTGTCCATTTCTACTTTTAGCAGTTTATGCTATGGATCATTCCACTTGGATTTACTTGAATAATTGCATTATACTTTTTCTGAGAAATATTGATTCATTAATCAAAAAACCATATATCATCAAAAAGTAACGAAAGAATAATTGGAATACGATTTGGTAAAAGTCAAATAAAAAGATTAGTAATTATGTATAGGATTTTTGGTAACTACTCACACAGTTATAAACATTTTTCTTGTAATTGCTGCCAACTTAAAAAAACTTAATTATGTATAGGATTTTTGGTAACTACTCCCAACTATAAACATTTTTCTTGTAATTGCTGTCAACTTAAAAAAACTTTATTCCCTTAAAAAAAAAATTTAAAAACTGTTACCTTAAATATTTACTTTGATTAAAACTTGCTACAAAAGTCCAGTATCAGGTACCCATTTTTCGAGAAAATGTTGCTACAAAAATCTATTCTTAGATACCCATTTTTCGAGAAAAGGATGCTTGTTTGTGACGGTCTTTGCCGAGGTTGTTAGATGGTCAAACGATAACCAAAATACGAGTCCTTGGATGTTTTGTAATCCTGAGACTGTAAATTTCATACTAACCTGAAAAATTATCCTAAACCTTAAGAAATCGTGCCTAAATTAGACCCGCAAAACACCACGAAACTGCCCCTGTTTTCACAAAATCAGAGTGCAAAACTAGGCCCTATTCACGACCATTTTTACACCATTTAGAATCACCTCGTAGCACCCATATTTCAACATTCACAAAATTTGCAGTCTCAGAATTCCAAAACATCCAAGAACTCTTATTTTGATTATCGTTTGACCATCCAACGACCTCAGCAAAGAACATCTCAAATAAGCATCCTTTTCGTACCTGAGAATGGATTTTTGTAGCAAGTTTTAATCAAAGTAAATATTAAGGTAGCAGTTTTTATATGATATTCTTATTCATTCATAGGGATGATAATGAATTGGATTCGAGTCCGGAGAATTTTCATCCGTCATCCATTCGTCGCTTTAAATATTCACCCAAGCCATCCATCATCACCCATCCGTGAAAGCTATCATATGTCGTCCATCCATACATCATTCATGGATGAAACCTGGTGAACCGGGAGATCAACGGCTAAAGTGTAGACCTTGCACCAAAGAAATTCCGCATAAAGAGTATACTACCATCAATAAATAACTAATCCTTCACATCCACGTCATCTATATACTTACATCGTAGTTATATTTTTAGATGAGACGCTCTTCTTACAGCTATATTTGATTGTGATGAAAAGGTGTTTGTGATACTCCGTATCTCATAGTCACCTTACCTTACTATCATAATTTAAACGGATTATAAAACGTCACAAGTTTTGTGTTTATTTTAAAAGCACTCAATTCATTCTGCTCATTCAAGTTTCGAGAAGAATCATGGTGACAAGCAAAGGCTTTAAATCCCAGGGCATCGAGGCTGGCAGTGTATAGATTGTGTAATTATGGTCCCCAGCCGGGATCTCCATTCCCCACCCACTAGTTTTGGACAAAGGTCATTCTTAGTCTCTTTGGACTGACATGCCTATAATATCATTTTTATGTCTAAATGATTGAATTTGTGGACAACGTAAACGCACGTACTCTTCTTGGGTAAGCAATGGTGTTTAGTGTTTACTCACAAACAAAGACCTTGGCCTAATAACAAGTCATAAATACATACACAAATTCTTATTTAAGACGCAAATATCTGTCTTAAATTTAAGACGGATTAGTAATGTTAAATAATGATCGATTTATATAGATAAGACAAACATTTTGTTATTCCCTAGACATTTCATTTTTATATTATTAAAAAATGGGATACAATTTAACCCATTTTAATTTAAAACGAATATATCCATCTCAGAAAGATTTAATGAAATAACATTCCTAGATTAGCTAGTTGGGTACTTATGTACTTTCCAATAAGTTGTATCTAGAAGATTTCCATATCAAAAGTACAATCACCTACTTTCCCAATTTCAATCAATTTCTTATCTTTTTCTTATTTAGACATTTAAGTCATTTCTTAGTTTCAAGTATATACTCTCTTCATCATTTTTTGTTGCTCTCATTTGCTTTTAGCATGATATCCTAGGTAAACCTTTAACCGTGCTATGTTATGCCAGTTCATAGACTATATATCTGAGGTAATACCTCTTATTGTTTATTTTCTGAGTTTTATTTTAAAGTTTTTGAGTTATGCTTTAGTATAAAGTTTTTGAGCACATTTACTAAAACATTACACTAAAAAAATACTCCCTCCTATTCACAATAAACCTCCCATTTCATTTTGGCACAAATATTAAGGAAACACACTACCCCACTATATAAATAAATTTGGACCACACAAATACACTAACCCACCATACAATTAAATTTGAACCACACAAACACTTACCAAAAATGGAAATAGGGAAGTTATTGTGAATAGACGGAAAAGGAAATAGGGAAGTTTATTATGAATAGGAGGGAGTATAATATTGCTCAAAAACTATATTTATAAATAGTAATATGCTCAGAAAAAATGTGTATATGCTCAAAAACTACAAGGTCTGAGGTACTACCTCAGATGCGTAATTATTTTTTGTTGAAAATGAATACTCGAGAAAAAGGAACATACATCGGAGGTATTACCTCCAACTTTTTTGTTTTTGAGCATATATCTATATTTTTTGAGCTTATTTCCACAAACTTTATTTGTTTTTTAGTATATGTATGTTTTTGTTGAGCTTGTTAAAATTTATAAGTTAGATTTTAATTTTAATCCGTCAAAACTCAAATTTTACTAAACTTATATGTAATGTTTTTGAGTATTATTGCAATTTTGTAGAGTTTAATGTATAAATAATTAACTCAAAAAATTTATATTAAAACTCAAAATTTTTAAAACAAAACTCAAAAAAATTATTATAATGCTCAGAAACTATTAATTGGTGGTAATACATCAGATGTATAATCCACTTACTGTGAATACTCGTATAATTTTAGGAACTTTGTAAATAACAAATGTAGGCCCTGTTTGGTGGTAAGCGGATTAATTTCAAAGATAAGCGATTGCAAAAAGCATTATTATAAATGGCGATTTTTATCGAAGGTTTGACTAGCATATTATAATTAGCAGAATTAATTTGAGTGTTTGGTAAATGACGGATTACGATTAGTAGATTGTTAGTTTTCTTTGTAAAATGGAGAAAAATTTCCTATTTTACAATATGCTAACCAATATGCTAGGGTAAGCAGCATATTGTAAAACAGCATATTGACCTCAAATATGTTGTTTCAATATGTTGTTTACCAAACACTAAAATTAGCATATTGATTGATCAAACATGATAAAACCCTTGAATATGTTAAAAATTGGCCAATATACCGTTTATCAAACAGCGCCGTAATATGAACATTTATAATAAAATAATTATATACTCGTATTTCTTATTGTATTTATAGTCAAAACTTAGAAACTTTAACCTCTAAAAAGAAAAATGAGAGGAATAAAGAATGGATACATGTAACTATATTTTACTAGGTGTTAGTTACTTTTTCACTTTTCATATTTCTTAAAGCATACGTCTCTCTTTTCTATAGAAAAACTAGTGTTAAACCCGTGCAAAAAATGCACGGGACGTAGTAACAATCGCTAAAATTAGATTCGAAAACGTAAGCATATAAATGAGCACGATTAAATTTCCATACTCCTGACAATTTAAAAAAAGCCACAATTGAATATTCAAAGTATATGTTATTAGGATTGTTACTACGCTAATCACTACCATACGATACAAATTGTCCGACAAATGTAGAAGTAATATGAACTTTACAAATACTCAAAAATTTCTTGGTAAACAACGTTGGTTGTAATATTCGATGTACGCTTGTTACTGCCGCAGATTAATAGTTTAAGGCCTTGTTTGCTTGTAACCCTCGAGATCGCGACATAAAGTTGTCCATGACTGAAGACCGATCTGGGAAGATAAATGCTCACTTGAGATAAAGACTGGCCCTGGCTTTTGTTTATTGTCATGGCAAAACAAACAGCAATGGGAAATTGTCTTCTACTAAACCGGATCGGAAATTTTCGGAATCGAAGGAGTGAGTGTAATGCGGGCAATGTGCACTCTATCGCCTTTATGACTACCGTCAACCAACACTGTACAACTAATTACGCGTCTCCCTAAGTCTGTCACTATTAATCTGGTACCATTGCACAACCCACGCGATTGATCAATATTTCTAAGGAGCATAACCATAGCACCGACTTTCAATCTCAATTCATGGTTTGGGAGGCCGAACATTTAATCTTGTTCAAGAATTTCGTGGAGTAAAGGTCGGGCTCGCCCATAGTTCTATCATCTCTCCGACCTCATCGAGCTTAAGTAAATTCTCTCTTCCTCATGGATAAGAGATAACACATAATCATTTACATCTTCAACTATTTCGTGAGTGGGTGCAAGAATTGCCCTTTCTTGAAGATAATTTGGGTCCCATAACCGATTTTGAAGATCAGGATAAGTGATATCTACTAAGGAGGCAATGGGATTAGTCACGTGTTGAATAAGTAAATCGTCGGGGAACTCTATGTCAACCTCAGCATCACCATCATTTGGATCCCCGACCAACCCATCTCCAATTTTCAGAATCCACTCCGAGAATTTTCGTATCTCATCTACATTAGTGTCTTCACTTCCGGCTTGTAAGCGCATATTTTTAGTCAATGTAAGCACCTGAAATTTAAGACATACACATCTTAAAACATTGAAAGAAAATATAAATTAATTGAATAGCGTTTTAGTACCAATTTGGAAACTATGTTTTGAACGTACCTTACATGAACTCCACAAATACGACGAACAAAGAGAAGCATGCACAACATCGCCCCTGCTCCCTTTGGAAACAACTTAGGTAATGTTTGGCGAAAATCGCCACCAAAAACTACCACTTTCCCGCCAAATGGTAGTGTTGCATTACGCGGATCTACAACACGCATGACGTCTTTCAAACTTCTATCAACAGCCTCGAAACCATGTTTATGAGTCATCGGCGCTTCGTCCCATATAATTAGCTTCGCTCTGATCAACAATTCCGCTAAATCACTACCAGGTTTAATTCTGGGGCAAGTGGAGTTTTCAGTGAGATTGATTGGAATGCCAAGTCTCGCGTGCTTTTGTTCTACCACCAGGTATCAACGTTCTTTGCAATTCCGCTAGATGCAACAGGCAAAACAATTTCACCCTTGCTTCTGAGGGCAGCACATAAAGTTCGCCAGATGAATGTTTTACCAGTCCCCCCATAGCCATACACAAAAAACACCCCTCCTTGATTAGATGCAATAGCTTCCATAATTTCATTATAAACCGTCGTTTGGTCATCAGTCATTGAAGATAGTTGAGACGCATGTTCTGCCTGGAGCGATTCTTTGTCATAAGACAACTCATCCATAACCATCGTGTTCACGTGATGTGTTGTTGACGATCTATCGGGTAGGGGCATCCCTTCAAATCTTGCTAAACTACTCCCATTTAATTGGAGTGATGCTTCTATGTCGATCAAAGCATAGTTTTTCAATTCTTCATCAGTTAGTTCCAAACCTATGATGATATTTGCAGTGTCATCATAACGTATTGATAACTATTATATATGCAAATAATGTAAATTAGATGAACTAAATAGAAAGCAATATATTAAAGTAGTACCTCGGTTTTGAAGAATATTACGTTGCCTGTGAAGGATATCATCCGCTAGAAGACTCCATGTTGCCTCCCAGACTCTACTTGGCGTGGACAACGTCCCAGATAACAATAAAGTCGCAAAGAGGTTTCTAAGATAAAATCCAGAGGCCCATTCGCTTGCTTCCTCTATCGCATCAATGTACTCTTTGTCGTCACCGATCAAGCCATATGCATAACACGCTTCCCTATACGTGTCATAGAGAGTGCCGTTAACCCTTCTTATGTCCTCGTAACTTTTGGGTCCCTTTACATGGTTCAACATGGTTCTCATGAAATATAATTCACCGCAAGTCGGCGGCACATGTTGCAACCTGCCTATCTTAAAATTCTGTTTTCTAAGGGTCCACTCTCGCTGATCTTTATTCCACACAAATTTAGTTGGGAATTGACAGTACAATAAGTCCTTCGCTATCTGCAACTCTTCCTCTTCACTACTGTTAATTTTCATCCAAGATAGAAACTTTGACACTCCCATCGATGATTTCTCTAAGACCTCGTCAATAGGATCTTCATCATAAAACACAACGCTCTCGTTCGCCGGGAAGGTGAAAGCTGCAGCCTTTCGATGCATGGGAGTCTGTAGTGAATGTCAAACGCGAATATCCTCCAAACAGCCTCACATGCTGAAAGGTACCTACAATCGTAGTATCGTTTAATCTCGTCCACCTGTTCAGGAAATTGGTCGTTGCGGCGTCGATAAGAGGACTGCATTGTCACTCGATCAGATCCCTTATTTATATACTTGAAAAGATACTTGATCGCTTTAGACTGGTTACACCACTCCACATTGATATGTGCACGATATTTCAGCAATAAGTACGGGTTATAAGGCACGACAGATCCATTGTCAAGTGCCACTTGGTCCTTATATATTGTTGGTCCTGTTTTACTTCTCTTATAAATAGGATAATCGCCTTCGCCGATAGTTGTTCTTTCGGTACACTTTTTGGGGAAATGTTTTGAGCATGTAGACCCAACCATACACGGTGATCGTGGTTTTGCAGTTCCACACGGTCCGTGAATCATGTGTGTGCAAACGACGGCATGTAACATAGGATTCTCAACCGGATTGGGGATCTCCGCTGAAATTATTTTATCGATATCCGCAGCTTCAGGGAACTTGTCTTCTCGATGTAAGAACAAAAGGATATGAGCATGTGGAAGACCACGCTTCTGAAATTCAATAGTATATACAACTGTGATAGAATTACGCAAACATATTAGATTATATATTACGGCTTGATAAAATATGTCCAAATATTAAACCTGTGAGATGAAAGATCGCAGATCTGCTCTAACCCTACCAAAGATATGGCGCTCTTTTAAATCAATCATCAACTCTTCGAGCTTAATCTTGAATACGCGAGACAAAATATCAGGACGATCCTCGGGATTAAGTCCCCTATTTTTAACAAACCGGGTGATTTCCGGCCACTTGGGATTGCACGTAAACGTGATAAATAGATCAGGGTAACCGAACCACCTACAAATGGTCATAGTATCAAGGTAGTTTACTCTCATATATGGGCCACCTCCCACCAAAGAAGAAGGAACAATAAGACGACTACCGGCGGAAGACGGCTCAACGTCCCCTCGTTCAATGACTCTTCTAAGATTATTGTAATTGTCCACGCGAAGAAGATCTTGGTTGTAGCGTATAAACTTTAGTCTATGAGATTCAACCGATGCAAATCCGTCAACTAAAAACTGGTGATAGGCTTTACCGGATTTATGAGTTGGAAATTCAACTGACAGTGGTCTATCCGGAATACGGAATGCATACCACTCTCTAAGAGTTAATTTATCGCGCGGATTTTCAGAATTGCTATTTCGAAGAGAGTTTTCAGAGTGAGAAATTCCCAATCGGTAACCGTCTTCCCCGCACGGAAATAATAAAGGATACTGGAGGGCCATGAATAATGGGTGTAACTCAGATATACGTTGTAAACTTCCGCATGACTTTTGTACAATAATATCTCGTTTATCCATGTTTGGACCTAAATCACCCTCGATCAATCTTTGCTACCTCGAAACCGTTGGACGATTATACATTCTCCCATCTCTGTCTCTTCTACAGATGCGTCTGATACTCACGTCGACGTTTTCATCGGAAGACAATCTGTCCCTAGCCATCCTAAATGTCTTTGCAACAGGATTATGTGAGTCGACCATCTTTTACAGTAATTCAATCAGCTCATCGTTAAATCGCTCCGGAGTATCGTGGCTGCATTCATAGGTAATTAATAATAAGTTGTGTTTATTTATATTGGGTAACTAAATACCAAAACATCGATCTTTACAAATAATGCGTTAAACTAATATTCTAACGTATTTGTCTTGTATATGACATACCTGATTGCTTTTTTCCGATTTTCAACTTCTTCTTCTGTGTCATATATGTATAACTGACAAAATTTAAGAGTTGCTCCGGTTGACGACAACAAACTTCCTATTCGGTGAATATTTTGGCCTCCCATCCTGAATGTGTAGGGACCTCGACCTTGATTGATGGAATGATCAATCTTCCCACCCATAGATGTGAAAGAAAACATCCCGTTATAAGCCCAGATATTCTCAATAAAATGCTTACTAAATGGATGTTGTCTACTTAGTAGAGACTTTAGGAGTTGACGCGGTTCTTTTAACCATGGAAGCTTAACTTTGCCATCAGAGCAACACAATGATAACTTAGGGCATCGAGTACCCTTTTTTTTCTTTTTCCTTTCTTGAAACCACATTTGCGCTCTACATTTTGTGCACTCGTATTCTGGGTCACCAATATCCCAATATCCTTCGAGTACTGAAACATTAAATGTCACAACAATATGGAAAAGTTAAATAGTTTGATTTATATAGCTATTTAAATCAAGTTATAATACTTCGATCATTAGCAAAAAATAAAATGACCTCCGTCGTTCCCCTGGGAAGATTGATTTTGTTGACTTCGGGAACATTCTCCGTGTGAGCGAAATGAGCTCATTTCACATCCAGTGAATACTTCTTGGTTTTCAGAAACTAAACCACTAAAGTCATCATAAGATTCACCAAAGGCTAAACATAAATCTCTTACTAATCGCTCCACCACATCTGGTGGACTATCGATACCTAAGTAGTCATGTTATAAACAACGGAGTTAGGATAAAAGCACGTAATAACAATAACGATTGTTATATACAAATTGTTAAGATAGTATTCAATAATAATTTAAAAGAAAATAACCATCGTTAATGAATTGGGAGGATTAATTTTGTTGGCCGAAGGAATATTCTTCGCGTAAAGCAAATGACCACCTTCCATGTCCGGTGACAGCTAGTTGACTTTCTGGTATTGAAGGTCTACATTCGTCGTATGATTCGCCAAATGTTGAACATAAGTCTCTTACTAATCGTTCGACTACATCTGGTGGACTATCGATACCTGTGAAATAATGCAATAAACACCAGTTTAGAGAGTAATAAAACTTATACTGGATTTGTTAAATATTTTATTTATAATAGACGACATTTTATATACCTGTGGTGGTGGAACTAAGTGGCGTGGTTGGAGTAGAATATTGAGTATCTATTTTCACAGATACAGCTGATGTCACTCGTCTTGCTTGTCGTCTAGTCGAAGCTAATATATACGAAATGACTATTAGATTAGTTATTTTTGTTATAGTCGTTAAATAAATTTTTTCCATGCTAATAACTAATACACAATATGAAAGTTATTTAATATTTAAATTACGAATAATAATTAAAAATATAAGTAAGAAAAAAATAGTAGTATATGTCATATATGTACGGGTCCGATATCCGATGGCATCCGAAAAATATTGAGCCATGTTTTTGATAAGTATAAAACAAAGCCCAACCCAATGCAATAATATAGATGACAATGGCCCAACTATTATTTAGATCTATAACACAAAACCCTAATAACCCGTCCCTTATATACCCTTATAACCCACCGTCCCAACCCTTATTACCACATTACAACTTTTTCGGCCGTCACTCACTCTCCTCTCTCACTAAACTCTTCATACCGTCACTCTCCCCTCTCACTAAACTCTTCATATTCTCTCCGTCACTCTCACTAAATTACTTATTCAAACTTTAGATCTGCCTTAACCCAGAAAAAAAACACATCAATCTCCACACTTTTAATTTGAAGATCTGCGCCGTCTATGATCGTTCATGACTGATTATGAAATTTTTTTATGCTCGTTGGTTTTCCGTCGTTTATTGCCATTATCAGTTCGCTTAACTCGGTATGTAAACTTCATATTCGTTTAACTATTCAAGTTTATGTTGATTTCATGGTAATTTTAATTTTTCTTGATATTTTTCAAATTATTGCTTGATTTTTGTTGAAGGCTTTGCTAGATCTGACCATTTTGTGCATGTTTACTCGAAAATTGTTACATCAGTCGAAAATTTTGTGCATCAGTCGAAAATTGTTAGATCTGACCTAAATAAATTGTTACATCACTCGAAAATTTTGTGCATGTTTACTTTATGTGATTTATTTGTTATTTCATATTCATTGTTAATTCGAAAATGATTATCATAATTTTCGTGTTCATTGTTAACAATTGAATTTCTGGGTTAATAATTGAATTTCTGGGTTAATAGTTGAATTTTCTGGGTTAAAAATCGAAAATTTTCGGGTTAATTGAATTTTCGTGTTAACAATCGTCAATTTAAGGTTAATTGAATTTTCTGGGTTAACAATCTAAAATTTCTGGGTTAACAATTTAATTTCTGGGTTCATCTCAATATGATACATTAATTTCTGGGTTTGAAACCCAGAAATTCAACCCCAAATCATGAAATCACCAACTCCAGTCCCAACCCGAGTCTCAACCCGAGTCCCAACTCGAGTCCTAACCCGAGTCCTAACCCTAGTCCGAACCCTAGTCCGAACCTGAGTCCTAACCCGAGTCCTAACCCAAGTCCGAACATGAGATAACCGTGTCCGAACCCGAGTCAGAACCCGAGTCAGAACCCGAATCCAAACCCGAGTCCAAACCCGAGTCCAAACCCGAGTCAACCGAGTCCGAACCCGAGTCAACCGAGTCCGAACCCAATACCCAGATACTCAGATATGGAA
Source organism: Silene latifolia (assembly GCF_048544455.1). Lineage (NCBI taxonomy): Eukaryota > Viridiplantae > Streptophyta > Magnoliopsida > Caryophyllales > Caryophyllaceae > Silene > Silene latifolia. The sequence goes on along the minus strand of NC_133526.1, from coordinate 33,802,343 downwards.
CTTAATACCCAGATATGCAACTCAAACTTTTAATGATCAAAACCATAATCCTAAATAATTTGAAAACAGTTGATTACTGTGTAATTATTTTAAATCTTTTGTTCTAATGATTATGTTTTGATTTCTCTTAGGTTGTTTCAAATGGTAAGCAATCAGAGTATGCCTACACTTATTGAGATAAGTACAATTACTGTCATTTACATTGAACAATTATTGAATTTCATTTTTTTTATAGCTGATGTAATATTCTGATTCACCCATACTAAGCATTTTTATTTGAATGCCTCATCTACAGCATAAAGAGAATTGGGACTATTGATGTTTTATTTGGGATATTTTCACCAAAGTTAAGTCACTAATTTTCATCTTTTTTATCTATTTTTATTAAGTTTTTATTTGTATATATTATTCTTAATTGAAATATTTTGCCAAACTAAGTGTTCTGTTTTATTGAATTTTCAGGTTCTGCTTTACATTTATTTTGTTATGTGCTTTTCTCTGAAATCTTTAAGTAGCTTAGGAAATTAGAATGATTGTGAAGTTGTGTTTTTGGTATATATATATAAGTGGAAATAACCACTGTTAATAACTTCTTGTTAGTGGGATCATGTTAATAGAGGTAGTGGATAATTTCTTTTGGCGCCTTTATTTGAAATTTTGCTGGTGAAGATTTTAAAGATATTTAAATTTCATTTTGCCAAAGTTTTTTGTTTATTGAATAATGTCATTTTTAACCCGCACTCCAATTTATTGTCACTTAATATTTTTGTCATCTATTTTGGAAGACGACTGCCCTTATTTTGTCTTTGTTTCTGATTGTTTGTTTTTGGTCTCATTTTTTTGATATTGACTAACTCACCAGTTATTAGGAAAATAATTCTGAATTATACTTGTGTCGTCCTTCTTTGAAAACTGAAATTACAGTTATAGTTCCGTGTTAAAAAAATAGCCATTCATGAAAATTGAAAAATAATATCCGAACTACTGCCGAATTACGTCAAACTAACTTGAAAGTTGAAAAACAATATCCAAACTAATGCTGAATTACGTCTATAATAAAATATAATGCACTTTAATGCTTCTAATGCTATTCAATTCTAAGCTGATTTCCCTTTTTTTTGCTGATGCTTCGTCTTGGACATCTCCGTCCTTGTATGTCTCAAATAATATCCTCTTGCTTGACGGTGTCAACGACTCAGTGTTACTTCCAGTTTCATTTTTCGCATCCCGCATTTGTTTCATTTGCGTAAGTTTAAGTTCTAATAGATCATAATAATTTTTATTAATCGGCGTTTAATTACTATATTTGGATTGAATTTCATACCAGCAAATAATCTGATTGTGTCTCACTTGTGACAACACTTTCCTGTAGACAATTGTTATATATGCTTTAAATAATAATTGTTTTAAATTAAGTAATTGCTAAGGAAAATCTGTTAAAGATAGTATAGAAGTGTTGTTTTACCTGTGTCATATTTAATGTTAAAATCTTTTCCACAGATTCATCGTTATGTATTCCCTTGACAGCACTATCATCCTGTAATGGTTCACAGATTTTTTACAATCGCTTAAAAGTGTGTATAATTAATTATTTCCGATTAATATTTGAAGGGATAATTATGTTTTACCTCTGCATTGCTGGCCGCTAAGACTTGATTCTCGTATTGAATTTTCTCCTGCACATATCATTTTAATATTTTAAGCTCTTTTAAGTAGATGTATTTTCTAAATGCAAAAAATTTTAATTTCACTACCAAAAGACTGCCCATTGAGTCTGGTATTTCACTTTTTCAAAGACTCATTTCTGGTTTTAAAATGCTAAATTGTTAGCTAAACGATTATTGATATTTGGTAAAATTTAATAAAGAATTTAAATTACTTTATTACCTGTATCATTTTGTATTGTTCAGTCCATGCTTCTATATGTTTCAACTCATCACTGTAGTCCACAACCGTGTAGCACCTTAAGCTTAATTCCAGATTGTACCTTTTGTCAACTACTAACTCGAGTACGTACTTCTTTCGTAACATTGAAGTTAGTTCTTGTGGCACTCCTCGGACATTTCCTACCTGTGTATATTTTATATTAAGAGAACTTTTGATGCTATAATTAAGATTATATGAAACAAAAAGTATTTGTGTAATGTAATTTAGTGGTCGTACCTGGTGTAGTTTGTCTAAACATTCCAAAGGAGTCTTTGCAACCTTTTTTTTGATTTGTTTATCATACATGATTAAATTTGCTTTTGCTCCATTATCATCGCTAATTATAAATCTCACCTTAAATCTGCATTTATAAATATGATTATGTTGTAAGATATGTATAAATAATGCTATCGTAGAATCAAAATACATGGGATTTTACCTTGTTGCTCTATTTTCGCTGCCCTCTTCATGTGTTATACAATTTTTGTCTGAGCAGTACCATTTGCCATGTCTCTTCCCAACTGGACTTGTACACTTTTGGCATATATTACGGTACCATCCAAAAGTGTCGTCTATTTCATTCAAGTATGCTACTGTCACATATTTGCCAGCCTGTTTTGTACATTTGAGTAAGTATTAAAAAACTAAAGAAACTAATTATAAAGATTAATATATTTTCGTGAATCATGTAAATGCTAACCAATTCAGTACACATGATTTCGTGTAGTGTCTTGCAACTTTCATCCAATATTGTCTTGTTCTTGCTTTCAACAACTCCTTTACTTCTACCTGGCCTTGCTGATAATCTGCATTATTTGGCGTGTTAGATGAGGTAAACACGTTTATGTGGTTTTTATGTTAAAAAAAATCTGTTTTTTTCCATATGCCCACCTTGTCCTAATATAATGTGCCTCGGGTATTTCCGGATTAACATAAATCTTGCTCACATCGTCTACAGTTGATAGACGTATGTGTCCTCCTATAATTCGAAAGAAATAAGTAAATATTTAGTGTGTATTTAAATTGAAGTAATCTGGAAAATGGTATTTATTTTAATGAACTGGGCATGAATCGTAGATGTTACCTTTTGTGACTATCCTTTCCACGCATTGCATAACAATAACTGGTTTCTCCGACTTGTGGCAAAGATTTGTTGCTATATGTTCACCGTCTTTAGTGTATGGTCCCCACATCCAAAATGATAATTGAGTATCGCTGCAATTTGGTAAGGATGGTTTTGATAAGTAATGTGACATTTTTTTGAAATCAACTTTGACATCTATAACAATCAACTTTGACCATCAAAAATAACTGAGTCTTACTCTTGGTTTGCCAAATCCAGTGCCATTCTTTTGGTGTTGTTGTGTACAAAGACAGCATTGTAGTCCTCTACTCCTCCTATGACATCTATAATAATATAAAATTTATTTAGTAAATTGTACATGAAATATTAAATTCACTGCAATAAGCATTCAATATGAGATTGAACAACATTTAAAGAATTAAGTTGTTAATGATAATACCTATTAGTTGCCTTCCTTCTAGTTTGTTACTAATGATATCTTCAAATGAGACAAACTTAAAACCATGCTTTGGAATTGACCCACACTCTATTTCATCAATGGTTGTCCGCGTACCAAATCTGATCCGATACTTGTGTGTTGTTGCAAGGTGGAATCCGTGGTTACGGACTGTTTGAAATCTCCCTATTTTGTACGTCTTTCCTTCTTGAATTCTGCCATCGTATTTCTTGATCAATGATTTTGTGATTAATCCTTGAACAACATTGTTTTCTTCATCAACCATTAGGAATTCAACTTTATGAAAAATCCCTTTTCCATGATTATTCCATTCCTGTTTTTTCCATTTCCTTATCACCCTGACTTTCATGTATACATTAAAGTCTCCTTCTTGAATTTCAGCAATCGTTTTTTGTGTCGGTTGTTCCATTGTTGAATGTATTTTGTTAATGTGTTTGTTTTGAAATAAGTTGCTGGAAAATTCTGAAGATTATATGGAGGGAGTTTAATCTGGGTTTTAGGTAGTGTGGGGTAGTTAATTGGTAATGGGAGATTGTGGATTGTAGATTGTGGATTGTGGAGGCAGTAGTGGTAATTTGGTAGGAAGAGTGGGAGATTATTTGATAATCTGAATTTTAATTTAATTACTTAATTAATAATCTGTGATTTTAATTTTAATTTAATTACTTTAATTTCATTAATAATTATTGTTAATCATCAATATCATTATTGTGTATGTTTTTTCAATGAACTATAGTATTAATATGAATATTCTGAATAATTTTAATTAAATTTGTAATTTTAATTTAATTGCTTAGTTTACTTAAATTTAATTAATAATTAATGTTGATGATTAATATCATTGTTGTGTATGTATTTTCACAGAATTACAGTATTAATATTAATATAGTACGATTTTTATTGTGTTGCAGTTTTGGACATTCTGAGATTTTATAAACGTTTATATTGATGATGAATGGGGGACATTCTGAGATTTTATAAAAGATGGAAGCTTGGAGGTAGGTATGATTACTATTGGCAGCTAACTAAAATGCCACCCCACAAAAAGTGGTATGGCGGCATTTAGTTATTGTTACCGAGTTTTCATTAAATCTCGATGATGAGTGGTATGATACCGATCTGAGAGATCTTTCATAATTTTTCATTTTTGTTTAAATTATTTTATAAAAGATGGAAGCTTGGAGGTAGGTATGATTACTATTGGCAGCTAACTAAAATGCCACCCCACAAAAAGTGGTATGGCGGCATTTAGTTATTGTTACCGAGTTTTCATTAAATCTCGATGATGAGTGGTATGATACCGATCTGAGAGATCTTTCATAATTTTTCATTTTTGTTTAAATTATTTGTTTTCTTTTTATTATTTTTTACATTAATGTTTTTTGTTTCTCGTTTTGATGTAAAGCAAAGCAAATTGGAATCAAAGGTCGTCCACATTTGATGAATGTAGCGGATTGTAATTTGTATATCTGCCTCTAATACTTTATGATTTTTCGATTATGATTTTTCGATTTTATTTATTTATTTTGTAATATTTTATTTTGTAGTAATGTAATTTTATTTAATTTTTTTATTTTAGAGTCTATTGTTTTTGTATTAGCAGCCGGAATCATTAGACGTGATTTCGACCGATCAGCACCAAATATATGAATAAATAACAGCTAAACAACTTTTTAATCGATTTTGGATTTAGATATTTTCGTCAGAATTATTTACACGGAATAAATAACAACTAAACAACTTTTTTCAAGACGGAAATTAACAGCAAAAGATTAGCAAATATGGAGAGAGAGTAATTAAATCCCAAAACTTTAGTAGGGGCCCACCAATGCTGATTTTAAGCAGCCAATAGAAATCCAGGAAAGAACCCAGCTTTTATACTAGTTAGATACGAGCAAATATAAAGAAAAGATTGGAACATAAAAAATATTTTGTAACATTTATGATGTATTACTGTATCGACATAGGGTTATAAGTCGTGAATTTGTGATGCTCATAAAAAACAATGATGGTAAGATAAGATTATATTATAACTTAGGACAAGCTATTACACTACTACAGATACAGCCTATAACAACGGGTAAAAACCGTTGTAAAATAAAAAAGCGGACGTTGTTAAAGCGGCCGTTGTAGAAGGTATTTACAACGGTTTGCTTATTTAGTGGAACCGTTGTCTAAATTATTCACAACGGTTAAAAGCCGTTGTTATTGGATGCTCTCCGTTGTGGAAAGTGTTTCAAAATTTTGGAGGGAATTATATAACAACGGTTGTCGTATGTATAACCGTTGTTGTAACTTTCCCTCCAAAATTGTGAAGTCTTTTGACAACGGGTTTATGTTACATACCCGTTGTTGAAATTGTTAGTAACAACGGTTCTTTGTTTAATACCCGTTGTTGTAATTTTACCTCCAAAATTGTGAATACTTTTAACAACGGTTCTTTGATTAAAACCTGTTGTTGAATATTATGCGCGGGTATTTGTAAATGTCATTCACAACGGTGTTAGTTTTATTAACCGTTGTGAAAGGTATTCACAACGGGTTTTTTTTAGTAACCGTTTTTATTACGTACACCTAATGTTCTGAAAAATTAAATTTGTTTCATGCCATTCAAAAACCTGCATATATCAAAGACACCATATACCAAAGACAAAGATAAATCATATTTGGGTTCATCGAACTCAATAGATTCAATTCAACCACAATAAAGAACATCATATATATATATATATATATATATATATATATATATATATATATATATATATATATATATATATATATATATATATATATATATATATATATATAATTACAAGGAGTTGAATTTACATGAACTAATTAATCATTCCCTAACTTCAACAAAAAAATTACTAATAAGCTGATCTAAACTGTGAGTATAGTATCATGCATTTCTATCTATATATATTCTAAGACGTAGTTGCCCCACATGTCTCTTACCTCGTCTATATCTATACTTGAGTATTGCTCAATCTGTTGATTGGTTGATTACATACTGCGGAAAAAACAAAGAGAATACATTATGGTATATATAGCAGCAAGCAAGACAACATTAGCAACATCATGGTATATATAGCAGCAATTGCAAGACAACATTAGCTCTAATTTAAAAAAAAGTAATAAACACATGTTTAAATTATTACTAACCCTTTCTGGAATAACGAGATATCTTCGCCTAATAATCTCCAACATGAACCGACAAGCGTAGTATCCACATTGTATACTATCGGGTGGCGAGGGGCCTATTATTACATAAAAAAAACAGACGAGAGAAGGCTCACATCAGAATCTTGAACTTTAGGTATTGTATTAGTATTAAACACAGATTTTGCACTTAATGTTATTGTATTTGAGCACGTACCCCTGTTATCGTAATAAAATCAGGGCCAACATCGAGAATCGTTCGTGGGTTGATCCTCCTCGTTTTTTCTCTTTTCTTCTTAAAGGCCCTTTTTTTAAAAAATAAAAAAGGAGGCAGAAACTAATTTTTTAGGGGCAAAAATATGAACGAGCTTTTTTCTATAAATAAAAATTGAAAATGTTATTATAAATAAATCAGTATTATAAACTTACATTTTAATCAAGTGCTTAAAAGTCTCGCTTGGTTGATGATGTAAAGAGTCCAACCAGAAAACTTTTTCTTTGTCGGCATGATGGCCGCTAGCACCCAATGAGTCCTACATCAAGAGACATCATCATTATTAACAAGTACATATATTAGTTATGAAAATGCAATTGTAGGGGAAACGTAATATTAATTTGTTTATTACCCTTTTTCATTATAAGCGCCAAAAATCAGCTTCTTGGTTGTCGTCAATTCTTTGAGCAATATAATCTACCCGTTGTTCGAACGAGAAATCCGGAATAAATAAAGATAAAACATAGGGGCACAGGAATCCGTATTGATCAGATGGAATATTCTTCTCGGGGATCACTCTCAATTGCAATATCCTACATTATTACGGTATTAATTCCGGTATTTAAAACACTATCTACCTAGTAGTCAGAATATTAGACTATGAAATTATTTATTAAGAAACTTACTTCATCCAAACAAATATGTGTGCTATATCAATCTGGTCTAGTCCAGCCCATACGGCTAGCAGATCCCATGATATAAGCGCTTGGCACTCAGCCCCTAGAATATCCTCCTCGAGCGGAATAATTATCAGTTGCTCGGAGGCTATGCGATGGCCAGCCTCCTCATACAGTCTCATCATCGTCCCCGTTCTTACTTTTTGCATGTAATCCTTCCCTTTATATTGTGTGGAGTTTATACTCCTAACTTTCACGACCGGGAAAGAATGAGTCTTTGATGTGGTGCTACTACCACCAGCCTACACATGTAGTATAGATAATTAAAATAATAAAAAATCCAAAGGTAACATATCCTAGTTGGAGTAATAAAAATAAAAGCGTACTTAATTAAATACCTCGTCAACCTGCTCTTTCAATGATGAGGTAGTAGTAGCGAGTAAGACGGGGACTTAGGCTTATCGGTCTTTTTGTCCCCTACACAAAATTACCATGCTTTTTATAAATACAGACAAAATATAAATAAAGGGGCGAGGTTAATTTTTAAAAAAATGGAGAAGTTAATTAAATACATACCTCATCAAGTTGTTGTGAAGTCGAGGTCGTTGGCATGTCTGTGGACTTAGGCTTATCCGCCAAAGCCGCCTTTTTTGTTCTCTACAAAAAAAAATAACATATAAATTTAACATATAAAAACATTCAACAATTAAAAATGTAACACATATATATATATATAAAGGTATTTCTTCTAACCCCATTTGCTTTCCATTTGCTCGGGCGGAGGCGGCGGAGATATCTTCGCCAAGTAGATGTGAGTATCAGGCCATTGGATGAAACTTCCAAGCGCATCTCCCAGAATGGTAATGTCGTCACGAACTGGGACAGGCAGTGGAAATTTTTCATGGCCTGGATTGACTGTAGTTATCTCTACTATTCTATGATTCGGCAAAAGTTTTTCGCCATGAACTACGATTTCATTGCTGCGATGATTTGTTTTCTACGAGACCCCGCCAACACGCACGGGTGGCTTTTCGATTCTATTAGGTCGGCAAGAATAAGCGGCCTCTTGTTTACGGCCGAAGAATATACACATACATACATTATTATATCTTTGCAAAAACGCTTCAACATTCAAAAGATTTTGCAAAAACGCTTTCTGTCTCGGGCCGATTTTTGCACAAACTTCAGCATTCATATAAATTTAACTAATTAAACACTTCATGCATACCTTCATCGAAAACAGGGAACCGACTTGAAGGGGATGTATCTTTGTTTTCCATCACCGTCTTCTCATCAAGTTGCATCTCCTTTTCGGACCCATTATTTACCTAATAAAATTAACCAATTCAATGGCACCATGTCGAAGTTGGCGGTGAACACACCCCCGATCTTACCCAAAAAAAAAAAAAACAAAAGAAAAATAAGGAAGTATTAGGTACCTGATCGGCTTTAGTTGTTACAACTTGAAGCATTATTAGTACCGATCTTTCGAATCTCGTTGACCGATACTTCCTTCTCATGTATTGCCAAGGTAGTAGCGGCCTCTTCACCAATCTGTTGTACCTTATTATTACCCCCTTTAGAAATGACATCCTCCATCATCTTCACTTCTTCTTGGAAAGCTTACCTCCAAAGCATTCAGCTTTAGTAGTACGGATGCCATTAATCAAGTCGCTTGCCAAGAATGTAATGTGTCAGCAATTTTTATCCCAACAATAACATGTGAATTGAACTTAAATGAAAATAATAGAATAAATGTTACCATGTCAGCGTTCTCAGACTTAGTCTTCCTTTTCTTCTTTATCTGGGCAGTTTTCCCATAATATTTCGTTACTCCAACCTGTAACGGGACGCCCCTCAAACGACCTGGATGTTCGGGTCGGCCGATCGCTCTAGCAAGAACGTCATTACGACCACTGGGAGTGAATTTCCCTTCTTCTACCTCTTTCAATACGTTATCCTATAATATATTAAATAAACTTCAAATTATATTTGTGACTAAAATAATAAAGTTAGTAATGAACTCGTCTTAATAAAATAATGCTTACTATGTTGGCCAAAACTTCCTCATCGTATTTGTCATGCGACGACCGGGATCCTTTAGGCGTGTGCCCATGTTTATAAGTTACATGCCGATCTACCTCTTTCACTCCCTTTGCCACCTACACATTAACATGGTAACATTTATACACGTAAATGTGTATCAATGCAAGTCCAAGTGTGATTAAAAAAATAAAGTCTCACAGGGCAATAATGCATGCTACTTACGAGGTCCTCTTCTATCTTTCTGTAACCGCCTCGAGAGCCATAGAATTTCCCCTTCTTGCATGAAATGTTAGCACGATTTCTTTTGCTAACGGCCTTCAAATAATTATATAAAAGCGCAAGTAGATGAGATAATAAAAAGATTATATAAAGGACTCATTAATTAAAAAAATGATAGGTAAATCGTTAAAAGGCGAGGATATTTAACCTGAAACTTCTCAGTAGTTCTCATCTTTTTGAAAAGATCCCATTCTTCCTGCTTGATGGTGGGACACTTGTTTTCCGGTGGGCTCTTACGCATCTCCCTCGTTGCCTTGTCCACATACAACCAATCCCTAGCAACGCCACACTTCCACTGCCTGTGGACATCCGCTGCCTTATGCATTAAATACTCATCATGGCTTTTATAGGGTATAATAAAGCCTTCCTTTACACGAGCCAAGTATAACTCCGCCAATTTTGGATTCAAAGTTCTAACATCATCTAAATGGATAGGCACAAACTGTCTTGTGCAAGCACCAATCCAACTGGAGAAAAGACCCGCATTTGGACCAGTAGGGAAACCCATCTCACTCCATGTTATTTCGAACGGCTGTTTAGCGGCTATAGCTGCAAGGACTTTCTTGCACTTCGTAGCACCCCTCTCACCAGGCTTATTATCACCAGGCTCATTATTCTTTTGACTTCTTTTACGTTTTTCACCCATGATAATCCTAAAACCCAAATATGAATGATATAGCTGGAAATGAACAACTTAACAACGTACATGCAGAGTATTATCTAAAACCCTAAACCCTAATAGGAATGAAAATTTAAAACAACAGATTGAGCTTCTAAAATCCTAAACCCTGATAAGAGGAGTAAAGTAGATGATGCGGGATGATAAAGATAACAAAGAAAACGAAAAACAAACAGATGCATGAAAAAAGAAACAAGATGATCGTCTTAAAACCCTAATGACGAAACACAAAATTAAAGTGAACATACCTGTTGATGATGATGATAAAGAGAACGAGCAGGATGATAAGGGAAGGCAACGGAATCGGGCCGGAAATCGGGCGACGGCCGGCGACGAGAATGTAAAAAGCGAGGAAGAGAGAAGAATTAACACAGGATACCAATGGTTGGAGTAATAATGTTGTGTGTGTTTGTGTATGGCATCTTTGGATGGGTTTCTATATTAGTTTTTTTTTAAGACAAACTATTAACAACGGGTGCTCAACGAAGAACCGTTGTTATATGTTAATAACAACGGGTCAATAAAAGTAAACCGTTGTCAAAAGTTTATTACAACGGGTAAAATATACCCGTTGTAATATATTTTCACCAAATTTGCGCCAAAATGAAATATGTCAAAAAAATAATTGACAACGGGTAGAGGTACTACACCCGTTGTTGAAAGTATTAACAACGGGTAATTTAAATATAACCGTTGTTATTGTTGAACCTCTTTTTTTTTTAAAAATTACTGTAATTCCATTACCGTCCAAACCTGTAACAATACATACTGCAACATTATTCAGCAATTTCAACACCAGCATCCACATCTAATAATAAGATCAAGAAAATAAGACAACTTACACAAAGCATGCATGCATACTTTGTGTCCCGATGAACTATCTCAGGATCGGGGACGTTTCTTGGATGTCATAGTTTCTTCGTTAACCCAAATACCTTCACCATGGTCATCACGCATATAGATGCTTTCAGTGTCCTCATGATCAGTGTCAACATCGTCGAAATAAGATACAGTGGTAGACTGATCCATTCCCTCAAAAACGACATCCTGATCATCATCATCATTATCGGATGGACTACTCCTTCTTTTCCTTATAGATAGTACAACAGACCACTTCTTATCCATAGGATCGGTGACATAGAACACTTGTTTAGCTTGGGATGCCATTATGAAAGGATCATCCTTATTATTGCCAACCTTACCCAGATTGACCAACGTAAATCCCATCTTATCCTTTCGGACACAATGGATGTTGTTATCAACTTGATTACATCGAAACAAAGGCATTGTGAAATCAATGTAATCTAGTACCAATATTTCTTGAATAACACCATAATAAAGGCATTTTCCCCAAATAGGCTTTTTATCTTTTGAAGTAGCAAAGTGCATTGCCTCAAATTCAGAACTCACACCACTATTTTGCATTGTGCTCACCTCATCTTGCTCGCGGGTGTAAAAAGTATATCCATTAATGGCAAAACTGTTGTAAAAGGTGACCCTGGCATTTGGACCTAAACCAAGACGTAGTAACCTAGGAGAGATGTCATCACCGGTTTGATCAAGTACACTTTGTAAGACAATATTCCTAAACCACTCGGAAACGTCTTCGTATGCTCGTTCGCAATCCACTTCTCGGTCTTGTTTTGGTGATCGTATTTGAGCTCATCTTTGTGTTGTTGAATATAAGGTTGCATCTCATCTTCGTTGTTTAGCACATACATGTGTGCTAAATGCAACATTTCACGTGTCACAATTTTTTCAACCCGGCCCCTAATACCTTTTCCGGTCATCCAGTCACTATGACGATTCTTAGGAACGCCAATCAACTCCTCAGGGGAGAGATGAGCGTAACAATATGAAAGAGCTTCGTCTAAAATAGCGCGTTCAGCAATACAACCTTCCGGACGATACCGATTAGATGTATAGTCCTTGTAGACTTTCATCAATCTTTCGAAAGGATACTGGTATCTCAAGTACACGGGCCCAAGGTACAAAATCTCCCTAACCAAGTGAATGGTCAGATGAATCATGATAGTGAAAAAGGGTGGAAAATACATTTCCAATCGACAAAGAGAGGTTACAACGAGGTCCGCAATGAATCCGCGTCATCGGGATCGATGACTTTTCGCATATGGACTGGAAGAAGAGACAGAATCTAGTTATAGCATATCTTACCTTTTCAGGTAAAATGGAACGAATAGCCACAGGTAGTAATTGTTGCATCAAAGTGTGACAATCATGTGACTTTAACCCGGTGAGTTTTAGGTCTTGCATCGACACTAGGCTTTTGATGTTCGACGAATAACTATGTGGCACTTTAATTCCATTCAAGCATGCAGAGAACTCTTTTCTCTCATTCCGTGAAAGGGTAAAAGCCGCTGGCGGTAAAAATGTACGATTACCTCTCTTCTGTGGTGCCAACTCTAGCCTAATACCCATCATTTTCATATCTTCCCTAGCTGCGGCGTTATCCTTTGTTTTACCAGGAACATTCAGAAGGGTATTGATAATATTATCACAGACATTTTTCTCAATGTGCATGAAATCGAGGCAATGCGACCTCCGGTCGGCCAATATGGAAGTTTATCAAAAAATATGGATCTTTTCTTATACCCACGAGTAGACAATTTAGAGCTGCTCTTCTTCCCATAATCTATCTCAATATGCTTTACTTTCTGATAAACTTCATGCCCACTCAAAATTCTAGGAGGTTGACGAAGTTCTTGTCTTCCATTGAATGCTTTCAGCATCTTGCGATAACAATGGTCATGAGACAAGAACCTCCTATTTCCCATATACACATACTTACGAGAAGACTTCAAGTATTCAGACTCGATATCCTCCCCACACAATGGACAAGCCTCTTTCCCATGAACTGTGTGCCCAGAAAGGTCGCCATAAGCCGGATAGTCAGATATTGTACACAATAACATCGCTCTCAAATTGAAAGTTTCGTTCTTATATGCATCAAATACTTCTATCCCACTATCCCACAACAATCGCAAATCATCTAGAAGAGGTTCCAAATATACATCTATATCATTTCCAGGTTGTTTAGGGCCGGAAATTAACAACGACAACATCAAATACTTTCTTTTCATGCACACATATGGAGGTAAGTTATAAATAGCCAACACTACGGCCAAGTACTATGTTGGCTACTCATGTTTCCGTGTGGGTTCATTCCATCATGGACAGCGCTAGACGTAAGTTTCTAGGTTCATTGCCGAACTCGGGATACTTATCGTCGAACGATTTCCATTGCTTACCATCTGCCGGGTGTCTTAGCTTTCCATCATTTATTCTTCTGGTTTCATGCCAAGTTAACATTTTTGCATCATCGGGATTCGCATAAATCCTTATGACTCTTGGTATCAATGGAAAATACCACAACACCTTAGCCGGGATCCCTTCCTTATCCTTATAACGCCACTCCAAACATTTAGGGCAATTGGTTAAGTTTTGATATAATTCCGATACAATATGCAATCATTTGGACATGCATGTATTTTCTCATATTTCATACCCACTCCTCTTATTAGTTTTTTCGCCTCATATGTCTTAACGGGTAGAACATTACCATCAGAAAGCAACTCCTTTATCAAGGCTAAAAAACTAGTGAAACACGTGTCACTCACCCCATTTGCCCCCTTGATATTATACAACTTCACCACAGCCGACATTTTTGTGAACTTACAACCAGGATAAAGAGGTGCTTGGACTCACACAACTTCTCATACATGTTGTTAAGGTCATCCCAATTACTAGTGTCATCACCTACATCTTCAAAAGCAATGGACTCATCATCATTCTCTTCATTATTTATAGACCCAACATTCAACTTCTCTACTTCCAACTCTTCCAACTCAAAAAACTCAGCAAACTCAGGATCATCAGTTAGCCTTTCGTGTACCTCAACATCATCTTCTTCAGAGTTATTCTCTTCCTCTAATGATTCCCCATGAAAAATCCAAAGTGTATAGGATCGACTAAATCTCCACTTTTCTAGGTGTATTTTAACATCCGGAAAAGCCATATAGCTAATATTACCACATCTTTCACAAGGACATGCAATACTAGAAGAACCTTTCAAATTGTTCGAAACGAATTCATAAAATTCAGCTAAACCATCCTTGTAGGTGCGGTCACTCATATTTGCATCAATCATCCAAGTTCGAGTCATTATTCTACATTCGTAATAATAGGCAACTAATTGAGAAAATACAATAATAAGCAAACAAATAAACGAAATTCAGGAAAGCAATTAAGCTAAATTATCAACAAATTAGATAATAACCCAAAAAATCCTATATCTAGTTATAATAAGCGTTGCTAAGAAACATATATATACCTGATTGATAAACACGCGCGATGAGGGAGAGAAGACGTGACAACAGTGACGGAGATGAAGACAGAGAGACGATCAGGGAGGAATGGAGGATGATATAGTAGCAGTATTAGCTTGTGTTTGTGTTTGTAGCGTATAGCAGAATAAAGCAATATGTTGTTCTTAAGATTTTCATAATATTAATAACAACGGTTATTGAGTCTACAACCGTTGTTAAAACGTATTAAAAACGGGTTCTAATATAACCGTTGTGATTACTTTTCACTAATTTGGCGCCAAACCATTAACAACGGTTAAAATTTAACCGTTGTTATTAGTTTTTTCATTAACAACGGTTGTTTAAGTATGACCCGTTGTTAAAACCAATAACAACGGTTAACAACACATAACCGTTGTCATTAAGTTTGGTAAAATTCGCGGAATAAATTCTACAAAGTGTTTTGATGATTTTCGTGAATAAGCGTTGTTAAAGGGCCGTTGTGGTTGCCTGTATTTGTAGTAGTGTTACCTAGGTACTATGTACTCCCTCTCATCCACTCCAAAGGTAATATGAACCCGCTTTTTGTGAGAGGAAAAGTGAGTCCATGTTACATTTGGAGTGGATGGGAGGAAGTATATAATATTGGGTGGGTGTAGCATATTATACTAACGTAACGACATAGAAATTTTATTTTCAATTTTCTATTCTACTTATATTATGCTTAGTTATTTACTAAAAATGTTCTCAATTATAATACTCTCTCCAATTCTTTAGGATTGCTTTATTTCCTACTTAATTGCGTCACTTTAATTTGATGTTAAGATGGTGAGACTCACCATCTACTCGCACAATTTGATTCCTTGATGTTTTTGCAAAAATTAAATGGAGCAATTCGTAATAAGAATCAAATGGAGTACTATCGTTGGTTTGGTGTATAGTGAATAGTAAATGTGGTATACCCGACATATCAAAATTTCTCATAATTTCTATTTGGACTCCGATCTATAACTAATTACACCCTCTGTCAGGATCATTACATTATGTTTAGGCACAATTGTCAAACAACATGCACTCTTTAACCTTTCTTTTAAGGGAGGGTGTGGTCAGCAGAGGTAATAGAGCAAGGGTTTAGGAATCCTTTCAAGGATTCTGAATTACTATCGGGAAATAATTGGTAATTTTATTTGTTAATAGAAGTGTGAGTAAACAAACACCAACCGTCAATCACCCGTTTAAACTATTATAAACAACATACAGAAGTATAAATGTCCTCGTTGCACCTTATCTTAGTTGAACCCTTGAATTTTCTTAGCCAGATTACCGACTTATAATCACAAGCTTGCCTTGGTATTACTTGTAGCACAGTGCAGACAGTGCTCATCACAGATTAAAAGTAAATGGTGGTAGTGTTAAGTTATAAGACCATTGACTGGGTCTGGGCTCAGCCATAACTTAAAGTTTTCATTGAAATTGTATTCTCATTAGATATCAGAGCCAGCTGCAGTGTGACCAAAAGGTCATAGATTTAAATCCTGAGAACCTTCAAACTTATTACAAGTAGAATTTAAGCATTCGAGTGAGGGAGCGTGTTAAAGTATAAGATCATGATCACGGCTTATTTCAGTTCAGATGATCTTCTCAAAGGTAGCTTAGCCAGCTGTTTTCCAAACCCTACAAAGTGCACCTTGGTTTCACATTCCCAATTTTCCCATCACATTTAAAATTCAATATCACTAATCCGGTAATCCTAAAACTATTGGCCAGAGTATGCTTAATTGTAGAGTTGTTACATCGTAATTTTTTGTTATATATTCAAATTATCATCTATAATTCAATTTATTTGAATGATTAGTAATTGAGGAAATTAGATTTATAATTTTCTTATATTCCTATGTATCAGTGTATATTATGCAAACATTGTGGCATTAAAAATCAAGGGTGTTGATTTTCGCAGTACAATTTTACTCAATACAGTACGTCTTTTTCAATATTGTCTCTCCCATTTCCCTTTCTCACCGCCAGCGAATCGCCGGCCGGCAATAGCACATTTCACTCGCTGGATTAGCCATCCCCTAAAACCACACCGGTACAGTCCAATTAATTGTTGAATTTCAATTATTGAATATTGCAGTGGAAGGAGAAGCAAACATAATAAAAATCCAATACTAATTTCATGTATAATTTCTAATTAACGATCCAAAAACGTATATTCGAATTATAATACATAAAGGAAGAAATATGATTGGTTTAGGTCTTTAGGAGGCTTTATGGTTGAAATTTGATAGACTTTAATTAATTGGGTGTTCATGATACAAAGGTATGCAAATGGGAAATTAATTCAAAAATGTACTGAATGGAGTAAAATGTGTAATGCAAAAATAAACTCAATAAATCAAAAGTACAAGTAAACTGCAAAATTAAATTACAATAATATATTAAAAGTCCTGCACAAGAATTGATGTTTTTGATTATGTTCATTCTAACAGATCCTCTTGCTAAGGTTGATATTAGGCTTCAAATTATTGTTTACAAGGAAAAGATTTTGCAACTTGGGCTTTGATTTATGTGAGGCAATTGAATTTGAATACACAGATTAAATGTCAAATTCTTTGGATTGCCAAGTCAATTTTTTTTTGTTGGGTCCAACAATTTCACAACCTACGCTCTACGAAAAATGTGAACGGGTCTGTTTGCCCTGTATTTGTTTCGAGCATCGAATCAAATCGCATATCAAATGTCTAGGTGCAGTATCCAGGTCCATGACCCGTCTTTTCTCCCGTCAGCCTGCCTGAAGATTTTCACCTCTCCGTGTGTATGTTGGCAAAAAATGGCCAACTATCCGTAACAAATGACACCAAGTGCCTATAGGCACGATACAAGTCATCATCGCCTCCGATCACCATCATGCCATCGCCGATTGCCACCAGCACCTTGCCAATTATGATCCCGAAAACCAGGTAAATTTTGGTTTCTACTAGGTCTATCAGGCGGTGGCCCATGACCATATCCCCCAAAACTTCTTTGATCTGGATAACTCCGGCCATGCCCATATTGATGTTCGGGGTGATACATACCCGGGCCAGGACTACGTTCCGGACTCCATGACTCATACCCACCTGTCTGACCACCCGGGTAAAACTCATTCCTCTCCCTCGTGAATCCCTGTCGCATAGGCGGATCAGGTCCCCTCGTGATAGGATTATAAGTATTTTGAGAAGAGAGAGAATTGTGCGGCAAACCATGATGCCTAGCTTTTGTCATTCTCATATTGTTATCTTCAGGAAATTCCTGAAACCCTGACAGATGTGATAGCTGTGAATGCACTTGATGATAATTTGCCGGAGTTTGGGTATGCATTGCGAGTTGATTCTCAGTTATGAGGTTATGAGAAGAAAATTGCGATAATGGCGGAGTTACAGTAGCTGCTGCAAACGGAGATTGCAAGTTGGTGTTACTTTGAGGCCTGCCTGATACAGTGACAGCTGTGGCAACTACGGGAGTAGTGTGCCGGGAAAATGGATTGTTTGTAGTCTCTAATGTCCATCCATTCTGCAAATCAAAGCAAAAAGATTGAATGTGTGAACAGAATATTACTAATGTTAGCATTTTATAAAACGTCTGCATCAATCAAGACATTAAAACCTGCCAACGACGAATACTGCACTCGGGTTCAGGGTCAATACCAAGTTTTAGCAGGTGGTTTAAGACAGCTAGTTAACTATGAATGATGCCTTACTCTTATTAAACTAAGTTGAATTTCTTGTAATGGCAGGGTATAAATTTCAGTCGGAGCAGAATTTAAGTTTTAACTATCGCTCTCTGAAAACTGAAAACCCGCAACATTCACACCAGCTCCCCTCACATGACACACAGACCATCTCCGACAAATCATCATAGAAATTACGTCATCAATGGCAGCTATTCACAATAAGAGAAATACTTGTAGTTTACTGAGTTATTTTTACTTTCATTATATTTCAAACTAAGAGAATGTTACTATGCAAGTGATCTCGTCTCCGTCGGAAATGAAAAACAAACTTAACCCTAAACGAAAAAAGAGAAAAAGCTAAAATAACCCGCTAGCTTGACCCGAGAAAAGGCTAGATCCGTCTTCGTCCTCCTTTGGGCTAAAGAGTATTGCTTGGGCATTACCTTTAATTTATAAATTTTTTTTTTTCTTTTTTTTTTTATGGTTTTTAGTTCAGGCATGGGTTTATTTATTTTGGAAGGCTATTCCTTGGTCAAAGACATTTCCAGCTAATATTATAACCACTACCATTTTTGGAATGAAATTTGAGCATTGCAATACGATATCACGCACCGGCCCGGGATTGCTGGAGGGAGTTGGAGAAGGAAGAGAAACTTCAATTCTGCTGGACGGGGTCGGAGATGGAAGGGAAACCTGAACATCTCTTTTCGGAGTAGGAGAAGGAAGTGATACATTTACTTCCTCCTCCGTCGATGGTAACCCTCCGCTAGACTTGAGCATATCAAGGAGTTTTACAGTGTCCTCACTCGACAACCCGCTAGCTTGACCCGAAGTCAAGGCGAATACGAGTTCCGGGTTTTTTAACAACACAGCAAGAAGCTCCAGATCTGGCTCAGCCCCCGCGTTCGAGGAAGTGGAGGCCTGGGTCTCTGAAGGAACCAATGAATTATGAGTATCGGGTATTTGTGGGTCCGAGGTTGCATCGGTACCATCAGTTTCAGGTAACTGTTCAATTGGTATTTCAGGGGTTAAGGTATCATCATAGTCCATCTCAGTGTCCCATGGTTCCTTGGGATTAAGTGGGACCTCTTGGGTTGCACAGTAAAAGGTTTCTTTCTCCCGTCGAGTTCGATTGTTCTGGATTTCAATTTCCTTGCTGTTTTCTCCAGTACCAACTCCCCAATCTGAATGTAATTGAACGTCTGCATTAAACAACAGAACAGATGTTCATTACAATGAAAATATACAGAATTAACATAATCGCGGCTATATGAAGCTAAAAATTATTTTGGCATTAAAGCTTTCATTTTTGTTGATGATGAAGCTTAAAATCAACATACGAAGATAAACATAGAAAGTAAAACTGCTGAAAAGGAAAGAAACCAACAATATATAAACCACAAACTAAGTAATATGCTCGGGACCCGATTAATATCTGAACATCCAGGAACCACTGAAATGAGCCGTACACAGGAACCCAGAGTTCAAATTCATTCATAATTATTTTATTTCCTTTTATCATTATCCTCGTTTGTGTTCTTCAGATTTTTTGTCACTTCAGTTATTACTTCATATGAATTCAGACAACCTCAAGTCCTCAACCCTGCACAATCGGTATAGTTAAACACCAGATATTCCCAAACTGAGAATTTTGCCCATGTCGGCTATTTTAGCTAGAAAAGTGATTGTGGGATAGTACCAAGATCTGGATTTTATCCATCAAACTTCAACCCGTTATCCAACAGAAAAGAAAAGATTAAAATTTCAAATTTATAGCTGTTCTGAGATACAAACTGAACCAGTTATCAAATCCCAGATTACTGACAAGAGATCTGGTGATCGTCGCCTAGCTAGTAGGTGATTTGAGGTCCATTCAGTCCATTTATGCTCTTATTGCCAGAAAAAATTACTCGATTTGATCATTTCCAGATGAAAGCGGATCAATTTTTCTTCTCCGTCATCAATATTTTTGATGCAGCCCAGACAACACATAACAGCAACCCAACATTCAGTAGATAATTAACACTGTACAAAGATTAGGATAATCTATTACCTAACACAATCATATGTTTGGTAAAGTCAATGAGTAGTGATACTCATTAGTTAAGTTTGCAGTCCGTAAATATCAGAATTACGCTTATGACAAAATAAGTACAATCAAAGAGCAACGACAGCTGATTCAGCCATGGAAATTTCTTCAGGAAATAGGCGATAATATCATCTCATCGACTACCTAATTTGGAGGCATCAGCAAGAAACTAAGAAACTGTAATATGGCACCAGTCAGTCACCTGCAACATCATTCAGTCAAGTCTAATGCTTGCGTTTGTTTTCTCTTTCATTTTCTTTCAGTCAATCAGCAGCCGAAAATATTAGCATGAAGTAAAATCAAAGGTACTAATTGATCCATTCCTATACTAATTTGAAGATTGATTTGTTTCTACACCAGACACCTTTATTGATGCATGTACTAATTCTTTCATCACGCGCTAATCGGTATTCCTTCAATTCTTTAGAAATGCGAAATTTGGATTACATCACTTTGGAATTATTACAATTACTTTTGACACAAATTTTAATAGAGCAACTCACTGGTAGAGTTGGTTTATATATGATGGGTAAAACAGGTAGGATGCTTCCTGTGACTAATTGGAGTTCAAATTCTAAGGAATTACGGAGTACTACAATTACTTGTGATACACTGTTGACTGTTGCCAAACCAACAATTGCTGCAATTCCAATAAATTTGGTCCAAAATGAAATGTGTAGTACCCAACGTAAACTTTGCATTTATCATCATACCGAGTGATAAGCATAATCCACCATTAAATCTACCAATGAGCTAAAATTAACAAGACTCACTAGAATTGCAAATTAGGAAATGCAATTGGCTGTTTCAAGTGCTATCACAAGAAATTACATAAGATTGTACTAGTTTTTTCCACAATAACAGCCAGCAACTATACAACAAAATATTTACTGTGAAAATGTTGAGCACCATAAATTCGTGAAAGGATAGTAGATTCCCTGATCTACATGAGATATTTCAACATTAGAATTTATAAAGGAAAAACGAAACCAAGTGCTTGTTTAACATTTGCAGGTTTCTCCAGTAATCAATGTGAGATAACTACCAGAATAAAACGTAGTGTTAGATTATGTTAGTTCAGTGTTTGGTACTCAGAACACTTCAAGAATAGATAATTTGAAATGCAGTAAGGATCCAGCAAATATTTGAAATAAATGTACCTGGTGGTGTCCACCAAGGGATTTGAATCCTCCGACACTTATCCAGAAATGATTCCTTCGGTTCAACATACGGTTTCTTGTTAGAGGGAGGTTCCTTCTGTTCAACATAGGGTTTCTGGTTAGAGGGAGGTTCCTGCTGTTCAACATAGGGTTTCTGGTTTGAGGGAGGTTCCTCTTGTTTAATACTCTTTGGGGGAAGCAACCATGCTTTCTTCTGAGCTTCAAGCTTAGGTCGAAGATAAGCTTCTGATGCTGAAAGGAAATCATTCGTTAGTAAATGTCTTTTAGGTCCTTCAGTTTTTGTTTTGTTGCTCTGCATAAGATGTGCACGCATTTTTGCCTTTTGGATCTCGTCAGCAGTGATGGGCCGTGTTTGACTGACAGGCACTGCTTTTACTTGCGGGCTCTTGCTAGCGGTTTTCTGGCCTGGTTGTTCAACAAGAAGAACCTTTCTCCGCTCTTTGTTATCTATGAATAGTTAAGGAAGGGCCAACAGGATCATCAAAAGGATTGGATATCATACAAGTGAAATGCTATGAAATTAAGGAGTATATGATTGAACTGCCTTTACTGACCCAAATTAAAAGAAATTAGAAAAGATAAAAGGCGAGCACTCATATGATCAATCCCACAGGGAGAATTGTATTACATTGATGACAAAAACCCTGAAAGGATTGTCAGGCAGATAACCAAGCCTTGATCCCTAACTAATTTAATGTGAGCCTGAAAGAAAACCCACAAAGGGAACTCAAATGAATCCCACAGGGAGACTCGTATTACGTTGACGACAAAAACCCCGAAAGATTCTCAGACAGATATAAAAAAAGCCTTAATTCTAACTAATTTGACGTGATCCTGAAAGAAAACCCAACAACAGTGAAATTCCAAGGATACAAGCTGAAGATGTGCCTAAAATGTGCTTCCTATTTGAATCATCAGATGATGCTGTGAGAAGCTTAATGCCTTCCTGAGATTCGAGTTTCCTGGAAATTCCGCAAGTCGGTAAACTAATTATGTGAAAAGTCAGCAGTCAGGTGGAATATTAACTTCTACAATCAATAACCTGATATCATCTGGACATGCGTAAGGAACTAAAGCAGCATCCTGTGAAACAAGAAATGCAGGGAGAAAAAAAAAAACATAAGCAAAGAATGAAACCCTCTAGATCTCAACTAAAAATTTTCAGTCTAGCGTATACTTACAGGGTTATCAAGAGAAGACTGCCAAGAACCGTCACCCATAAGTTCATCAAGCCTGAACAAAATTTATAATATGGTAGCAGATTAGAACAATTGAAACAGTAGATACTTAGATCAACTGAAACAGCCGATAAATATTTCTACATTAAGAGCTTACCTTTGGCTCAGATTTATTTCTTGGTGAGATCCAGTAGTAGTTGTGCCATTAGGTTTTTTCAAGGCTTGACTTTTAGCAAACATTTTGCTCCACTTTGACAATAGAACTCTTGCCCTGTTCGATATGTCTGATCTTCAAATCAGATTAATGTGACTTGTATAAAAGAAAGGCAAAAATTATGAAAAAAACAAACATTCAAAAGAACCAGTTGATTATCAAAGACCAATAGTACACAACATTATTGGGCATACAAAGTTCAAGATAGGATAAAGAAGTGTCAAGAGCCAATAGACTACAAACTACACCTTTGGGGAATCCCTGAGCATCAAATACACACTGGATAACCAACAGACCGATCTTCGTATTACGAATTAAAAAAACATACACAACAATATTCCACAGTGCCTCAGAAGGCAACCTTAACCAACCATATGTTGAAGAATTTGGGGGAAAGAGGAGGGAAAAGGAAGGTAGCGAGTATTGCCTCCAAATCATTCCTTTGTTAGAGGGAAAGAAAATTGTGTTGTAGTAGGGAGTGAGGGATATGAAGGGATCCAATTTCCCTCCTCTCCAGATCGCTCCACCTCTATTTTTGCTACCTATGCTACAATTCACTATAAGATCAGGCATTATAAATTTACAAGATACAATCGTGTCATTAACTGTTATCATTTATAGGCTATGGTTATCTGAAGATCCAACATTTTCTGGAGGCTGATGTTGTCAAAGAAGACCAATAACAAAAAACGACATGTTTGTCCCGGAACTTAATGATAATGCCAGCTATGCAACAATTTATTAGCAAGAACATATTGCAAAAATACAAATATTTCAGGTCCAATGTGAACAAGGAGTTGTCTGGGCACACAGGGAAAACGCTAAAGGCAAAGAACCACACCTGGTACCCTGTAAAACCGTAATCTGTTGACACCTTGCAGTATCACTGACATGTGGACAGGAAGAGCTTTATTCAACGGCAAATGACAAAGAACCTACATGATAACCAGGACAATATGGCACATCAGTCTACACTCTAAGCGCCAAATAAACAAGCTCATCAACAGCATATAAGTATACCTTTAGAATAACAGAAAGAACACTCGTTTGTTCTTCATTGGCAGCCTGGCTTAGCCAGTCATCTAGAATCATAACACCGTCTTTAGACAAAAACCTACAACCATACATAAGGAAGAATTGAGTAAGATGAGAAAACAGGAAGCTCACATTTTGAAACCAAAATAGAATATAGTTAGATTGATTGGCAATCACCATGACAAAACTGAAGGGTTTTCTACCCGCAAAATCCACTCCATCAGTTTCACCTGACCGGAGAAACTTTCTTCCTTAATCATTAAACTGAAAATATTTTCAACAAAATGTTTGTCAAATTCGTCTAATCCTGGAAGAGCTTCATCCTGGTTCGAACAAGAAGGCACTTCCTCGTTAGTGGGAGGGCCAATAGACATCAACGGTACAGGCTCGGTAAGCAACATAGGGCCAGCATCAGCAGATACACTATCCAACAAAGGGTTAGCATCAGCAGATACGCTATCTTGCAGTTCCTTGTTAGTGCTTGCTCTAACAGCCTTCTCCCTAGATACACGGATGATTTTCCGAACCCTAGTTCGCTGACTGGCAAAGTACTCCCTAACCTGTGATTGTAGGATGAAATACATCACTGGTTAATTCAAAGTACCATTCTTAATCATAAACACTTGAAACTCAAAGAAAAAAAAATACCTGTGTGACAGTTAAACCAAATAGAGCACCAATCTCCCGAGACTCCTTTTTGCTAATAGAATCTTTAATAGAAAAAACTGCTTGCATATATTTCACAGCCTTTGGGTTTAATAGATCTCTCGGCCTTTTCCCTATCACAAAGCAGACGTTTCATGTGAGCGCTACTGATAAAGCTTAGACATTTCGCACACTTTGCAACAATTAACAAGAGCTAA
Source organism: Silene latifolia (assembly GCF_048544455.1). Classification (NCBI taxonomy): domain Eukaryota; kingdom Viridiplantae; phylum Streptophyta; class Magnoliopsida; order Caryophyllales; family Caryophyllaceae; genus Silene; species Silene latifolia. The sequence goes on along the minus strand of NC_133526.1, from coordinate 33,777,219 downwards.
ATCCTAAACCTAAAGAGTTCCATAATCATAAGCACCAAATGATTAACACAAAACATGTTATCATTAGTGACGGCTATAAAAATCAACAACTATTGGTAGCAATGTAGCAACCGGCTGTCTGAAAAACAACGGAATTATAACACTTCTTCCCCTAATGTACTAAAATCGGACGAAAGACGAGCTTATGCAACAACGAATTACGACAACTTCATCAAAATTCCAGACAACATAGCCGAAAAATTAATGATAAACACAGCATTAAACAAAAATGAAAAAAAGTCTCACCAATTTTAATGGATAGAGCACCAGCTGCCTGCAATTCAACAATGTAAATAATCAATTTAATTACAAAATAAAAGAAATAAAAAGTAAATAATGAATTTAATCAAAAATGAAGAAGAATGTAGGAAGTATACCATTTCTTGAGAGAGAGGATTAACGCCTGTGAGTTTACACTGAGTAACGACGACGTTTCGAAGGTGATCGATCTGCTTATGAAAGAGTTGTTTCTGCGATTCCATGGCGTTTTGCAAGGACGCCATTGAAGCCCCAATTTCGACCTCCGAGGGGTAATCCTTTAGCATCAACTCCATGATTAATTGTAGAGTTATGGAGAATCGAGTTTGATTAATTTGATAGGAGGATTAATTTTGATTGAGATTAAGTTAATTGAATTGAATCAATCTCATGTTGTTGAAAGTAGAAATTAGGGTTCTTAGTTATTTTCGACGGATTTAGGGCAGTTTCTTGCTGCTTGGTTGTTTAACGAACCTAAATCTAAACCAACAATACGAAGGGTTACTTGTTTCGCTTCTATTAGTGGGGAGTAGTTGGTAATGAAATCCAAATTAAAGACCATTACATATTTTTGTGCAAGAGGATTAAACGAATTTACGAATGTAATTGCTCTTTGAAGTAGTTTTTGCCACCACTACTCTTTTTCTTACCCTTCTTCTAACCAAAAAAAAAAAATCACTTCCTCTCAAAATTAATCAATGAGTTTTGAACCAAATTCTACTCAGTTTTTCATATTAATCCAGTAATGAATCTAACGTAGATTAATTATGTATCAATGATCACAAATTCTCATTGAAGACGGCGATATCCGTCACAAGCTTGTGATGGATACCCTTTCCTCTCACAAAATGTCCATTGAAAGGTGAGTGGGAATCACATGGGGGGTGTCTCACCTTATCCCCTCTCCCTTTTTGTGAGAGGTCACAAGCCCGTCACAAGCAAGACTTGTTGATCAATTATATCACATTAAGTAATAGTAATTAATATAGGGTTATGAAAATTAGGGCTACTTGATTATGGGAAAAGATGGTAGGGGATGAGGCAAGGGTTCGTGTCGTGGCCGATGTGCAAGGAGGCAAGGGAGTGGCGGGGATAGTGGAATTTGGGTGGGTCTATGAGGTGTGTTGAAAGTCACCCGACCCACAAAACTAGAATAGTTATAGAAAACCATATATGTACCTCCCGTAAACAAAATTCTCATACTTCCTACAATATATTCATTTTACGCATGATGATGATTGAGCTCAACTTGTATCCATAAATGTACATTGTTGATGTAAGAGACTCTCATTGAATATTCGAAAAAAAAGGTTTCGAAAATGTTTTTATCATGTTTTAATTACATTTTTGTTTTGACGTAAACAACAATTTGGCTTGTGCGGGGAAATAACTAAATTTGGCAAAACTGGCGAATCCAAAAAAACAACCTAAATATGGTTGACACCCAAACTAAGGACCCAAGTTTGACCAATAACCCGAATTCACCCGACCCAATGCAACTAACCTGAATATTTGTTGTTGCACATTTAATCATGGATAACTTGATAATAACATACTCGAAACCCGAAACAACTCGACCCGAATACTTGAAAATGGGAAAGGACTAGGCTGAACTAATCCGATTTGCTTGGCCCTTTGAAAAGGTTTAATACGAATAATGTATCTATATATATAGTCGACAACGGATTTTGTTGTTAACGCTACCCCATTAAAGACAACTTTTAAGTGGGAAAAGAAGGAATCTAACTTAGTCCCTACAAATCTAGAGGTATGCGCCTGTGATAGTACGTACACGTCGAAATGTGGTGAGACTCACAGTTGTAGCTATCGGCACTATTTAAAAGAGATTGATTTTTAAATCGTCGATATCGAGGCCTCTTTAAATCTCTTCTTAAGAAGGTCATGAATTCATGTCTCTAAAACTTCGAGTATAGTCGACAAAAGTTGGTCCGACCCTAAAACACTGCTTAAATTAACCTTGATAGAAGTCCCCAAGTTTAATTACAAAATATCAAAAGATTGAAGTTTGTAATTATTAAGTAATGTTCGAGACTAAACGAATAATGTAGGATAAGATAGATATATGAAGTAATACATAATAAGTATTTATACTACGGAGTTTATTTTCGTAGTGCACTTTTTACTAATTTCAGTAGTATTTGCTCACTAATTTCTTTTGCATATCCTTATTGTACTACATTCAAAAAAGGGAAAGAAAAACAAAAGGAAAGGAAAACCCACGCAATAAAGTACTCCTCATCCATCCTCACCACCACCACCGTCCACCGCTCTGGCCCTACTTCGGAACCCTGTCAAACAGCCGACCGCCACGCCATCACCTGTCGCCTGGTCATATCAATCTCCTCCTAATTGCGCACAATTGTCCTCATCACCCTCCCCCTCCTCCAACTAACCCACCCTTCGCTGACAGCGGGCATTACTCACCCTCTACCGGCCACGCAACGTACTATCACCCCCTTCCATCGGAAATTACAACTTGTAGGTCGGCGATGATGGTCGACGATTGTGGTATACGATGGTTACTTGTGGTAGCGTATTGCGGTGGTTTAAGGCAGTAGTAGGTTGTAACACCCCCATAAGTCGGGAAGGCTTCCCTTAGGCCATCCTAACCCATGGAGATGTCACATGACTTAGTTTCCCAAGTTTGAAGTGCGAACAAACGAAATAAAGGGATTTAACATAAATAAGTTGTAGTTAAATAATTAAGTTAAGTTACAAGTTAAGGGATTCAAAAGCAATCCCAATAATACAACCCAATTGAAATAAAAAGTGGGGTCTAATGAAAAGTAAAAAACTAGAAAACAAAAGTGGTGACGACAAAGGCGAAGACCGCTCCCAAGCCTCCATGGTATATGCAAATCTAACTTGTCAATTCACTGCTCCCCATATGAGCGGAAATCATCATATGGTTCACCACAGATCTTTTTTATTTATTTTTTTATTTTATTTTTTGATGAGGAAAGGAAACTGGGTTAATCAAAGACTAACCCATAACACCCTTTCGGGTGAGAACGGTGATATGTGATTAGTTTATGCCATTTCACTTCCCGTTTCTCATGCATTTTGCCTTCTTTAGCACGTTTTTAGCTCACTCTCGCTCGTGTTTCGCCCTTTATTCCATGTACCTCGATATTATGACTCCCCGTACTCCTTTGTAGGGGATTGGCCTTGGAAAAGGCAAGACGGAATGAAGATCGAGTGAAAGAGCTAGCTCGTGTTAGCTTGAGAAGAAAAGGAGTTGAAAAAGCTGAGAAGTGTGTTCTGCCGGCACACCGGCAGCCAGTCCTGCCACCGGCAGAACACCCCCACCTGACATTACCAAGAGAAAGGGAAAAAAGGTGAAGAGTATGCTCTGCCGGTAGGCCGTGTAATACTACGGTTTTATGAGTCTTTGGGTACTCTATCGAGTGGGGCTTACTCTGTCGAGTAAGTATGTTTTGTATACAAATCAATAGTCTGCTTGTAGCCTTGACACTCGATCAAGTAAGTGGCACTCGATCGAGTACGTGACTTACTCGATCGAGTAAGTTGGTTATCGGGTGATTTGCGACGGGTTTGTTAATAATGCGGATTAATATATAATACTCCGTCATCTTTTTCCTAAACACTTTTACAAACCTAAAAACACAAAAAGGAGAGAATGCAAGTTACGTTGTTCGTTTCATTCGCATTATTGGCAAATCCCGGAGCTAGAGGTGTCGGTTTCCTTTGTTCTTTATACCGTTGTGATCCTTGCGTCAAGGGTAAGTTCTACATATCATTTTTATAGCATTTGGTTAATGTTGGTTAAATCCTAATTTGGGTATTTTGGAGTTTTTATGATTGTATGGTTAAGGTAGTAATTGTATGAATGTATGCATAAGAGGAGGGTTCGTAGAAGAGAGGTTTTGAGACAACTGCTAGATTGTCTGATTCTGTGATTGCATTCCAGGTAGGGTTTCCCTACTCAGTATTAATTACATGATATGTTTGGTGGTTTCATTATGATTATTGTTAAAGTATATTGTTGGTGGTTGTGACGTTGTTGGTTATATTGTTGGTTGTATTGTTGATTAATATCGTTGATTGTTGTTGTATCTGTCTGTGGTCTTCGGGGTGCGTCCCTGGCTGAGTGGAGTCACTTGCGGGAGTGGCTTCACGCCCTTGATTCGCCTTCTGTGGAACCCGCCACAGGAAGGATGTGCACATTAATGAACATGGGTTTATCGCTCGATAGAGATGAGCGGGGCTTAGGTGGGAACGGCTGTAGTCCCCCACTGGCGGTGTGGAGTATCTTTTGCGATGGGTACTCTGGCAGGGCTACACACTTTAGTGTGTAGTCATTTGTGTGGAGTTTGGTGATGGAGACTGGGGTTTGATGTGTTGATTGCGTCGTTTGGCATTTGTTTCATAATGGTTTGTATTGTGTAATTAGTGTTGACCTCGTTGTTTGTTTTGTAAAACTGTGATGATCCATTCGGGGATGGTGAGCAGTTGTTGAGCAGGTTTGATACGATGCATTTGGGCTAGCTGGGATGAGTCATCACTTGCCATTAGAAGAGTCTTCCGCTGTGTCAGACGATGTCTGTAGTTGTTCAGTTTTGCTAGCAGACAGTTTTGGTTTTGGGATTGTATTTCATTTAACAGTTTTGGTTTGAGACATGTAATAACTTAAACTATATTTACTTTTAAACTACGTTTCTTTATTGTCTTATGATTATCATTGCCTCGGGTAACCGAGATGGTGACGTTCTTATACCTGAGTGGTCCTGGTAAGGCACTTGGAGTGTGAGGGGTGTCACAAAGTGGTATCAGAGCGACGATCCTGAAACCTGTAACCAATGAACCTAATGAACATAGAGAGTCAATTAAAATGAACCTTGGGTAGAAGTTATAGGAGTTAATGCAAAGGCTTGGAAGACGTCCTAAAGTCGCGAACTCACCCTACAATTTTGAACCGGTCACATGGAGTACGTGTCGGGATCGTATGTATTATCTTCTTGTTTGTGTATATATATAGTAACATGTGGTGTGGAACGGTGGATGTGTGAATGTGGAGGATATGAGGTATGGAATAGAAGTTGAAAGATATGTGATTTATATGTTGGATTGGATGAAGGCATGTTGTTTGCTTTATAATGTGGCATATCAGTGATATGAAGCAAAGTTATTATGTTGAGTATATAAAGAGCTGCGTTTATACATATGAATTGTTGTTGTTGTTATGTTAATAATATGTAGCTTGTATTGTATAGTTGGGAAGGAAAGATAAGCACGCGGGTAGTTAAACGAGTCTGCATGACTCGATCGAGTGGGGGGCACTCGATCGAGTAGGTGAGAGGCTCGATCGAGTGGGTCTGACTCGATCGAGTAGGTAGTTTTGTGTTTTCTGGGCAGAAGCGTGTTTTTGGGCATTCGATCGAGTAGGTAGGGGCACTCGATCGAGTGGGGTTAGCTCGATCGAGTGTCTAGTCAGCTCGATCGAGTGTGTTTTTGAGCAGTGTTCTGATCAGGTTCTGGAGTCGAGGCACTCGATCGAGTAGGTGGGGCACTCGATCGAGTGGCCTCAACTCGATCGAGTGGGTGTTGATGCTCGATCAAGTGGATTTTATACAGGTTGTATGCATGTTTTGGGTTATAGTATGAGTGTTTATGTCTACCTTTTCTTATATAATTACAAGATGCCGCCGAAAAGAAACGCCTTGTATGCTAGAGCTGAGAGTATGACGGTTGACGACATAGTAAAGATGTTGGAGCACCAAGATGCTCTTACGGAAGCTTTGAAGAGCGTGGGGAAGGATAAGGAGGTTGATCACTCCAAGATCAGTATCCATATAGCTAGGTTCAATCCGAAAGAGTATAAGGGAACTGGGGCGCCAATTCTACTGGATAATTGGCACAGGGAGATGGAGAATATCCTGGAGTTAGTTCACTGCCCGGATGAGTTGAAAGTGGAACAAGCTGCGTTCTACTTGAGGGAAGCGACAGAGGAGTGGTGGGATAAGGTCAAGGTGAGTGCTAGGGAGATGTACATGAAGCAGGGACTACCTGCAATACCTTGGGATGAGTTCAGAAGAGCTATGAGACGTGAGTTTGTGCCGGAACATGTGAGGAGTAAGCTGAGGGAGGAGTTCAATGAGTTTAAGATGACATCTGATATGACGGTGGCTGAGTACTACCGTAAGTTTAATAAGAAGTCCAGATACGCTGAGGATATGGGGCTGAGTGAGGAGAATCTAGCTTTGAGGTTTGAGAAGGGGTTGACCCCCAAGATTATGGAGAAGCTACCGGTGGGAGTCCTTACAGATGTTAAGGAAGTCTATGAGCGAGCTGGGAGGGCTGAGAGGTTGGTTGAAATGACCAAAGAGAGAGGTGTTGAGAAGAGGAAAGCTGAGAGTGAAGGGGGTGGTCAGTCCAGCTATAAGAAGAGTAATCATAATCAGGCGAGAGCATATTCATCTGGTTCAGGGTTTAGTGCTGGGGCTTCATATGGGCGTGGCCGAGGGAGTAGTAGTAGTAGTAGTTGGGGTATGACCTATTTTAACTGTGGCGGTGTGGCCACAAGAGACATGAGTGCACCAGTGCGGTGAGTGGGGGTTTTCAGAGACCGTCACAAGGGAGCTTTTCACAGAGTACTGCACAGAGTTATGCTAGTAACAGACCGGCTGGGTCATGGAACAACATGGGAGGTCAGAACAACAACGGTAGGGGTAACCGTAATGGCGGTAATTCTTATCAGAAACCAGCTACGAACACCAACAACAACCAGGGGTCGGGTGCTAAACCGACTACCTCAGCTAGTACTGTCCAGGGAGGTGGGCAGAAGACCAGTGACAAGCTGTTTATGCTGGAGAAGAAAGCAGCTGAGGACGATGCTCATGTTATCACTGGTACATTTCTTGTTAATGGTGTTTATACCTTTGTTTTGTTTGATTCGGGAGCATCACAGTCATTTGTATCTTCGAGTCATGTTAAACAGTTGGGTTTGAGTGAGTATGAGTCTATAAGAGAGGAGGTTTTTATACCTTCGGGTGAGTCTGTATCTTGTGGGAGGTTGTATAGAGGAGTATCCATGATAGTTGGGCAAGTTGATCTACCTGTAGACTTGCTAGAGTTTCCTTTAGACGTTTTTGAGATGATAGTTGGGATGGATTGGTTGGGAAAGTACAAAGCTAAGATAGATTGCCATCAAAAGAAAGTTTCTCTAAGAGGTCCTAAGGGGATTAGTGTGTCTTACCGTGGGTTTATTGTCAAACCCAAAGTTAAGTTGATTGCAGCAGTGACCTTGAAGTCCTATCTGAGGAAGGGGTGCCCATTGATCTTGTGCCATGTGAGGGATCACAGAGTGGAGAGTCCAACAGTTGCGCAGATACCAGTTGTGGGAGAGTTTCCAGATGTCTTTCCAGAGGAGATTCCAGGGTTGCCACTAAAGAGGGAGATAGATTTTAGTGTTGAGCTGAAACCAGGGACGGGGCCAATCTCTAAGGTACCGTACCGTATGGGTCCTAAGGAGTTGGAAGAGCTTAGGAAACAACTGGATGATCTGATTGAGAAGGGATACATTAGACCTAGTGTGTCACCGTGGGGAGCACCAGTTCTGTTTGTGAAGAAGAAAGATGGGAGCTTGAGGTTGTGCATCGATTATAGGGAGCTAAACAGAGTGACAGTGAAGAACAAGTATCCTTTGCCAAGGATAGATGACTTGTTTGATCAGTTGAGTGGTGCAGCAATCTTTTCTAAGATTGATTTGAGGTCGGGTTACCATCAGGTGAAGATCAGAGAGGAGGACATACCAAAGACAGCTTTCACGTCGAGGTATGGTCATTATGAGTATGTGGTGATGCCGTTTAGGTTATCTAATGCACCAGCTGTGTTTATGGATTTGATGAACCGGGTCTTCAGTCAGTTCTTGGACAAGTTTGTGGTGGTTTTCATAGATGACATCTTAGTCTTTTCTAAGACTAAGGAGGACCATGAGGAACATCTGAGGGTTGTGTTGCAGACCTTGAGGGAACATGAGTTGTATGCTAAGTTGTCCAAGTATGAGTTCTGGTTAGAGGAAGTTGCTTTTCTGGGACATGTGATTTCAAAGAAAGGGGTAGCTGTAGATCCTACGAAGATTGAAGCAGTTACCAAGTGGGAGGCACCAAGATTGTGGCTGAGATCAGGAGTTTCTTGGGTTTAGCAGGGTATTATCGATGGTTCGTTAAGGATTTCTCCAAGATTGCTAGACCTATGACAGCTTTGATGAGGAAAGAGAACAGGTTTCGTTGGGATGAAAGTTGTGAGACGACGTTCCAAACATTAAAGGAGCGTTTGACCACAGCTCCAATCTTAGCATTGCCTGAAGGGAGTGAGAACTTTGAGGTGTATACGGATGCTTCAAAGAATGGGTTGGGTTGTGTGTTGATGCAGAATGGGAAAGTGATTGCCTATGCTTTTAGGCAATTGAAGCCTTATGAGGAGAACTACCCTACTCATGATCTAGAGTTGGGTGCAGTTGTGTTTGCTCTTAAGATTTGGAGACATTACCTATATGGGGCGACCTTTAAGGTATTTTCAGATCACAAGAGTCTCAAGTACATCTTCACTTAAAAGGATTTGAATATGAGTCAGAGGAGGTGGATGGAGTTGATTGGCGATTACGACATGGATATTATCTACCATGAAGGAAAAGCTAATGTTGTTGCAGATGCTTTGAGCAGGAAGAGTGTGCATTCTCTATGCACAACTATATCTTTGATGAGATTGAGAGATGAGGTGGGGAAGTTCGGGATACATATGATCCAGAAAGGGGATGTTATGGGAGATTTGACAGTGCAGCCAGACCTTTATGATGATATTCGCGGTAAACAGGTGTTGGATCCCAAGATTATGGAATGTAGAGCTGGAGTAGAGAAAGGGACAATGTCTAGATTCTCTATTCATACAGATGGTAGTCTGAGGTTTGATGGGAGGTGGTGTGTTCCTAATGATGAAGAACTGAAAAAGAAGATCATGACAGAGGCTCATTGCATACCATACTCGGTACATCCAGGCGGTGACAAGCTATACAAGGATTTGAAAAAGACTTTCTGGTGGCCTGGGATGAAGAAAGAAACAGCTGAGTTCGTGGCTCGTTGCTTGACATGTTAGAGAGTGAAAGGGGAGCAGCGTCGACCACAAGGTAAGATCAAGTCTCTTGAGGTACCTGAGTGAAAGTGGGAGTTCATTTCTATGGATTTCATTGTGGGTTTAAACGAAGAGTCAACAGGGTAACAACATGATATGGGTTATAGTGGATCGACTGACAAAGTCAGCTCATTTTGTGCCAATGAAAGATACATGGACTAAGGCACAGTTAGCTATGGCTTATCGGAAGAATGTGGTGAGATTGCATGGGGTGCCTAAAGATATAGTGTCTGACAGAGATTCGAGATTTATCTCACGGTTTTGGAAAGAGTTGCAGGAGTCTTTGGGGACTACCTTGAAGATGAGTACAACATTTCATCCTGCGACAGATGGCCAGACGGAGAGGACCATCAAGACTCTAGAGGATATGTTACGAGCTTGTGTTATGGATTTTGGTGGTAGTTGGGAACAGAGGTTAGATTTGGTTGAGTTTTCTTACAACAACATCTATCACACCAGTATTGACATGACGCCATTTGAGGCTTTATATGGGAGGAGATGTATGAGTCCGATTTGTTGGGACGATAGTGCCGAGGCAGTGGTTTTAGCACCAGAGATGGTACATGAGACAGTGGAGCAGATTAAGCTGATAAGACAGAGGATGAGAGCGGCCCATGATCGACAAAAGAGTTATGCTGATCTACATCGACGGGATATAGAGTTTCAGGTTGGGGACAAGGTTCTTTTGAAAGTGTCTCCTATGCGTGGGGTCATGAGATTTGGTAAGAAAGGGAAGTTGAGTCAGAAGTTCATAGGACCGTATGAGATCTTAGACCGTGTGGGTGAGGTTTCTTATCGGTTGACTTTACTATCTGCTTTGGAAGGGTACATAATGTGTTTCATGTATCTCAGCTGCGGAAGTATGTTAGTGATCCGTCACATGTATTAGAGGTAGAGAACATAGAGCTGGATGAGTCCTTGTCTTATCTTAAGGTGCCTAAACAGATTCTTGATCGAAAGGTTAGGAAAACTAGACATGGTGAGACAGTGTTGCTTAAGGTTCTTTGGTCTAATCATGAGGTTGAGGAGGCTACATGGGAGGCGTAAGAGGCTATGAGGGAGCGGTACCCATCTCTTTTTGATCAGGTATGTATGATTACGGGGACGTAACCTTGTTTATTTTAGGGGGTAGGAGATGGTCACGAAGAGTTTTTACATGTTTTTATGTTGATTTTGATATAGTTAGTAGTTGTTTGAGTCGGGTTGAGTTTGGTTTGGTAAGTATGTGTTGGAGTTTTATGTTGAGTTTTGTTTTTGTTGTTGTGTCGGGACAGTGTTAGTGTGTTTTTGTTTTGTTGTGGTTTGAACTTCGGGGACGAAGTTCTTTTTAAGGAGGGAAGACTGTAATACTACTGTTTTATAAGTCTTTGGGTACTCTATCGAGTGAGGCTTACTCTGTCGAGTAAGTATGTTTTTTATACGAATCAGTAGTCTGCCTGTAGGGTACTCGATCGAGTAGCCTTGGCACTCGATCGAGTAAGTGGCACTCGATCGAGTACGTGACTTACTCGACCGAGTAAGTTGGTTATCGGGTGATTTGCGATGGGTTTGTTAATAATACGGATTAATATATAATACTCCGTCATTTTTTTCCTAAACACTTTTACAAACCTAAAAACACAAAAAGGAGAGATTGCAAGTTACGTTGTTCGTTTCATTCGCATTATTGGCAAATCCCGGAGTTAGAGGTTTCGGTTTCCTTTGTTCTTTATACCGTTGTGATCCTTGCGTCAAGGGTAAGTTCTACATATCATTTTTATAGCATTTGGTTAATGTTCGTTAAACCCTAATTTGGGGATTTGGGGGTTTTTATGATTATATGGTTAAGGTAGTAATTGTATGAATGTATGTATAGGAGGAGGGTTCGTAGAAGAGAGGTTTTGAGACAGTTGTTAGATCGTCTGATTCTGTGATTGCATCCCAGGCAGGGTTTCCCTACTCAGTATTAATTACATGATGTGTTTTTTGGTTTCATTGTGATTATTGTTAAAGTATATTGTTGGTGGTTGTGACGGTTGTTGTTTATATTGTTGGTTGTATTGTTGATTAATATCGTTGATTGTTGTTGTATCTATCTGTGGTCTTCGGGGTACGTCTCTGGCTGAGTGGAGTCACTTGCGGGAGTGGCTTCACGCCCTTAATTCGCCTTCTGTGGAACCCGCCACAGGAGGGATGTGCATATTAATGAACATGGGTTTATCGCTCGATGGAGATGAGCGGTGCTTAGGTGGGAACGGCTGCGGTCCCCCACTGGCGGTGTGGAGTATCTGTTGCGATGGGTACTCTGGCAGGGCTACACACTTTAGTGTGTAGTCATTTGTGTGGAGTTTGGTGATGGAGACTGGGGTTTGATGTGTTGATTGCGTTGTTTGGCATTTGTTTCATAATGGTTTGTATTGTGTAGTTAGTACTGACCCCGTTGTTTGTTTTGTAAAACTGTGGTGATCCATTCGGGGATGGTGAGCAGTTGTTGAGCAGGTTTGATACGATGCATTTGGGCTAGCTGGGATGAGTCATCACTTACCATTAGAAGAGTCTTTCGTTGTGTCAGATGATGTCTGTAGTTGTTCAGTTTTGCTAGCAGTCAGTTTTGGTTTTGGGATTGTATTTCATTTAACAGTTTTGGTTTGAGACATGTAATCACTTAAACTATATTTACTTTTAAAGTACGTTTCTTTATTGTCTTATGATTATCATTGCCTTGGGTAACCGAGATGGTGACGTTCCTATACCTGAGTGATCCTGGTAAGGGACTTGGGAGCATGGAGGTGTCACATGCCGGTAGCCGGTCCACCGGCAGAGCACAACAACCCACATTGAATTAAAGTTGAAGAGAAATAATTGATTGGTCTCGCTACCGGTAGACGAACCGGTAGCCGGCCAACCGATAGAAGACACACCAACAAAGCCTTTGGGGAATAGAAGAGTGTGTTCTGCCGGTAGACCGGCAGCCGATCCACTGGTAGAACACGCATGCCTGTTATTTTCCAAAATTCTAAGTCTAAATTGCAACGGTCTCGCTACCGGTAGGCTGACCGGTAGCCGGTCCACCGGCAGAACGCAGCTGCTGCGGATATTAGGCTTCATTTCCTCTTCTTCTCTAATCTAATTAAAGACTATAAATACCCCCTCCCTTAACCATTTGTACACACGGCCCTAGATCTGAAAACCTTCCTTTAATTTATGCAATATTTCCTTAATCAAGCACTAATCTTTCCTTAATCAACATTAATTATTTATTAAAATTAGCTTAGTAGTAGTTGTTATCAATTGTTTACATTTTGTTTTTGGGTTGTAATTGGGAGATATTGAAGGATTCCTTCATTAATTCAATCAAAGCAACCATCTTTACTCATTGTTGGTATATTTCTCTTCTTATTTACTTGTTAAATCAATTGTTTACATTTCAAGTTGTCTTTTATAATTGTTTGAATTCATACCATGTCATCTCTTTTAATAACTTTTTTCTATACCTTTGTTTGTATGAACAATTTGAACATGAGTGAGTAGAAATCCTTCTAGGGTTTAGGGGGAGTCTAAATGGAATTAATGAGTATGATTGTATAATTATTATTTGGGTGTTTGGTGAATTGTTTATCTTTCATATCCTTGCACACAAGGTGTTTGATGAATTGTGTGAGTAAAAGCTAATGCCTTTCTTCGTTATTGCTTAATTCCTCCATTGAATGAAAGTTTGCGGTGGTCTTGTTGTATGTTTAAGAGAAGTGTGATACTTAATGAAAGTTAGGGGTCACCTTTAGGTGAGTCAAGACATTGATTGTTCTACCTAGGATAAACCCTTGCCATTGAACCCTTAAATTATCATGTTTGCCCTTAAACCATTTAGATGAACCCGAAAGCCCTAGTCTTTTAATCAATCGTATACATTTCATCTCAATCGTTTGCTTTAGTTAAATCTAGTAGTTTAAATCAAATCGTTTCATCTTCCGACTAAACTAGACTCCCAATTAAACTAAGTAGAAACCCCTCAATCCTTGTGGTTCGACCCTGATTTACACTACTAAATTGGGTTATAAATATTGTTGGTGATAAGAAACTCAACTCTACAGCCATCTTAATCATCAAATGGCGCCGTTGCCGGGGATGACGTTAGGTTATATTTAGTTTATTAAGAGTCTTTGCTTTAGTTAAATCTCACTTGTTAGTTTGTTTTAGTAGTTGTGCGATTCGTTGTAGAGTGTGTGATTTCTTGCCCTCCCCTAGTGTGTAAAGATACTAGGAGACTAACGGTTTGTCGAGTGCATGCCTAGAAGGAACCATCAAGCTTTACTCTTCAATTCCGACCCCGAAAGGCTTTTTAAGACCTTGAGGACAAGGACCCTTGATAGGGTTCGGAACCTTCCTCAAGCAAACATAGACCAACCAAACCCACACACCCTACAAACCATTGATACACCAATCCCACTTCAACCAAACAACACAATTAAGATCCCTATAGAAAATCCCTTTCACAACTTTCCACTTCCTAGCCCACCTCAAACACCACCCCCTCATATACCAAATCCACCACCACAAATGGCTATATGAGATCACAACCTGCCTAACCATAATGATTCATGTAACCCTATTAATTTTGGCACTTTGGCTCCCAACAACTTTGAGATGCATCCCGCCCAAGTCGGGTTGATCGAGAAGGATTTATTTGGGGGGCATATTGAAGAAAATGCTCATGCTCACCTACGAAAGTTCAAGAGGAAGGTATCAATGATGAAGAAGAACAGGGTATCCAAGGACACTCTAAGGATGATGTTGTTCCCATTCTCTTTGACGGATAAGGCGGACCGGTTAACTGGCTGGGAACACACATTGAAGCTAGGAAGTCAACAAAAGAATGAGGAAGTCAAGCATGTCCCAGCCGGTCAGCCACCGGCGGCCAGTCGCCCGGCTATGGCTACCTGATGATGCAAAATTAATTCAACTTTCCATAAAACTCCCAGTCGGTCATGGGACCGGCGGCCGGTTGACCGGCCGGGAGCACTTTTCCGCATTTCTACGACCCATTTTTAATTCTACCCTAATTAGAGTGCAACCTATAAATACCCCCTCCCTTAATCAATTGTATATACACTACTCTAGATCTGAAAACTTTCCCTAATTTATGCAATCTTTCCTTAATCAAAGTGTAGATACCCGGTATCTGCTGAGACTCCAACAAACACCCGATGATTATCGGACTACAACATGCTTTGGAATCGCGGCGTTTGATCGACAGTTTGTGTACAACTTTACGTCGGAAAACTTAAAACCATTTCGAAAATAAAACATTTCAAAAATACCTGGAGTGTTTAATGCACGACGACCGGGTCGCAATGACACTAACTAGAGTCAAAACCGACACCGGACCAAAAATCGACTCAAAAATTCAAATCCCGACTCCAACAACGAGTGAAACCGAGTCAACCACCAAAAACAAAACATTTCAAACCTTCTACCTTAAGTTTTCCCGGATTCATGAATGGTCAAGTACCAAACATGTGACTACAAAACCTAGGATAGAACAAATCATGATTGCGTTTGTTGTGAAAGCGACAACTCACCTCGAAGAACCGCGACGTGGCTCGCGCCTCTTTGAGCAGCCCAGGTGGCCACGTCGCTCAAAACTCACACAACCACTCATTCTCCTATAAATACCCCTCAAATGCCACCCATTTGAGACTTACGCGAGTGTCCGCCCCCTCTTTTCTCCCTTAAAATTCTCGACTCGACTTCTTAAGTCACAACCCGACGCGTATTTACGACCTACCGATCGTAAATACAAACCTTACACATTATTTGGTACCGTCATCGTGCATTAAATCACTTGACCGACCACTTCGACCACTACACCGTCACTAACATCAAAACACTCTCTTTACTTACCAAAACGGTTTTAAACCGAGTTTTTTCCGACCAAACGAGTTGTTACACTAACGTCGGTCACTCGCCACTACCAAACATGTAAGTATGAGGGTGTAAAAATCCTTCTTTTATCATGTCTTCATTCGTTTTATGACTATACCATGCTAAAACATGCATAACATGATCCAAAACATGGGATAAACGAGCCAAAACTAAGTTTTGGCCTGAGGCAGAAGCCCCTTATTGTGCACAAAGGCTCGCGCCTCAATGGGGTGCCCAGGTTAGAACTCAACCGTGCTTGTTCTCGCCTTTCCCCTTTAATTCATTTTCATATTTGTAATCGGTTTTTACCATTTCAAATATTTTCAAACCTTTTTTATTTTATTTCATTTGTTTTAACCATAAAACATTTTTCACCCTTGGTTCCTCATACCATGACGGTTAAATCCGTGATTCGGTGATAATATTTGGTTAATGACATTTAAAAGGTATTTTAAAACCTTTTATTTCATTTCTTTACATTTCTAATAACAAACATATTAGTCACCAACACAAAGTCATCCTTGGTTCTACATACCATGCCGGATTTTAACCCGGGTACGATGATGAGTATCGACTAATTACATTCAAATGGACTTTAAAACAATTAGACCATAATTACTTTCAAAACTATTCATGTCAAGTTTGTCAAATCTAACCCGACACCGAATATTATCAAGATAATGATGATTATTCGAGTCTAGTCCTTCAAATTAACAAATGCGGTCTAAACGACCCTTTCAAATCAAACCGGGTTCAAATACCCATCTTTTAACACGTTTTATAACGCTTTCTAAAAGGTCAGAACACGGCACATAAACCGTGGGCTAACCCGCGCCTAAACAGGTCCTTCATTTCTCATTTCCAAAACCAGGGAGAGGCCCCTTACACCGCCGGCTGGCTCGCGCCTCATGTGGCCGTCTGGTACAGGACCTGTTCCCTTCCAGCATTAGTCTAGGACGATCCCGACTCCGGTTAGCCCAGATACAGGACGGATCAGATGACTATTTACTCGTTCAAAATCATGTTCGCAAAATACCAAGGCAAATGGATCACGTTATGCACTCTAAACCTAATACGGTAAATGGATGTTTAATTTCCGTCTTGCATGCAAATCAATCATTAATCCAACTCGACATCTTATACTTGATACTTGGATTAAATCAACCGACTTAGAAAGCTCTCACATGTTAGGTTTAAATTATTGGATGCGCATTCATGCATTTAAACCGTTTTATCAACCTTTGCATTCAACCAACCAAGATCTATCAGTAGAGGCCGCTAACGCGGGCGGGATTAGGTGTCTGATTAAAGGGCTTCCCAATACGTACCTTCACCTCTTACTCAGAAACTTTGGATAGTGGACGACCTTATCCAGGGCGTACGAGAGTCATTCTAGAGATAGGATGCTAAAGAGGGACGATTTCCTTATCTTTAGTACCTATGTCAAACGCTGCTTTGTGCTTCGATTTGACCGAGGTATAAAGTGGATTTCGAACGGGTTCCAGGCATCCCACAAATGCTTGGTGGCGACTCCGAACATCTCTAATCGTTTCGAGACCCTTACCGAGATAAAACCGACCGATCTAAAATGATCCGGTCGAAAGCATTTTTACACCGCCGAGCGTGGCTTTCAAAGAGACCGCTGTATGTCCGCAGATCGGCCGGGCGTGCAGGTGGGCCATGTCCACAGATTGACGACTCCGCTGGGGATAACTAGGACACTTACGTCTTTGTGATCCCTAGATGGTGAGACTCGAACGAGGTCTTGGTTGGAATGCATTAATTTATAATACGGTCACGGTCGGGTTCCTTGTCCGGGCCCACAACCTAACCCTTTTCGACCAATTGGCTCGTCTCGTCGGCGTGAGTTTTTCTCATCCCCGCGTTTTGAATCCCGATTGAGTCAAGCATACCATTGACGTTACACATTTCTGTTTCGTCAAAGAGCTTTCATCTCTTTCGAGCACGAGGCTAGGGCACCCTCCTTACACATTTTGTTTGGATTGGTATCCCTCTCGCAAATCGGGGTTTGATTGCTTGGTGTGTAACCCACCCTTTTAAGCCAAAACCCGTGTCAGCTTAATGCATAATATAATGAAACTGTGAGTGCTTATGTGCTACTTGATCATAAGTCCTTCCGTGTCATTTTCAAACTTTCGAAATCACCTTTTTGCGCCGTTATAATGGCCGTTTCAAACCTCGGTCTTTCGCCGACCGATGGACGCCTTTCTAGGCCGTCGTAATGACGATTTTCAAAACCCGGTTTTTATAACCATTTCAACACGCCTTTCTAGGCCGTCATAATGACGATTTTCAAACCCGGTTTTTATAACCATTTCAACACGCCTTTCTAGGCCGTCGTAATGACGATTTTCAAACCCGGTTTTTATAACCATTTCAACATGCCTTTCTACGCCGTCGTAATGACGATTTTCAAACGCGGTTTTTCACAACCGTTTCAAACCACCTTTTTACGCTGTTAATCGCCGCGTCTAGACACGGATTTTAACCCGTTTCGCGCCGACAATGGTTCTTTCAAAACCCGAGAAAATCACACACCCTTTTCTCGAGACACTTTTGAGATCCCGAGGACCACGCACCGTCCCCGAGACCTCTTCAAACATTTCAAACTCGATTTTCAAAACATACAATTTTGAATTTCAAAATCGTCTTGGGAGACAATACACTGTTTTCCGAGCCGATTCAAACTCAAAAACCGTCTTTTGCAAATAAACTTAAGACAACCCTTTCAACTAACCGACTTGCGGAGATTTCTATCTTCGGAAGCCGTCCATTAAATCGACAAATGAATCTTTTTGAAAATTTCTATTTTCGAAAACTTCAGTCCACCATTCCAATTCCGCCTCGTGTCTATCGAGTCGAAGCAAATGTACTTATGGGTCTTTACTTATGAGTCGTCTCACCACGAGACCCGTCCAATGGCGTCGCGCCGTTACGTTGGACTCGTGTCAAAGGTTCGGTCAAACATCGTCACGTCATAAATCGAGTCAGCACCGAGGAATCACACACGGTCACCCTCGTCTTGTTGGGTCTAATCTTTGTCTCGTCCTTCGTGTTGTCTGCGTTCGGTCTTGGAACCGTGTCGGATTGAGTTGTAATGTGAGCCGTTTTTCTGCCTCAGAGCCATGGCCCCGTCTTCAGCTTCATCCAACAACAATGATAACAACAGAGATGTCACGACCGATCGCCTAGCCACCTTTACCGCTCTTAAGGTCACCCTGGATCGCGTCGAGACCTGTATCGACGCCCTAGAGAACAAGGAAACTGGAGAACATAATACTCCACCTCTGACTGAAACTGAGAAGAGGCTAAAGCTTTTGGAAGAACAGCTCCTAACCCGGGATAACAATATCTATCTTGAGAACAACCGAAGGCTCGAACCTGTTGGGGATCAATTACCTGACAACTTTACCCTAACCGATGTGCCTAAGTTCAAAGGAGTGGAGGACCCACTCAACCATATCCGTGCTTTCAAAGACTACATGGCCATTAAAGGGGTCAAACATGAACTTTTCACCTGGATCTTCCCATCCTCCTTGGAACCGATCCCTCGCCAATGGTACTACTCCCTTGATCCGAAAAACCTTACTACTTGGGATGAGGTCGCAGTTGAGTTTGCCAAACAATATGCCGACAATGTCGACATCCAGGCCAATACCCGTACTCTTGAGGTGCTAACCCAGAACGATAAGGAAGGGTTCACTGAGTTCTTAACCCGTTGGAGAAGGGTGAGTACTTAACTGGTCAGTAAGCCAAGTGAATCAACTTTGGTGGAAAAGTTCGTCAACAATCTCCGCCCAGTTTATGCCAACCTACTGATGTATCAGAATATTAAGACCTTCCAAGACTTGCAGATTCTGGGGACACGTATTGAAGATGACCTCCGAAAGGGTGTCTTGGCCAAGACCACTGGCAGAGGCTACCAAGGATCCACCTCGACTGGATCTCGCCCTTACGGCCAGACAAACAAGATCGATGAGGTTAACCTCGTCGAACCATCTGCTAAGAGAACTGAGCGCCCCCAGAGAGTGCTCACCAACATAGGGTCGACTTATGCAAGTGCCTTGAAGAGGCTCATTGACCAGGGGAAGTTACAACCGATCGGACCCACCCCGGATCTGACCGATGCCAAGAAGTCCCGGTTCTGGAACCCCAATGCCTACTGTCAGTACCATCAGGGGAAAGGGCATGATACCGAAACCTGCTTCAAACTCAAGCACATCATCCAAGACATGATTGAGAAGGGAGATTTGCCTTTACCCCCACCGACTAAGCTGAATAACAAAACGAACCCTCTGGGAATCCACGCCATCTCTGACGATGAGCCAACTTTAGACTCCTCTCACCTCATCCTGCCAATTGATGACGAGGTGAATGCTTTGGAAAAAGATCCTTCCGACGGAGTATTTGTGTTCAGTGCCGCCACTATGCTCACTATGTTCCAACAGGTTGAGGAGGCCATAGCCAGCCTCTCCGAGAGAATCACCCGACTTGACGACGCCTACCGTCGACTTATCTTCAATCCTCCACCACCGCGCCCGAGGGAGAATTACCCAAGCATTCAAAACTACCCACACCAGGATGGATTGCTCTCACGACCATTCTGGCATACACCTCACGAAAATCACCCTCACAATAACTACTCTCACAATAACTACCCTCATAAAAACCACCCTCACAAAAATATCCCTCACAAGAACTGCCCACCGAGGAATACCCCTCCAAGATACCCTCGAGACTCTGAAATTAATGGCATCTGGAGAGATGATGTTGAGGATGTCTATATCATCCCAGGGAAAGAGAAACGAGCGAAAGAGATCGGGCACCTCATCCGGTTCGGACGTCCCTATCAGAACCCGAACAATCCAACGGTCGTTCCAACAACGAATGACCAAGTAATCCCAGAGGTGGACACTCAACCAAGGGCTCCTGATAATTCAATCCTTAAACAACTTCAGAAGGCGAAGGCTGAATTTCAATCTTTCAACTAATTGCAACATCTTTTGAGCATCGACAGGCTCTACTACAGGCTTTGGGAAAGTTAGCAGTGCCCTCCACCTCTTCCCCAGAAGAAATAGTGGCACATATGAAGAGGGACTCCCCTGATCTGAACAACCCAGTCATCTTCTCTGACGAGGATATCCCTCTGTTCGGAGCCAATCATAACCTGTCCCTGTATATCACCGTACAATGCCTCAAGAAAAATGTACCTATGGTCCTCGTGGATGACGGATCCGCAATGAATGTCATTCCTCTCAAAACTGCTCACAAACTGGGTATTAGGAAAGCTAATTTGGTCCCGACAAATCAAGGAGTACGCGCCTACGACGACACTCGTCGCAGGGTCGCATGGCTCATCACTCTGGCTGTCACAAACGGACCACTGGAAAGACAAACCAGTTTCCAGGTGGTCGACATCGACGCCTATTTCAATATGCTCTTGGGACGTCCCTGGATTCATGCCATCAAGGCGGTTACCTCGACTCTCCACCAGAAAATCAGGGTCCCCTTCAACGGGAAAACGATCACAATTCCTGCTTCCCCGATCAAAGCTGTCATGAGAAAGGGAGTAGCCTCCCAAGCCATTGAGGAGGATGATAACGAAATGTGGGGTTTCCAAGCTGTGAACGCTATTACTGATGAATCAACACCCTCTGATTGTGACCCGTTCGCCAACCTCACAGTCAACCGTATCATGATGCGTCAGGGTTACTTCCCGGGTTTGTCGCTCAATCCACTGAAGGACCCATTGCAACCCTTGAAACAGGCTAAGGCCCCAACATCCCCTTTGGACTGGGATGTGAACCTACCGATGAGGATATCCAGGAAATGAACCTCCTAATTCGAAAGCGCAAGAAGCACGGGGTTATCCTCCGTCCCTACCACCTGACTCTCAATGGATACTTTGTCCCCGAGGGAGAGTCTGAGCTCTACCATGGCTTTTCGGAGCTAATCTATGACTCTGTGGCCAGGGCTAGGTACCCGGGTGTGGAAGTTTTCCAGGACTGCTACTTTATCCCCGACAACGCCGAAACTGCATCAACTGAGTCTAAGCCGTCACCATGCCTCGACGGACAAGCTGTCACACTCCTCTTTGGGGAAGATAACATCAAGCGCCTCGACTATGAGGACATCATCAACATCACCCTGAAGGACAACCAATTTGATCCCACCGCCTTGATCTCCGACACTGACCCGGAGAAAGCTACACAAGGCTGGAGGAAAACCGTCAAGTGGACTGATCGCCAAGGCCGCATTCTCAAAATCGCAACTGGAGAAGGCCCTATGTTCAAAGAGGGAAGCGAAGAAGAACCTAAATCTGAGTCTGAGTCTGAGTCGGAGTCAGAGTCTATCATCACTCCCAACACTTCTGATGTCCCAGTCAAGGTCCCCTTCCCACTGTTTTATCACAAAGTCGTGGCTGATTCAGAGGCTGAGTCTACTAGGGTCACCCCCACTCCCATGAAAGGTGACAACCTGGAGCCTGTTCCAGGGGATACCTCCTCTATCGTTTCGCCTCTGACTGACCACGAGATGTCTGTCCTCTCCGAGCTTTTCGCTCGTGTCAACTTAATGAACGCTAAATTTGCTTATGACTCGTCTCATTTTAACTGCAATGCAATTCTGAATGACTATGAGGAATTTGACTTGAGTGACTACCCACCTCACCTAGCCAAAGAACTTGACAAACGGGAAACCAGAACCCCCATCATTTAGGAGACTGAGCCTATTAACATAGGAACCGATAACACACCTCAAGAACTTAGGATAGGGACAACCTTGGACCCCTCGGAAAGACAGCAGTTCATTGACCTCCTCCACGAATACAAGGACGTGTTCGCCTGGTCTTACAGAGACATGCCTGGGATTGACAGAGAAATTGCAGAGCACCGGATACCCATTAAACCCGGAGCTAAACCTGTAAAACAGACCTACGCCGAATGCGTCCTGAATGGGCCCTGAAAATCAAGGAAGAAGTAGACAAACAGTTCAAGGCTGGTTTCATCAAAGTGTCTGAATACTCTGATTGGGTGGCCAATATTGTGCCCGTACTAAAGAAAGATGGAAGAATTTGGGTTTGCGTCGACTTCAGGGATCTGAATAAGGCGAGTCCAAAGGACGACTTCCCTTTACCACATGTGGACATTCTGGTGGACAATACCGCCGAGCATGCTCTCCTATCCTTCAAGGATGGGTATGCTGGGTACAACCATATTAAAATGGCTGAGGAAGACATGCACAAGACAACATTCACTACACAGTGGGGTACATATTGCTACACGGTCATGCCCTTCGGCCTCATCAACGCCGGAGCAACTTATCAAAGAACCGCTACCACTCTCCTACACGATATGATGCACAAGGAGGTAGAGGTATATGTCGATGACATGATTGTCAAATCAAAAGAACGAGACGGCCACATCAGTGCCCTCCGGAAATTCTTCGCTCGTCTGCGAAAATATAACATGAGACTAAATCCTCAGAAGTGTGCAGTCGGGGTCACCTCCGGAAAACTCTTGGGACATGTTGTCAGCAAAAGAGGCATTGAGATTGATCCAACCAAAATCAAAGCCCTTCAACAAATGCCTCGGCCTAGGAACGAGAAGGAGATTCGGGGATTTCTCGGTCAGGTCCAATACATCAGCCGCTTCATTGCCAAGCTCACTATGATTTGTGAACCAATATTAAAAAAGCTTCGCACCTCCGATCACACCAATTGGGACAACGACTGTTAGAAGGCCTTCGACAGGATAAAGGAAATCCTATCCAAACCTCATGTCCTCATGCCACCTCAACCGGGGATTCATCTATCCCTATACCTGACTGTTACCAACACAGCCATGGGAGCAATGTTAGCACAAAAAGACGACAACGAAGAACGGGCCATCTACTACATCAGCAAAAAGTTCATTGAGTACGAGGCGAGGTATACCCAACTGGAGAAGACATGCCTTGCCCTAGAATGGTCAACAAAGAAGTTGCGGCATTACATGCTCAACTATACGGTCCACATCTACTCCAAGATGGACCTGGTTAAATACATCTTCGAAAAACTCGTACTAAACGGAAGGTTGCCTAGGTGGACACTCATGCTATCCGAGTTTGATCTCAAGTTTGTACCCCTCAAGGTTATCAAGGGAAGAGCAGTCGCCGATTTCCTAGCGGAGAATTCTGTCAACGAGGATCCAACGACCGACACATGGTCACTTCCTGACAAAGACATCCTTTGTGCCAACTCCGACGCATGGGACCTATACTTCGATGGCGCATCTAATCTGAGAGGCTTCGGGGTAGGAATCTTTCTAATATCACCGGAGGGGGAACATGTTTCGATCTCGGTTAAGCTAGACTTTGCTGTCACCAACAATGCCGCTGAATATGAAGCATGTCTCATCGGCCTACAAGCAGCCATCACACTTGGCATCAAGAGACTGAGGATCCACGGCGATTCCTCGCTCATCATCAATCAGGTGTCTGGATCATGGAAAATCCAATCTGACACTTGGCTCCCTACCGAGCAAAGATCAATCAAGAGGCCGAATTTTTCGACCAAATCGACTACTTCCACTTGCCACGAGAGGAAAATCAATTTGCTGATGCCCTGACAAAACTTATCGCGCTCGTCAACATACCTGATGACATGACATTAATGCCCCTATGTGTCGAGAGAAGGAGCGAGCCAGCTCACATTTGTGCCATTATCAACGACGAGGAAAGCCATGATGAACCTTGGTACCAAGCCATCCTCAATTACAAAACCAAAAACGAATTTCCTCCCAACTCTGATCAAAGAGGACAAAGAGCCATCCGTTTACTTGCATCACAATTCGTGATAAACCAAAATCAACTATACAAAAGAACACCCCAAGGAATTCTCGTCCTTTGCTTCGACCATCACAAAGCCAAAAAAGTCATGGGAGAGGTTCACGACGAAGAATGTGGCCCTCACATGAGCGCAATGATGCTTACTCGGAAAATCACGCGGCTAGGTTACTACTGGACCACCATGGAGGCCGATTGCCGTAACTACGTCAAACATTGCCACAATTGCCAAATCTTCGCCAACATACAACACATACCACCATCCCTTTTATACACCATGACATCACCCTGGCCTTTCTCAACCTGGGGCATCGACATCATCGGAAAAGTCAACCCGGTAGGCACTAAGGGGCATTGCTTCGTCCTCGTCGCCATCGACTATTTCACCAAATGGGTGGAAGCGCAGTCATATGTAATCTTGACCGCTAAACAAGTGGCCAAGTTCATTCAAAACAACATCATCTGCCGGTATGGGGTACCCCATGAAATCATCAGCGATCAAGGTTCTCACTTCCGGGCGGAAACTCAAGCTTTGCTGGACAAATACAAGATCAAACGACATCGATCATCCCCCTACCGTCCCCAAACTAACGGAGCGGTGGAGGCAGCGAACAAAACTCTTGTCACCATTATCAAGAAAATGCAAGACAACTACCGCGATTAGCCGAGCAAACTCCCATTCGCACTCTGGGGATACCGAACCTCCATTCGAACACCGACATGCGCCACACCCTTCTACCTAGCATATGGTATGGAGGCAGTTCAACCGGTAGAGTTAGAAGTCCCTTCCCTACGCATTCTTCTGGAAAGTCAAATCCCTGAGGCGGAATGGACCCGTCGAAGGTACGAACAACTCACTCTTCTAGACGAACGGCGACTCAACGCCTTGCACAACGTCCAACTATACCAACGACGTATACAACGGTCATTCAAAAAGAAGGTTAAACCCAGAAACATCCAGGTGGGCGACTTGGTCCTCAATTCAGTTCGAGCACCGTTACCCGTCGATCCGAGGGGAAAGTTCAAACCTAACTGGGCCGGACCATACCTGGTCAAGAAAATACTTTCGGGGGCCGCAGTGAGACTGAGTGACCTAGATGGGGAGGACTTTACAAACCCGACCAACCTAGACCAACTCAAGAAATACTACCTTTGAACCATAGCAACCAACAACCTAGCCTAGTTTTACAACTAGCAACCACATCAACCCCTTTTCAAGTCAAGTTCCTCAACGTGTTCTGATTTGAAATTGCATGTTTTATCGAGTCTAAGCTGCGGCACCTTGCCCGTTTCAAATGTCCTTTGATCTGTCAAAGGCAACGTCCATTTGCACTAAAACAAAGACCCCTGAACTACGAGCATGGTTTGATTTCACCTCTCCAGGTGGATACGTAGGCAGTCCCTCTTATGCCTGAGGGATACAACCACAAAACCCAATCAAATTTACAAAACATTTCGAACTACGATCATGGTTTGATTTCACCTTTTTAGGTGGATACGTAGGCAATCCTTTCTTACACAAGAACGATACAACCATCCCCATAATAAAAAAAAAAACATCACCCACATCAACTTTCAAAAAAAGAAAAGGGAAAAAAACATTCCCTTTCCCACAAAAATACAAAAAATGAGCCTTTCTTCCTTCCCACAAAACTCCACTTTCCCAAGTGCAAACGTTTAGGACGATTCAAATAGAATTGCCTTCACCGAATGGATGGAAGAAACAAGCGTTCACAATTTTCGACACGAGCAACCCTCTTATTTAATTAATAATGGGAGGGATTACAATTTCAACAATAAATAATGCTCGACAAGTCTACAACTTGTCAAAACTAAGGTGTCAACTAAAACACCTCACATAATAAAACTAGCACAAAACATACAATAACTAGCTAGTACAACATAATAAAAACTCACAACAATAATACAACATAATAATAAAGTGAGTAATGGAGGTCTTCACTCCTCCATTCTACCCTTGCCTTTTCCCTCGGGGTACATCTTCCCCTTGTTCTTCTTGTGGGCCCGCCTAGCATGGATTTCCTCCTCATAACGGATCCTCAACGGATCTAAGACGGCGACGGCCTCCGGTCTAGCACAAGACCCCATATTCGACCCAACACGAGCCAATGCACGGCCCACCATATTCTTGGGGCCGGAACTCCTCCTCTTCGGTGGTCTCATCACATCGGGGGTAGCTCCATCAACATACTCCTCAAAGAAGGCACGGTTGGCCTTGCCAACCTCTCGGTACTTCAAGTCGACAACCTCGTCCTTACGGAATTTGGACCTCTCTTCCAAGGACGGAGCTCTTGACCACTTGACATAAGCGGGAGTCACCCATGTCTTGGCAATGGGGTTTGGTACCTCCCAAAGCGGCCAAGTGGCCTACCATCTTTCAAAGATCTCTACAAGCTCGAAGTTCCGGAAAACATTCTCTTGGACAAGAGTATCTTGAGCGGGCAACTTTTGTTGACGCCCCATTTGCCTCATGAGCCTTTCGGGATAAATGAAGGAAACAACCTGCAAACCCACCACCATCAAAGAATGAGGACTAGCACACGAAGCGGACAACCCCGTGAAGGACCTCAAGTGCCACCACGGCACCACCCAACGGATATGAGGACCGCCCTCCTCTTCCAATCTTGCGGCCCAATAAGCCTCGGTGGAAGCAAAGCTATCCGGGTACAATTTCTTCTTCATGGTAAGGTGACGGAAGGAATAAGAAGAAGAATCAACCGGAGGCTCTACATACCTTAGCCTCTCTAATAGCCACACTTGGAGGATCCTTGGGGATCCGAAAAAGGGAGCTTCTCCACAAGAGCCTTCCTTGTCCAAAGCTTGGATAATCTCTCCAAGCACCAACCATGATGGATCTCTACCATGCTCCATTTGCTCAATCACATGAATAAGGGTCATACTACCATGACATTTTGGCCCCTCCTTCTTCAAGACATCAACAAAGAGGTACACATGGATAAGGTAAAATGCAAGAGCCCTTCTCCTAGCCACCCCCGAGACATTAGCTTCTAATCGGTTTGAAAAGATGTTGATAAGAGCCAACATATCCACACCATGTGGAGCAAGAAGAAAGTTGATTTGTCTTGTTGACAAGCCCAACATGGAACGGAATTTCTCCTTATAGCACAACCGAGTCGGAGGAAGCACCGGAACACAACCCACCCACCCACCAATGGCTCCAACTTCTTCGGCAAGGGGACAAAGCTCACCTTTCGGGAAAACGAAAACATGGTGTTTCGAATCCCAAAACCGAGAACATGCTTCAAGAAATGAAGGTTTCACCTTAACTTGACGGAGCACCAACAATTGACCAACTCCTATGCAAACGAGTTGATACTTTTCGGGAGGCGACAAATCCCGGCACCATTGTCGCAATGCGTTCTCAAAAGCATCCATGAAATATTTTTGTGGAAGAAGAAGAGGTTTTGTAGAGATGTTTTTGTGTTTCGGATGATGAAACAATGAAGCGCAAACATCCCTATTTATACAAGATGATCAGCGCGTTTTTCAGAAAAAGGGGAAAGCTGGCTTCCATCGCCAGGAGGCTCGCGCCTCTTTGAGGCTTCCCCAGGATTCCCGCTGTTGACTTGTCTCTTTCAACTTGTGTTTTCTCCTGACACCTCAAACCTCCCGCCAGGAAGCTCGCGCCTCTTCGGGGTGATTCTGTTAGGTTCATATACCTATTATTAGACTCCTCTAATAGTGAACTAATTAACTTATTAATTATTTGTTCTTTAGATCTAGTGCATGCATAACAAAATGAAAGATTTATAAGAAAAACAATGTTCCTTACATTGTTATGTATTTCGAAATTATGGGCACAAGTAAGGTCACCTTCCTTCACTTGTTCTTGAGCTAAATATGATGGATGATCCTCCTAAGACTCCAAGTATAGAAGCCACTCCAATAAATTGCACCCAAGATTAATCCCAAAAATTCCTACTAATATTAACTAGATATATAGTAGAAATATAACCTTAATAATACTAATGTTCTTATATTACTACCTCTAGTAATAGATGATGAGTATTAGTATTTTTAGAGAGATTTTGCAATTGCATGTGAGGGAAATGTAGAGAGAAAAACAAGCCAACAACAACAACAAAAATGAGCAACAAATGCTCATCTTTTATGGCCAAAAACCGGTGGCCTTATGTGTGTGTGGGGAATATTTTTTCTTTTGTTTTTACTCTCTTGTAAAGTGTAGGTAGAGTGTGTAAGATGTAGGCATGATTAAAGCTAGTATGCAAGGTCACTTTCATGCTTTAATCATAAATCAACAAAAACAAAAGAGCATCTTTTGCTCTTCCATTTTGGCCGAAATATTGGACCCTTTTTGGTCCATTTTTGCCTTTTGTCATTTGTCCCACAAATGCTTACAAGTCATATGTTTAATTATCTTATATAATTAATTATTAATGTAATCATTGAACACTTAAATATTACAATTAATAATATAATATACACTCCACTTTTTGAGTAGTATACTACCATTATATCAACATATAATGGGTCCCATAATTACTAGTTAGTTAAAATTACAACTTCTTGTAACTTTAAATAACTAATTACCTCTACCTCAAAACTTATATTAATACCTCAACCAATTTAGTAATATAACACTTAATTATTAAATTTAATCTTATTTAATCACATTACAATAAGACGCAAAATTGCACTTCCATAATTAAGGAATTAATTAATCTGTATCGCATACAATTAATTAAATATCTATTTGGGCCTCATCCTATAGGTGTGACCTAAAGGGATCAACTGACCACCACCGTCACACGACAGTAATGTCAAACTCTAGTTAGCCAATCATTACCGATTAATGATGGTCAGTCGACTGTATAAAGAATCATCCCTCACGTATTCTTAGTATGAGATTTAATAATGATATTTAAATCATGTGATCGCACTATTGTTGAGGACACATTTCCCAACAATCTCCCACTTGTCCTCGACAAGTGTGCGTCACCAATTATCTTGTCCTATTACAATATCCCACTCAATGCAAGGTGTCTTGCAGGTCGTACTTACATTTGATCATATCTTGAGTGGTTTTCTCGATCTGGAGATTAACTGTCTGACCGGAATTATCTATCATAGATACCTTCCGAGCGTGGCCACGCATTTCCAGTTAACTACTCCTCGAGTGGCCTTGAGATTTCAAACAACCCTGACAAGGGGTGGACAATTCCTATCGTCCTATTCCCTTCGTTCAGCCACAGTCCATCATAACCCAAAATATACCCAACTTTGTTGTTGTACAACAGATGTGAAATATCTTATCCTCATAAGATTCTCAACTCTATGCCAATATTCTCTCACATAGACTCAAAATCTAGAATACTTTGCATCCCATTCCAAGTCTCCCAATTACTCTTACTAGAAGAGAGCATTAGTACATTATTCTCAATAAGTAATATGTTATCAACATATAAGACATGGAGAAACAATTCTAGCTCCCACTTAACTTCATGTATAATCATGATACTTCAATCATGTGAATGAAACCGTCCACTATTATCACATGAACGAAAAGTATAATCCTTTAAAGCTAGGTTAAGACCATCCTAGGTTTACTTAAGAAAGCTACACATAAGATGTTAGGATTCTTAGATCTTCATCTAAGGTTTTGTGTTTTAAACACTTCCTTCTCTAAATTCCCATATTAGACAAGCGAAATTTTATTTGCCATTCTTCATGTAATGAAATGTGGCAATTCCTAACACAATTAATCTTGATTAACATCTTTATGTAAATCTTATGCATTTGAGTACTCTGGAGCTCTATTTACTTTTGAGGAGACCCGCGCCTTAAAGTAAATCTACTCTTGAGCAACAATTTTCGGATTGTAATGCTTCGACTCGTATGTAAGAAGGTCATGATATTATCACTTTCACAAAGTAATATTTTTGAACAATAAGACATGTGCAATAAACTCCCACTGAACTATGCTCTCATACTATCTTCATAGATTATAGTTCAATACCAACTCCCACTCTATAATTCTATTACTTTCACAAAGTAACATTTCAACTATAAGAGATGTTTGTGACGATTCAATCTACCCACTCTATCTCTCAGAAATATATCAATATTCATGAGAGATAGCTTTGTGAGTCACAAACATATATATTTAACGGAGTATTAGGAGTTTATCTAGACTATGTATTAGCTTTCAAAAGGTCATCCTAACATGGCTACTTGATAATATACGAGTCTTATCCATGTCATCTGTTTAATAGACTCAATATTCTAGGTATCTCATGGTTGACCATCCGTTTAGAATTACTTGTCTGTTTTGGATTGCAAATTCCCTAAATTGATTTCAACAACTCAAACCGACTCATATTAGTTCGATCTTATGGGTAGTGACGCTAGGTCATAATCCATTTTTAATAAATCAAATTTATTACTTAGATCTTTGCCACTACGATTGGGTCGTAATGCTCAGAACTTTCTTCAATTGGTTCTCTACGTGATTTTAGAAATTTCTCAAATCTCTTAAATACTTCACCTTTTATTTGATTAAGTAAATATACCCTTATCTACTTAAATCATTGGTAAAAGTGACGAAGTAGTCATAGATTCTCCTTGCGGTGATGATCGTATGACCACATACATCGGCATGTATTAGTCTCAACAAATCACTTGCTTGTGTCCCTTTACCACTAAAGGAAGTACAAATTATATTGCAAAGGAGACAAGATTCGCATATTCCATATGATTGAAAATCAAATGGTCCAATAATTCTAGTCGACACTAGCGTTTAATGCGTTTCTCATTTACGTAACCTAATTGAAAAATCAAATGTACAAATCATTTGGATTACCAATTATGAGTCTTTTGGTGCGTATTATGTAGATATCTTTACATGAGTTGGAATTGTCTAAAACTTGTGTATCATAAAGATAAGTGACATGGCTCACATCCATGTCTATTTTCAATAAAATACAGCAATTGTCTTTGATGACAAAATATAGATCCTTTCATGTCTCACATAGAAATGGAAATAATGATTTAGACTAAGAGGATACATAATAACAATTATGTAAATTATAACTCAAAGATATTTGCTAAAACAAGTATATAAATTTCTCTTGAAGTGACAGCTACCTGAGCTCCATTTCATTGTCGGCGATCCACATTACCCTTGTTTAGCTTCTCCACATTTCCAAGTCCCACTTGGAGTAATAAGTCCAACTTGATATCTTCCAAATATTCGGGCAAATATGCTTCCATTGGCCCATGACATTAAAATAATGATATTCATGATAGGATTGGATACCCATCTTGGTTTTGTGGTAGTCTCACTATCAACTTCCAATTCACAATCGGATTTGGGTTTCTTACCTTTCTTTGCTTTTCCTTTATTAATACCAATACTCCTTTCATTTGCAAGGACACTCTTGCTAGAACTCCCACTTAATTTGATATTTCTCCTTGTTTCATCAAACAAGGATATCTTGGAATCTGTGAGATTCCTCTCATATTATCCTCTTACCTGAGAGGTAGGCATGAGTATGTGAGTGGGAGGTGAAGAAGTAGTAAAAAGACAAAGATTTCCATCCTAAATAAAGCCAACGTGTAATTCTTAATCTTATCATTGTCATAATCGGAGCATTTTTCATCGTATGATAGGAGCTATGAATAAGGTGATGGGTGTAGGAGTATTAGATGAATTCATTGCGTATAATTAACTACGAAAACGGAAATAAAGGAAATAATTAACATCAATCGTTTTAATGATACTCGTAAATTTAACTACAAGTATTGCATTTATATAGTGACCTCCACCCAACTATATAAATGATTCCGAGATCCAAATTCATATCAACTCGGGCACGGTGAGCCGATTCATCCCTTATTAATATAACTCGGTGGATTAACTCTTTAATTGATTCTACTTTTAGAACTCTCGGTCGATAAAAATTACTCTAATTCTCATCTTTAGCCCGGAAGACATGCGACTACGGTCAACAATACTTCCGTTGAGCTCAATCCAAATTTCGATGTAATAACATTTTATTACCCCACTTCGCCAACGTAACAAGGTTTGTATTACGGTGAAGCCGGATTAACTCCCTTATGAAATTGGTACTTCATGGGTTTCTACTATTTGGTAAGGCTTTATCTCAATTATTATATGTGAGAGGTCTTGTCAATTTATTATCCATCACTTTTTAAGTGAACTAAAGCGGTGAACTACGATAATTATAATTGACACGGTCGATGACTCGATATGATATGCATGTGTTGTTATGGCGATTTGGCAATGCATGCAACATATTAAAAGAAATGCAAAGCAATAAATAAATTTCTAGTATGGCCTTCCTAAAAATAGAAAATCAAATAATTTATTACATATTCGGAAACCAACTCCTTTGGTCCCTTGAATCTTCAAATGGCACGTCTTCCAAGACACCGTCTTTGCTGGATCACCTTTCCGAATGGCACCGTCTTTGAAGATGCTCCATAATTACAAATAATAATAAAAATACAAAGATATTCCTATTATACATTTGTAAAATGGAAAAACTAATGAAATAAAAATAAAAGTGATACGAGATCACATTAAATTACAACCGAATCAATATTCCCTTTCATTACGGGTAATATTGATTAAACTAAGGCCATACTAAGATAAAATTACATAATTCAAAATTATATAAATAAAAGACATTCAACAATTGAAATATTCAGCATTATAATATGTATCTATCATGCCAAATGTAGTGCCAAATCGCCCTATTTAACTTATGTCGTACATATAACCCGGTTTTATGGAAATGCGTGATAATAACCTTTTAAAATCACTAATTAACACTTAAATCACATCTAAGCTCAAGTTAATTATTCTAACACTTTTTAGGACTCAAAAATTAGTCATCACTAAATTTTTGACAATAATTCAACTTGATTTAATTTTTATGCTCATTTTTGACCTTAAAATCATTATTTATATGAAATAAATCCAAATTAATTTATAAAAATTTCAAAAATTGAATTTTAAATTTTTGAACATTCTGGAATAATTCCATGACACTCATAATGTCAAAAATCATGGTTAAAACTTTCGAATTAATTTTGAGAAAATATAGTTGCATTTTATCGGTTTTATCTCATAAAATACATAAAGTATCCGAAAATTAATCCAATAATTTTTACAACTTTAGATATGATTAGTGGGATATTAATGCAACTTAAAATAAGTTTCTCAAGCCATGCAATACGTTTTAGCTAATTTTGCCAAAATAGTCACTATTTATGCCATTTTTACTCTAAAAATCCATAAATCATGCAAAGTAAGATCATTAAATCTTGAAATTTACATACTATCTGTAAATTATGCATGTGACATCATATTACAAGATCATGGCTTAATTCGAAATATAACTAATTTTAACCATTTTACCTCTTTTAATCCATTTTTATCTCATAAAAATCATAAATCATGCAATATTAATCAAATTAACTCGACTTTTTACACACAACTTGTAAAATATGCATGTGACGTAATATAAAATTTCCAAGGTCAAAAAATTAGTTTAACTATTTTTAGCATTTTAATTCCCATTTTAGTCATAAAAATGTAATAAAATGACCAAAAATCATTAAAATGAGCAATAAATTTCCATAAATAATAAAAATGACCTAAAAAAATTTTAGGACCAGAAAATATAACATGCATAGTGATTTTGTGGCTTATACTAATAAATCACAAATTTTTAGTTTTATATGTTAACCTTTTAACTCGGAAAAACAATAACCGATTATGCATGCAACATCCTTATGCTCTGATACCACTTGTTAGGTTCATATACCTATTATTAGACTCCTCTAATGGTGAACTAGTTAACTTATTAATTATTTATTCTTTAGATCTAGTGCATACATAACAAAATGAAAGATTTATAAGAAAAACAATGTTCCTTACATTGTTATGTATTTTGAAATTATGGGCACAAGTAAGGTCACCTTCCTTCACTTGTTCTTGAGCTAAATATGATGGATGATCCTCCTAAGACTCCAAGTATAGAAGCCACTCCAATAAATTGCACCCAAGATTAATCCCAAAAATTCCTACTAATATTAACTAGATATATAGTAGAAATATAACCTTAATAATACTAATGTTCTTATATTACTACCTCTAGTAATAGATGATGAGTATTAGTATTTTTAGAGAGATTTTGCAATTGCATGTGAGGGAAATGTAGAGAGAAAAACAAGCCAACAACAACAACAAAAATGAGCAACAAATGCTCATCTTTTATGGCCAAAAACCGGTGGCCTTATGTGTGTGTGGGGAATATTTTTTCTTTTGTTTTTACTCTCTTGTAAAGTGTAGGTAGAGTGTGTAAGATGTAGGCATGATTAAAGCTAGTATGCAAGGTCACTTTCATGCTTTAATCATAAATCAACAAAAACAAAAGAGCATCTTTTGCTCTTCCATTTTGGCCGAAATATTGGACCCTTTTTGGTCCATTTTTGCCTTTTGTCATTTGTCCCACAAATTCTTACAAGTCATATGTTTAATTATCTTACATAATTAATTATTAATGTAATCATTGAACACTTAAATATTACAATTAATAATATAATATACACTCCACTTTTTGAGTAGTATACTACCATTATATCAACATATAATGGGTCCCATAATTACTAGTTAGTTAAAATTACAACTTCTTGTAACTTTAAATAACTAATTACCTCTACCTCAAAACTTATATTAATACCTCAACCAATTTAGTAATATAACACTTAATTACTAAATTTAATCTTATTTAATCACATTACAATAAGACGCAAAATTGCACTTCCATAATTAAGGAATTAATTAATCTGTATCGCATACAATTAATTAAATATCTATTTGGGCCTCATCCTATAGGTGTGACCTAAAGGGATCAACTGACCACCACCGTCACACGACAGTAATGTCAAACTCTAGTTAGCCAATCATTACCGATTAATGACGGTCAGTCGACTGTATAAAGAATCATCCCTCACGTATTCTTAGTATGAGATTTAATAATGATATTTAAATCATGTGATCGCACTATTGTTGAGGACACATTTCCCAACAGATTCAGGGCATTTTTTGTGTTTCCTCACACTCACGTTTCTTTGTTTTCGCGTTTTACGAAATTCGACACGGTTTCCATGACGCAGCTTTAAACATACGAATTTTTTTCTTTATTTTTTAAGGAGGGAAGGGCTAGTCGCCCCGATCCGCGATGGATCGTTTCCATGTCAGCCGAAATTCCGAAAATTTTTCGCCTTTCGCAATTTTCCATCAAAAATCAAAATCGAAAATCGATAACACGACATCAGTTTTCCTCAAAATTCAAGCACTCACAAATTCGAGTCTTGGCCTCGAAAATCGAAAATCAAATATAATCGCAAAAATCTCTTCTAAAATTCTTTCCTGACGGTTTAAGTTTAAATTTTTCAAGTCACAAATCAATTTCAATAATTTCGATGCAATTTAATTCACGACACGAGTTAATTGCTCAAATTTTCGAATCAATTCCTTTTGAATTCCGAACGTGATGACTTGTCGCAGGAATTTTCAAAATTCAAAATTTCAATTTTAACTTCAAGTCACCTTGGTTAATTTTGGTTTTCAATCAAATGCTTTTACGTGTTTACATCTATGTATATATGCTATCTATTGCCTGTTTTTCTACACTAACGATGCAGGAACTGGTGCAAAATAAAGGAGAATCAACAGCCGACAGCGCTCCTCCGAAACACAACACAAAAAAAGTCAAAAATCACAAAATAAACCACAATCCAAAAACACATATATACAAACCGCCTCACGCAAAATGCGTCCACATACGTTTGATACAGACACTGGCCTAGAACAACCGTCTATCATACAGACACTGGCCTAAGATAACGAACTGGGGGCTATCCGCCACCTACCGAACTAAGCACTCTCTATCCTCTCAAACAGAAAAGAAAGGGAGCAACATAAGGGGCAGAGGAGCAACAGCGGAAGCAGAGGTGGTTACCATGACGGGAATACCTCGTTCCTGCTCCACGACAAAAAGAAAGATGGTGCCTGGCAGATTTTGAACGACGCGACAACCGAGGATCGTAACTTAGCACGTCACCCCGACATTGGCCTCCAATCAGCAGAATTCAGGAGTGAAAGAGGACCATGACAATGGGTGCTACCCCGATGTTGAACCCCAATCAGCTGAATTCGACGGTAATTGAAAGCGGCAACGTGGGATAACACGCCCGCATTGAACCCCACTCATCGGTCATCCGAACCTCTACAGACAACGACCAACGATCGATACCCGATCATTGGCCGGGCAAAGGCCGCCAGGCACAAACACAACCAAGCCTGTAACAAAAAACAGTCGTCTCTTCCCCTCCAGGATCATCCTCCTCCTCCTCCAATGCCTCCACGACGGACCCCATAGGTCCCAAATGATACCTGTAGATACCCGGTATCTGCTGAGACTCCAACAAACACCCGATGATTATCGGACTACAACATGTTTTGGGATCGCAGCGTCTGATCGACAGTTTGTGTACAACTTTACGTCGGAAAACTTAAAACGATTTCGAAAACAAAACATTTCAAAAATACTTGGCTCAAAAGTCCAGGTGGCCACGTCGCTCAAAAGTCACACAACCACTCATTCTCCTATAAATACCCCTCAAATGCCACCCATTTGAGAGTTACGCGAGTGTCCGCCCCCTCTTTTCTCCCTTAAAATTCTCGACCCGACTTCTAAAGTCACAATCCGACGCGTGTTTACGACCTACCGATCGTAAACACGAGCCTTACACATTGTTTGATACCGTCATCGTGCATTAAATCACTTGTCTGACCACTTTGACCACTACACCATCACTAAACTTTTAAAACACTCTTTTACTTACCAAAACGGTTTTAAACCGAGTTTTTTCCGATCAAACAAGTTGTTACACTTACGTCGGTCACTCGCCATAACCAAACATGTAAGTATGAGGGTGTAAAAATCCTCTTTTATTAGGTTTTCATTTGTTTCATGACTTTAACATGCTAAAACATGCATAACATGAACCAAAACATGGAATAAACGAGCCAAAACTGATTTTTGGTCTGAGGCAGAAGCCCCTTAGGTCGCCAACAGGCTCACGCCTAAATGGGGTGCCCAGACCAGAGATAAACCGTGTTTGTTCTCGTCATTTCCCTTAATCCATTCTCATATTTGTAATCGGTTTTTACCATTTCAAGTATTTTCGAAACCCTTTTGTTTCATTTCACATGTTTTAACCATAAAGCATTCTTCACCCTTGGTTCTTCATACCATGACGGTTAAATCCGTGTTTCGGTGATAATATTTGGTTAATGACATTTAAGAGGTATTTTAAAGCCTTTTATTTCATTTCTTTACATTTTCAAACAAACATATTAGTCACCAACACGAAATCATCCTTGGTTCTATATACCATGTCGGATTTTAACCCGGGTACGATGATGAGTACCGACTAATTACATTCAAAATGGACTTAAAACAATTAGTCCATAATCATTTTCAAAACTATTCATGTCAAGCTTGTGAAATCGAACCCGACACCGAATATTATCAAATAATAATGATTATTCGAGTCTAGTTCTTCAAATCAACAAATGCGGTCTAAACGACCCTTTCAAAATCAAACCGGGTTCAAATACCAACTTTTAACATGTTTCATAACGTTTTCTAAACAGTCAGAACACGGCATACAGCCGTTGCCTAACCCGCGCCTCAAGCAGGCCTTTTCTTTCTCATTTTCAAAACCAGAGGGAGGCCCCTTGCACCGCCGGCTGGCTCGCGCCTCTTATAGCCGTCTGGTACAGGGCCTGTTTCCTTCCAGCATTAGTCCAGGACGATCATGACTCCGGCTAACCCGGATATAGGACGGATCAGATGACTTTTTGATTATTCAAAACCACATTTGCAAAATGCCTTACTAAGACAAATGGATCATGTTATGCACCCAAAACCTAATACGGTAAATGGATGTTTAATTTCCGTCTTGCATGCAAATCAACCATTAATCCAACTCGACATCTTATACTTGATACTTGGATTAAACCAACTGACTTAGAAAGCTCTCACATGTTAGGTTTAAATCATTGGATGCGCATTCATGCATTTAAACCGTTTTATCAACTTTTGCATTCAACCAACCAAGATCGATCAGTAGAAGCCGCTAAACGCGGGCGGGATTGGGTGTCTGATTAAAGGGCTTCCCAATACGTACCTTCACCTCTTACTCAGAAACTTTGGATAGTGGACGACCTTATCCAGGGCGTACGAGAGTCATTCTAGAGATAGGATGCTAAAGAGGGACGATTTCCTTATCTTTAGTACCTATGTCAAAACGCTGCTTTGTGCTTCGATTTGACCGAGGTATAAAGTGGAATTCGAACGGGTTCCAGGCATCCCACAAATGCTTGGTGGCGACTCCGAACATCTCTAATCGTTTCGAGACCCTTACCGAGACGAAACCGACCGATATAAAAACGATCCGGTCGAAAGCACCTTTACGCCGCCGAGCGTGGCTTTCAAAAAGACCGCTGCGCG
Source organism: Silene latifolia (assembly GCF_048544455.1). Taxonomy (NCBI): domain Eukaryota; kingdom Viridiplantae; phylum Streptophyta; class Magnoliopsida; order Caryophyllales; family Caryophyllaceae; genus Silene; species Silene latifolia. Next base: position 33,738,391 of record NC_133526.1, on the reverse strand, counting down.
TCCGCAGATCGAACCGGACCCGCAGGTGGGCCATGTCCACAGATTGGCGACTTCGCTGGGGAAAACTAGGACACTTACGTCTTTGTGATCCCTAGATGGTGAGACTCGAACGAGGTCTTGGTTGGAATGCATTAATTGATATTACGGTCACGGTCGGGTTCCTTGTCCGGGCCCACAACCTAACCCTTATCGACCAATTGGCTCGTCTCGTCGGCGTGAGTTATCTCATCCCCGCGTCTCGAATCCCGATTGAGTCAAGCATACCATTGACGTTACACATTTTTGTTTCGTCAAAGAGGTTTCGTCACTTTCGAGCACGAGGCTAGGGCACCCTCCTTACACATTTTGTTTGGATTGGTATCCCTCTCGCAAATCGGGGTTTGATTGCTTAGTGTGTAACCCACCCTTTTAAGCCAAAACCCGTGTTAGCATGATGCATAATATAATGAAACTGTGAGTGCTTATGTGCTACTTGATCATAAGTCCTTCCGTGTCATTTTTCAAACTCTCAAAACACCCCTTTTGCGCCGTTATAATGGCCATTTCAAACCTCGGTCTTTCGCCGACCGATGCACGCCTTTCTAGGCCGTCGTAATGACGATTGTCAAACTCGGTTTTGTATAACCATATCAACACGCCTTTCTAGGCCGTCGTAATGACGATCTTCAAACTCGGTTTTGTATAACCATTTCAACACGCCTTTCTAGGCCGTCGTAATGACGATTTTCAAACCCGGTTTTGTATAACCATTTCAAAATCACCTTTTTACGCCGTTATAATCGCCGCGTCTAGACACAGATTTTAACCCGTTTCGCGCCAACAAAGGCTCTTTCAAAACCCGAGAAAAGCACACGCCCTTTTTCTCGAGACACTTTCGAGATCCCGAGGACCATGCAGCGTCCCCGAGATCTTTTCAAACATTTCAAACTCTATTTTCAAAACATACAATTTTGAATTTCAAAACCGTCTTGGGAAGCAACACACCGTTTTCCGAGCCGACCCAAACTCAAACCATCTTTTGCAAATAAACTTAAGACAACCCTTTTCAACTGATCGACTTGCGGAGATTTCTATCTTCGGAAGCCGCCCATTAGAGCGACAAATGAATCTTTTGAAAATTTCTATTTTCGAAAACTTCAGTCCACCATTCCAATTCCGCCTCGTGTCTATCGAGTCAAAGCAAACGTACTTATGGATCTTTACTTATGAGTCGTCTCGCCATGAGACCCGTCCAATGGCGTCGCGCCGTCATGTTGGACTCGTGTCAAAGGTTCGGTCAAACACTGTCACGTTATAAATCGAATCAGCACCGAGGGACCACACACGGTCACCCCGTCTTGTTGAGTCGATCTTGGTCTCGTCCTCTGTGTTGTCTGCGTTCAGTCTTGGAACCGTGTCGGATTGAGTTGTAATGTGAGCCGTTTTTCTGCCTCAGAGCCATGGCCCCGTCTTCAGCTTCGTCCAACAACAACAATGATAACAACAGAGATGTCACAACTGATCAGCTAGCCAACCTACTTACCGCTCTTAAGGTCACCCTGGATCGCGTCGAGACCCGTATCGACGCCCTGGAGAACAAGGAAATTGGGGAACATAGTACCCCACCTCTGACTGAGACTGAGAAGAGGCTGAAACTCTTGGAAGAACAACTCCTAGCCCGGGGTAACAACATCCACCTTGAAAATAACCGAAGGTTCGAACCTGTTGGGGACCAGTTACCCGACAACTTCACCCTGACTGATGTGCCTAAGTTCAAGGGAGTGGAGGACCCACTCAACCACATCCGTGCTTTCAAAGACTACATGGCCATTAAGGGGGTCAAACAGGAACTTTTTACCAGGATCTTCCCATCCTCTTTAGAGCCAATTCCTCGCCAATGGTACTACTCCTTGGACCCGAAAAACCTTATCATCTGGGATGAAATCGCAGTTGAGTTTGCCAAACAGTATGCCGACAATGTCGAGATCCAGGCCAACACCCGTACTCTCGAGGTGTTAACCCAAAACGACAAAGAGGGGTTCACTGAGTTCCTAACCCGTTGGAGGAGGGTGAGTACTCAGTTGGTTAGTAAGCCGAGTGAATCAACTCTGGTGGAAAAAATTGTCAACAACCTCCGCCCGGTTTATGCCAACCTGCTGAGGTATCAAAATATCAAAACTTTTCAAAATCTGCAGATTCTGGGGACACGTATTGAGGACGACCTCCGAAAGGGTGTCTTAGCAAAGACCACAGGCAGGGGTTATCAAGGATCTACCTCAACCGGATCTCGCCCTTACGGTCAGACAAACAAGATTGATGAGGTTAACCTCGTCGAATCATCTACCAATAAAATTGAACGCCCCCAGAGAGTGTTCACCAACATAGGGTCAACTTATGCAAGTGCCCTGAAAAGGCTCATGGACCAAGGGAAGCTACAACCTATCGGGCCCACCCCGGACCCTACCGACGCCAAGAAATCCCGATTTTGGAATCCCAACGCCTACTGCCAGTATCATCGAGGGAAAGGGCATGATACTGAAAATTGCTTCAAACTCAAGCACCTCATTCAAGACATGATTGAGAAGGGAGATTTGCCTATACCCCCACCAACTAAGCCAAACAACAAGACGAATCCTCTGGGAATTTACGCCATCTCTGACGATGAGCCGACCCTAGACTGCTCTCATCTCATCTTGCCAATTGACGACGAGGTGAATGTTCTGGAAAAGGACCCTTCAGATGGAGTGTTCGTATTCAGTGCTGCCACTATGCTCACTATGTTTCAGCAAGTTGAGGAGGCTTTGCCAGCCTTTCTGAGAGAATCACCCGACTCGACGACGCCTACCGTCGACTCATCTTCAATCTCTCGGCACCACGTCCGCGGGAGAATTCCCCAAGCATTCAAAACTACCCACCCCAGGATGGATTGCTCCCGCGACCATTCTGGCATAGACCCTACGAAAACCACCTTCATGAGAATTACCCTCAAAATAACTACCCTCAAAATAATTACCCCCACAAAAATCGCCCTCACAAAAATATTCCCCACAAGAACTACCCACCGAGGAATACCCCTCCAAGGTGTCCTCGAGACCCTGAAATTAACGGAATATGGCGGGATGATGTTGATGATGTCTATGTCATCCCAGGAAAGGAGAAGCGGACGAAGGAAATCGGACATCTCACCCGGTCCGGACGTCCCTATCAGAATCCGAGCAACCCAGCGGTCGTTCCAACCGCGAATGACCAAATCGTCCCAGAGGTGGACACTCAACCAAAGGCTCCCGAGAATTCAATACTGAAACAGCTCCAGAAAGCAAAGGCCGAGATCTCAATTTGGCAACTGATCGCAACGTCTTTTGAGCATCGACAGGCCTTGCTACAGGCCTTGGGAAAATTAACCGTGCCCTCCACCTCTTCCTCAGAAGAAATAGTGGCACACATGACAAGAGACGCCCCTGATCTGAGCAACCCGGTCGTCTTCTCCGACGAGGATATCCCCCGGTTCGGAGCCAACCATAACCTGGCCCTGTACATCACTGTGCAATGCCTCCAAAAGAATATACCAATGGTCCCCGTGGATGACGGTTCCGCCGTGAATGTCATTCCTCTCAAAATTGCCCACAGGCTGGGTATTAAGGAATCTGATTTAATCCCAACGAATCAAGGAGTACGCGCCGACGACGGCACTCGTCGCAAGGTCGCTGGGCTTATCACTCTAGCCGTAACAACCGGGCCACTAGAAAAAAAAACCAGTTTCCAAGTGGTCGACATCGACGCATCCTTCAATATGCTCCTGGGACGTCCCTGGATTCACGCCGTCAAGGCGGTCACCTCAACGCTTCACCAAAAGATCAGGGTCCCCTTCAACGGGAAAACGATCACGATCCCCGCTTCCCTAATCAAAGCAGTTATGAGAAGAGGGGTAGCCTCCCAAGCCATTGAGGAGGAAGACAATGAAATGTGGGGTTTCCAAGCCGTGAACGCCATAACTGATGAACTAACAACCTCTGAATGTGACCCGTTCGCCAGCCTCACGATCAACCGTATCATGATGCGCCAGGGTTATTTCCCGGGTTTGCCGCTCAATCCGCTAAAGGACCCACTGCCTCCCTTGAAGCAGGCTAAGGTCCCCAACATTCCCTTTGGACTGGGATACGAACCTAATGACAAAGACATCCAGGAGATGAGCCTCCTAATCCGAAAACGCAAGAAGCACGGAGTCATCCTCCGTCCCTACCACCTGACTCTCAACGGATACTTTGTCCCCGAGTGAGAGTCCGAACTCTACCACGGCTTTCCGGAGCCTATCTATGACTCTGTGGCAAAGGCTAGATACCCGGGAGTGGAAGTCTTCCAGGACTGCTACTTTATTCCCGACAACATCGAAGCTGCATCAACCGAGTCCAAACCGTCACCATGCCTCGACGGACAAGCTGTCACACTAGTCTTTGGGGAAGATAACATCAAACGCCTCGACTATGAGGACATCATCAACATCGCCCGAAAGACAATCGTTTGATCCAATCGCCTTGATCTCCGATCATCGACCGGAGAAAGCCACCCAGTGGAGGAAGACCATCAAGTGGACCGATCGCAAGGCCGCATTCTCAAGATCACAATCGGAGAAGGCCCTATGTTCAAGAAGGAAAGTGAAGAAGGATCGAGTCGAGTCCGAGTCGGAGTCGAGTGCGTTATAGCTCCTAACACTCCGGAAGTCCCGTCAAGGTCCCCTTCCCCTTTGTTTTATCACAAAGTCGTGGCCGATTCGGAGGCCGAGTCTACTAAGGTCACCCCCACTCCAATGAAAGGTGACAACCTGGAGCCTGTTCCAGGGGCCACTTCCTATGTTGTGTCGCCCCTGACTGACCACGAGATGTCTGTCCTTTCCGAGCTTTTCGCTCGTGTCAACTTAATGAATGCTAAGTTTGCTTATGACTCGTCTCTTTTTAATCGCAATGCAACTCGAATGATTATGAGGAATTTGACTTGAGTGACTACCCACCTCACTTAGCCAAAGAACTTGACAAACGGGAAACCAGAACCCCCATCATTGAGGAAACCGAGCCTATTAACGTAGGAACCGACAAAACACCTCAAGAACTTAGGATAGGGACAACCCTGGACCCCTCGGAAAGACAACAGTTCATTGACCTCCTCCACGAATACAAGGACGTGTTCGCCTGGTCTTACAGAGATATGCCTGGGATGGACAGAGAAATTGTAGAGCAGGATACCCATCAAACCGGGGCTAAACCGTGAAATGAAGCTACGCCGGATGCGTCCTGAGTGGGCCTTAAAAATCAAAGAAGAGGTGGACAAACAGTTCAAGGCTGGGTTCATCAAAGTATCTGAATACTCTGACTGGGTGGCCAACATTGTGCCGGTACCAAAGAAAGACAAATTCGGATTTGCGTCGACTTCAGGGATCTGAACAAGGCAAGTCCAAAAGACGACTTCCCTTTGCCGCATGTTGACATTCTGGTAGACAACACTGCCGAACATGCTCTTCTATCATTCATGGACGGGTATGTCGGGTACAACCAGATTAAAATGGCTGAGGAAGACATGCACAAAACTGCGTTCACTACACAGTGGGGGACATATTGCTACACGGTCATGCCTTTCGGCCTCATCAACGCCGGAGCGACCTATCAAAGAACCGCTACCACTCTCCTACATGATATGATGCACAAGGAAGTAGAGGTATATGTCGATGACATGATCGTCAAATCAAAAGAACGGGACGGCCACATCAATGCCCTTCGGAAATTCTTCGCTCGTCTGCGGAAATATAACATGAGACTAAATCCTCAGAAGTGTGCATTCGGGGTCACCTTCGGAAAACTCTTGGGACATGTCGTCAGCAAAAGAGGCATTGAGATTGATCCAACCAAAATCAAAGCCCTTCAACAAATGCCTCGGCCTAAGAACGAGAAGGAGATTCGGGGATTTCTCGGTCGGGTCCGACATCACCGGTTCATCGCCAAGCTCACTATGATTTGTGAGCCGATATTCAAGAAGCTTCGCGCCTCCGATCACGCCGATTGGGACGACGACTGTCAGAAGGCGTTCGACAGGATAACGGAAATCCTATCCAAACCTCCTGTCCTCATGCCACCTCAACTGGGGATTCTTCTATCCCTGTGCACGATCATTATCGACACGACAACCATGGGAGCAATGCTAGCACAAACAGTTGGCAACGAGGAGCGAGCCATCTACTACATCAGCAAAAAGTTCATTGAGTACGAGACAAGGTATACCCAGCTGGAAAAGACATGCCTTGCCCTAGTATGGTCAACAAAGAAGCTGCGGCATTACATGCTCAGCTACTCGGTCCACATCTACTCCAAGATGGACCCGGTTAAATACATCTTCGAAAAACCCGTACTAAACGGAAGGCTGTCTAGGTGGACACTCATGCTGTCTGAATTCGATCTCAAGTTTGTACCTCTCAAGGTTATCAAGGGAAGAGCAGTCGCTGATTTCCTAGAAGAAAATCCCGTCAACGAGGATCCAACGACCGACACATGGTCACTTCCAGACGAAGACATCCTTTGTGCCGACTCTGACGCATGGGACCTATACTTTGATGGTGCATCTAATCTGAGAGGCTTCGGGGTGGGAATCCTTCTAATATCACCAGAGGGAGAACATGTTCCGATCTCGGTCAAGCTAGACTTCGCCGTCACCAACAATGCCGCTGAATATGAAGCATGTCTCATCGACCTACAAGCAGCCATCACACTTGGCATCAAGAGATTGAGGGTCCACGGCGATTCCTCACTCATCATCAATCAGGTATTCGGATCATGGAAAATCCGATCTTACAGCTTAGCTCCCTACCGAGCGAAGATCAGTCAAGAGGCCGAGTTCTTCGACCAAATCGACTACTTCCACTTGCCGCGAGAGGAAAATCAATTTGCTGATGCCCTGGTAAAGCTTGCCGCGCTCGTCAACATACTTGACGACATGACGTCGATGCCCCTATGTGTCGAGAGAAGGAGCGAGCCAGCTCACATTTGTGCCATTATCGACGACGAGGAAAGCCATGATGAACCTTGGTACCAAGCCATCCTCAATTACAAAACCAAAAACGAATTCCCTCCCAACTCTGATCAAAGAGGACAAAGAGCCATCCGTTTACTTGCATCACAATTCGTGATAAACCAAAATCAACTCTACGAAAGAACACCCCAAGGAATTCTCCTCCTTTGCATTGACCATCACAAAGCCAAGAAAGTCATGGGAGAGGTTCACGACGGAGAATGTGGCCCTCACATGAGTGCAATGATGCTTACACGGAAAATCATGCGGCTGGGTTACTACTAGACAACCATGGAAGCCGATTGCCGTAACTACGTCAAACATTGCCACAATTGCCAAATCTTCGCCAACATACAACACATACCACCATCCCTTCTATACACCATGACATCACCCTGGCCATTCTCAACCTGGGGCATCGACATCATCGGGAAAGTCAACCCGATAGGCACCAAGGGGCATTGCTTCGTCCTTGTCGCCATCGATTACTTCACCAAATGGGTGGAAGCACAGTCATATGCAGACTTAACCGCCAAACAAGTGGCCAAGTTCATTCAAAACAACATCATCTGCCGATATGGGGTACCCCATGAAATCATCAGTGATCAAGGCTCTCACTTCCAGGCGGAAACTCAGGCTTTGCTGGACAAATACAAGATCAAATGACATCGATCATCCCCCTACCGTCCCCAAACTAACGGAGCGGTGGAGGCAGCGAACAAAACTCTTGTCACCATTATCAAGAAAATGCAAGACAACTACCGCGATTGGCCGAGCAAACTCCCATTCGCACTCTGGGGATACCGAACCTCCATTCGAACACCGACAGGAGCCACACCCTTCTACCTAGCATACGGTATGGAGGCGGTTCAACCGGTGGAGTTAGAGGTCCCATCTCTACGCATTCTATTGGAGAGTCAAGTCCCTGAGGCGGAATGGACCCGTCGAAGGTACGAGCATCTCACACTTCTAGACGAACGGCGAGTCAACGCCTTGCACAACGTCCAGCTATACCAACGACGTATACAATGGGCATTCAACAAGAAAGTCAAACCCCAAAACATCCGGGAGGGCGACTTGGTCCTCAAGTCAGTCCGAGTAACATTACCCGTCGATCCGAGGGGAAAATTCAAACCCAACTGAGCCGGGCCATACCTGGTCAAGAAAATACTTTCGGGGGGCGCAGTGAGACTAAGTGACCTAAATGGGGAGGACTTTACAAACCCGACCAACCTAGACCAACTCAAGAAATACTACCCTTGAACTCTATCAACCAACAACCTAGCCTAGTTTTGCAACTAGCACCAACCTCAACCCTTTTCAAGTCAAGTTCCTCAATATGTTCTGATTTGAAATTGCATGTTTTATCGAGTCTAAGCTGCGACACCTTGCCTGTTCAAATGTCCTTTGATCTGTCAAAGGCAACATCCATTTGCACTACAAAAACCAAACCCCCTGAACTACGAGCATGGTTTGATTTCACCTCTTCAGGTGAATACGTAGGCAGTCCCTCTTATGCTTGAGGGATACAACCACAAAACCCAATTCAAATTCACAAAACCTCTTGAACTACGATCATGGTCTGATTTCACCTCTTTAGGTGGATACGTAGGCAATCCTTTCTTACACAAGGAGAATACAACCATTCCCACATCAACATCCAAAAAAAAGAAAGTGAAAACCATTCCCTTTCCCCACAAAATACAAAAATGAGCCTTTCTCCCTTTCCACAAAATACCACTTTCCCAAGTGCAATTGTTTAGGATGATTCAAATCGAATCGCCTTTACCAATGGATGGAAGAAACAAGCGTTCACAACTTTCTACACGAGCAATCCTCTTATTTAATTAATAATGGGAGGGATTACAATTTCAACAACAAATAAAGCTCGACAAGTCTACAACTTGTCAAAGCTAAGGTGTTAACTAACACACCTCACATAGTAAAACTAGCACAAAACACACAACAACTAGCTAGTACAACATAAAACAAACTCACAACAATAATACAACATAATAATAAAGTGGGTAATGGAGGTCTTCACTCTTCCATTCTACCCTTGCCTTTTCCCTCGGGGTACATCTTCCCCTTATTCTTCTTGTTGGCCCGCCTAGCATGGACTTCCTCCTCGGAACGGATCCTAAACGGATCTAAGACGGCGACGGCCTCCGGTCTAACATAAGACCCCATATTTGACCCAAGACGAGCCAATGCACGGCCCACCATACTCTTGGGACCGGAACTCCTCCTCTTCGGTGGTCTCATCACATCGGGAGTAGCTCCATCAACATACTTTTCAAAGAAGGCACGGTTGGCCTTGCCAACCTCTCGGTACTTCAAATCGACGACCTCGTCCTTACGGAATTTGGATCTCTCTTCCAAGGACGGAGCACGTGACCATTTGACATAAGCGGGAGTCGCCCATGTTGTGGCAACGGGGTTTGGCACCTCCCAAAGCGGCCGAGTGGCCCACCACCTTTTAAAGAACTCCACGAGCTCAGAGTTCCGGAAAACATTCTCTTGGACGAGAGTATCTTGAGCGGGCACCTTTTGTTGACGCCCCATTTGCCTCATGAGCCTTTCGGGATAAATGAAGGAAACAACCTTCAAGCCCACCACCATCAAAGAACGAGGACTAGCACCCGAAGCGGGCAACCCGTGAAGGACCTCAAGTGCCACCATGGCACCCAATGGATATGAGGACCACCCTCCTCCGCCAATCTTGCGGCCCAATAGGCCTCGGTGGAAGCAAAACTATCCGGGTACAACTTCTTCCTCATGGTGAGGTGACGGAAGGAGTAAGAAGAAGGATTAACCGGGGGCTCTACATACCTTAGCCTCTCCAATAGCCACACTTGGAGGATCCTTGGCGATCCAAAAGAGGGAGCTTCTCCACAAGAGCCTTCCTTGTCCAAAGCTTGGATAATCTCTTCAAGCACCAACCACGATGGATCTCTACCATGCTCCATTTGCTCAATCACATGGATAAGGGTCATGCTACCATGGCATCTCGGCCCCTCCTTCTTCAAGACATCAACAAAGAGGTACACATGGACAAGGAAAAATGCAAGAGCCCTTCTCCTAGCAACCTCCGAGACATTAGCATCTAACCGATTCGAGAAGATGTTGATAAGAGCCAACATATCCACACCATGTGGAGCAAGAAGAAAGTTGACTTGGCTTGTTGCCAAGCCCAACATGGAACGAAATTTCTCCTTGTAGCACAACCGAGTCGGAGGAAGCACCGGAGCACAACCCGGCCACCTACCAATGGCTCCAACTTCTTCGGCAAGAGGACAAAGTTCACCTTTCGGGAAAACGAAAACATGGTGTTTCGAATCCCAAAACCGAGAACATGCTTCAAGAAACGAGGGTTGCACCTTGACTTGACGAGGCACCAACAATTGACCAACTCCCATGCAATCGAGTTGATACTTCTCGGGAGGTGACAAATCCCGGCACCATTGTCGCAATGCATTCTCAAAAGCATCCATGAAATATTTTTGTGGAAGAAGAGGAGGTTTTGTGGAGATGTTTTTGTGTTTTGGATGATGAAACAATGAAGCGCAAACGTCTCTATTTATACAAAATGATCAGCGCATTTTTCATAAAAAGAGGAGAGCCGGCTTCCATCGCCAAGACGCTCGCGCCTCTTTGAGGCTTCCCCAGGATTCCCGCTGTTGAATTGTCCCTGTCAACATGTGTTTTCTCCTGACACCTCAAATCTCCCGCCAGGAACCTCGCGCCTCTTCGGGATGATCCGGAAATTTTGTGTTTCTTCACACTCACATTTCCTTGTTTTCACGAAATCCAACACGGTTTCCATGGCGCAGCTTTAAACATACGGGTTTTTCTTTCTTTTTTTAAGGGGGGAAGGGCTAGTCGCCCCGATCCGCGACGGATCGTTTCCATGTCAGTCGAAATTCCGAAAATTTTTCGCTTTTTCGCAAAACAAAAATCAAAATCGAAAATTGATAACACGACATCAATTTTCCTCCAAAATTCAAGCACTCACAAATTCGAGTCTTGACCTCAAAAGCCAAATGTACTCACAAAAATCATTTCCGAAATTCTTTCCTGACGGTTTGAGTTTTTATATTTTTTCGAGTCAATTTTCAAAAATTTCGATGCAATTTAATTCACGACACGAGTTAATTGCTCAAATTTTCAAATCAATTCCTTTGGAATTCCGAACGTGGTGATTTTGTCACGGAATTTTCAAAATTTCAATTTTAACTTCAAGTCATCTTGGTTAATTTTGATTTTTCAAACAAATGCTTTACGTGGTCAAATGCTTCTACGTGTTTACGTTTATGCGTATATGCTATCTGTTGCCTGTTTTCTACACTAACGATGCAGGAACTGGTGCAAAGCAAAAGGAGAGTCGACAGCCAACAACGCTCCTCCGAAACACAACACAAAAAAAAGCCAAAAATCACAAAACAAACCACAATCCAAAAACACATATATACAAACCGTCTTACGCAAAATACAACAACAAACGTCTATCATATAGACACTGGCCTAAAACAAACGTCTATCATACATACACTGGCCTAAAACAAACGTCTATCATACAGACACTGGCCTAAAACAAACGTCTATCATACAGACACTGACCTAAGACAACAAACTGGGGGCTATCCGCCACCTACCGAACTAAGCACCTCTATCCTCTCAAACAGAAAGGAAAGGGAGCAACAGGGGAAAGAGAGGAGCAACAGTGAAAGCAGAGGAGGTTACCATGACGATAACCCCTCACTCCTGGTCCATGACAAAAAAGAAGACAATGTCTTGCAGATTTCGGACGATACGATAACCAGGGACCGTAGCTTAGCATGCTACCCGATGTTGGACCCCACTCAGCTAAACTCAACTGCGATCAAGGTCAACAACAGGGGATAACACACTCGTACTGACCCCCAATCATCAGTCATCCTGTCCATGAGCCATGACGAAAAGGACAAACCAGCCATATTAGCCGCCTATCCGAATCTCTGCAGACAACGACCAACGATCGATACCCGATCGTTGGCTGGACAAAGGCCGCCAGGGAGAAACACAACCAAGCCTGTAACAAAAAACAGTCGACTCTTCCCCTCCGGGATCGACTTCCTCCTCCAAAGCCTCAACAACGGACCCCATCGGTCCCAAATGATATCCTGCAATCAAAAAACAACAAAAAACGTCAGCCGAAATTTCGGCATTACGACGGCATGAAATGGATAAACCCAAAAACAACAAAAACAACCTGCAATACAAAAAAAAAGGGCAATCCCGCCCCTAAACCATTCACAAAAAAAAGCACAAAAACGACTTGCCTCTCTTTTCAAGCAAAAGACGAGTTAAAACCACAAAAACGGCATTTCAAGACCCATACAAGGTCTGCCAACAACCCAAAATACATTCCCGACACAATGGGGATTTTTCTACGGTGCAAAAAGGCAATTCATATGCTAATTTGAGCCCAAACCGGTCAAAAATTCAAAAACGACCGCAAAAAGGCAAACGTGATTTTATCACGCCCCAAGGTGACCTAAAATACCAATAACGTCCATTTCAAGGCAAACTGACTCAATTCAAGCCCAAACAGGCGCTTATTTTGTCAAACGTAAGACCGTCGCAAAAGGCAAAAACCCAATTTTGCCCACAAACATCCAACGAAGGTCCTTAGATGGCAAACACGGGTTTTCCCAACTACAATGCAACCTAGTGGGACCCACTACCCAAGCAAATAAACTTGGCATTGTGAAATGAGACGGTTTCTCGCCTCACTCGCGTTTTTCAAGCATAGGGAGCGGGAGCGGGGACCAAAATGCAAACTAAAAGCACCCCCATACTCCTAAACAGGTTTCTAACCTAATGCAAACATCAATTTTACTCGAAATTGGCTCAATCAAAAACGCCCAATTCGATTTTTAGGGCAAAATCCGCCCTAATTCAATCTAGCTAACAATCAACAAATTTGAAAGGGTTCAAGAGGAAATACTTACCTTGAGATGACATTTGTTGACAATGGCACGGATGAAAGCAAGCTAGAAGGTCCGTCAATGGCGATTTTGGGCGAGATTTCGAGGTTGAAGATGAATATTCATCCGCAACTCAACCTCGCGTCTTTTTAACAAAAATAGGGAAGTCGACTTGCATCGCCAGGTGGCTCGCGCCTAAACCAAGCCTCCCCTTTTCTTTTTCAGCGAAATTTGGGCTTTGGCCCAATTTCCCACAACAGACTTCAAAATTTTCGTTGACAATATTAAATATTGTCATTTCCTCGAAAACTAACAAAAACAAATAGTGAAAATTTAAAACTCGCTATTTTCAAGCAAACGGCGATCAAAACCGCCAATTTCAAATAATGGCGAAATCAAAATTCACCATTTTCCTTCAAATTTTCCAAAATAATGGCGAAAATTCAAAATCGCTATTTCAAGCAACGGCGGCACATAAACCGTCACTTCAATCAATAGTGAAGGTTCCAAATTCACTATTTTCTTCCACATGTCAACGGCGGCACATAAACCGTCACTTCAATCAATAGTGAAGATTCCAAATTCACTATTTCTTTCAAAAACGTCAAACGGCGGCACATAAACCGTCACTTCAATCGATAGTGAAGATTCCAAATTCACTATTTCTTTCAAAATGTCAACGGTGGCACATAAAGCGTCACTTCAAACGCTATAGCAAAACTCAAATTTGCTGTAAGAACAAACGGCGATCCAAACCGCCACTGCAAATTCAAACCGAATGGTGAAGATTCTAAATTCACTATTCCTTCAAATACCAGCAGGGGGCTTCCTCGCGGAACCCACTCATTCCAAAAATAGTGATAGTGAGAATCCGTACTCGCTATTTCCACAATGACATCACGAGTTCGCTACTTTCGTAACAAGCCCATTCGACGCGGCTATTCCCATGGTCCATTAACCGACCATACCATTGGCTGGCGAGCCTTTGTCCGCAAACATTCAAGGACAGATCCCGAAGATGCCTCCGGTACATTTCCTTATCATTGGCTGGCGAGCCTTTGCCCGCACCCCTTTAAGGACACATACCGAAGATGCCTCGGGTACATTTCCTTGTCTGGGCTGGCGAGCCTTACAACGCATCGCGGCTGGTGAGCCCTCCTCACATACGCACCATGGCTGGCGAGCCTTTATCCGCAACCTTTCAAGGACACATCCCGAAGATATCTCGGGTACATTTCCTTGTCTCGGCTGGCGAGCCTTACAACGCATCGCGGCTAGCGAGCCCTCCTCACATACGCACCATGGCTGGCGAGCCTTTGTCCGTAACCTTTCAAGGACACATCCCGAAGATGCCTCGGGTACATTTCCTTGTCACGGCTGGTGAGCCTTTGTCCGCAACCTCTCAAGGACACATCCCGAAGATGCCTCGGGTACATTTCCTTGTCTCGGCTGGCGAGCCTTACAACGCACCGCGGCTGGCGAGCCCTCCTCACGTACGCACCACAGCTGGCGAGCATTTATCCGCAACCATGCAAGGACATATCCGAAGATGCCTCAGGTATGACTCCTTCTTATGGCTGGCGAGCCTTCGTACGTAGTCTAATGGACTTTAAACGACCCGCACGGACAGTCGACAGACTCTAAACTGTTCCCGACGACAGGTCCTGGACTCGTACCCTCGAGTCGCCTCGGCGTCGCCCTTCCCGACGGCAGGTCCTTAGCCCGAATCCTTTCGAGCCGCCTCGACGTCGCTTGGGTCTTCAAGTTGTAATCTTCGATTGACCTGGGGACTCTACTTTGACTTTCTCCCTGTCCAAGCCTCAGTCAAAGTGGGGGCTCTGTAGATACCTGGTATCTGCTGAGACTCCAACAAACACCCGATGATTATCGGACTACAACATGTTTTGGGATCGCAGCGTCTGATCGACAGTTTGTGTACAACTTTACGTCGGAAAACTTAAAACGATTTCGAAAACAAAACATTTCAAAAATACTTGGAGTGTTTAATGCACGGCGACGGGGTCGCGATGACACTAACTAGAGTCAAAACCGACACCGGACCAAAAACCGACTCGAAAATTTAAATCCCGACTCCAACAACGAGTCAAACCGAGTCAAACACAAGAACCAAAATATCTCAAACCTTCTATGCTAAGTTTTCCCGGATTCAAGTTGGTCAAGTACCAAACATGTGACTACAAAACCTAGGACAGAACAAATCATGATTGCGTTTGTTGTGATAGTGACAACACAACTCGAAGTGCCGTGACGTGGCTCGCGCCTCTTTGAGCAGCCCAGGTGGCCACGTCGCTCAAAACTCACACAACCACTCATTCTCCTATAAATACCCCTCAAATGCCACCCATTTGAGAGTTACGCGAGTGTCCGCCCCCTCTTTTCTCCCTTAAAATTCTCGACCCGACTTCTAAAGTCACAATCTGACGCGTGTTTACGACCTACCGATCGTAAACACGAGCCTTACACATTGTTTGATACCGTCATCGTGCATTAAATCACTTGTCCGACCACTTTGACCACTACACCATCACTAAACTTTTAAAACACTCTTTTACTTACCAAAACGGTTTTAACCCGAGTTTTTTCCGATCAAACAAGTTGTTACACTTACGTCGGTCACTCGCCATAACCAAACATGTAAGTATGAGGGTGTAAAAATCCTCTTTTATTATGTTTTCATTTGTTTCATGACTTTAACATGCTAAAACATGCATAACATGAACCAAAACATGGAATAAACGAGCCAAAACGATTTTTGGTCCGAGGCGAAGCCCCTTAGGTCGCCAACAGGCTCGCGCCTAAATGGGGTGCCCAGACCAGAGATAAACCGTGTTTGTTCTCGTCATTTCCCTTAATCCATTCTCATATTTGTAATCGGTTTTTACCATTTCAAGTATTTTCGAAACCCTTTTGTTTCATTTCACATGTTTTAACCATAAAGCATTCTTCACCCTTGGTTCTTCATACCATGACGGTTAAATCCGTGTTTCGGTGATAATATTTGGTTAATGACATTTAAGAGGTATTTTAAAGCCTTTTATTTCATTTCTTTACATTTTCAAACAAACATATTAGTCACCAACACGAAATCATCCTTGGTTCTATATACCATGCCGGATTTTAACCCGGGTACGATGATGAGTACCGACTAATTACATTCAAAATGGACTTAGAACAATTAGTCCATAATCATTTTCAAAACTATTCATGTCAAGCTTGTGAAATCGAACCCGACACCGAATATTATCAAATAATAATGATTATTCGAGTCTAGTTCTTCAAATCAGCAAATGCGGTCTAAACGACCCTTTCAAAATCAAACAGGGTTCAAATACCCACTTTTAACACGTTTCATAACGTTTTCTAAACAGTCAGAACACGGCATACAGCCGTTGGCTAACCCGCGCCTCAAGCAGGCCTTTTCTTTCTCATTTTCAAAACCAGAGGGAGGCCCCTTGCACCGCCGGCTGGCTCGCGCCTCTTATAGCCGTCTGGTACAGGGCCTGTTTCCTTCCAGCATTAGTCCAGGACGATACCGACTCCGGCTAACCCGGATATAGGACGGATCAGATGACTTTTCGATTATTCAAAACCACATTTGCAAAATGCCTTACTAAGACAAATGGATCATGTTATGCACCCTAAACCTAATACGGTAAATGGATGTTTAATTTCCGTCTTGCATGCAAATCAACCATTAATCCAACTCGACATCTTATACTTGATACTTGGATTAAACCAACCGACTTAGAAAGCTCTCACATGTTAGGTTTAAATCATTGGATGCGCATTCATGCATTTAAACCGTTTTATCAACTTTTGTATTCAACCAACCAAGATCGATCAGTAGAGGCCGCTAAACGCGGGCGGGATTGGGTGTCTGATTAAAGGGCTTCCCAATACGTACCTTCACCTCTTACTCAGAAACTTTGGATAGTGGACGACCTTATCCAGGGCGTACCAGAGTCATTCTAGAGATAGGATGCTAAAGAGGGACGATTTCCTTATCTTTAGTACCTATGTCAAAACGCTGCTTTGTGCTTCGATTTGACCGAGGTATAAAGTGGAATTCGAACGGGTTCCAGGCATCCCACAAATGCTTGGTGGCGACTCCGAACATCTCTAATCGTTTCGAGACCCTTACCGAGACGAAACCGACCGATCTAAAAATGATCCAGTCGAAAGCACCTTTACGCCGCCGAGCATGGCTTTCAAAAAGACCGCTGCGCGTCCACAGATCGAACCGGACCCGCAGGTGGGCCATGTCCACAGTACCCTGCGATCAAAAGAACAAACAAAGAACGTCAGCCGAAATTTCGGCATTACGACGGCATGAAATGGACAAATCCAAAAAAAAAAGCAAAACAAACAAAACCATTCACAAAAAAAACAAATACAAACACAAAACGACTCTCCCATCTTTTCAAGCAAAGGACGAGTCAAAACCATCACAAAAAAAACGGCATTCCAAGACCCATACAAGGTCCGCCAACAAACCAAAAGGTATTCCCGACACAATGGGGTATTTTTCTACGGCTCGAAGGGGCAATTCATGCGCCAAGTTGAGCCAAAGTCGGTCAAAAATTCAAAAACAACCGCAAAAGGGCGAACGTGATTTTATCACACCTCAAAGCGACCTAAACTACCAATGAGGTCCATTTCAAGGCCAAATGACTCAATTCAAGCCCAAACAGGCACTTATTTTGTCAGACATAAGACCGCCACAAAGGCAAAAATTCTAAATTTTGCCCACAATACCCAACAAAGGTCCATAATGGAAAATATGGTCTTTCCCGACTACAATGCAACTTAGTGGGACCCATTATCCAAGCAAATAAACTTGGCATTGCGAAATGAGACGATTTCTCACCTCACTCACGTTTTTCGAGCATAGGGACTGGGAACGGGGACCAAAATGCAAACTAAAAGCACCCCTATACTCCTAAACAGGTTTCTAACCTAATGCAAGCATCAATTTCACTCGAAATGGGCTCAATCAAAAACGCCCAATTAGATTTTCTAGGGTAAAATTCCGCCCTAATTCAATCAAGCTAAAGATCAACAAACTTAAATGGATTCAAGAGAAAATGCATACCTTGAGATGACATTGTTGATGATAGCACGAATCCAAGCGAGCTAGAAGGTCCAACAATGGCGATTTTAGCTTGTTTTGTCGAAATTTGGAGAAGACGAAGATGAATGGGATGCAGCCTGAACTCGCGTCTTTTACAGAAAAAAAGGGAAGCCCCTTTGATTCGCAAGAGGGCTCGCGCCTCAATCAGGCGTCCTTTTGCTTTTTCACCGAAATTTGGGCTTTAGCCCAATTTCACATACTAAACTTCGAATTTTCATCGATGATATTAAAGGTCGTCATTTTCTCAAAGACAAAAACAAATAGTGAAATTTAAATTCGCTATTTTCGAAAATTTCAAACAAACGGCAATCAAAACCGCCAATTTCAAAAATAATGGTGAAATCAAAATTCACTATTTTCCTTCAAAAATTTCAAAAATAATAGCGAGAATCCAAAATCCGCTATTTCTTCAAATTTCAAACGACGGCAATTAAAACTGTCATCTTCAAAAATAATAGCTGGAAATTAAATTCCACTACTTTCACCACACGTGTCAACAGCGGCACATAAACCGTCACTTCAATTAATAGTGAAGATTCCAAATTCACTATTTCTTTCAAATGTCAGCGGCGGCACATAAACCGTCACTTCAAACGTAATAGCAAAATTTAAAAATTTGCTATTTCCTTCAAAATTCGAATCCAACGGCGATCGAAACCGCCACTTCAAATTCAAAAAAAAAAGAACGACGAACAGTGAAGATTCCAAACTCACTATTCCTTCAAATACCAGCAGGGGGCTTCCTCGCAGAACCCGCTCATTTCGAAAACGGTGATAGTGAAAATTTTACTTCAGTATTTCCACAGCGGCATCATGAGTTCGCTACTTTCAAAACAAGCCCATTTGACGCAGCTATACTCGCGGTCCGTTAAACCAATTACAACAGCTGGTGAGCCTTTGTCCGCAAACACTCAAGGACACATCCCGAAGAAGCCTCGGGCACATTTTCGTACCACAGCTGGCGAGCCTTTGTCCGCAAACACTCAAGGACACATCCCGAAGATGCCTCGGGTACATTTCCTTACAACAGCTGGCGAGCCTTTGTCCGCAAACACTCAAGGACACATCCCGAAGATGTCTCGAGTACATTTCCTTACCACAGCTGGTGAGACTTTGTCCGCAAACACTCAAGGACACATCCCGAAGATGCCTCAGGTACATTTCCTTACCACAGCTGGCGTGCCTTTGTCCGCAAACACTCAAGGACACATCCCGAAGATGCCTCGGGTACATTTCCTTACCAAAGCTGGCGAGCCTTTGTCCGCAAACACTCAATGACACATCCCGAAGATGCCTCGGGTACATTTCCTTACCACAGGTGGTGAGCCTTTGTCCGCAAACACTCAAGGATACATCTCGAAGATGCCTCGGGTACATTTCCTTACCACAGCTGGCGAGCCTTTGTCCGCAAAACGCGCAAGGACATATCCGAAGATGCCTCAGGTATGACTCCTTCTTATGGCTGGCGAGCCTTTGTACGTAGTCTAATGGACTTTAAACGACCCGCAAGGACAGTCGACAGACTCTAAACTGTTCCCGACGACAGGTCCTTGGCTCGTACCCTCGAGTCGCCTTGGCGTCGCCCTCCCCGACGGCAGGTCCTTGGCCCGAATCCTTTCGAGCCGCCTCGACGTCGCTCGGGTCTCTAGGTGGTAATCTTCGATTGACCTAGGGGCTCTACTTTGACTTTCGCCCTGTCCAAGCCTCAGTCAAAGTGGGGGCTCTGTAGATACCCGGTATCTGCTGAGACTCCAACAAACACCCGATAATTATCGGACTACAACATGCTTTGGAATCGCGGAGTTTGATCGACAGTTTGTGTACAACTTTACGTCGGAAAACTTAAAACGATTTCGAAAATAAAACATTTCAAAACATTTCAAAAATACCTGGAGAGTTTAATGCACGACGACGGGGTCGCAATGACACTAACTAGAGTCAAAACCGACACCGGACCAAAAACCGACTCAAAAATTCAAATCCCGACTCCAACAACGAGTCAAACCGAGTCAAACCGAAAAAAACAAAACATTTCAAACCTTCTACCTTAAGTTTTCCCGGATTCATGAATGGTCAAGTACCAAACATGTGACTACAAAACCTAGGATAGAACAAATCATGATTGTGTTTGTTATGAAAGCGACAACTCATCTCGAAGAACCGCGACGTGGCTCGCGCCTCTTTGAGCAGCCTAGGTGGCCACGTCGCTCAAAACTCACACAACCACTCATTCTCCTAAAAATACCCCTCAAATGCCATCCATTTGAGACTTACGCGAGTGTCCGCCCCCTCTTTTCTCCCTTAAAATTCTCGACTCGACTTCTTAAGTCATAACCCGACGCGTATTTACGACCTACCGATTGTAAATACAAACCTTACACATTGTTTGGTACCGTCATCGTGCATTAAATCACTTGACCGACCACTTCGACCACTACACCGTCACTAACATCAAAACACTCTCTTTACTTACCAAAACAGTTTTAAACCGAGTTTTTTCCGACCAAACGAGTTGTTACACTTACGTCGGTCACTCGCCACTACCAAACATGTAAGTATGAGGGTGTAAAAATCCTCTTTTATTATGTTTTCATTTGTTTCATGACTATAACATGCTAAAATGTGCATAACATGAACCAAAACATGGGATAAACGAGCCAAAACTAATTTTTGGCCTGAGATAGAAGCCCCTTATGTCGCCAGCTTACCCGCGCCTAAATGGGGTGTCCAGGTCAGAGATCAACCGTGTTTGTTCTCGTCATTTCCCTTTAATCCATCTTCATATTTATAATCGGTTTTCACCATTTCAAGTATTCTCAAACCCTTTTTATTTCATGTTATTTGTTTTAACCATAAAACATTTTTCACCCTTGGTTCCTCATACCATGACGGTTAAATCCGTGCTTCAGTGATAATATTTGGTTAATGACATTTAAAAGGTATTTTAAAACCTTTTATTTCATTTCTTTATTTCATTCCTTGGTTCTACATACCATGCCGGATTTTAACCCGGGTACGATGATGAGTATCGACTAATTACATTCAAATGGACTTAAAACAATTAGTCTATAATTACTTTCAAAACTATTCATGTCAACTTTGTCAAATCGAACCCGACACCGAATATTATCAAGATAATGATGATTATTCGAGTCTAGTCCTTCAAATTAACAAATGCCGTCTAAACGACCCTTTCAAATCAAACCGGGTTCAAATACCCATCTTTTAACACGTTTTATAACGCTTTCTAAAAGGTCAGAACACGACATATAAACCGTGGGCTAACCCGCGCCTAAATAGGCCCTTCATTTCTCATTTCCAAAACCAGGGAGAGGCCCCTTACACCGCCGGCTGACTCGCGCCTCATGTGGCCGTCTGGTAAAGGACCTGTTCCCTTCCAGCATTAGTCTAGGACGATCCCGACTCCGGTTAGTCCGGATACAGGACAGATCAGATGACTATTTACTCGTTCAAAATCATGTTCGCAAAATACCAAGGCAAATGGATCACGTTATGCACCCTAAACCTAATACGGTAAATGGATGTTTAATTTCCGTCTTGCATGCAAATCAATTATTAATCCAACTCGACATCTTATACTTGATACTTGGATTAAATAAACCGACTTATAAAGCTCTCACATGTTAGGTTTAAATTATTGGATGCGCATTCATGCATTTAAACCGTTTTATCAACCTTTGCATTCAACCAACCAAGATCGATCAGTAGAGGCCGCTAACGCGGGCGGGATTGGGTGTCTGATTAAAGGGCTTACCAATACGTACCTTCACCTCTTACTCATAAACTTTGGATAGTGGACGACCTTATCTAGGGCGTACGAGAGTCATTCTAGAGATAGGATGCTAAAGAGGGACGATTTTCTTATCTTTAGTACCTATGTCAAACGCTGCTTTGTGCTTTGATTTGAACGAGGTATAAAGTGGATTTCGAACGGGTTCAAGGCATCCCACAAATGCTTGGTGGCGACTCCGAACATCTCTAATCATTTCGAGACCCTTACCAAGACGAAACCGACCGATAAAAAACGATCCGGTCGAAAGCATTTTTACGCCGCCGAGCGTGGCTTTCAAAGAGACCGTTGTATGTTCGCAGATCGGCCGGGCGTGCAGGTGGGCCATGTCCACACAAAGAACTAATATTTCTATAACTAATACTAATCATTTAGTAAAATTAGCTTAGTAGTTGTTATTGTCAATTGTTTACATTTGGTTTTTGGGTTGTATTGGAAGATATTGAAGGATTCTCTTCATTTATTCAATCAAAGAAACCATCTTTACTCATTGTTGGTACATTTCTCCACTTATTTACTTGTTTAATCAATTGTTTACATTTCAAGTTGTCTTTTATAATTGTTTGAATTTATATCATGTCATCTCTTTTGATTACTTGTTTATATACCTTTGTTTGTATGAACAATCTGAACATGAGTGAGTAGAAATCCTTCTAGGGTTTAGGGGGAGTCTAAATGAAATTTATGGGCATGATTGTATGATTATTTGCGTATTTGGTGAATTTTTTATTTTTCTTATTCATGCACACAAGGTGTTTGATGAATTGTGTGAGTGAAAGCTTATGCCTTTTCTTCATTATTGCTTAATTCCCCCATTGAATGAAAGTTTGTGGTGGTCTTGTTGTATGTTTGAGAGAAGTGTGATGCTTAATGAAAGTTAGTGGTCACCTTTAGGATAATCAAGACATTGATTTTACATCCTAAGATAAACTCTTACCATAGACCCCTTGAATCATCATGTTTTCCCCTAAACTATTTAGATGAACCCGAAAGCCCTAGCCTTTAATCAATCGTATACATTTCCTCTCAATTGTTTGTTTAGTTACATCTAGTAGTTAGAATCAACTCCTTCCCTTTCATTTTTTACTAGACTAGACTCCCAATTAAGCTAAGTAGAAACCCCTCCATCCTCGTGGTTCGACCTCGATTTATACTACTAAGTTGGGTTAAAATTATTGTTGGTGATAAGAGACTCGACCCTACCTACATCTTACTCATCAAATGGCGCCGTTGCCGGGGATGGCGTTAGGTTATATTTAGTTTATCAAGAGTCTTTGCTTTAGTTATATCTTTACTTGTTAGTTTGTTTTAGTAGTTGTGTGCTTCGTTGTAGAGTGTGTGATTTCTTGCCCTTCCCTAGTGTGTAAAGATACTAGGAGACTAACGGTTTGTCGAGTGCATGCCTAGAAGGAACCATCAAGCTCTACTCTTCAATTCCGACCCCGAAAGGCTTTTTAGGACCTTGAGGACAAGGATCCTTGATAGAGTTCGGAATCTTCCTCAAGCAAACATAGACCAACCAAACCCACACACCCTACCAATCATTGATACCACAACCCCACTTCAACCAAATAACACAATTGAGATCTCCATAGAAAACCCCTTTCACAACTTTCCACTTCAAAGTCCACCTCAATCACCATCCCCTCATATACCAAATCCACCACCACAAATGGCTCTACGAGATCACAACCGGCCTAACCATAATGATTCATGCAACCCTTTTAACTTTGGCACTTTGGCTCTCAACAACTTTGAGATGCATCCCGCCCAAGTCGGGTTGATCGAGAAGGATTTGTTTGGGGGGGTATATTAAAGAAGATGCTCATGCTCACCTACGAAAGTTCAAGAGGAAGGTCTCAATGATGAAGAAGAACGGGGTATCCGAGGACACTCTAAGGATGATGTTGTTCCCATTCTCTTTGATGGGTAAGGCGGACCTGTGGTTGAATATTCACCCTCCGGATACATTCACAACATGGGACGCCTTAGCTAAGGCGTTCATGGCCAAGTATTATCCGTCATCCAAGACCGCCATACTTCATAACTGAAATTCATAATTTCCAACAAGAAGATGGGGAATCCTTGGGTGAAGCTTGGGATCGATATCAAGACCTTATTGTAAGTTGTCCCCGCCATGGGATCCCGGAGTGGTACATCACCCAAACCTTCTTTCAAACATTGTTGCCTAGGACTAAAGAGATGGTAAATGCCTCCGCGGGGGGAGGATTTGATCATTTAGGTGATGAAGAAGGGACGACACTAATCAAGAAGATGGTAGACTCGGAAGCAAATAATGGCTCAAGAGGAAACATGCTTAGGAGAATTGGCAAATTTCCTAAGGAGAAATCTTCTAATGCAAATGCCGAGACAAATGCCAAGCTTGATTTTCTCACCAAGCAACTCGAGAAATTGCAAGGGAACCAAGTTCACCAAGCCACCACCTCACATGGTCCACCCATGGAAGAGGTAGCTCAAGTTTTACCTTGTGAGCTTTGTGGAGGGAATGGTCACACTTTTGACATGTGTGCCAACAACTATAATGGTGGGTATGAGGAGAATGTCCAAGATGTTAATGCTTTCCAAAGCTATAACAATAATACAAGACCACCAAGACCACCCTACAACAATCCCAATGTCTACAATCCAAACACTAACTTCTACCATCCGGGTTTGAAGAACCACCCTAATTTTAGCTACAAGAGTACCAACGTCCAAAACCCACAACACCTTCAACCTCAAGCCCCAAATAATCCACCCGAATTTTCTCAACCAAGGGGAGAATACTCCAACCAAAGAAATAACCCCGGAAATCAAAACCAATGGCCAAACAACAATCAAAACCAAAACTACAGCAACCAACCTCAAGGTCGCCAAGATTTTGGAGGCAATCAAAACAACCAAGGGTTCTATCAAGGGAATCTAGTGAATCAAGTTGATCAAGGATTTGGGCAAGGGTATGCTCATGGGTTTCAAGATCAAGGGCAAGGGCCAAATTTCAACAACAATGGTCCTAGAGGAAATTTTCAAGGAGGACAAAGCAACAACCAAGGTCCCAACACTCGGTATGACTACGGGTTCCCTTTACCCATAGCTAACAAACCTTATCAAGAACCCCAAAGTGAACCCTCCCAAAATGAACTTTTGAAGATGATAAAGAACATGCAAATGCAACATGGCCAAGAAATGGCTAATATAGCAAAGGCAAACCAACAAGAACAAGCAAACTTAAGGGCTAACTTCCTTAAAGATATGAGGGAAATGGAGTCTAGGATGGCCTCTCATGCCATGGCTAACCCTCAAAGGCCGCCCAGTGGTCTATTAGCCCAAGGACAAAGTTCCAAGGATGCCTCAAATAGTCACCATGCTCATGCGGTAGTTTTGAGGAGCGGTGTAGAGCTTGAGGACCCCCACAACGATATTAAGGTAGAAGTTGATGGAGATCCCAAGAGGGATAGGATGGAAGTGAGTGGTGAAAAGGATAACCCATCCATAACACCGTCGGCTAGAGTGAGTGAAGCCAAGAAGGGTAAGAAAGCTTGTGAAGAGTCTTCAAGTGGGGGAATTCAAGTGGAAAAAGATGTTGATGGATATGTGGAAGACCTTCCTTATGAGGAAGAAGCAATTGAAGAAGCACCTTTGCAACAAACTAAAAAGGTAACAAAGAGTTCGGTTCCTCCAAAGGTATCTTCCAATTCTCAACTTGTGTCTAATATTCCTTATCCCTCAAGAGCCATTAAGAGTAGGTAAAACTTTAAGTATGCCAAGTTTTGTGATATGCTTGAGAAACTTGAAGTCACCCTACCCTTTACGGAAGTGGTTATGAACATGCCAACCTACTCAAAATTTTTAAAAGACATCTTGACCAAGAAAAGGGTCTTGGGTGACCAAGAGATAGTGGCTATGGAAGAGGCATGTAGTGCTCATATCCTTAAGAAAATTCCCACTAAACTTAGTGACCCGGGAAGCTTTTCAATCACATGTGTAGTTGGTGGTGTTCCTATATCAAGAGCTCTTTGTGACTTGGGAGCAAGTGTGAGTGTCATTCCTTTAAAAGTTGTAAAGAAAATTGGCATTCAAAATCTTGCTCCTACTACCATGACTCTTCAATTGGCGGATAGGTCCATCAAGCATCCTTTGGGGGTGCTTGAAGACGTACCCATCAAAGTTGGAAAGCTTTTAATCCCCGCCGATTTTGTTGTCCTTGATATCCCGGAGGATAGCCATACCCCCATCATCCTAGTTAGGCCATTTTTGGCTACCGGAAGAGTGCTTATTGATGTCAGGAATGGGCGGCTAACCTTCCAAATCGAGGGCAACAATATCAAAATTAACCTCCCACATTTGATGAAAGGACCAAGAGTTGAAAGGTTAAGCATTATTGAGGTGATTGATGAGATAGTTCATGAAGTAGCCCGAGAAGAAGCGGAAATGGAAGAGGTTTTTCAAATCTCCTTGCATGATGAAGCTATGAAGGAAGATCATGATGTAGATGAAGAGCTTTTGAAGAAAGTGGAGGGCTTTCTCCCTCCAAAGGTATAACTCAAACCTTTACCTCCCTCACTCAAGTATGCTTTCGTTGGTGAGGGGGAGACTTACCCCGTGATCATAAATACTAATCTAAGTGAGTCGCAAGAAATTAAACTTTTGCAAACCTTGAGGACTCATAGAAGCTCACTTGGATATAGCATTGATGACATCAAGGGGTTAAGCCCGAGTTTGTGCATGCATAGAATTGTCTTAGAAGAGGGGAGTCGACCCAAGGTAGATGGTCTTAGAAGAATAAACCCTAAAATGGCCGAGGTAGTTAAAAATGAAGTTTTGAAATTACTTGAGGCCGGGATTATCTATCAAATAACGGATAGCAAATGGGTAAGTCCGGTTCACGTGGTACCAAAGAAGGGAGGGGTGACCATGGTTGTGTAAGAAGACGGGACCACCTTACCTACTAGACCAGTGACGGGATGGCGAATGTGTATCGACTATAGGAAACTTAATGCCGCCACCCTTAAAGACCATTTCCCAATCCCCTTTATAGACCAAATGCTCGAGAGACTTGCGGGTCATGAATATTATTGCTTTCTAGATGGTTACTCCGGGTTCTTCCAAATCCCCATTCACCCGGAGGACCAAGAAAAGACGACCTTCACTTGTCCCATAGGGGTCTATGCATATCGTAGGATGCCCTTCGGGCTTTGCAATGCGCCCGGCACCTTCCAAAGGTGCATGATGGCAATATTTTCGGACTTTTTAGAGAAAAGCATGGAGGTTTTCATGGACGATTTTAGCGTCCATGGAGACTCATTTGATCATGGTCTAGTCAATTTGACTAATGTGTTGAAGAGATGTGAGGAGCACAACCTTATCCTAAATTGGGAAAAATGTCATTTTATGGTAGAGGAGGGGGTTGTACTCAGTCACATTGTCTCTAGAAGGGGTATTGAGGTTGATGGTCCTAAGGTTGCCTTCATAGAAAACTTGTCACCTCCTTCCAATGTGAAGGGAGTGAGGAGTTTTCTAGGCCACGCCGGATTCTATAGGCATTTTATTAAAGATTTTTCAAAGATAGCAAAGCCATTAACTTCATTACTCCTCAAAGATGCCTCTTTTGTATTTGATGAACCTTGTCTTGAGGATTTCCATAGGTTGAAGGAAGCATTGGTCACGGCTCCAATAATTCGGGCTCCGGATTGGAACCTCCCTTTCGAGATCATGTGCGATGCTTCGGATTTCGCGGTTGGTGCGGTCCTTGGGCAAGTGGTTGACAAGAAGCATCATGTCATTTATTACACAAGCAAGACCCTTGACCAAACACAATGTGGCTATTCAACGACCAAAAAGGAGATGTTGGCAATTGTGCATGCCATTGAAAAGTTTCGGCAATATCTCGTTGGGTCTAAGGTGGTGGTTTACTCCGATCACACCGCCTTGAGACAATTAATTGTGAAGAAAGATGCAAAACCCTGACATTTGAGATGGGTCCTACTTCTCCAAGAATTCGATTTAGAGATCAAGGACAAGGCCGGGTCGGAAAACGTTGTGGCCTACAATTTATCAAGATTGACCATTGAGGATCATGGAGTTCAAGACAAGAGTGGACCTATCAATGAGTGGCTAAAGGATGATGAGCTCATGGAAGTTAGCACCTAAATTCCTTGGTTTGCAGATCTTGTAAATTACATTGTGAGTGGTTTCATACCGGATAAGATGGAACCAAGGGAAAGGAGGAAATTGAGGCATGATGCCAAGCGGTACTTTTGGAATGATCCCCACTTGTTTCGCAAGTGTGGGGATGGAATGTTCCGAAGATGTATTTCTAGAGAGGAGGGCTTGGAGATTGTTGACCGGGTCCACAATTCCGCTTATGGGGGACACTTGGCCACCTCAAGAACCATTGCCAAGATCCTCCAAGGTGGATTTTATTGGCCCTCCATGTTTAAGGACATCCACTACTTAGTAAAATCGTGTGATGCTTGCCAAAGGGTTGGAACATTGGGAAAAGAAATTAAATGCCCCTCACCAACATATTGGAGATTGAGCTCTTTGATTGTTGGAGAATCGACTTCATGGGACCGTTTCCCAACTCTTGTGGGAATGAATACATCTTGGTAGCGGTGGACTATGTGTCCAAATGGATTGAAGCGGTGGCCTCTCCCACCAATGATAACAAAGTTGTGATGAAGCTTTTCAAGGGCACGATCTTTCCAAGATTTGGGACCCCAATAGTGGTCATAAGTGATAGCGGATCACACTTCCGCAAAAGTACTTTCAATGCTCTACTTGAATCACATGGAGTGCGGCATAAAACCGCCTTTGCCTACCACCCTAAAACTAGTGGGCAAGTGGAGGTTTCTAACCGTCAAATCAAGGCCATATTGGAGAAAGTCACAAACAAGAGCTGGAAGGTGTAGATACCCAGTATCTGCTGAGACTCCAACAAACACCCGATGATTATCGGACTATAGCATGCTTTGGAATCGCGGCATTTGATCGACAATTTGTGTACAACTTTACGTCGGAAAACTTAAAACGATTTCGAAAATAAAACATTTCAAAACATATCAAAAATACCTGGAGTGTTTAAATGCACAACGACGGGGTCGCAATGACACTAACTAGAGTCAAAATCGACACCGGGCCAAAAACCGACTCAAAAATTCAAATCTCGACTCCAACAACGAGTCAAACCGAGGCAACCACAAAAAACAAACCATTTCAAACCTTCTAGGCTAAGATATCCCGGATTTATGAATGGTCAAGTACCAAACATATGACTACAAATCCTAGGATAGAACAAATCATGATTGCTCTTGTGTGAAAGCGACAAGACAACTCGAAGACCCGCGACGTGGCTCGCGCCTCTTTGAGCAGCCCAAGTGGCCACGTCACTCAAAAACTCACACAACCACTCATTTTCCTATAAATGCCCCCATTTGAGAACTGACGCAAGTGTCCGCCGCCTCGTTTCTCCCTTAAAATTCTCGACTCGACTTCTTAAGTCACAGTCCGACGCGTATTTACGACCTACCGATCGTAAATACAAGCCTTACACATTGTTTGGTACCTTCATCATGCATTAAATCACTTGACCGACCACTTCGACCACTACACCATCACTAATCTTAAAACACTCTTTTTTACTTACCAAAACGGTTTTATTAAACCGAGTTTTTTTCCGACCAAACGAATTGTTACACTTACGTCGGTCACTCGCCATAACCAAGCATGTAAGTATGAGGGTGCAAAAACCCTTTTTTTATCATGTTTTTATTTGTTTCATGATTATAACATGCTAAAACATGCATAACATGAACCAAAACATGGAATAAACGAGCCAAAACTGATTTTTGGCCTGAGACAGAAGCCCCTTGGTTCGCCGGCTTGCCCGCGCCTCAATGGGGTGTCCAGGTCAGAACTCAACCTTATTTGTTCTCGTCATTTCCCTTTAATTCATTTTCATATTTGTAATCGGTTTTTACCATTTCAAATATTTTCAAATATTTTTCATTTTATTTCATTTGTTTTAACCATAAAACATTTTTCACCCTTGGTTCCTCATACCAAGATGGTCAAATCCGTGTTTCGGTGATAATATTTGGTTAATTACATTTAAAAGGTATTCTAAAGCCTTTTATTTCATTTTTGGGAGGTATTTTAAAGCCTTTCATTATTTCTTTACATTTTCAAAACAAGCATATTAGTCACCAACACAAAGTCATCCTTGGTTCTACATACCATGCCGGATTTTAACCCGGGTACGATGACGAGTATCGACTAATTACATTCAAATGAACTTAAAACAATTAGTTCATAATCATCTTCAAAACTATTCATGTCAAATTTGTCAAAGTCGAACCCGACACCGAATATTATCAAAATAATGATGATTATTCGAGTCTCGTTCCTCAAATCAACAAATCGGGTCAAATACCCACTTTTCAATACATTTTATAAACGTTTTTCAAAAGGTCAGAATACGGCATATCACCGTAGGTTGACCCGCGAGGCCCCTTACACCGCCGGCTGGCTCGCGCCTCATGTGGCCGTCTGGTACAGGACTTGTTCCCTTCCAGCATTAGTCTAGGATGATCCCGACTCCGGTTAGCCAGGATACAGGATGGATCAGATGACTATTTACTCGTTCAAAATAATGTTCGCAAAATACCAAGGCAAATGGATCACGTTATGCACCCTAAACCTAATACGGTAAATGGATGTTTAATTTCCGTCTTGCATGCAAATCAATTATTAATCCAACTCGACATCTTATACTTGATACTTGGATTAAATCAACCGACTTAGAAAGCTCTCGCATGTTAGGTTTAAATTATTAGATGCGCATTCATGCATTTAAACCGTTTTATCAACTTTTACATTCAACCAACCAAGATCGATCAGTAGAGGCCGCTACCGCGGGCGGGATTGGGTGTCTGATTAAAGGAATTCCCAATACATACCTTCACCTCTTACTCAGAAACTTTGGATAGTGGACGACCTTATCCAGGGCGTACGAGAGTCATTCTAGAGATAGGATGCTAAAGAGGGACGATTTCCTTATCTTTAGTACCTATGTCAAACGCTGCTTTGTGCTTCGATTTGACCGAGGTATAAAGTGGATTTCGAACGGGTTCCAAGCATCCCACAAATGCTTGGTGGCGACTCCGAACATCTCTAATTGTTTCGAGACCCTTACCGAGACGAAACCGACCGATCTAAAACGATCTGGTCGAAAGCATTTTTACGCCGCCGAGCGTGGCTTTCAAAAGATCGATGCACGCCCGCAGATCGAACCGGGCCTGCAGGTGGGCGATGTCCACAGAAGGATTGGTCACAAAAGCTTCCGGATGTGCTATGGGCATTGGGAACCGCCTACAAGACACCCCTTAGTACCACCCCCTATAAGCTTGTGCACGGGAAAGCTTGTCATTTTCCCGTTGAACTAGAACACAAGGCTTGGTGGGCTCTCAAGGAGATGAACTTTGACTTTGATGCCGCCGGAGAGGTGCGATTTCTCCAAATGAGTGAGCTTGAAGAATTAAGGATGGAAGCTTATGAGAGTTCTAAAATCTACAAGTACCAAACGAAGAAATGGCATGATGGCAAGATCATGGAGAAAGATATTAGTGTGGGAGACCTTATTCTCCTTTTCAACTCCAAGGTTAAGGTGTTCCCGGGCAAGCTTAAATCAAGGTGGTTGGGACCCTTCAAGGTGATGCAAATTTTCCCTTATAGTGCATTTGAACTTTGGAGTGAAGAAAGTGGAACCTTTAAGGTCAATGGTCAACGCATCAAGCGTTATTATGATGGTGACAACAAAGGACCGATTGAGGTGCTCTACCTCGGAGAACCCCTCCCCGAGGAGAGGGCAAATTGACATTTTTGAACAAGATTTGGTTTGGTGGAGTTCCTCAAGAACCACCACCACTTGTAAATAGCATGCATTTAGGTAGTCTATGAGAATTTGTTTGGACCGATAATACTTGACATTTTGATTGATGACAGTTGTCATCTTGAAGGAATTGGGATTTTGGATGAAGAACAAGTGTATGACCATCAATTGGCTTTTTCCCGACATGATGAGTCGGCTTTGAAAGACGAAAACACGCAAACCAAGGCCAATTGATGATGGGATGTGAACCTAGGGGCATAACAAAGAAAAATAAGCTTGCTTGTACTCCCAGCCGGGCGACCGACCACCGGTCTCTTGACCGGCTGGGAAGCTTCTGTAAAATTTTGAAAGAAATTGAAGTATGAGTGAACTCCTAGCCGGGTGACCGGCTGGGAAGTTCCTGTAAGTTGTTGGAAAAATTGCAAAATCATAGGAAGGGTGAGTCCCAGCCGGCCGGCCGACAGCCGGCCCACCGGCTGGGGATGCGTATACAAGGAAAATTTGGTGAAAAAGGACTAAAGAGGAGTCCCAGCCGGTCGGCCGGTAGCCGGTCCACCGGCTGGGAATGCAAATGTAAAGAAAATGAAGTGAGGGTGTTCTCCCAGCCGGGCGGCCGGCCGCCGGTCTCCTGACCGGCTAGGAGTGTTATGTAAGTTTCTAAAAATTTTCGAAAATTGCCTGTTTTCCCAGCCGGGTGACCGGTGGCCGGTCCCCTGACGGGATTTTAAACACAAAAAACACCACAATTTATTCATTGTTTCGACATTTTTCTACCCTCTTTCTCCCTCTAAACCCTAACTCCCTTCACCTAAATCAACAACCACCACCTCCTACCACCTCCAAACAACCACTCCAACACCAACAAATCATCACAACTACCTTCCCCTCTATTAACCCTCTCTCAAACACAAAAAATGGCACCAAAAAAGAGAGTAAGGAAGGGTGATTAAATTCGTTATCTTTAAACAACGTCCTCTTACCCCGACCCGATTTATTGATAGACAATCTATGAGGGAATTAGGGCTTGATCAAGTTACCTTAGATTTGTTTGACGGAGTAGGAATGAGGTTTATGTACGGGATTCATGAGAAAACCTATGCCCGTCTTACATCGGAATTTTTAAGCTCTCTTAGGATTGACAAGCACCGCCAAAGCCAAAAGGTCGCGTTCTTACATTTCCATTTGATGAACAAGGACCGTTCCTTGACTTTACTGACCTTCGCCTCTCATTTCGGGCTTGACACGAGCCGTCCTCACAAGGCCCCCGAGACCTTTGATATTGGGGCCTTATGGAAGGCCATTACCAGTTAGACAATCACATTCGCCTCAAGAGAGCCGCCAATACAGTCCATAATGCGGCTATTCGGGTTTGGCACCGGTATATGGGGTGGACCATTTTCGGCCGAGAGGAAAATCACAACTTCCGCACGGAGGAGTTTGAAATTCTTGGGTCCTATATTTGCTCCAACCCCACTACCTTTAAAATTGACATTGCCCATCATATGGTCTTGAACCTTCACCGTCTTAGCAATTCACCCATCCAAAATACTTCCATTGTGGTGGGTGGACTCATCACCCACCTAGCCAAGAGATTGATCCGCAAATTGAATTTGAGTGGGATGCGGTACGTTGTGGGGGACACAATGTTTTTCAAGAATTACATCCACCATAACCTCGGTTGGTTAAAGACCAACCCGAATGATAACCAAGACTATTGGCAAATCCGGGTGAATGGTGTTGATAGGAATTCTATCCCCCTTCCTAACCCCGAGAAAATGAAGGTAGTACCCAATTCACCGCATTATCTGTTATAAATTGAGGACCCCGAGGACCCCACCATTTCCCAACAACAAAATCCCAACCTTCTCTACACCCGTGATCGGCCAATCATCCCCGCAAGACCCACTTTGCGGTATGCTATGCCCTCTTCCCCTTTTGTTGCCGGAACCTTCCAACAAGGGGAAGGCTCCTCTAGCCATCAACTATTCCAACCACAAAAACCTCCTCCTCTTCAGAATGACCTCGTCTACTTCATGGATGAGATGAGGATTAGCATGGCCTCCGCCGCTAGCGAGCGCCTCGGACTCCGACAATGCATGGACCGGATTTACTACGACCACTTTCTTGGTCAATTCCCGGTCTTTGACGCATGGACCTGTTCCCTTCCAGCATTAGTCTAGGACGATCCTGACTCCGGTTAGCCCGGATACAGGATGGATCAGATGACTATTTACTCGTTCAAAATCATGTTCGCAAAATACCAAGGCAAATGGATCACGTTATGCACCCTAAACCTAATACGGTAAATGGATGTTTAATTTCCGTCTTGCATGCAAATCAATCATTAATCCAACTCGACATCTTATACTTGATACTTTGATTAAATCAACCGACTTAGAAAGCTCTAACATGTTAGGTTTAAATTATTGGATGCGCATTCATGCATTTAAACCGTTTTATCAACCTTTGCATTCAACCAACCAAGATCGATCAGTAGAGGCCGCTACCGCGGGCGGGATTGGGTGTCTGATTAAAGGGCTTCCCAATATGTACCTTCACCTCTTAGTCAGAAACTTTGGATAGTGGACGACCTTATCCAGGGCGTACGAGAGTCATTCTAGAGATATGATGCTAAAGAGGGACGATTTCCTTATCTTTAGTACCTATGTCAAACGCTGCTTTGTGCTTCGATTTGACCGA
Source organism: Silene latifolia (assembly GCF_048544455.1). NCBI lineage: Eukaryota > Viridiplantae > Streptophyta > Magnoliopsida > Caryophyllales > Caryophyllaceae > Silene > Silene latifolia. Next base: position 33,703,841 of record NC_133526.1, on the reverse strand, counting down.
GGAATAAAGTGGATTTCGAACGGGTTCCAAGCATCCCACAAATGCTTGGTGGCGACTCTGAACATCTCTAATCGTTTCGAGACTCTTACCGAGACGAATCCGATCGATCTAAAACGATCCGGTCGAAAGAATTTTTACGCCGCCGAGCGTGGCTTTCAAAATACCGTTGCACGCCCGCAGATCGAACTGGGCCTGCAGGTGGGCCATGTCCACAGATTGGCGACTCCACTGGGGATAACTAGGACACTTACGTCTTTGTGATCCCTAGATGGAGAGACTCGAATGAGATCTTGGTTGGAATGCATTAATTGATATTACGGTCACGGTCGCGTTCCTTGTTCGGGCCCACAACCTAACCCTTTAATGACCAATTGGCTCGTCTCGTCGGTGTGAGTTTTCTCATCCCCGCGTTTCGAATCCCGATTGAGTCAAGCATACTATTGACGTAACACATTTCTGTTTCGTCAAAGAGCTTTCATCACTTTCGAGCACGAGGCTAGGGCACCCTCCTTACACATTTTGTTTGGATTGGTATCCCTCTCGCAAATCGGGGTTTTATTGTTTGGTGTGTAACCCACCCTTCTAAACCAAAACCCGTGTCAGCATAATGCATAATATAATGAACTGTGAGTGCTTATGTGCTACTTGATCATAAGTCCTTCCGTATCATTTTCGAAATTTCAAAAAAACACCTTTTGCGCCGTTGTAATGGCCGTTTCAAACCTCGGTCTTTCGCCGACCGTTGCTTTTCAAGTAACACGCCTTTCTAGGCCGTCGTAATGATGATTTTCAAACCCGATTTTTATACCCATTTCAACACGCCTTTCTAGGCCGTCATAATGACGATTTTCAAACCCGGTTTTTATAACCATTTCAACACGCCTTTCTAGGCCGTCGTAATGACGATTTTCAAACTCGGTTTTCTATAACCATTTCAAACCACCTTTTCACGCCGTTATAATCGCCGCACGGATTTTAACCCGTCTCGCGCCGACAATGGCTCTTTTAAAACATGAGAAAAGCACACACCCTTTTCTCGAGACACTTTTGAGATCCCGAGGACCATGCAGCGTCCCCGAGACCTCTTCAAACATTTCAAACTCGATTTTTAAAACATATAATTTTGAATTTCAAAACCGTCTTGGGAAACAATACACTGTTTTCCGAGCCGATTCAAACTCAAAACCGTCTTTTGCAAATAAAATTAAGACAAACCTTTCCAACTGACCGACTTACGGAGATCTCTATCTTCGGAAGCCGTCCACAAAGTGACAAATGAACCTTTTTGAAAATTTCTATTTTCGAAAACTTCAGTCCACCATTCCAATTCCGCCTCGTGTCTATCGAGTCGAAGCAAACGTACTTATGGGTCTTTACTTATGAGTCGTCTCACCACGAGACCCGTCCAATGGCATCGCACCATTAGGCTGGACACGTGTTAAAAGTTCGGTCAACACCGTCACTTCATAAATCGAGTCAGCATCGAGGGACTACACACGATCACCCTCGTCTTTTTTAGTCCAATCTTTGTCTCGTCCTTGTGTTGTCTGCGTTCAGTCATTGAACCGTGTCGGATTGAGTTGTAATGTGAGCCGTTTTTCTGCCTCAGAGCCATGGCCCTGTCTTCAACTTCATCTGTCAACAACAACAACAATGATAACAACAGAGATGTCACGACTGATCAACTAGCCAGCCTACTCACCGCTCTTAAGGTCACCTTGGATCGCGTCGAGGCCCGTATCGACGCCCTGGAAAACAAGGAAACTGGAGAACATAATACTCCACCTCTGACTGAAACTGAGAAAAGGCTAAAGCTCTTGGAAGAACAGCTCCTAGCCCGGGGTAACAATATCCATCTTGAGAACAACCGAAGGTTCGAACCTGTTGGGGATCAATTACCTGACAACTTTACCCTAACTGATGTACCTAAGTTCAAAGGAGTGGAGGATCCGCTCAATCATATCCGTGCCTTCAAAGACTACATGGCCATTAAAGGGGTCAAATAGGAACTTTTCACCCAGATTTTTCCGTAATCTTTGGAATCGAACCCTCGTCAGTGGTACTACTCCCTTGACCCGAAAAACCTTACTACCTGGGATGAGGTCGCAGTTGAATTTGCTAAGCAATACGCTGACATTGTCGAAATCCAAGCCAATACTCGTACCCTGGAGGTCCTAACCCAGAACGACAAGGAGGGATTCACCGAGTTCTTAACCCGTTGGAGGAGGATAAGTACTCAGCTGGTCAGCAAGCCGAGTGAATCAACTTTGGTGGAAAAGTTCGTCAACAATCTCCTCCCAGTGTATGCCAACTTACTGAGGTATCAAAATATTAAGACCTTCCAGGATCTGAAAATTCTGGGGACATGCATTGAAGATGACCTCCGAAAGGGTGTCTTGGCCAAGACTACTGGCAGAGGCTACCAGGGATCCACATCAACCGGGTTTTGCCCTTACGTCCAAACAAACAAGATCGATGAGGTCAACCTCATTGAACCATCTGCTAAGAGAGCTGAGCTCCCCCATAGAGTGTTCACTAATATAGGGTCAACTTACGCAAGTGCTTTGAAGAGGCTCATGGACCAAGGAAAGTTACAACCATCGGACCCACCCCGGATCCGACCGATGCTAAGAAATCCCGCTTCTGGAACCCCAATGCCTATTGTCATTACCATCAAGGGAAAGGGCATGATACAGAAACCTGCTTCAAACTCAAACACATCATCCAAGACATGATTGAGAAAGAGGAACTGCCTTTACCCCCGCCGACTAAGCTAAACAACAAAACAAATCCTCTGGGAATCCACGCTATCTCCAACGATGAGCCAACTCTGGACTACTCACACCTCATCCTGCCAATTGATGACGAGGTGAACACCTTGGAGAAAGATCCCTCGGATGGGGTATTTGTATTTAGTGCCACCACTATGCTCACCATGTTCCAACAGGTCGAGGAAGCCATAGCCAGCCTCTCCGAGAGGATTACCCGACTTGACGATGCCTACCGCCGTCTTATCTTCAATCCTCCACCACCACGCCCGAGGGAGAGTCCCTCAAGCGCCCAAAACTACCCTCACCGGGACGGATTGCTCCCGCGACCATTCTGGCATGCACCTCACAATAATCATCCTCACAATAATCACCCTCACAATAATCAAACCCACAAAAACTACCCTCACAAAAATTACCCTCACAAAAATATCCCCCACAAAAACTGTCCACCAAGGAATACCCCTCCAAGGTGCCTTCGAGATCCTGAAATCAACGACATCTGGAGAGACGACGTTGAAGATGTCTACCTTGTCCCAGAGAAAGAGAAACGGGCAAAAGAGATCGGTCACCTTACCCGGTCCGGACGCCCCTATCAGAACCCGAACAATCCAACGGTCGTTCCAACAACAAATGACCAAGTTGTCCTGGAAGTAGACACTCAACCGAAGGCTCCTGAGAATTCAATCCTCAATCAGCTTCAGAAGGCAAAAGTCGAGATCTCGATCTGGCAACTCATCGCGACATCCTTCGAACATCGACAGGATTTGCTACAGGCCTTGGGAAAACTAACTGTGCCCTCAACCTCTTCCCCTGAAGAAATAGTGGCACATATGACAAGGGAAGCTCCTGACTTGAACAACCCAGTCGTCTTCTCTGACGAAGATATCCCTCCCTTCGGATCCCTTCAGAGCCAATCATAACCTTGCCTTGTACATTACCGTACAATGTCTCAAGAAGAATGTACCCATGGTCCTTGTAGTTGACGGATCCGTGGTAAATGTCATTCCCCTCAAGACTGCTCACAAGCTGGGTATTAAGAAAGCTGATTTGGTCCCGACAAACTAAGGAGTACGCGCCTACGACGGCACTCGTCGCAAGGTCGCGGGGCTCATCACTATGACTATCGCAACCGGGCCACTGGAAAGGCAAGCAAGTTTTCAGGTGGTCGACATCGACGCCTCTTTCAATATGCTCCTAGGACGTCCCTGGATTCACGCCGTCAAGGCGGTTACCTCGACTCTCCACCAGAAGATCAGGGTCCCCTTCAATGGGAAAACAATCATAATTCCTGCTTCCCCGATCAAAGCTGTCATGAGAAAGGGAATAGCCTCCCAAACCATTGAGGAAGATGATAATGAAATGTGAGGATTCCAAGTTGTGAATGCCATAACCGATGAATCAACACCCTTTGATTGTGACCCGTTTGCCAACCTCACAGTCAACCGCATCAAGATGCGCCAGGGTTACTTCCCGGGTTTGCCCCTCAATCCACTGAAGAGCACCTTACCTCCCTTGAAATAGGCTAAGGTCCCCAACATTCCCTTCGGACTGGGATATGAGCCTACCGATGAAGATATCCAGGAGATAAGCCTCCTAGTTCGAAAACGCAAGTAGCACGGAGTTATCCTTCATCCCTATCATCTGACCCTCAATGGATACTTTGTTCCCGAGGGAGAATCAGAGCTCTACCATGGATTTCCGGAGCCGATCTATGACTCTGTGGCCAAGGCCAGGTACCCGGGTGTGGAAGTCTTCCAGGACTGCTACTTCATCCCCGCCAACACCGAAACTGCATCAACCGAGTCTAAGCCGTCGTCATGCCTCGATGGACAAGCTGTAACTCTCCTCTTTGGAGAGGATAACATCAAGCACCTCGACTATAAGGACATCATCAACATCGCCCTTAATGACAACTAATTCGACCCAACTGTCTTGATCTCCGACACTGACCCGAAGAAAGCTACACAAGGCTGGAGGAAAACCGTCAAGTGGACAGATTGCCAAGGCCGCATTCTCAAGATCACAACTGGAGAAGGCCCTATGTTCAAAGAGGGAAGCAAAGAAGAATCTGAATCTGAGTCTGAGTCGGAGTCAGAGTCTGTTGTAGCTCCTAACACTCCTGATGTCCCAGTCATGGTCCCCTTCCCACTATTTTATCACAAGGTCATGGCTGATTCAGAGGCTGAGTCTACAAAGGTCACCCCCACTCCCATGAAAGGTGACAACCTAAAGCCTGTTCCAGAGGCCACCTCCTCTGCTGCGTCGCCTCTGACTGACCACGAGATGTCTGTCCTCTCCGAGCTTTTCGCTCGTGTCAACTTAATGAACGCTAAGTTTGCTTATGACTCGTCTCAATTTAACTGCAATGCAATTCTGAATAACTATGAGGAATTTGACTTGAGTAACTACCCACCTCACCTGGACAAAGAACTTGACAAACGGGAAACCAGAACCCCCCTCATTCAGAAGACCGAACCTATTCACGTAGGAACCGACAACACATCTCAAGAACTTAGGATAGGGACAACCCTGGATCCCTCGGAAAGACAACAGTTCATTGACCTCCTCCACGAATACAAGGACATATTCGCCTGGTCCTACAGAGACATGCCTGGGATTGACAGGGAAATTGAAGAACACCGGATACCCATTAAGCCCGGAGCTAAACCTGTGAAGCATAAACTACGTCGGATGCGTCCTGAATGGGCCCTAAAAATCAAGGAAGAAGTGGATAAACAGTTCAAGGATGGTTTTATCAAAGTGTCTGAATACTCTGATTGGGTGGCCAACATTGTGCCCGTACCAAAGAAAGCCGGAAGAATTCGGGTTTGCGTCGACTTCAGGGATCTGAACAGGGCGAGCCCAAAGGACGACTTCCCTTTGCCACATGTCGACATTCTGGTGGACAACACTGCTGAACATGCTCTCCTATCATTCATGGACGGGTATGCCAGATACAACCAGATTAAAATGGTTGAAGAAGACATGCACAAGACTGTATTCACTACACAGTGGGGTACATACTGCTACACGATCATGCCTTTCGGTCTCATCAACACCGGGGCTACTTATCAAAGAACCACTACCACTCTCCTACACGATATGATGCACAAGGAGGTAGAGGTGTATGTCGATAACATGATTGTTAAATCAAAAGAACGGGATGGCCACATCAACGCCCTTCGAAACTTCTTCGCTCGTCTGCGGAAGTATAACATGAGACTAAATCCTCAGAAGTGCGCATTCGGGGTCACCTCCGGAAAACTCTTGGGACATGTCGTCAGCAAAAAAGGCATTGAGATTGATCCAACCAAAATCAAAGCCATTCAACAAATGCCTCGGCCTAGGAACGAGAAGGAGATTCGGGGATTTCTCGGTCAGGTTCAATACATTAGCCACTTCATTTCCAAGCTCACCATGATTTGTGAACCAATATTCAAGAAACTTCGCGCCTCCGATCACACCGATTGGGACGACGATTGTCAAGGCTTTCGACAGGATAAAGGAAATCCTATCCAAACCTCCCGTCCTCATGCCACCTCAACCAGGGATTCCTTTATCCCTATACATGACTGTTACCAACACAGCCATGGGAGCTATGCTAGCACAAACAGTCGACGGCGAAGAACGAGCCATCTACTACATCAGCAAAAAGTTCATCGAGTACGAGACAAGGTACACCCAACTGGAAAAGACATGTCTTGCCCTAGTATGGTCAACAAAGAAGCTGCGGCATTACATGCTCAGCTACACGGTCCACATCTACTCCAAGATGGACCCGGTCAAATATATCTTCGAAAAACCCGGACTAAACGGAATGCTGTCTAGGTGGACACTCATCCTGTCCGAGTTTGATCTCAAGTTTGTACCCCTCAAGGTTATCAAGGGAAGAGCAGTTGTCGATTTCCTAGCATAGAATCCCGTCAACGAGGATCCAACGACCGACATATGGTCACTTCCTGACGAAGACATCCTTTGTGCCGATTCCGACGCATGGGACCTATATTTTGACGGTGCATCTAACCTGAGAGGCTTTGGGGTAGGAATCCTCCTAATATCGCCAGAGCGATAACATGTTCCGATCTCGGTCACACTAGACTTCGCCGTCACCAACAATGTCGCTGAATATGAAGCATGTCTCATCGGCCTGCAAGCAGCCATCACACTTGGCATCAAGAGATTGAGGGTCCATGGTGATTCCTCACTCATCATCAATCAGGTGTCCGGATCATGGAAAATCCGAAGTGACAGTTTAGCTCCTAACCAAGCAAAGATCAATCAAGAGGCTGAGTTCTTCGACCAAATCGACTATTTCCACTTGCCACGAGAGGAAAATCAATTTGCCGATGCCCTGGCAAAACTTGCCGCGCTCGTCAACATACCTGACGACATGACATCGATGCCCCTATGTGTCGAGAGAAGGAGTGATCCAGCTCACATTTGCGCCATCAATGACGACGAGGAAAGCCATGATGAACCTTGGTACCAAGCCATCCTCAAATACAAAACCAAAACCAAAAACGAATTCCCTCCCAACTCTGACCCAAGAGGACAAAGAGCCATCCGATTACTTGCATCACAATTCGTGATAAACCAAAATCAACTCTACAAAAGAACTCCCCAAGGAATTCTCCTCTTTGCATTGATCATCACAAAGCCAAAAAAGTCATGGGAGAGGTCCATGACGGAGAATGTGACCCTCACATGAGCGCAATGATGCTTACCCGAAATATCATGCGGCTAGGTTACTACTGGACCACCATGGAAGCCGATTGCCGTAACTATATCAAGCATTGCCACAATTGCCAAATCTTCGCCAATATACAACATATACCACCATCCCTTTTGTACACCATGACATGACCCTGGCCTTTCTCGACCTGGGGCATCGACATCATCAGGAAAGTTACCCCGGTAGGCACCAAGGGGCATTGTTTCGTCCTCGTCGCCATCGACTACTTTACCAAATGGGGTGGAAGCGCGGTCATATGCAGTCTTGACCGCCAAACAAGTGGCCAAGTTTATCCAAAACAACATCATCTGCCGATATGGAGTACCCCATGAAATCATCAGCGATCAAGGCTCTCACTTCCGGGCGGAAACTCAGGCCTTGCTGGACAAATACAAGATCAAACGACATCGATCATCGCCCTACCGTCCCCAAACCAACGGAGCGGTGGAGGCAGCTAACAAAACTCTTGTCACCATTATCAAGAAAATGCAAGACAACTACCGCGATTGGCCGAGCAAACTCCCATTCGCACTCTGGGGAAACCGAACCTCCATTCGAACACCGACAGGCGCCACACTCTTTTACCTAGCATACGGCATGGATGTGGTTCAAACGATAGAGTTAGAAGTCCCTTATCTATGCATCCTATTGGAGAGTCAAGTCCCTGAGGCAGAATGGACCCGCCGAAGGTACGAACAACTCACTCTTCTAGAGGAACGACGACTCAACGCTTTGCACAACGTCCAGCTATACCAACGACGTATACAACGGGCATTCAACAAGAAGGTCAAACCCAGGAACATCCAAGAAGGCGACTTGGTCCTCAAGTCGATCCGAGCACCGCTACCCGTCGATCCGAGGGGAAAATTCAAACCCAACTGGGCCGGGCCATATGTAATACTCTGTATTTATAAGTCTCTGGGTACTCTATCGAGTAGGCCTTACTCTGTCGAGTAAGGGTGAGTTGCGTTTTATAAAAGTTTCTGACTTGTTGGGTACTCGATCGAGTAACGTGGGTACTCGATCGAGTAAGGGGGCACTCGATCGAGTACCTTAGCTACTCGATCGAGTAGCAGGTTTACGGGGAGTTATTTCTCGGGTTTTGTTAATTATGCGATTAGGTATATAATCATTTCCGTCATTGTTCTTAAACACTTTTCAAAACCTAATTTACTGTCAAGAGAGAAAGCAAAGTACGTTCTTCACTTTAATCGCATTGTTAGCAAATCCCGGAGTTTGGAAGGTCGGATTTCACCGTTTGTTATACCGTTGGGATCCTTGCGTCGAGGGTAAGATCTATGTACCGTTTTTATAGTATTTCCTTTAAGTTGGTTAAACCCTAATATGGGGATTTGGGGGTTTTGTGTAGATTGTGATTTGGTAGTGTTTATGTGTTTGTATGATAGGAGGAGGTTTTGTAGAAGAGGCTTTTTGATACAAATTTGTTGATACCGTCGATTGTTGTGCTTTCCGGTAGGGTTTCCCTACTCAGTATTAGTTACATAATGTGTGGTGATTGTGCTGTAATTAGTGCTTGTTGATTGGTTTGGTGACGGTTGTTGATTGATTGTTGTTGATGGATGTGATTGTTTGTCTCTGGTTCTCGTGATGCGTTCTCGGCTGAGTGGAGTCACTTGCGGGAGTGGCTTCACGCCCTAGTTTCGCCCTTCGTGGAACCCGCCACGGAAGGGGATGTGCACATTAATGGGACAGGGTTATCGCTCGGTATGATGAGCGGGGCTTAGGTGGGAACGGCTGCGGTCCCCCACTGGCAGGGCTGGTCCAGTGGACAGTCGGTGAAGGAGATTGATGGGAGTGGTGTGATTGTGTGTGTGTGACCGTTTGAGCTGTGTTGTTTGTTGTGTTGTTGGATTACATAAATTGTGTGATTAGTACTGACCCCGTTTAAATGTTTTAAAAACTGTGGTGATCCATTCGGGGTTGGTGAGCAGTTATTGAGCAGGTATGATATGACGCATATGGGATAGCTGGGATGAGTCATCACGTGGCAGTTAGAAGTCTTCCGCTGTGTTATACGATGTTTTATAGCTTGATAGTTTTAGCAGTAGACCGTCTGAGAATCTTGTATTTCTTTTTATCAGTTTGGAATTGCTATGTAATCACTTTAAACATTATTTACTTTTAAGTATGTTTCGTTATTGTCTTATGATTATCATTGCCTCGGAAAACCGAGATGGTGTCATCCTTATACCTGAGTGGTCCTGGTAAGGCACTTGGAGTATGGGGGTGTTACAAAGGCCATGGCCGTGCTTGTAGTAGTGTGATGTTTAGGAGTTCAAGAGTTTTGATAGTGTCATGATGATGTTTATGAGTGTAAGTAAACTTCGAGGACGAAGTTCCTTTTAAGGGTGGTAGAATGTAACATTCCGTTTGATGTCTATGAGTGTCTTGGTATTGGATTTGATAGTGGATGATATTATGGAGCTAGCAGCGTTAGAGGATGGTAGTTGGTTATGTATGGAGTTGGTGTCGTGAGAGATATATATGTGGTAGATACGATATCGTGAGTCATGTTGTGGAAGTAAACATAGTTGGTGAGGTGTTGTTAAGAGTTCATGTTTTATGTTCGGTCGAGTTCTTGAGTTCTAGGCTAAGTTGTTGTGTCTTGGTCGAGTTAGTATGGTTGTTTTTATGTATGGGTTGAACTTCGGGGACGAAGTTCTTTTTAAGGAGGGAAGACTGTAATACTCTGTATTTATAAGTCTCTGGGTACTCTATCGAGTAGGCCTTACTCTGTCGAGTAAGGGTGAGTTGCGTTTTATAAAAGTTTCTGACCTGTTGGGTACTCGATCGAGTAACGTGGGTACTCGATCGAGTAAGGGGCACTCGATCGAGTACCTTGAAGGAAATGTAGATCTTTATACATACTAACATACTCATATATGTCGAAATTAATTTGTCATAAAATTAAATGTGGATTTTATGCATGCAAACAATATAATAAAATAGAGAAGAAATCATTATTCTTACAATGGTATTTCGGTTCAATGGGCACAAAAGAAGTCTCCTTTTCTTTTGTTCTTGAGCTTTCCTTTAATGGAAGAACAAGATCCAAGTGTAGGATCTCTCCTTAGGAATAATACCCAAAGCTAACCCTTAATCTAATTAATATTATTTGATCTAGTATAATATTAATCTTATGAAAAATTTGAACCAAAAATGTTTGGTTTTAGGCTCTCAAAACCGGTTGAGAGAAGAGGAGAGGAAGAGAGATTATTTTTGTCTCACTAAAATAATTTTGTGATAAGAATGAATAATTATTTTCCACACACTACTCCATATAGTGAATAATAGAAAAATAAGAAAAAGAACCCTTGTTCTTTCCAAGGGAGAACCGGGTAGGGTGGAAGGAAATGGCCTATGCATGGCCTTTGTGCTCTTACACAAAAGGCACTAGGTATGCATGCCTAAATTAGAGTAATTATCATTATGCTTACCACTAACTTAAACAAACACAATATTTGTTTAAACAACCTCCCATTTTCGGCACATATGATAATATGAGATCCATATTATTTTTGTCAAATGTCAATATGTCACATGTCATATGTGACATAAATTTGTTATGTAATTTTTAACATGTTAAAAATCAACGTATTAATAAAAAATACGTCACATAAAAAAATTGACTTAGTAATTTCATAATTACTTGTGCCAAAATATTTTACCAATTTATAAATCGTATTTATAATCATTCATTCAAATTTAGTTGTTTCTGTAAACAATAATTTCATCCGAGTAATGATACAATTCAATTACTCAGACCGTATCTCATTTAATCACATTTCAATTTGATACGTAAATTTTACTTCCAAAATCGTCCGTCAATTTTTCAAGTAATTTAATTAACTCGTAACATTATACGATTAATTAAATGATCAATTAAGAGTATTGCCCTATAGGTATGACCTAGGGGTCAATCGATCACCACCGTCACACGACAAGTAATGTCAAACTCTAGTCACCAATCATTACCGATATATGTTGACCAGTTGACAGTAACAAAATTACTTCCCAATTGTATTCTTTAAAATGAGATTTAATAATGATATTTAAATCACATGATCGCACTATTGTTGAGGACACATTTCCCAACAATCTCCCACTTGTCCTCGACAAGTGTGCGTCACCAATTCTCTTGTCCTATTACTATCTCCCACTCAATGCAAGGTGTCTTTCAGGTCGTACTTGCAAGTGATCATATCGAGAGTGGTTTCCTCGATCCGGAGAATAAGCGATTGACCGGACTTATCTATCATAGATACTTTCCGAGCGTGGCCACGCATTTCCGGTTCATTACTCCTCGAGTGGCCCTGAGATATTGTTTTAACACTGACAAGGGGTGGACAATTCCTATCGCACTCATTCCCTTCGACTAGCCACAGCCATCATAACCCAAAATATGCCCATTTGACCCCATTTACGAAGGTCGTAGTAACACAAATCAAAGTTAATCAAGTGTGCCATCTTAGGTGAATAGTCTTTAGTCAAAAGAATCGACTCATTAGAATACTATAGTAGCTCTCGCCACGACCAGGCTATATAAATTTGCCGAACTCTATAAGCGGTCATAAGGCCCGACAAAATGTTCCTAATAATCTGCCTATGTGATCGACTAGTCATCTCACATGACTCTATGGCACTTGAACTTGCCATCAATCGCCTCACACTCTAGTCACTTCGAGACGTCACCTCATACAAGTGACTATGGGCAAATACAATGCTAATCCGTGTTCACTTTAACGGGGTTCAATTGTCTCTACAACCCGTTTGGATGTAACAAAGTATAATAAAAGAGTTTTAAAGTAAAACTCGAACGACAAATGCGATTATCATATATGAATAGTCAATGCCTGATTACTATTTCATGTTCTATAATCTAATTTGATCTTGTACGTAGTTGTTCATTTCAATTCAATTGAAATGACATGACTCATCATGTTTAGCCTTTGAGAAGGCTTTGGTTAGTAGGTTTTATCAATTTCTTGTACCTTACTCAACCTCACTACATACTCGTTTTCCTTTGTAATGTATACATTTGCATCACAAAACTTTCTGAGTACGTGTCGAGATCCAATCAAGACATAGGCCTTCTATCCTTAGAACAGCTCCCACTGTTTTCGCAGTGTGCGGGACTCTTCCTTCTTGCACATCCCATGATTGCAAGTGTACTCAATTTCCGTTATAAATATCTCTCATTGTTCTTTATTGCCTAGAACGATTCTAGAAAATCTAGTTCTTAATTAATATTGCCACAATGGTATCTTAACCATCCTAATGTGTTTTGATTATGGTTTTGTCGGAAACCATGCGCAATCTCAATTGTCAATTGTCACTTGTGTAACACCCTTACACAAAATTGCATCATAAACACTTTGCATTATAGCCTTAATGCTTCTGCAAGCACTTAAGGGTAATCTTTATAGCTTACTTGGTAAAGATTACTTAAATTCGATTTTGAAAACAGTTCATCATACTCAAAGCATATGAAGTGTTATACATCATTTCTTTTTAATTGATTCGGCAGCGGAAGCAAATGAAATCAATCAAATATGTTCAATTTAATTGAACTAGTCATGAATCTTATCAACATAAGACTTCTTACTGACGCTAATATCATGTGGATTTATCTTCATAAATCCGGATATTCAAGATGTATTATAATACTCCAAAAGTCTTAAATCATTCTCAATGATCAATATGTCATCCACATATCGGACTAATTAAAAATTTCGTAACTCCCACTAAACTCCATGTATAAACATAACTTCTCGACTTATCGAGAAATGTTTTATCGCATGATCAAAATGTTGATTCCAACTCATTGATGTCCTACTTAAGACCCTCTCTTAAGTTCCACATTATCTTAGGATTGCAAGAATCTACAAAACTCATGACATGTATTGAATACATTCCTTCTTTTAAAGAAGCGGGTTTTAGATTCACTTGCTACGTATTTCATAACCTCATAATGAAACACAATCCTTAAGAAGATCCAAATAGACTTAAGCATTTCAATTAGTGCAAAACCCTTTGCAACCAATCTTGCTTTGAAATATCTCTTTATTAGTGCAAAACCCTTTGTCACTAATCAAGCCTTTATTTCGGATTTTCATGACTCTAAGCCTTGTATTGAGTTGTGACTTAAACACTCTTATGTAAGTCATTCGTTCATTACTTTCTAGAAGTAATTAACTTGAATCAAACAATTTCTTTTGTAAGTTATAAGCTCTTTACTTTCTTAAAAGTAGCATGAATTCATCATTTTTAGCAAGTGACGAATTTAAACTCCTAGGTTTTTGAAGAAACAATGTCTTACACAAAACGTCTCATGTAGCCAAGAAAGACCAGTTTCTTGCGACATAACATTCTCTGTGGCATTCTTTGTGGCTCTTGAATAATTTCTCCCACTCTGTCTTCTAAAAATAAACTTGTATTTTAGAAAGACAGCTTCACGAGCCGCATACCCGTCGTACTCGTGATAATTGAAAAGGGAAAATGAGCATTTGTTTCTTGTGAAAACTTACAACCATGGTACCCTTACCATTTCATATCTCATATGATTCGATTTAGTGGAAAAATAATCTAGACAAAAATGATAAAATCCCCAAAAGGATCAAGTAACTCAAAGTAACTTGATTGAAGTCCAAACCATATCGAATAGCGTTTGATTTCTTATCCAACCACACATTAATCCATAATGCGTGATAAGAGAGATTAACTTGTGATTCTATATCACATTTTCTTTGGCTTATATCAAAGTCTTCACTTTGATAATCCCATCACGACTAAATCGCGTTTCCTTGAACTCTTTGAACTTCTTCAAAGATTTCTCTATTTACTTATTAAGTGAACACATTAGGGTCAACTTAAATCGTTGGTAAAAGAAAATGATCAACCTATTTTGGATCAATGATTTGCAACCTCGATCTCCTTTTCAACCAAAAGGCACGAGACATCTTGCTTTGAATACAAGATACGCATATACCATTAACAATCTAATGGTTTCAAGAGTACTCGATAACTCTTTGCGTTCATCATTCCAAAATTTTAAGGTTTAATCTTGGGTTACCAATTTTGAGTCTTGCATCATCTTCATGATATATTATTCTAGTTTGGTTTAGAATATAATCACCTTGATAATGGGCTAGCCATACATCAAATCGTGGTGTATAGGGTCACAAAAGTGAAAACCTCTTTTGTATCTTAACAAGTTTATATATTCTTATTTAGAGTTTATGCACTTAATAGTCATAATTAAGTACAACTTTAAATCCAAAAACTAGATTGAGTACACAATTACTCTATCTCTCGACATTATTGTTGCTAGTCGTCATATTCTAATCATCCTATGTATCAAGTACAATGATGAAAACCTCCACTGGTTTCTAATATTGACGAAGTGGTACTAGCAAAATTTATGTTTAATCAAATAAACATTTAAAGAAGAAGGTCTCATTAGATGTCCCACAACTAACTTGTTGATTCTTCAATAATTTGGGGCAGTTTCCTTTCTTGTGTCCAACATTTAAGACAATGGAAACTTTATTGGTCGGGATTGATAGGTTTAGTATCGTCATTCTCAACAACTTTACTTTTAACATTACCTTGTATCAATTCCATTATAATCTTTACTTCTTGAACCTCGTCCTCATCTTAACGGTTTAAGAGAATGCTCCCACTCATTTCAATGAGTCTTTGCTTTGAGTACCAAAATTGAATTCATGAAGAACACTCTTCATTTGTTCGTTTTAGTCTTAAAACTTTCATTGAAGTGGTTGCGTTATTTTGGTCAATTACGAATTCTGAAAATCTAATCACCAAAACAATTTATCGCTTCAAGGTACTTAATTCAATTAAGCATATGAAACATAGTCCATTGTAAGTAGAAGTGTTAGTCAAGAATCAAAAACCTGTTTGATAATGAATAACTTTAATCTATACTCTTTACAAGAGATCCTTATCAATGGTTCATTTGAGGTTTTAGAAGCAAATTCATATTTGTCTTTAGTTATAATGTTTTAATGGAGATTCGTTATCAAAATCGAAATGATATCGTATATGAATTGTGGTAAAGAAATAGAACAATATAAAACGGAATAGTGGAAAACTTAACATTTATCGTTTTATTAATACTTGGAAAAACAAGTATAGCATTTACATAGTGACCTCTACCCAACTATGATAAATGATTCCAAGACCCAAATTCATATCAACTTAGGCACGGGGTAGCCGATGCAACCTTCATTAATATAACTCGGTGGATTAACCTTTTAATCGATTCTACTTTTAGAACTCTTGGTCGATAAAATTACTCTAATGTTTATCTATAGCCCAAAACACATCAACAAGGGCACGGGGTAGCCGATGCAACCCTTATCAATTACTTTTGTTGAGTTCAATCCAAATTTCGAATAAATGTGTCCATTATCCAAACCCACATCAACTTGGGCACGGGGTAGCCGATACATCCCTTATCAACATGAATTCGGTGGATTAACATTCATCACCCACTTCCCCTACGTAACAAGGTTTGTACCCGGGGTAGCCGAGTGCACTCCCTCGCGAAATAGGTTTTCATGGTTTCTACTATTTGGTAAGGCTATGTCTCAATTAATTGTTTTAGCGAGAGGTCATGCCAATTTATTATCTATCACGTTTTAAGTGAACTAAAGCGGTGAACTACGATAATTTGAATTGACACGGTCGATAAACTCGATAAGATAAAAATGCATGTTTAAGTTATGGCGATTTAGCGATGCATGTGACATAAAATAAAATGCAAGCATAAAGATAAATAAATCCTAGTATGGCCTTTCCTAAAATAGAAAAACTATTTAACTATTACATATTCGGAAACCAACTCCATTGGTCCCTTGAACTTCGGTTGTGGCACGCATCTCGAGGTAACACCGTCTTTATGTATCGCCATTCTTGAAGAAATCCGTCTTTGGGAACTCCGGAATGAATAAAATTACATAATAAATTACATAATTTCCTATTATACATTTGTAATTAAAATAAAATAAATCTATTAAATTACAAAACGGTGATACGAGATCACAATAAAATTACAACCGAATCGATATTCCCATACATTTCGGGAAATACCAATTAAATCTAAGGCCATACTAAGTAAAATTACATAATTCAAAATTACATAAATTAAAATTATGACAATCATAAAGAAAAATGCAGCATTATAATATGTATGAACATGCTCAATTTTATGCTAAATCGCCTTTTAATTAGCCAATATCGTATATTACTCGGTTTTTACGGATTTGCGTGATTTCAACATTTTATAATCACAAAAATACATAAACTCATATTTATGCATAAGTTAATTACCCTAACCTCTTAGGACTCAAAATATAGTCTTCACTAATAATTTGACCATAATTAACCCATATCTTATAAAATTGTTCATAAATGGACTAAAATTACAAAAATAAGCTATTAAACTTCAAATAAATCACAAAATTTCAAATAAATTCAAAATTTGAAATTTAAACTCATGAACATTCTGGAAAATTTCCATGACACTCATAATGTTCAAAATCTTAGGTTAAAAATTTCGAAATTTTTCCGGAAAAACAATGTTGCGGTTTATCGATTTTAATAAAATAATCGTAAAAACATGGAAAAATTATTTTCACTAAATTTTCAATTTTAGATCTGAAAAAGATAATAAAATGCAACATTAGACGTTTTTCCTAAGTCATAGATTATGTTTTATTAATTTTTCACTAATAATGTCACTATTTATGCTATTTTTCTTCAAAAATCCATAAATCATGCAAAAAGACTTATTTATAGCCAATTATTTTACACACATCTTGTAAAATTGCATGTGACAACATATTAATTTTCTATGACCAGATTCGAAATTTAACTCATATTAACCTATTTTTCACCTAAATCCGAATTTAATAATGAAAAATTCATTTTTCGAGCATAACAAGTCCAAAAATTATGAAAATTTACAGGTTATCTCAAAATAATATATGTGACAACATATCCAAAAATCAACTTAAAATTCGAAGTATAGCTAATTTTAGACCAAAAATGACATTTTTACTCATAAAATCACATTTAAATGCCATTAATGTAAAATATGAACAATAAAAATCCGTAAAATTAACCAAAATATCCTAAAACATTTTAGGACCAGAAATTTTAACATGCATGGATTAATTTCGTGATATATCATAATAACACAAAATTTACAAGTTTTATTTGTTATTCTTGTAACTCGGAAAAACTTTTAACCGATTTGCATGCAAACAACCGTGGCTCTTGATACCGATTGAAGGAAATGTAGATCTTTATACATACTAACATACTCATATATGTCGAAATTAATTTGTCATAAAATTAAATGTGGATTTTATGCATGCAAACAATATAATAAAATAGAGAAGAAATCATTATTCTTACAATGGTATTTCGGTTCAATGGGCACAAAAGAAGTCTCCTTTTCTTTTGTTCTTGAGCTTTCCTTTAATGGAAGAACAAGATCCAAGTGTAGGATCTCTCCTTAGGAATAATACCCAAAGCTAACCCTTAATCTAATTAATATTATTTGATCTAGTATAATATTAATCTTATGAAAAATTTGAACCAAAAATGTTTGGTTTTAGGCTCTCAAAACCGGTTGAGAGAAGAGGAGAGGAAGAGAGATTATTTTTGTCTCACTAAAATAATTTTGTGATAAGAATGAATAATTATTTTCCACACACTACTCCATATAGTGAATAATAGAAAAATAAGAAAAAGAACCCTTGTTCTTTCCAAGGGAGAACTTAGGGTAGGGTGGAAGGAAATGGCCTATGCATGGCCTTTGTGCTCTTACACAAAAGGCACTAGGTATGCATGCCTAAATTAGAGTAATTATCATTATGCTTACCACTAACTTAAACAAACACAATATTTGTTTAAACAACCTCCCATTTTCGGCACATATGATAATATGAGATCCATATTATTTTTGTCAAATGTCAATATGTCACATGTCATATGTGACATAAATTTGTTATGTAATTTTTAACATGTTAAAAATCAACGTATTAATAAAAAATACGTCACATAAAAAAATTGACTTAGTAATTTCATAATTACTTGTGCCAAAATATTTTACCAATTTATAAATCGTATTTATAATCATTCATTCAAATTTAGTTGTTTCTGTAAACAATAATTTCATCCGAGTAATGATACAATTCAATTACTCAGACCGTATCTCATTTAATCACATTTCAATTTGATACGTAAATTTTACTTCCAAAATCGTCCGTCAATTTTTCAAGTAATTTAATTAACTCGTAACATTATACGATTAATTAAATGATCAATTAAGAGTATTGCCCTATAGGTATGACCTAGGGGGTCAACTGATCACCACCGTCACACGACAGTAATGTCAAACTCTAGTCAGCCAATAATTACCGATATATGTTGACCAGTTGACAGTAACAAAATTACTTCCCAATTGTATTCTTTAAAATGAGATTTAATAATGATATTTAAATCACATGATCGCACTATTGTTGAGGACACATTTCCCAACATACCTTAGCTACTCGCTCGAGTAGCCGGTTTACGGGGAGTTATTTCTCGGGTTTTGCTAATTATGCGATTAGGTATATAATCTTTTCCGTCATTGTTCTTAAACACTTTTCAAAACCTAATTTACTGTCAAGAGAGAAAGCAAAGTACGTTCTTCACTTTAATCGCATTGTTAGCAAATCCCGGAGTTTGGAAGGTCGGATTTCACCGTTCTTTATACCGTTGGGATCCTTGCGTCGAGGGTAAGATCTATGTACCGTTTTTATAGTATTTCCTTTAAGTTGGTTAAACCCTAATATGGGGATTTGAGGGTTTTTTGTAGATTGTGATTTGGTAGTGTTTATGTGTTTGTATGATAGGAGGAGGTTTTGTAGAAGAGGCTTTTGATACAAATTGTTGATACCGTCTCGATTGTTGTGCTTTCAGGTAGGGTTTCCCTACTCGTATTAGTTACATAATGTGTGGTGATTGTGCTGTAATTAGTGCTTGTTGATTGGTTTCGTGACGGTTGTTGATTGATTGTTGTTGATGGATGTGATTGTTTGTCTCTGGTTCTCGAGATGCGTTCTCGGCTGAGTGGAGTCACTTGCGGGAGTGGCTTCACGCCCTAGTTTCGCCCTTCGTGGAACCCGCCACGGAAGGGGATGTGCACATTAATGGGACAGGGTTATCGCTCGGTATGATGAGCGGGGCTTAGGTGGGAACGGTGCGGTCCCCCATGGCGAGGGTAGTCCCGGTGGACGATCGGTGACGGAGATTGATGGGAGTGGTGTGATTGTGTGTGTGTGACCGTTTGAGCTGTGTTGTTTGTTGTGTTGTTGGATTATATAAATTGTGTGATTAGTACTGACCCCGTTTAAATGTTTTAAAAACTGTGGTGATCCATTCGGGGTTGGTGAGCAGTTATTGAGCAGGTATGATATGACGCATATGGGATAGCTGGGATGAGTCATCACGTGGCAGTTAGAAGTCTTCCACTGTGTTAGACGATGTTTTATAGCTTGATAGTTTTAGCAGTAGACCGTCTGAGAATCTTGTATTTCTTTTTATCAGTTTGGAATTGCTATGTAATCACTTTAAACATTATTTACTTTTAAGTATGTTTCGTTATTGTCTTATGATTATCATTGCCTCGGAAAACCGAGATGGTGTCATCCTTATACCTGAGTGGTCCTGGTAAGGCACTTGGAGTATGGGGGTGTTACACCATACCTGGTCAAGAAAATACTTTCGGGAGGCGCAGTGAGACTGAGATACCTAGATGGGGAGGATTTTGCAAACCCGACCAACCTAGACCAACTCGAGAAATACTACCCTTGAACCATAGCAACCAACGACCTAGCCTAGTTTTACAACTAGCAATAACCTCAACCCTTTTCAAGTCAAGTTCCTCAAACGCGTTCTGATTTGATATTGCATGTTTTATCGAGTCTAAGTTGCGGCACCTTGCCCGTTTTGAAGGTCCTTTGATCTGTCAAAGGCAACATCCATTTGCACTAAAACAAAAAAAACCCGAACTACAAGCATGGTTTGATTTCACCTCTTCAGGCGAATACGTAGGCAGACCCTCTTATACATGAGGGATACAACCACAAAACCCAATCAAAATTTACAAAACATATCGAACTACGATCATGGTTTGATTTCAACTCTTCAGGTGGATACGTAGGCATTCCTTTCTTACACAAGAAGGATACAACCATTCCCATAATAAAAAAAAACCCACATACAAAAAACATCATCCCCCATCAAAAAAAAGAAGAAAAAGGAAATCCATTCCCTTTCCCACAAAGACACAGAAAATAAGCCTTTCTCCCTTCCCAATATACCACTTTCCCAAGTGCAAATGTTTAGGATAATTCAAATCGAATTGCCTTTACAAAATGGATGGAAGAAACAAGCGTTCACCATTTTCGACACGAGCAATCCCCTTATTTAATTAATAATGGGAGAGATTACAATTTCAACAACAAATGAAGCTCGACGAGTCTACAACTTGTCAAAGCTAAGGTGTCGACTAAAACACCTCACATAATAAAAATAGCACAAAACACACAATAACTAGCAAGTACAACATAATAAAAAACTCACAACACTAGTACAACATAATAATAAAGTGAGTAGTGGAGGTCTTACCTCTTCCATTCTACCCTTGTCTTTCCCCTCGGGGTACATCTTCCCCTTGACTTTGATGCCGCCGGAGAGGTGCGATTTCTCTAAATGAGTGAGCTTGAAGAATTAAGGATGGAAGCTTATGAGAGTTATAAAATCTACAAGGACCAAACGAAGAAATGGCATGATGGCAAGATCATGGAGAAAGATATTAGTGTGGGAGACCTTATTCTCCTTTTCAACTCCAAGGTTAAGGTGCTCCCGGGCAAGCTTAAATCAAGGTGGTCGGGATCCTTCAAGGTGATGCAAATTTTCCCATATAGTGCATTTGAACTTTGGAGTGAAGAAGGTGGAACCTTTAAGGTCAATGGTCAACGCATCAAGCGTTATTATGATGGTGACAACAAAGGACCGATTGAGGTGCTCTACCTCGGGGAACCCATCCCCGAGGAAAGGGCAAATTTAAATTTTTGAACAAGATTTGGTTTGGTGGAGTTCCTCAAGAACCACCACTTGTAAATAGCATGCATTTAGGTAGTCTATGAGAATTTGTTTGGACCGATAATACTTGACATTTTGATTGATGACGGTTGTCATCTTGAAGGAATTGAGATTTTGGATGAAGAACAAGTGTATGACCATCAATTGGCTTTTTCCAGACATGATGAGTCGGCTTTGAAAGACGAAAACACGCAAACCAAGGCCAATTGATGATGGGATGTGAACCTAGGGGCATAACAAAGAAAAATAAGCTTGCTTGTACTCCCAGCCGGGCGACCGACCACCGGTCTCCTGACCGACTGGGAAGCTTCTGTAAAATTTTGAAAAAAATTGAAGTATTAGTGAACTCCTAGCCGGGTGACCGGCTGGGAAGTTTCTGTAAGTTGTTGGAAAAATTGCAAAATCATAGGAAGGGTGAGTCCCAGCCGGTCCACCGGCTGGGGATGCGTATACAAGGAAAATTTGGTGAAAAGGGACTAAAGAGGAGTCCCAGCTGGTCGGCCGGTAGCCGGTCCACCGGCTGGGAATGCAAATGTAAATAAATTGAAGTGAGGGTGTTCTCCCAGCCGGGCGACCGGCCGCCGGTCTCCTGACCGGCTGGGAGTGTTCTGTAAGTTTCTAAAAATTTTCGAAAATTGCCTGTTTTCCCAGCCGGGTGACCGGTGGCTGGTCCCCTGACCGACTGGGAACCCCCTGACGGGATTTTAAACACAAAAAACACCCCAAATTATTCATTGTTTCGACATATTTCTACCCTCTTTCTCCCTCTAAACCCTAACTCCCTTCACCTAAATCAACAACCACCACCTCCTACCACCTCCAAACAACCACTCCAACACCAACAAATCATCACAACTACCTTCCCCTCCATTAACCCTCTCTCAAACACAAAAAAATGGCAACAAAAAAAAGAGTAAGGAAGGGTGATTTGGCTCTTCAACAAGCCGAAATCGTGGCGGCCGCGGCTAATGACATGAGCTCCGACCCGGATTTCCCGGACCTCAAGTTCGTCTTCGTAACAATGAAGGTAAATTCGTTATCTTTAAACAACGTCCTCTTACCCCGACCCGATTTATTGATAGACAATCTATGAGGGAATTAGGGCTTGATCAAGTTACCTTAGATTTATTTGACGGAGTAGAAATGAGGTTTATGTACGGGATTCATGAGAAAACCTATGCCCATCTTACATCGGAATTTTTAAGCTCCCTTAGGATTGACAAGCACCGCCAAAGCCAAAAGGTCGCGTTCTTACATTTCCATTTGATGAACAAGGACCATTCCTTGACTTTACCGACCTTCGCCTCTCATTCCGGGCTTGACACGAGCCGTCCTCACAAGGCCCCCGAGACCTTTGATATTGGGGCCTTATGAAAGGCCATTACCGGTTTAGACAATCACATTCGCCTCAAGAGAGCCGCCAATACAGTCCATAATGCGGCTATTTGGGTTTGGCACCGGTATATGGGGTGGACCATTTTTGGCCGAGAGGAAAATCACAACTTCCGCACGGAGGAGTTGGAAATTCTTGGGTCCTATCTTTGCTCCAACCCCACTACCTTTAAAATTGACATTGCCCATCATATGGCCTTGAACCTTCACCGTCTTAGCAATTCACCCGTCCAAAAGACTTCCATTGTGGTGGGTGGACTCATCACCCACCTAGCTAAGAGATTGATCCGCAAATTGAATTTGAGTGGGATGCGGTACGTTGTGGGGAACACAATGTTTTTCAAGAGTTACATCCACCATAACCTCGGTTGGCTAAAGACCAACCCGAATGATAACCAAGACTATTGGCAAATCCGGGTGAACGGTGTTGATAGGAATTCTATCCCCCTTCCTAACCCCGAGAAAATGAAGGTAGTACCCAATTCACCGCATTATTTGTTAGAAATTGAGGACCCCGAGGACCCCACCATTTCCCAACAACAAAATCCCAACCTTCTCTACGCCCGTGATCGGCCAATCATCCCTGCAAGACCCACTTTGCGGTATGCTATGCCCTCTTCCCCTTTTGTTGTCAGAACCTTCCAACAAGGGTAGGGCTCCTCTAGCCATCAACTGTTCCAACCACAACAACCTCCTCCTCTTCACAATGACCTCGTCTCCTTCATGGATGAGATGCGGATTAGCATGGCCTCCGCCACTAGCGAGCGCCTCGGTCTCCAACAACGCATGGACCGGATTTACTACGACCACTCTCTTGGTCAATTCCCGGTCTTTGACGCCATGATGAGGCGGCAATACAAACACCCCTCCAACCTACACCCCTCTTACTATTTATTCCTGGATGGCGGACATCCGTAGGACGGGAGGATCCTTTATGGTGACATTAACTTCCGTCCCGACTATTATAGTGCCCCGGTCTTCCCTACCCCACCTTCCAACCAAGGGGAGGGACATGACACTCGGTGGTTTGGGTGTGCCCCTTCCGTCTTTGGAGAGGGGAGTTCTAGCGGGGCCGGAGGATGCCAAGATCCCTTTATTGACATGATGGGAGAGTTTGACTCGAATTCTCCATTGAACACGAAAGATTTTATTCGTGAGTCCGAGTTTAGAACCGGCAATGATGATGGTGATGATGATGGCGATGGTAATGGTGATGAGAGCGACTTTGAGTAGAGCCTAGTAATGAGGGCTCTATTCTCTCCCTTTCAATCCAAAAGTCAAGTATGATCTCTCCCTTAATCCAAATTTTCTCATTCATATTTAATTTTTCGCATGCGTTTAGCTTAGAAACTCATATAGTTGCATCCATCCAGGCTTGCATTAGGTTTAAAATTTGTAATATATCACATATAGACATTGCATTCACGTAGTATACTATGCATTGTAATTTAATATTACATATAGAATAGATCATGCATTGCATTTTATTTAAAAATCACAACAACAAAAATAATAATAAAAAAAATGATAAAACCAATCAAAAACATGTTCTTTTTCTTATGAATAAAATTTGCCTCCTAACCACACTTCATCCATCATTAGTTGTTATAAATAATAAGTGTGGGGAGGAGGCCCAAAAAAAAAAAAGACAAAAACAAGTTCTTCACTTTTCCACAAATTCAAAAACAACAAAAATATGTTATTTCATTTCAATAACAAATTTAAAAATCCAAAAATATGTTATTTATTTTCCTTATTCTCTCCCTATGCTTTTGTCCATTGAGGACAATGTACATTTCAAGTGTGGGGAGGGAAATATCCACTCTTGTGAATGTTTGTATATATTTGTAAATACTTGTAAATTTGATAAAATTTCAAGAAAATGCCTAAAAATTGAAAATTTTCAAAAAAAAAAATTATACAAAAAAAAAAATCATTTGCATTGTATATATATATGTTCTTGGCTAACCTTTGGCATAGGCATTGACTATTTGAGGCAAAAAGGAGACTAGAAGACCGCTCGGTATACACGTTCCTATCTCTTTCTCCTTTTCTATCCTCTCTCTTTTTATATACCGTTGTATAATATGGAGGAGGACGGGTTTTTTGTGCCTTGGATGTTCCTTTTGGGAATTATTGGTTTGTTGGTGTTGATGTGCTGTTAGGTTTAGTCTACTTGGTGCATGTTTCTATCCTTGTTATGTTCAAATCTCGCATGCATATTGTTTTAGCAGGATTTTCCCTGAAAGGATCCGGCTTGATTATAGAGTAATTAGGGTATCTAATTTTATAAGTTTGGAATAATATTATGAGTAAATAACAAGGAAGGACTAAGTATTAAGGATATCACTTGTATTATTTTGATAAGCTGAGTACAAATTCGTGTATGTAATTGAATATTCAGGAAATAGTGAGAGATAAATTATAATTAACTAACAAAAAAGGAATGCCTTTACAAATGATCGATCATGCTATTTATAGTTCTACAAATATTAACGTTATATTCAACCTCAACGTTCTTCTCAATTGTCGGGGCTGTTACCTGACTAATAGGGCACATTCCCTATTAATCCGGTTGACTCGTTCTTCTCTAACTAATATTTAGCTTTTCTCCTTTTGCACGTCTTGATTCATGGGAATGATGTAGTCTTATAGTTAGACTTGGTCTTCCTTGAGAATAGGATGTGAGCATTTATCTTTATATAACCGTCTTGTTGCTCTTCAACTTGATCTAGCCTGCTTAAGTATCCTGCCAGGCTATTCTGCACTTACCATTAGGCTTTTCTTCTAGGGTTTAGTAGCTTGCTTATTTTGTGGTTCCCTTCGTCTGCCAAATAGTAGTTGGATTTGTCCGGTCCTTGGTTGCTTCATTCAGCTTAACAGGATCAGGCTAAATTACAGTCAGACCAGGCTAATTTGGGCCTAACAATTGCCCCTTGACATTTTACCCGTGCTGGATCAGGCCAGGGGTGAGATGTCAATTTACCGGGCTAAACAATAAAAAGAATCGCATTTATTCAAGGACTCTTAGACTTCTAGTGATCGTTAAACACTACAACGGCTAACTGCATGATGTCATGCCGACGGTTTTGCGTTTTCTAGGGTTTTTGCACCGTTACTCCTCTTCTATAAATATGGTATTTGTGATGAGTTTATCTTTCACCAAATTTCTTCCACTTTCCTTACTAAATCTTCTCTAAAATTCTCCCCTATTTCCCAGGAACTCTAGTTTGCTGATTTATAATTTCTCATTAAATAAAATTCATCACGATAACCAAAACAACAAAGGATATGAGAGCCAAAAAGCGTCCTGCTTCCCAGAAAGCTGCTGCTGAGCCTGAACCCAAAGATGTCCATGAGGAGGAGGTGCTTGAAATTGATCCTCCTGCTCGTGCTATAGCTTTTAAATATCAAGACTCTATTTTTTCTGCTCTTCAATCTCTGGATCCTTATTTCCCTGAAGAAAACTTATTGAAAACGAACTATAATAGGGTTTTAAGGGAGAAAAAAATAATTCCTGATTCGACTGAGGTTTGGATTCCTGAGTCTTGTCCAGTCAGAGCTAATTGGGTGTCACCTGGTTGGTTATGTATTTATGAATGGGCGTTCAAGGCAGGTTGTAAGTTACCTTTTACTCCTTTAATGATCGATACTATTCGTGCTATGGAAGTATCACCTTTCCAAATCATGCCAATGGTTTGGAAACTTATCCACTCTATTGAAAATTTATGTGCCAAGCATAAAATTGTAATTACTATTAATGATATAAAGGCAGTATATCATATGAAAAATCCTTCTACTGGTCGTTTTAATTTGAGAATTAAGTCAAAAATGTCTCCATTAATCACTAACCTGGACTATGGAGATGATAAAAGCTGGGCGAAGACTTTCCTGTTTATCCGGACTGAGAGTCTGGGGTCAGGCTTTGATTATTTGAGATATCCTCTTTTGGAGAGTGGTAGGTTTCCTGTACTCTTAATTTGCAATTTATATTATACGAAATTAGGATATTTAAGTTTTACCTGTGCATTTTTGGTAATATTTGTAGCTCCTGATTGGAACTTCGACCCTCTTGACGAGGAGGCTGTTTCAAGGATAGAGGCTTTTCTTTCTATTCCTGGGGAAGAGAGGGCTTGGCCTGCTAGTCTGGGTAGGGATTTATTTCCCCGGTATATGAAGACTAAGCTGAGTGCGGTTAAAGTACCCAAAGGCAAGCCTAGCTCCACTGCTCTTTCCTATATGTCTTCTATATGTCTCTATGTCGATTGTTGTCTTCTTATCGCTTCTCTTCTGATATTTATGTATATTCTTTATATATTCAGTATTCAGGTCAATCGCTAGGTTAGACCTTTATCGCCAAAGACTTGAAAGTCGGGGTTGCTAGGATTGTTGAACAGTCCAAGAGCCAGGAGGCTAGTGGGAGTGACAAGACGCTTGATGTTTTGATTTCGATGTCCCGGCCTCCCGGGAACCGCCAGGCTAGTATCACCAGAGGTCGTTCAGGCTTCCAAAAGGAGGAGGGAAGCTGTTATTCCTGAAGAAGAAGGGAGAGAGAAAGACCCTATTCAGGCTCAGCCAATCAGAAGTGTGTCTGCTCGGATTGACGATATGGATGTTGCCCGGGCGCAGATAAATGATTTTTCTGGTATGAGCGCCAGCTTTTATCTGATAATGAATCTTCTACTAAAGTGGTTTCTATCTTGTCTTCCCTTGTGACAAAGGTTGCTGCCTTTGTTTCCCAAGCTAAGGAGGTTAGTTGCAAAGGGACTTTTCAATATTTATGTGTTCTTTGTGTTGCTTTATGTTGCTTTGTATTTGGCTGATTGACTTTCTTTTGTTTTTCTGCAGGGATTGGACGCTGGGTTGGTCACTGCTTGTCAGCTCAGGGATGCCCAGGCTAGGATTTCTGGCTTGGAAGAGAAATTAGATAAACTTAACCGTGAGCTGCACACATCCAGGGGTAATGAGGTAGTACTTCAATCTCAGCTGAGGTCAGCTAGAGAGGCATCCAGGGCTGCTTTGGTTTGCGAGGTGGCTGCGAAAAACGCTTAGAAAGTTGTCAGACAAGAGTTGGAGGCTGCAAGGGAAGAGCTGAAGACTGCCAAGGAAGAGCTGACTGTCGAGAAGCAGGAAATGCAGGATCAGCTGAGGAAAAATGAAGAGCTTGGTGCTGAAAAGGAGCTAGTGGAGGCGCGACTTGCTGATGTTGCCCAGTACTTCTTTGGGAAAGGTCGGGTTGATGCTATGAGGGATCCGGAATCTGACCGGGCTAATTGGGATCCGGATCGGGATGAGACAGCTCTGGACACCAATATCCTGACTTGGCCAATATGGGTCAAGAAGAAGAAGTGGATTCTCCTCCTTCCAAGGAGAAATCTGGTGATCGGGAAATGATGGATGGTTGTGAGTCGGTTTCACGTTCGAAGCCTATTTAGATTCATGTTTTTCCTTTTCGTTTTGGCCCGTCCAGGGGTGTTCCTGGAATGAATATTTATTAGGTATGTTTTGGCCCATCCAGGGAGGATGTTCCTGGAATGGATAATTATTAGGTATGTGGTAAGGCCAGCTTTTTTTTTTTTTGAATGAATAAATATTTGGTCTTTGTTGGTTTCTTTTTGTGTTTTGATAAGGTACATTTGTGGTGTTGGATGTGTACTGGATCTGGCCAGTTGTTCGACTGGATCGGGCCAGTTTTTTGCGCTGGATCTGGCCAGTTCATTGTATTATGGGTGGGGTTATTGCCTGTCTGGAGGGCTTATGTCCCCTGCCTGTCTGGAGGGCTTATGACCCATCTATGTTATACCAGCCAGGAAAAGGTTTTCCAGATTTGTATATTAAATTGAGCTCAATATTTTAAGGCCTGTTTTTGCAACTGAAAGTTGGGTATCAGTTGGATATCAGTGGGGTGGCCCCCAATCTTTAAAATTTGTTTTAAGTAAAGTGTAGTATGTAAAACAAATATTGAAGATTCTACTCGGTAAAAAGAAATATGAGAATATTGACAAGTACTTGGGCATATAATGGAAGAAATTATATAGGGCATTTATTCATATAATGGCAAATATCTTACATTTAGTTTCATATCAGGTCAGGCAAGAAATGTTTAAGATGAAGATTATACCTAGACTGGGAGATATATTTTATATGTGAAATAGTTTTAAGTGTGCAATATTCCAAACTCTTGGGATCATTTCGCCGTCCAGGGTTTGTAGTCTATAAGCTCCCTGGCCGACTATTGAGTCAATCAGGTAGGGACCTTCCCAGGTTGGGGCCAATTTGCCAGCATTCTTCTCTTTTGTGTTTTGAAAAACTTTTCTGAGAACAAGGTCTCCTACCTTGAATACTCTAGCTTTGACGGTCTTGTTGTAGCTTTTTGCAACTCTTTCTTTGGTATCTTTGCCATTCTAATGCTGGCTGCATCTCTTAGTTCTTCCGTCAAGTCCAGGTTGTCCTCCATTATAGGTATATTGCTTGTTATTGTATTCAGGCTGCATCTGGCTGATGGAATGTCGACCTTAGCTGGGATTACTGCTTCACATCCATAGACCAAGGAGTAGGGGGTTTGGCTGTGGATGTTTTAGGCGTGGTTGTCGGCCCGGAGGACTAAGGGGAGCTCTTGACCCATCTACCTTTCCTTTTTCTAACTTCTTCTTTATGCAATGATTATTACTTTGTTGCTAGATTCGCTGACCGTTAGCTTTTGGATATCCTGGTGTGGAGGTTACCAGGTTGATGTTCCATTGAGCACGAAGGAAATTGCTTTGTTCTTTTTCCCACGAATTACGTGCCATTGTCGCATACTATTTCGGAGGGGATGCCATATCTACATATGATGTTGTGTTTGATGAAAGCTATGACATCCTTTTCTTTGACTTGACTGTATGAATCAGCTTCTATCCACTTGGAGAAGTAGTCAGTCATTGCTAGCATAAAAACTTTTTGTCCGGGTGCTTGAGGTAATTTCCCTACTATATCCATGCCCCACTTCATAAATGGCCAGGGTGCGGATATGGAATGTAGTTCCTCAGATGGCTGGTGGATATATGGTCCATGAATCTGGCAAGCTTTGCATTTAGAGTTGAATTCCAGGCAATCGGCCCTCAAAGTGGGCCAATAATAACCTGTTCTGAGTACCTTGCTTGCCAGGCTCCTTCCGCCCTTATGATTTCCACAGTGTCCTCCATGGATTTCTGATAGTATATGTTCAGCTTCTTGTGGTTCCAGGCATCTGAGGTACGGTCCTGGCTGCGATTTCTTAAAAAGCACGTTGTTAATAATAGTATATGAAGCAGCTTTTATTTTGAGTGCCCTGGCATCTTGCTTATTCAGGGGAAGGATTCCCTGCTGTAGCCAATCGTAGTAAGGTTTTGTCCAAGAATTGGCGACATATATTGGGAAACTTTCATCTTGTTTGTTTATTATAGGTTCTAATAAATGTACGATGGGTATTTTGTCAAAGTCAGAGGGACTGAAGTTGGATCCTAGGCCGGCTAGGGCGTCGGCCTGGGTATTCAAGTCCCTAGGAATTTGATCAATATTAAAATTGCGGAATTTAGCTTTCAAATTCTGGACAACTTCTAAGTAAAGCATCATTTTTGAGTCTTTTGCAGTATATATTCCATTTACTTGGTTTGAAATAAGAAGGGAATCAGTACGTACTTTTAGGTTTTGTACACCAAGGTCAATACATACCTTTAGTCCGGCTATTAGGGCTTCATATTCTTCCTCATTGTTGGTAGCTTCAAATGCACAGCTTATAGCTTGTACTATCGTATCCCCCTGTGGCGATTTTAGTACTACCCCTAGGCCTGTGCCCCTCATGTTGGCTGCACCATCGACAAATAGGGTCCATTCTAGGTCTGTTTGGTCATTGGTCAATCTATTTACTTCTTTTATTAGGTCGGGTTCTAGGGTAGGACTAAAATCACCACAAAGTCTGCCGGTGCTTGTGACTTAATTCTTGTCCTTGGTTCAAATGTTATGTTGTATGTGCTTATTTGGGTGACCATTTGCACATTCGCTAGGACAATTACGGTTCCCTAAGTACAGACTTGATAGGAAGATTGGTTCTGACTATTATAGGGTGGCTTTCAAAGTATGGTCTTAATTTTGTGCAACTCATAATTAAAGCTAAAACATATTATTCAAGTAGGCCATACCTGATCTCTGCATCTAATAGACTTTTACTTACGTAGTAGACAGGGTGTTGTTGTCCGTCCTCTTCTTTGACCAGGACTGCACTAACAGCGATTTCCGTGGATCAATGTATCTTGTCGGGGTTAAATCTTTGATGGTTTTGCCAGCAAGGGAGGAGAGGATAGATATGTTTTCATATCTTCAAAGGCAGCCTGATGATCAGGGGTCCATTGAAAGTCCTTGTTTTTCCTTAGTAGATTATAGAATGATTTGCACCTTTCTGATGATCTTGAAATGAATCTGTTCAGGGCTGTTATCCTTCCTGTCAGCTTTTGTATGTCTTTGACTGTCTTTGGTGGTTCTAGCTCCAGGATGGCTTTGATCTGTTCAGGGCTGGCTTCTATCCCTCTTTTTGTCACTATATAGCCCAAGAATTTGCCTGCTGAGACTCCAAAATGGCACTTCTGTGGATTGAGCTTCATATTGAATTTCTTCAGTATTTGGAAGGCTACTTCCAGGTCTTTGACGTGGTCTTCTGCCTTTTTTAACTTGACTACCATATCGTCTATGTAGACTTCCATGGTATCTCCTATTTGATCTTTGAACATCATGTTGACTAATCTTTGATAGGTTGCACCTGCATTTTTTAATCCAAAGGGCATAGCAGTATAACAGTATATTCCTCTTTCAGTGATGAAAGCTGTACTTTCCTGATCCGCGGGGTGCATCTTTATTTGGTTGAATCCACTGGAGGCATCCATGAATGTTAGCATATCGTGGCCCGCAGTGGCATCTACCATTGCATCAATATGTGGCAGGGGAAATGGATCTTTGGGGCAGGCCTTGTTAGGTCGGTGTAGTCTACACAGACTCTCCATTTGCCGTTTTTCTTTTGGACGACTACTACATTTGCAAGCCAGTCGGAGTACATTACTTCCCTGATCATTCTCATGTCCAATAGCTTGTCAACTTCTTGGTTGATGATTTCATGCCTCTCTGCAGCAAATTTTCTTCTTTTTTGCTGTACTGGCTTAAAGGATTTGTCAATATTTAACTTATGAGTTATAATATCAGCATCTATACCAGTCATATCAAAATGTGACTAAGCAAAACAAGACATTTTAGTTTTGAGAAAGCTGACCAGATTGGGTTTGACCGAGTCTGGTGCATCTGACCCTACAAGTACCTTTCGTCGGGGGGAATTCGGGTCCGAATGACCTCTCCTGTTTCCATCTGTGATTGTGCAATATACTCTTTCCTGACAGGTGACTTTAATTGCTATGCAAGGGACTTACCTGACTTTGAGGGTTTCAAAGCCTGGGTGTAGCATTCCTGAGCCATCCTTTGTTCTCCCCTGATAGTGGTTATCCCCCATTCGGTTGGTATTTTCACACATTGCTGGTATGTTGATGGGATTGCTTTGACGTTGTGGATCCATGGTCTGCCCAGGATTACGTTATATGAGGATAGGCAATCCATTACCTTGAATCTTTCATAGGAAGCCACGCCTTCCACATAGGTTGGCAGGCTAATTTCTCCCAGGGTGTTCTTTGTTTCTCCGCTGAACCCAACCAGGACGCTGGATTTTTTTATGATTTTCTCTTCATCTATCTTCATAGTTTTGAGGACGTCAAGCATCACTAAATTGATTGAACTGCCCCCGTCTATCAGGATTCTTGATACCTTAGCTGTGCCAATTTGCATGGTAATTACCAAGCTGTCATGGTTTAGATCTGATATTCCCTACAAGTCTGAGTCATCAAAAGTAATAGCAGGTAATGACTTAGATCTAAGAGGGGATTGAAGTCTAGACTCCCTGGATATTCTTTTGGCAGCCGAGCTGGTTAGACCACGGATTTCTGATCCTCCATTTATGAACTTGACTTCATATATGGGGGGAGGAGGAGGAGGATCTCTGCCGTTCCCTGAATCTCTCTTGTTTTGTCCTTCATCTTTGTTCTTTGGCTGCTGGATTAAGTCTTCCAGATAACCTTTCTTTAGTAGGTATGCCACTTGTTTCCTGAGTTGGATGCATTCTTCTGTGGTGTGCCCGATGTCCTGGTGGAAGTCACACCATCTCGTTGGATCTTTCCTGGGGTTGTCGGATTTTTTGGGCCATCTGACCGTGTCCCCCAAGCTTTCCAGGCGTTTGACTAATCCTGCAGTATTTATAGAGAAGTTATATTCAGGAATAGTTGGTAGGCTAGAAAGGTTATCTTTGTGTTCTTGTGCCATGTTGACTTCAGATCGTTCAGGCCTGGAATATGGTGCTGATCTGGGGTTGCCTCCTTTCTGGTAGGAGCTTTTCCAGTTAGTGTGTCCATAGCCTTGCTTTCCTCCGGACGAGTTTGTTCTGAAGTTGAGATCTTCCTCCAATCTGACATGTTCTAAGGCGATGGATTGAACAGTGGTAAAGGTTGGGCAGGCTTTTTTGGTTAAGTCTGCATAGATGTCATTGTCAAGCAGGACTCCTTGCCTGAAGGCTTCTACATTGTCTCTTCGTCACACGGGAATGGCTACCTTCTCTTTGACAAATCTTGCCAGGAATTCTTTGAGAGATTCTTCAGGAAGTTGCTTTACCCTAAACAGGTTACTGGGTCTCTTGGCCATATCTCTGCTGCTTGCGAATTGTTGATTGAAGGTATTGACCAATTCTGCAAAATTCTTGATACTTCCATTTGGGAGATTGATGAACCATTGTAATCTTTGCTCCGGTCGGGTTGTACCAAAGCCTTTACACATGCGGACTGCCCTGAGTTCACCTTTGGGTATTGAGGCGGCTAACATCTTGTTTGAATATGGCAACGTGATTTTGTGAATCGAGGTCCCATCATAAGTTCTCATGGATGGGACGGTAAATTTCTTCGGGAGATCAATTTTTGCAATTTCATCTGCAAAGGGTGAATCGGCGAAGTCATCAACTTCTACTTGACCCACGGTCTGGTACTCCGGTATATTTTCTATTTTGTTGTGGAGTTTTTGAATTTCCTGAAGCATAGCCATCATTATTGCTGCTTCAGTTTTGTTTGTTTCATCATTGGGGATGATTTGGGTGCCGGATGAGGTATCCTTCTCCGGAGTTCCAAAATTGGAAAAGTCAATATTTTTGATAATGGATGAGAATGGGGTTCCTGGTTCGAATCTGGTCTTAGAGCCTGAAGCCTGATTTTCCAATTTCTTTTTCAGGTTAGACTCAGATTCCTTCAGTCTACTGATTTCAGCTTCTGCTTGGGCTGCCTTTTATTGAATTGTCTCCAACTCTTTAATCTTAGCCAAGGCAGCCGCCAATTGTTGTTCTGGGGTGAGTTCTACCATTTTTGTATGTGAATATTAAATGAAGAATGGAAAAAGGAATTTTTTTATTAATGAACTAGATGTCCCACGGTGGGCGCCAATTATTTTAGCAGGATTTTCCCTGAAAGGATCCGGCTTGAGTATAGAGTAATTAGGGTATCTAGTTCTATAAGTTTGGAATAATATATTGAGTAAATAACAAGGAAGGACTAAGTATTAAGGATATCACTTGTATTATTTTGATAAGCTGAGTACAAATTCGTGTATGTAATTGAATATTCAGGAAATAGTGAGAGATAAATTATAATTAACTAACAAAAAATGAATGCCTTTACAAATGATCGATCATGCTATTTATAGTTCTACAAATATTAACGTTATATTCAACCTCAACATTCTTCTCAATTGTCGGGGCTGTTACCTGATTAATAGGGCACATTCCCTATTAATCCGGTTGACTCGTTCTTCTCTAACTAATCTTTAGCTTTTCTCCTTTTGCACGTCTTGATTCATGGGAATGATGTAGTCTTAGAGTTAGACTTGGTCTTCCTTGAGAATAGGATGTGAGCATTTATCTTTATATAACCGTCTTGTTGCTCTTCAACTTGATCCAGCCTCCTTAAGTATCCTGTCAGGCTATTCTGCACTTACCATTAGGCTTTTCTTCTAGGGTTTAGTAGCTTGCTTATTTTGTGGTTCCCTTCGTCTGCCAAATAGTAGTTGGATTTGTCCAGTCCTTGGTTGCTTCATTCAGCTTAACAGGATCAGGCTAAATTACAGTCAGACCAGGCTAATTTGGGCCTAACACATATGTTCTTGTATATACATGTTTTTCAATTTGAAGTCTTGCATACGTTTGTAAATAAATGTTTTGCATGAACATGGTCGAGGAAGGGAATCAAGCACCCCCATGATGAGCTATATGTCCAATTGTGCCTTTCCCCTCCCCGTGACTCGCTCCCGTGGCCTCTTAGTAAGCCGAGAGAGGTAGGCTTGACCAATGAGTTTAGACCGACCTTATGATACCTAAGGCTATAGACTAGACCTAGACCTCGACTTAGCCACTCAAAGGTAAGGGTAGAGCCTCCTAGGGTGGGTACATACTTACCCCACCCCCATCTAGGTTTGAGAGTAGGCCTCCTCCCGAGGCGTGTCACATCAAGACGCATAAGTGTGTCATTTCGTCCTTAGACCGTGAATTACATTTCGATTTTGTGCACATGTTATGAAACAAAATCCATTTACATGAACCTCACATGGCCAAAGTAGCCTAGTTTCGTCCCTTGCATTGAATTTCTTTTTTGTTCACCCCTCTGAGCCTTAGCTTACTCTTTTTTGGCATACCCACTAAAAGAGCTACATCCCAAAAACACCCCTTCTTGATCAAGAATGGATCATGATTTGTAGAAGTGTATAGGTGGCGGAGTCGAAATTTGGTGATGGACGAAGAACAAGTCCATTGGGTCAAATTTTAGTCTACGTTTGGTGTTGTATATAAATAAGAGGTTGAAAAATTGTAATGAAAAACGAAAGAGAAAAGTGAAAAGGTTATGAAAAATCCAAAAAATGAGTTACTTGTGTTGTATATATGTTGTCAAGGAAAGAAAAAGGCAAGCAACACCCCTCCTCATCATTTAAAGGGGTAGAAAAAGCCGTTGCTAAATAAAAGGGCAAATTAATGTTTTTCCAAAATGAGTCGGGTTTACATAATTTTTGCTTGAACTTGGGAGACTGAGTCCTTGTTAGGGTGTAAACGTTACCATTTATTGAAATAAGAGGAGTATTTTATAATTTTTCCAATTTGAGTTGGGTTTATTCAATTTTTGCATTGTTTTGGTCATCCATGCTATGTTAGGACATAGACGTGTCTCATGTGTTACAATAAGAAATGGGTTACGATGTGTCGGCAATTCTTGATTTGAAATCCACATATCCAAACGGTGCTTGCACCAATCCCGTTTTGTCCTACTCCCTAGCCCCGTTACAACCCTTGTTTCATATCGTGTGCATTGTTCCATTGTTTGCATTTCACTGGGCATAGGACGGTCTTACACATTAGATTGTGGGCATGCTTTCGCTAATCGAGTTAGAAGAGTGATTTTGGTTACTATTTGTCACAAAAATCACCTTGTTCTTTCATTGAGTGACGAGTGAAAACCGTGAGGATGTCGTTGGCCTAGGTCCCCTTAGTCATGGGTCCTTTAGTTGAATCTCGTATCGGTTTTGTAATTCTCGGCGGACTTGCCTATTTCCCCTTACCCCGCTCTTGAATGTGTTTCTTGAGTATTTGTCACACTAGGGTTGCTTAAGCCATGCTTAGGGGGTTGGCACCTCCGTTGGAACTTCTGAGACGGTACTCCCGACCAAGACCATGTTTTGTTGCTTGAAAGTCCAGCCACTTAGATGAGGAAAGTGGACCATTTTCGTTAGATGCATTTTATTGCTTGATTATGTGCTTTCATGATGGATGTATCGCAATTTTGTAGCAAGACCCAACTTGCCTTGCAATAGGGCACTTTTCCCTCATGAGTGTCAAATTGTGAGTTGAAGGGGCGTTGAGTGCGCTAATACTCGATCGGCTTATTAGTAGAATAATTAAGTAATGCTTATATTGTGCATATACTCTTTATACTTGTTATAGTAGTGTCTTGTACTTTGATTGAGGACTTACTCGGGGACGAGTAATATTCAAGTGTGGGAAGGTTTGATATATGATTCTTTTGCACTTTTTCCCCTTTATTTTCATACTTTCCAACTCCGTCCGAGTCGGTTTTAGGCATCCTTGCTTGCATTTCCTGCCCCAATTCCCGTGACTATGACATGATACTCTCCTTGCAGGAATTGAGGTGGGAACGGGAGAAATGAAGCAAAGAAGGCGTGTTTATTAGAGTAAGTATAGAAGAAGGAGAAAAAGAAGCTGAGAAGTACTCGCAGCCGGTAGGCCGGCAACCGGTCAGCTGGCTAGGGGCACCAAATGTATACAAATGAGCTGAGTTTGGACACAGGGAATTCCCAGGCGGTAGCCCGGCAGCCGGCTACCCGGCTAGGAGAACAGTTAAGCAAAAATGGAGGAAAGTTACATGAACTTCCCAGCCGGTCGCAAGGCCGGCGGCCGGTCAACCGGCTGGGAACACACATTGAAGCTAGGAAGTCAACAGAAGAATGAGGAAGTCAAGCATATCCTAGCCGGTCAGCCACCAGCGGCCGGTCGCCCGACTATGGCTACCTGATGATGCAAAATTAATTCAACTTTCCAGAAGACTCCCAGCCGGTCATGGGACCGGCGGCCGGTTGACTGGCCGGGGCACTTTTCCGCATTTCTAAGGCCCATTTGTAATTCTACCCTAATTAGAGTGCAACCTATAAATACCCCCTCCCTTAATCAATTGTATATACACTACCCTAGATCTGAAAACTTTCCCTAATTTATGAAATCTTTCCTTAATCAAAGCACTAATCTTTCCATAATTAATACTAATCATTTAGTAAAATTAGCTTAGTAGTTGTTATTGTCAATTGTTTACATTTGGTTTTTGGGTTGTATTGGAAGATATTGAAGGATTCTCTTCATTTATTCAATCAAAGAAACCATCTTTACTCATTGTTGGTACATTTCTCCTCTTATTTACTTGTTTAATCAATTGTTTGCATTTCAAGTTGTCTTTTATAATTGTTTGAATTTACATCATGTCATCTCTTTTGATTACTTGTTTTTATACCTTTGTTTGTATGAACAATCTGAACATGAGTGAGTAGAAATCCTTCTAGGGTTTAGGGGGAGTTTAAATGGAATTTATGGGCATGATTGTATGATTATTTGGGTATTTGGTGAATTGTTTATCTTTCTTATTCATGTACACAAGGTGTTTGATGAATTGTGTGAGTGAAATCTTATGCCTTTTCTTCATTATTGCTTAATTCCCCCATTGAATGAAAGTTTGTGGTGGTCTTGTTGTATGTTTGAGAGAAGTGTGATGCTTAATGAAAGTTAGTGGTCACCTTTAGGATAATCAAGACATTGATTTTACATCCTAAGATAAACTCTTACCATAGACCCCTTAAATCATCATGTTTGCCCCTAAACCATTTAGATGAACTAGAAAGCCCTAGCCTTTAATCAATCGTATACATTTCCTCTCAATTGTTTGTTTAGTTACATCTAGTAGTTCGAATCAACTCCTTCCCTTTCATTTTTTACTAGACTAGACTCCCAATTAAGCTAAGTAGAAACCCCTCCATCCTCGTGGTTCGACCCCGATTTATACTACTAAGTTGGGTTAAAATTATTGTTGGTGATAAGAGACTCAACCCTACCTACATCTTACTCATCAAATGGCGCCGTTTTCGGGGATGGCATTAGGTTATATTTAGTTTATTAAGAGTCTTTGCTTTAGTTATATCTCACTTGTTAGTTTGTTTTAGTAGTTGTGTGCTTCGTTGTAGAGTGTGTGATTTCTTGCCCTTCCCTAGTGTGTAAAGACACTAGGAGACTAACGGTTTGTCGAGTGCATGCCCAGAAGAAACAATCAAGCTCTACTCTTCAATTCCGACCCCGAAAGGCTTTTTAGGACCTTTAGGACAAGGACCCTTGATAGATTTCGGAATCTTCCTCAAGTAAACATAGACCAACCAAACCCACACACCCTAAAAACCATTGATACACCAATCCCACTTCAACCAAACAACACAATTGAGATCCCTATAGAAAATACCTTTCACAACTTTCCACTTCCTAGCCCACCTCAAACACCACCCCCTCATATACCAAATCCACCACCACAAATGGCTCTACGAGATCACAATCGGCCTAACCATAATGATTCATGTAACCCTATTAATTTTGGCACTTTGGCTCCCAACAACTTTGAGATGCATCCCGCCCAAGTCGGGTTGATCGAGAAGGATTTGTTTGGGGGGCATATTGAAGAAGATGCTCATGCTCACCTAAGAAAGTTCAAGAGGAAGGTCTCAATGACGAAGAAAAACGGGGTATCCGAGGACACTCTAAGGATGATGTTGTTCCCATTCTCTTTGACGAGTAAGGCGGACCGGTCAACCGGCAGGGAACACACGTTGATGCTAGGAAGTCAACAGAAGAATGAGGAAGTCAAGCATGTCCCAGCCGGTCAGCCACCGGCGGCCAGTCGCCCGGCTATGGCTACCTGATGATGCAAAATTAATTCAACTTTCCAGAAGACTCCCAGCCGGTCATAGGACCGGCGGCCGATTGACCGGCCGGGAGCACTTTTCCGCATTTCTAAGGCCCATTTGTAATTCTACCCTAATTAGAGTGCAACCTATAAATACCCCCTCCCTTAATCAATTGTATATACACTACCCTAGATCTGAAAACTTTTCCTAATTTATGCAATCTTTCCTTAATCAAAGCACTAATCTTTCCATAATTAATACTAATCATTTAGTAAAATTAGCTTAGTAGTTGTTATTGTCAATTGTTTACATTTGGTTTTTGGGTTGTATTGGAAGATATTGGAGGATTCTCGTCATTTATTCAATCAAAGAAACCATCTTTACTCATTGTTGGTACATTTCTTCTCTTATTTACTTGTTTAATCAATTATTTACATTTCAAGTTGTCTTTTATAATTGTTTGAATTTACATCATGTCATCTCTTTTGATTACTTGTTTTTATACCTTTGTTTGTATGAACAATCTGAACATGAGTGAGTAGAAATCCTTCTAGGGTTTAGGGGGAGTTTAAATGGAATTTATGGGCATGATTGTATGATTATTTGGGTATTTGGTGAATTTTTTATCTTTCTTATTCATGCACACAAGGTGTTTGATGAATTGTGTGAGTGAAAGCTTATGCCTTTTCTTCATTATTGCTTAATTCCCCCATTGAATGAAAGTTTGTGGTGGTCTTGTTGTATGTTTGAGAGAAGTCTGATGCTTAATGAAAGTTAGTGGTCACCTTTAGGATAATCAAGACATTGATTTTACATCCTAAGATAAACTCTTACCATAGACCCCTTAAATCATCATGTTTGCCCCTAAACCATTTAGATGAACCAGAAAGCCCTAGCCTTTAATCAATCGTATACATTTCCTCTCAATTGTTTGTTTAGATACATCTAGTAGTTCGAATCAACTCCTTCCCTTTCATTTTTTACTAGACTAGACTCCCAATTAAGCTAAGTAGAAACCCCTCCATCCTCGTGGTTCGACCCCGATTTATACTACTAAGTTGGGTTAAAACTATTGTTGGTGATAAGAGACTCGACCCTACCTACATCTTACTCATCAGCCCGGCACCTTCCAAAGGTGCATGATGGCGATCTTTTCGGACTTTCTAGAGAAAAGCATGGAGGTTTTCATGGACGATTTTAGCGTCCATGGGGACTCATTTGATGGTCTAGTCAATTTAACTAATATGTTGAAGAGATGTGAGGAGCACAACCTTGTCCTAAATTGGGAAAAATGCCATTTATAGTAGAGGAGGGGGTTGTACTCGGTCACATTGTCTCTAGAAGGGGTATTGAGGTTGATGGTGCTGCGGGGTAATATCCGTATAAAACCCTTAAAATTTAGGACTATAACGCAAATTTTAACATGTGATAAAATGTCATAAACGAAAAATACAAGAGAAACGATAAGGAATAAGAATCAACCTCGGGTCCTGTGCAATTCGGCCTAATGAACAGAAATCAATGTAGATTTCCTCCTAATCGTTGCACCCAAGACCGTCTGAGACTATGCCCCTTGTGCTAGAAATTACTCTCTAATTGACTTGCAATATTGAGAGAGTTGTTGTGAGGTTTTGTGTGAGATCTAGAATTTCAGAGGAATTTTTTCCGAAACCCTAATTTTTGTGCAAATGACAAAGATTAGGTCAAAAAGAGAGAGAGCCTCTCCTTTTGTTCACTCGGTCCAAACCGTGAGCAAGGGGAGGGAGTGGGCTTTCACTTCCTCCTTATTTTTTAACTCTTGGTCCGACTCGTATCGCTAAAATTTATATGACGGGATTTTATTATAAATCGTCATCGGTTATCGGTTATTAAAATATCAACTAGTAACATGACTCAGTCGATATATTAATACTTGTCCGACAATGACAATATTGTATAATTAATTAATTCAATATACATTAATTAAATATAATCGTTTATATTCAATTTACGAATTAACTGCTTAATTCGCCTTAGCCATTATTATTTAATCCGTATTAAATAAATATCTCAACATCGCGTTTGACTAATTATTAGTCAATAATAACTCCGACTAACTGCTTAGTCATATTAGGCATCAACATGACTGTATTTTCATACTGTCACATCTCTCAAACGTATCCTATAGGTGTGACTTTTAGGGACCAGTTAATCACAGCCATCTGTATGACAATAACGTCAAACGTATCTAGCAAGCCAACCGTTATTGATAAACGTGGACCAACTGATAATAATACAAAAGTATACCCTTTGATCCTTTTAGAGATTTAAATGTTATTGCACTAACTGTAGAGGACACCAGCCCCAACAGGTGCTAAGGTTGCCGTCATAGAAAACTTGTCACCTCCTTCCAATGTGAAGGGAGTGAGGAGTTTTCTAGGCCACGTCGGATTCTATAGGCATTTCATTAAAGATTTTTCAAGGATAGCAAAGCCATTAACTTCATTACTCCTCAAAGATGCCCCTTTTGTATTTGATGAACCTTGTCTTGAGGCTTTCCATAGGTTGAAGGAAGCATTGGTCACGGCTCCAATAATCCGGGCTCCGGATTGGAACCTCCCTTTCGAGATCATGTGTGATGCATCGGACTTCGCGGTTGGGGCGGTCCTAGGGCAAGTAGTTGACAAAAAACATCATGTCATATATTACACAAGCAAGACCCTTGACCAAACCCAATGCAACTATTCAACTACCGAGAAAGAGATGTTAGCAATCGTGCACGCCATTGAAAAATTCCAGCAATACTTGGTGGGTTCCAAAGTGGTGGTGTATACCGATCACACCGCTTTGAGTCAATTGATGGTGAAAAAGGATGCAAAACCGAGACTCTTGAGGTGGGTTCTATTACTTCAAGAGTTCGATTTGGAGATCAAGAATAAGACCGGCACGGAAAATGTTGTTACCGACCACCTATCAAGATTGACCGTTGAAGACCATGGAATTCAAGACAAGAGTTCACCAATCAATGAATGGCTAAGAGAAGATAGCCTAATAGAAGTTAGCTCCAAAACTCCTTGGTTTACGGATCTTGCAAATTACATTGTGAATGGTTTCATACCGGATGAGATGGAACCAAGGGAAAGGAGGAAATTGAGACATGATGTCAAGCGGTACTTTTGGAATGATCCCCACTTGTTTCGCAAGTGTGGGGATGGAATGTTCCAGAGATGTGTTTCTAAAGAGGAGGGCTTGGAGATTGTTGACCGAGTTCACAATTCCGCTTATGAGGGACACTTGGCCACCTCAAGAACTATCGCCAAGATCCTCCAAGGGGGATTTTATTAGCCCTCCATGTTTAAAGATATCCTTTATTTGGTGAAATCGTGTGATGCATGCCAAAGGGTTAGGAATATGGGAAAAAGGAATGAGATGCCCCTAACCAACATATTGGAAATTGAGCTCTTTGATTGTTGGGGGATAGACTTCATGGACCGTTTCCCAACTCTTGTGGGAATGAATACATCTTGGTAGCGGTGGACTACGTGTCCAAATGGATTGAAGCGGTGGCCTCTCCCACCAATGATATCAAAGTTGTGATGGAACTTTTCAAAGGAACAATTTTTCCAAGGTTTGGGACCCCAAGAGTGGTCATAAGCGATGGTGGGTCACACTTCCGCAAAAATACTTTCAAAGCCCTACTTGAAGCACATGGAGTGCGGTATAAAACCGCCCTTGCCTACCACCCTTAAACTAGTGGGCAAGTGGAGGTTTCTAACCGCCAAATCAAGACCATATTGGAGAAAGTGACAAACAAGATCCGGAAGGATTGGTCACAAAAGCTTCCGGGTGTGTTATGGGCATTGAGAATCGCATACAAAACACC
This sequence comes from Silene latifolia, assembly GCF_048544455.1. Lineage (NCBI taxonomy): Eukaryota > Viridiplantae > Streptophyta > Magnoliopsida > Caryophyllales > Caryophyllaceae > Silene > Silene latifolia. The sequence goes on along the minus strand of NC_133526.1, from coordinate 33,660,301 downwards.
TCTTGGCACAACGCCCTACAAGCTTGTGTATGGGAAGGCATGTCACTTGCCCGTTGAGCTTGAACACAAGGCTTGGTGGGCTCTCAAAGAAATGAATTTTGACTTTGTTGCCACCGGAGAGATCCAATTTCTCCAAATGAATGAGCTTGAAGAATTGAGGTTGGAAGCTTATGAGAGTTCTAAAATCTACAAGGACCAAACAAAGAAATGACATTATGAGAGGATCGTGAAGAAAGGTATAAGTGTAGGGGACCTTGTTCTCCTTTTGAACTCCAAAGTTAAGGTGTTCCCGGGCAATCTTAAATCAAGGTGGTCGGGACCCTTCAAGGTGATGTAAATATTCCCTTATGGTGCATTTGAACTTTGGAGTGAGGAAGGGGGAACTTTTAGGGTCAATGGTCAACGCGTTAAGTGTTATTATGATGGTGACAACAAAGGTCCGGTTGAAGTGCTCTACCTCGGGGAACCCCTTCCCGAGGGGGAGACAAATTAAAAATTTTGAACAATGATTTGGTTTGGTGGAGTTACTCAAGAACTACCACTTGTAAATAGCATGCATTTTAGGAAGTTTATGAGAGACTTGGGGAACACATTTTGTCGATTTTGGATTGGTGACGGAGCTCACCTTTGAGGAAAACAAGTCTAATTTTCGTTCGGCCCGAAATTCCGGCATGATGCGTCGGCTTGATAGTGGAAAACACGAGTACCGAGGCCAAACGAAAAGTTCGAATTTCAAGTTAAGTGAAAACTTGGACAAGTTGGAAAATTGGTGAAGTTGAGCTGAATGTTGTGCTCTGCCGGTGGACCGGCAGCCGGTCCGTCTACCGGTAGCGAGCACAAATTAATCCTGAAAAAATTGAACTGGAAGTGTATCCTGCCGGTAGGCCGGTAGCCGGCTCATCGGCGGGACACACAGGTCAATAGTCAAAATGTATAGAAATGAGATTGGGGGTGTGTTCTACCGGTGGACCGGCAGCCGGCCAGTCCACCGGCAAAACACACCCTCAGACCATGATTAAAACAAAACTTAACCCAAATTTTTCCTCATTTCGACACATTCTTCATCCCATTCTTCTTCTTTTCTTCCTCATTTCTACTCAAATCTCACCCTAACTCCTTCAAATCTCAACCAAACTTCACCAAATCCCCTTTAATCTTCACTATGGCGGGAAGGAGAACTCGAAGTGATGTTGCAAGGGCACAAGCGGAGCTCACTGCACGCGCCGCCAATGACACCAACCCGGATCCGGATTTCCCCTCGGTGGAATTTGCCACCCAAACCCAGAAATGTAAGTTTATCCTTTTCAAGAATCGTCCCCTTACCCCTACCAAATTTTTGCACCATCCGTCTTTATCGTCACTCGGATTAGCTCGGGAGACGGAGGCTCTATTCACCGGGGTCGGGATGAGGAGGATGTACCATATGCGTGAGTATACTTACCCTAAGATTACATGGGAGTTTCTTAGTAGCTTGAGAATTAGTAAACACCATCAGACGAATATGGTGGCTACACTCAGTTTTCGCCTTATGAACCGGGATCACACCATTTCCTTAGGCCGGTTAGATACTATTTTTGGGTTGGACAATGTCACATCCCACAACCCTCTTACTACAATTCACTACTCCCGGGTTTGGAAGGCCATATCCGGTCTTGATGATGTCGTTGGGGTCAAACGGGCTGCAATTTCTTGCCACAACCCCGTCATTCGGGTTTGACATAGGTTTATGGGGTGCACTCTTCTTGGGGTGGATAAGCCGTGGATCTTTAGGACTAATGAACTCGAAATTTTAGGGTCCTATTTGTTTACCAAACCCACCGCCTACAAGATAAATGTGGCTCACCACCTTGCGATTCACTTGTCCAAAATTGCCAATTCTCCAGGACAAAAAGTCTCAATCCATGTGGGTGGCATCATCACCCGAATTGCTCGATCTTTGGACCGTCCGGTGGACCTTTCCACCATGAATTGGGTGCCCGAGGATAATTATTTGACCAAGCAATACATGACCACCAAACTTGATTGGCTTAAGTTTAACCCCCTTGACGGGCGTGAGTATTGTCAAATCAATCACCGAAATTCAATTCCGCTCCCAAATGCCTCCGCTATAAAAATTGAGCAAGACAAGGATGACTACCTCCTCCCACTTGAAGCGTAGGTATCCACCATCAACCTCCCCATATCCCTCCTCGTGTGTATTCAAGGAATAGCTGAGCGGCGACCGCTTCCACTCTCCAATACACTATGCCGCAAACCCACCAACCCCCACCATGGCAATTCCAACCCGGTGAGGGGTCTTCCTCGGGTCAGCCCTCATACCCTCCCTTACCACCTACCCTTACTGAGTGGATGGAGAGGATGGACATTTACACAGCTAAGGCCGCGAGTGAGAGGGATGTGTTGGGGCGGAAGTTGGACCGCATTTAATACGACCAGTCCACCGGCTCCTTGATAATAGGAAATTTGTCGTCTACTTCCTATACCAAAACTATTTGTAAAACCCGAAAAAGCGTAGTATTTAGTCGGGGTCGAACTCAAAGATGGCGGGGGTTGCTACAAAGTTCGATTAGGAGTCAAGTTTAATCAAAATTAAAAGAAAGGGTTTTAGTTATAATCACTAGAGCAAAAGACAAACAAGTTGATGATAATGAATACGGTTAATTAAAAGCTAGGGCCTTCGGGGTCATCAATATGGTTTAGGGGCAAACATGAAGATCAAAAAGGGTCAATGGTGAGAGATTAACCTAAGATGAAGAACCAATGTCTTGGCTATCTTAAAGGTGGTTACTAATTTTCATTAAGTATCACACCCCTCCTAGACATACATCAAGACCCCCAAAAACTTTCATTCCAAGGGAGAATTAAGCAATAATGAAAGAAAGGCAAAAGCTTTCACTTGAGCAAATCAACAAACACCTTGAGTGCAATGAATAGGAAAGTTAAACAATTTCACCAAAGACCAAAATATTCAAAGAATCATGCCCATAAATTCCATAAAGAATCACCCTAAACCCTAGAAGGGATCTACTCACTCATGTTAAGGGAAATTATGCTAAATAGAGAAGAAAAGCAAACAACACAAGGAGGAGACATGATGAATGTTATGGCAATATCAAAAGACAAGGAAAATGTAAACAAATGATAAACAAGTAAAAGAAAGGAGAGGAATTATACCAACAAAAGGAAAGATGAATGCTTGATTGATTAATAAGAAGGAAAACCCTTCAAAATCCCCAATACAAACTTCAAAGAACAAGAGTAAACTATTGATTCTAACTAACAATTACTAGTTTTACTAAATATTAAGGAAAGATTAAGGAAAGATTAGTGCTTGATTAAGAAAGGATTACAATTAATAAGGAAAGTTCTCAGATCTAGGGTTATGTGCAAAAGGGTTTAAGGAGGGGGTATTTATAGGCTATCATTGGATTAAGGGAGGAAAGAATGGAAAAGCCCATTTGCGTGTAAAGTGCTCCTGTGCCGGCGGGCCGGCTGCCGGCCTCCAGTGCCGGCAGCGCGTTCGTTAAAAACTGAGGAAAATTGAGGTTCATGAATTCCCTGCCGGTGGGCCGGCTGCCGGCCTGCCGGCAGAGAATTCCTCTTCTTGAGATTTTCTTCCAATTCTTCATGACAGGTGCCCTCTGCCGGTTGACCGGCTGCCGGCAGCGCGTCTTCACAACTTTTGCCCAAAAACTTCTTCAGAAATTTTCTAAGTATGGGTTTGTGTTCCCTGCCGGTGGGCCGGCTGCCGGCCTGCCGGCAGAGAACACTCTCTTGGCTGGTTTCCTCCACTTTCTCCATATAGCCATATCCCCTGCCGGTGGGCCGGCTGCCGGCCTGCCGGCAGAGGATTTCTTCTTCAAAATCCTTCATCTCCCTTTTCTTCATGTAAAGGCATTAGAATGCCTTTTCTTGCCCCAATTCCTTCATACTCGACTCGGTTCCTACAAAAGGGCACACAAAATGACAAGTACGGGGATCGGGCACAAATGCAAGGAAAGGCACACGAAACCGACTCGTTATGAGCCGGAATGCGTCAAAGAAAGAGGGAAATAAGGTGTAAATAATTCACATATCAACCTCCCCACACTTAAACCTTACTCGTCCTCGAGTAAGTCCAAAATCAATGCACAAGTCCCTACTAAAATAGACAAGGAGAGTGAGTGCACAATATAAGCATCACTCAACTAAACTACTACTTAAGCCGATCGAGTATTAGCGCACTCAACGCCCCTTCAACTCACAATTTGGCACTCATGAGGGGAGAGTGCCCTATTGCAAGGCAAGTTGGGTCTTGCTACAAAATTTTTGATGCAAACATTCAATTAAGCACAAGTCAACATATATGATGCATCACAAAAATCAAACCGCTTTCCTCATCTAAGCGGCCGTTTTACTTTGAACGATTAAAGGTTTTGGTCGGGAGATACCATCTCATAGTCTCGGCGGGGTGTCAATGCCCTAATGGTGGCTCAAGCAACCGCAATTTGACAACCAAATGCCTAGGAAACAAATTCAAAGGCGGGAAAGGGGGAAACAAAGCCTAACCTTCGAGAATCACATGACACACTCAAGATTCAACCAAATTGACCCATGACTAAGGGGACCAAGACTACCGACTTCCTCACGGTTTTCACTAATCTCTCATTTCGTTTTTGGAACGGGTGATTTTTGTGCAAAAAGTAACCAAAATCACTCAACTACTCGACTCGTGAGACATGCCCGCAATCTAACATGGAATTCTCTCCTACAAGACCATAAGTGAGATGCAAAAAGAGGAAAAATATGCATATAAGAAACAAGGGTTGTAATGGGGTTAGGCGATGGGTCGAAACGGGATTGGTGCAAGCACCGTTATGGATCATTTGGAGTTTAGGATCAAGAAGTTGTCAAAATTTCCCCTTTTCTTCCCAACTTATTACAACAAATGAATGAATCAAAAAGAACATGATATTAGTTGCCTAAATCACACAAAAAGTTGAAAATCCGACTCATTTGGAAAAACATCATTTCCCCTTTATTTTGCAACGCCTTTTTCTACTCCTTTAATGATGCATAAGGAGTGTTGCTCGGCTTTTTCTCAACAAAGTACAGGTGCAACGCATTTTTTTCTTTTTCATTACATTTTTTTTTTTTCTTTTCTTTTTCAAAACCTCTTCATTCAAAGCAAGCCAAACTAAACCATTATTTCGACTCAAGTGGATTGTGCACATCCACTAAACCAAGATTCAAATCCCCTTCTTCATACTACCAAAACTCATAGACAACTTTCTTGATCAAGGTCGGTTGTTTTTGGGTTGTAGTTAGTATCGTAGGTATCAAATGAACGGTCAAGGCTCAAAGGGGTGAACAAAATCGGTCCTAGTCTAAAGGGTCGAAAAATTAGGCTTATTTGGCAATGTGAGGCTCAAAAATTGAAATGCAACTTCTTTGTTTCAAAATATGCATATAGATGAACATCTCATGGTCTAAAAGGAGAGGACGCCATGCTTGTGCGTCGTGATGTGACATGCCACGCGAGGAGCCTACTCACACCTAAAGGGGGACCGGGTATGGATGTACCGGTCCCAAGGAGGCTCTAAATCTCACTTGTAAGTAGCTATGTCGAAATCTAGGCCTAGTCTACGGTCTTGGTCTCACATGGTGGTCAAAACTCTCCGGTCTAGCCTCATTTCCCGTATAACGAGGGTGTCACAAGGTGCAAGCCAATAGAAGGGGAAAGACAAGGCCAAGACAATATCATCATTGAGGTATCATGCTCCCTTCCTAGACCACATTTATGTACAAACTTGATGCAAAGGGTAAATAAAGAAACAAACACATATTCACAAGATACGAAATGCATTTCTAAGTACTAGCAACCTAAATAAACATGCAACAATTGTCTAAACCTAGCAGCACGTAAGCAACACACACCAAGTTCCAAAATGGAACATCCTCATCAACATAGCCCATCCTCCTCCATATATCCAACAATATAAAGGAAAAGAATAGTAAAGGAGAAAGAGATAGGAAAGATTAAACCGAGCGGTCTTCTAGTCTCCTAATGCCTCAAATGTCCCGTATGTGCCTGCGCCACTTGTTAGACAAACATATATATACAATGCAATATTTTTGGAATTTTTGAAATTTTTCAATTTTTAGGCATTTTTTTGAATTTTTATCAAATTTAAAGGTGCAAACAAATATTCACAAAGTGGATACTTCCCTCCCCACACTTGAAATTTACATTGTCCTCAATGGAACAAAGTATAGGGAGAGAATAGGAAAAATAAACAACATATTTTTGGTGGTTTTTGAATTTTTGGAAATAAAAATAACATATTTTTGGTATTTTTGATTTTTGAAATTAAAATGCATGTTTTTGGTTTTTTTTTTTTTTTTTTTTTTGGGCCCTCCCCACACTTATTCATTTACATGGGAGGGCAATTGAGTGAAAGAAAATAACATGTTTTTGGTGATTTTAGTCATTTTTCAATTTTTTAGTTGGTTTTTTATTTTGAAAAATGCAATGCATGCTCTATTCTATATGTAGAATTTAAATTACAATGCGAGTTATCCTAGGTGAATGCAATTACTAAATGTGACAATATATTACAAATTAAAATCTAATGCAATCCTATATGAATGCAATTATATAAATTTCTAACTAAATGCATACAAAATTTAAATATGAATGAGAAGTTTGGATTGTTGGGGTACATACTTGACATTTGGATTGAATATGGGAGCATACCGAAGGCTTTGGATTGAAAAGGGAGGAAAGATAGGCCAACCGCGAGGCCGCCTAAGACTCAAGGTCCCCGTCATCATCATCATCATTATTATCATTATCATCATCATTGTCATCTCCGTCCACCGCTGCAAACACGGACTCTCTAAGGAAGTCGTCGGTGTTCATGGGAGCGGTGGAATCGCCGAAATTCCCGCCGGACGAAAGGAAGCCGCCGGAGGCCGCCCCGGAGCCACTCCCAACCTCGGGGTGGGAGAAAATGGAGGGTGTACCCCCGAACCATTGAGCATCATGCCCCTCCTCCTGAGAAGCGGGAGGGGGAAAAACGGGTGGGGCGAAATAATCCGGCCGGATATTGATGTCGGCATAGACAAACCGGTTATCCTTGTGGTAACCACCATCCGGCTCAAGGTAGTAGGAGGGGTGGAGATGTTGGGGGTGCTCGTAGTTCCTCCTCATATAATCATCATAAATCGGAAATTGACCCACGGAGGTGTCATAGTAAATCCGATCCAACCTTTGTTCAATGCCTCGCCTCTCACTAGCGGCGGTTTCCAAACCCAACCGCATGTCACTCATGAATTTGACCAAATCGGCATGCATAGGAGGCGGGGGAGGAGGGATGTTGCTTGAGGAGCCTTCACCAAAGTTACCCCCCCAAGGTTGAGGTTGGAAGGTGGAAGGTGGTCGGAAAGAGGGCAAGGAGTAGTGGAGGGAGGATGGAGTTTCCCTCCGGTTGTCACGACCATAGGTGATGGGGTTGGTCGGGGGAGGTCGGGTCTCATCGGGCTCCTCCTCAATTTCAAGGAGGTAGGACTCCTCACCGGGCTTGATTTTGAATTTGGAGGCATTGGGAATTGGGACGGAATTTTTCTTTTGAACTTGCCAATACTCGATTCCATCAAAAGGATTGACCTTGATCCACTCTAGGTTTTTCGTTAACCATTGCTTGGTGATGTAGGTCTCCCCCCGGATCCACCTCATGTTGTTCAAGTTCACCGGGCGGTCAAGGTTCTTAGCAATTCGTGTTATTATCCCACCCACATGAAGAGGGACTTTTTGCCCCGGTGATTTAGAAAGTGATTGCAAATGGAGGGCCAAATGGTGACCCACATTGATTTCATAGGGGGCCGGGGTGGTGAGTAAGTAAGACCCCAAAATCTCCAATTCGGTAACCCGAAAAACCCATGGCTCATGAGTCGCAAAAATAGAACCTCCCACAAATCGATGCCAAATGCGAATTGGGGCATTGTGGCACGCAATTTCCGGCCTTTTCACGCCGGTTTGGTCATCTAAGCCCGAAATGGCTTTCCATACCCGAGAGAAGTGAGCGGTCTCGGGTGCCTTGAATTTTGGGGGGTTGTTAAGGCCGAAAATTCGGCAAAGCCTTCCTAGGGACAAGGAATGATCACGGTTCATCAACCGGAAGTGTATTTGCTCGACCATACGGGTTTGTCGGTGCTTATCAAGACGGAAACTACTAAGGAATTCCCATGTGAGGCGGGGATAAGTTTCCTCATGCAAATCATACAAGCCTTTCATACCAACACCCTTAAACAATTCAAAGGTTTCGTTGTCTAATCCCATATTTCTCATAGCCGGTCGACAAATGAATTTAGTCGGGGTTAAGGGGCGATTTTTGAACAAGATAAATTTACCTTTTTGCTCTTGTGTGACGAACTCAACATCCGGGAAGTCGGGATCCGGGTTAGTGTCACTCGCCGCCGCCTCGACCAAAAGCCGTTGAGCTTCCGCCATTTCCGACCGTGTCCGCTTGTTTGCCATGGTTGATGAAGGAAATAAAGACTAGAAGGGAAGGAGGATGAGGGGGATGAAGGAGGGTGAGGTGAGGAGGTTGATTAATGGTGATGGTGAGTGGGTTAGGGTTAATGGAGGTGAGGGATGAGGGAGATGAGTGAAGAAGGAAAGAGAAAGGAATTTGAGAAAAATGGGGACTCACGGGTGTGTTTCGTGCATTATAAAGATCCCCTGCCGGTTGGCTAACCGGCAGCCGGCCTGCCGGTAGGGGATTCTTAATTCTTCAAAATAAATCCAACGCGCTGCCGGTGGAGGGCACCGGCTGCCGGTCCACCGGCAGAGAATTCCCCTATACTCCCCTTTTTTATGTTCAGCGGTTCCCCCGGTGGTGGCAGCCGCCTGCCGGTAGGGGATTCCTTCTTCTTCAATTTCCCACCTTTCACCAATGTAAGAGATCCTCTACCGGTGGGCCGGCTGCCGGCCTGCCGGTAGGGAGTCCTTCTCCTAATACTTCCTTCATTTTTGGCTCAGTAAGCATTCCTCTGCCGGTGGGCCGGCTGCCGGCCTGCCGGTAGAGGATTCCTCTCTTTCAACTTTTCGCCTTTTTCAACAGGTATGGATCTCCCTGCCGGTGGGCCGGCTGCCGGCCTGCCGGCAGGGAATTCTCCTCAGCTTAGTTCCTTCAAGTTTCTCACAAAAAAAATTTCAACGCGCTACCGGTGGAGGGCACCAGCTGCCGGTCCACCGGCATAGAGTTACATCTCTTCGTTTTCAGCTCGTTTTTCCTCTCAAACTCAAAAATACACTTCCAATTCCTATCCTTGCCCATTTTCGAGTTTTCAACTTTCAAACCGACGACTCATGTCGGGATCTCGGGCGAGGCTAGGGGTCCCACCTCCAAGTTCAACTTCGTCAAGAATGTTCAATCCAAACTATCTCAAATTCTATCTACATGCATGCTATTTACAAATGGTGGTTCTTGTGGAACTCCACCAAACCAATTCATTTTCAAGAATTTCAACTTTCCCTCTCCTCGGGGAGGGGTTCCCCGAGAAAGAGCACTTCAATAGGACCTTTGCTATCACCGTCATAGTATCGCTTGATTCTTTGCCCATTGACCCTAAAAGTTCCCCCTTCTTCACTCCAAAGCTCGAAGGCACCATAAGGGAATACTTTCATCACTTTAAAGGGTCCCGACCATCTTGATTTGAGCTTGCCCGGAAACACCTTAATCTTGGAGTTAAAAAGGAGAACAAGGTCCCCAACACTTATCTCTTTCTTCATGATTTTTCCATCATGCCATTTTTTCGTTTGGTCCTTGTAAATTTTGGAGCTCTCATAAGCCTCCAATCTCAATTCTTCAAGCTCATTCATTTGGAGAAACCGCACTTCTCCGGCGGCATCAAAGTCAAAATTCATTTCTTTAAGAGCCCACCAAGCTTTGTGCTCCAACTCCACCGGCAAATGGCAAGCTTTCCCGTACACAAGCTTATACGGGGTGGTGCCAAGGGGTGTCTTGAAGGCGGTTCTCAATGCCCATAAGACATCCGGGAGCTTTTGGGACCAATCTTTCCGGCTCTTGTTGGTGACTTTCTCCAAAATGGCTTTAATTTGGCGGTTAGAAACCTCCACTTACCCACTAGTTTGAGGGTGGTAGGCAAGTGCGGTTTTGTGCCGCACTCCATGTGATTCAAGTAGAGCTTTGAAGGTACTTTTGCGGAAATGAGATCCGCCATCACTTATGACTACTCTTGGTGTTCCGAACCTTGGAAAAATCGTGCCTTTAAAAAGCTTCATTACAACCTTGCTATCATTGGTGGGGGAGGCAACCGCTTCAATCCATTTGGATACATAGTCCACCGCAACCAAGATGTATTCATTTCCACAAGAGTTGGGAAAGGGTCCCATGAAGTCTATGCCCCAACAATCAAAAAGCTCAATCTCCAATATGTTAGTCAAGGGCATCTCACTTCTCTTCCCAATGTTCCCAACTCTTTGACAAGCATCACAAGATTTAACCAAGTAGTGAATGTCTTTGAACATGGAGGGCCAATAAAACCCACCTTGGAGAATCTTGGCAATTGTTCTAGAGGTGGCCAAGTGTCCCCCATAGGCGGAATTGTGAACCCGGTCCACAATATCTAAGCCTTCCTCTCTTGAAACACATCTTCGGAACATTCCATCCCCACACTTGCGAAACAAATGTGGGTCATTCCAAAAATATCTCCTAGCATCATTTCTCAACTTCCTCCTTTCTCTAGGTTCCATTTCATCCGGTAAGAAACCACTCACAATGTAGTTTGCAAGATCCGCAAACCAAGGGGTTTTGGCGGTAACTTCCATGAGTCCATCATCCCGCAACCACTCATTTATGGGTCCACTCTTGTCTTGTATCCCATGGTCTTCAACGGTCAATCTAGATAAGTGGTCGGCAACAACATTTTCCGAACCAGCCTTATCCTTAATCTCTAAATCAAATTCTTGAAGAAGAAGGACCCATCTCAAGAGCCGGGGCTTCGCATCTTTCTTCACCATCAATTGTCTCAAGGCGGTGTGATCGGAGTAAACCACCACCTTAGACCCAACAAGGTATTGCCGAAATTTCTCCACGGCATGAACAATTGCCAACATTTCCTTTTCGGTAGTAGCGTATCCACATTGAGTTTGATCAAGAGTCTTGCTTGTGTAATATATCACATGATGCTTCTTATCCACAACTTGCCCAAGTACCGCACCAACCGCGAAGTCCGAAGCATCACACATTATCTCAAAGGGAAGATTCCAATCCGGAGATCGGATTATCGGTGCCGTGACCAATGCTCTCTTCAACCTATTAAAAGCTTCAAGACAAGAATCATCAAACACAAAGGGGGAATCCTTAAGGAGTAATGAGGTTAGGGGCTTTGCTATTTTTGAAAAATCCTTGATAAAACGCCGATAAAACCCGGCATGGCCTAGAAAACTTGTAACAGCCCAAGGTAACCTGCTAACGTGATATTGTCCGCTCTGGGAGACACAACCCCCTCACGGCTTTAAAACGCGTCACATTAGGAAGAGGTAGCCACATGATTATAAACCATGCTTAGCTCAAAATAGCTAATTGGACGGTTTTGTTCCCAAAATCCATCTCGGGTTCACTTAAAACAACTTTCATAAGGACTCGTAAAGAAACGGAAATTATTAAATAAATAAACCCGAACTAACTTCAATAAATTCGAACTAACTTTAAATAAACTTATTAATGATTATTAAAATTAACGTATCGAATTATGATGAAACTAAATTAGCATTTTTTATTAATATCACGTTAGCAGGTTACCTTGGGCTGTTACAAATGGTATCAGAGCCGGGGCCTGTGCCGGTGGGCAGCGAGGACGCTGCCTTCTCCTTTGGGGAGGAGGGAAGGTGACCTTCCCACATCGGTAGAAGAGGGGAACGAAGCATGGTTTATAATCATGTGGCTACCTCTTCCTAATGTGACGCGTTTTAAAGCCGTGAGGGGGTTGTGTCTCCCAGAGCGGACAATATCACGTTAGCAGGTTACCTTGGGCTGTTACAAAACTTCTCACTCCCTTAACATTGGAAGGGGGTGACAAGTTCTCTATGACCGCAACTTTGGCCCCATCGACCTCAATACCCCTCCTTGAAACGATGTGACCGAGGACAACCCCTTCCTCAACCATGAAATGGCACTTTTCCCAATTAAGGACGAGGTTATGCTCCTCACACCGTTTCAACACACAAGCCAAGTTCTCAAGACCAAGCTCAAACGAGTCTCCATGGACACTAAAGTCGTCCATGAAGACTTCCATGCTTTTTTCAAGGAAATCGGAAAATATTGCCATCATGCACCTTTGGAAGGTGCCGGGCGCATTACAAAGCCCGAATGGCATCCTACGGTAGGCATAGACCCCTATTGGACAAGTGAAGGTCGTCTTCTCTTGGTCATCCGGGTGGATGGGAATTTGGAAAAACCCGGAATAACCGTCTAAGAAACAATAATATGCATGGCCCGCGAGCCTTTCTAGCATTTGGTCAATGAAGGGAATTGGGAAGTGGTCTTTGAGGGTGGCGGCATTGAGCTTGCGGTAGTCAATACACATTCGCCACCCGGTCACGGGTCTAGTGGGTAGAGTGGTGCCATCCTCTTGTTCAACCATTTGTATCCCCCCCTTTTTGGGTACCACGTGGACCGGACTAACCCATTTGCTATCGGTAATTTGGTATATAATACCGGCCTCTAGGAGTTTCAACACTTCATTTTTCACCACCTCGGCCATCTTTGGGTTAATCCTCCTAAGACCGTCAACCTTGGGTTGACTCCCCTCTTCCAAAACTATTCTATGCATGCACAAACTCGGACTTAAGCCTTTGATGTCATCAATGCTATACCCAAGTGCTCCTCTATGAGTTTTCAAGATTTCCAAAAGCTTCTTTTCTTGGGACTCACTTAGGTTAGCATTAACGATGTAATACCCCGTATTTTATTATTGTCCGGGCGAGCTTTATTATTTTATGGTAGCGTAAAGGTCATGGTAAAAGCGTAAAAAGAATTGTTTAATTTATATCGCGAGATGAGTCGGGTTTATAATCGAGTGACATTTTGGGTCGAGAGGTCATAGCCCATTTACCCACTTACTACCCATTTACCCACCTACCATTTTACCTCACCAAAACCTAAAAACAAACCCTAATTTATCTTTAAAACCCTACCCCTTCCCCCTACCGTCATTTTGACAACACAAAACAACAACCCTCCTTCCTCTCTTGTTTAAGCTTTGTACACGGCCAAAGAGGGCACGCCAGTGAGGGTGGAGGTAGTAGGGTCTGCCAGGAGTCCAGGGAGTCTTTGCGGTGGTCGTTGGTGGTTGTTCGGCCGGAAAAGCTCGGGTCGACGGCCGTCGTAGGTAAGGGTTCTCGTTTTTAATTCTGTCCCTCTGTTTTGTTTTGAGTTTTGCGTCTTTTAGGGACTGTGGTGGTGGTCGTGGGGTTGTGGGATGTGTTGTGGGTGTGGAGTCGAGTCAAATGGTGGTGGTTATAGTGGTGGTCGTGGCTGGTGGTGGTTTCTGTGGTGGTGTTTTGGTGTCGGGTTGGTGGGGGTGTTTTTGGGTAGCTTTTCAGACATAGGAAAAGGGGTGGCACCACCGTGGACTCGGGGGAGGTCGAATCGGTGGTGCCACGTGTGTCAGAGTCGCCATGCGACGGTGGTGGCAATGGTGGTGGTTAGAAGGGTGACAGGGGAGTGTCGTGGTGGTTGTCGGGTTAGAAAGGGGACTTTATTCGGGCGTTTGGCGGCAGCAGGGACGCAGGCAGGGGGGTTTTGTGGTGGTGGCCAGGACCGCCGGCGTGGGTCGACCACGTTGGTGGTGGTGGGTAGTGACCAGGCCAGACCTGGTGTCAGGCCTGGTGGTCGGCGGTGAAGAGTGGTGGTTGAGGGGTGGTTTGTGACGGGTTGGAAAAGGGGGGATGCGTGTGTCTTGTTTTCGAATTAATTTTGTTGCGGGTTTTATTTTAATGAGTCGGGAATGCGTATACTTATAATATTTATATTATTAGTTTTGATTATTAAGTTAATTTTAGTAGCGGTGACGGAATAATGTATTTAAGCTTTTGAGTCGGGATTTTATTTTGGGAAAGTTACTATTTTTAGTAACTTGCTATTTTGGTAATCGCTACTTTGGGAAACTTCCCATTTTAGGAAACCTTCTATTTTGAGTAACTTATATTTTTAGTAATTTCTAAATTGGGAAGGTTTCTACTTATAGTAGCTCTTGAGTATGGGAACGGGAATAGTTAATTGAATTAATTATATTATGTATATGTTTAGGTGGCGAGTTTCGGGTGGAGTACTTCTGATCTGCAGTTAGCCTTTATCGCTATTTGAGGTAGGGGAATACACTGGACTTGATATCGTGTTATGTGACTGGATTAACTGAATCGGTGATTTACATGTTATAATATGATTGTTTGATTTGATTCCGTTAAGTACTATTGTTGAACTGTTTTATTATTATTACCGTGGAGTTGGTAGAGGTGGAGATGATGACGTTGTGATAAGGCCCAGGCGGGTTCTGCAGGACTTGCCCTGGTGTCCTCAGCTGCGAGCTGGCAGATCGGCTACGGTCGATAATTATAGTCTACCGGGGATCGGTATGGCTGGGTTGTCCGGGTTGTGAGTTGTGATGGCGGTGTTGGTGATGGAGGAGTATGTGTTTTGTGTTATTGTTTATCGTATTACCTACTCAGCTTCGTGGCTGACCCCGTGTATTCGTGTACGCCTGTGATGATCCAATTATTGGGGAGCAGATTGACAGGTATTCAGAGACTGATGGGAGCTGGCCGGGAAGAGAGCTTGGATGACCGACTTAGTGCCTAGCTCACCTTAGTCTTTTGAGTAGTTTTATCAGACTTATTATTTGGTCGTATTTGGAGACTTGTTTTCATTTCAGTTGTAATGTCACTATAAACATTATAATAAATTACTGTGTTTCTTTCCTTTGTTATCTCGCCTCGGGCTTCCGAGATGGTAACACCATTATTTATCCGAGGAGTCCTAGTTCAGGCCCTTAAATAAATGGGGGTGTTACAAAGTGGTATCGAGCGAACGATCCCTCGGCCTAAACCAATGAATCTAATGAATGTAGGAAGAGTCAAATAAAATGAACCCCGGGATAGAACTGTTAGGAGCACACTAAAGGTAAGGGATGAGTTAGGGGCCCCCTCACACCGAACCATTGGCCCTCTCAGTTTGACCCGGGAACCCTGAGTGCATATGAGAGGAAGGGTAGAGAAGTTGCATGATACTGAGCATAACTCCATATATTATTGCCTACGTATTAACTGATTGATATGATAATTGTTGCATAAAAGTTGATAGGAGGTTGTGGCATAATACTTGGCATGTTTTAAGATTGATTTATACTTATACATCTATTAAGTTGTGTCAGAAGGCTATGCCTAGTGATATGCGGTTATGTGATCCCTAAGCCATGCTAGATAGACAAGTAAGATAAGAGTAAAAGAATTGGCTAGAATTACCAAAGTGTTTTGTGTTGCAGCTAATCCCTAAAATTCTCTTGTAGTCATGCCTCCAAGAAGGAACACGGCTGTAAACATCACCCAGGAAGAGTTAGATCAACTACTGGCTGAGAATGAGGCCTTAAAGGCCAAACGATTGGATCCGGGAAAGATGAGTACCATTGTGGCAAGGCATAACCCCACAAAATTCACTGGAGAGGGGGAACCACAGTTGCTGGGGGAATGGTGTAGAGAGTTCACCAATCTGTTTGAACTGTTAGCATGTCCGGAAGAGCTGCAGGTGGACCAAGCTGCCCACTATCTTAGGGCCACAGCCGGTGACTGGTGGACCAGGAACAAGGTGGAGATACGAGAGGTTGCTAGGGATCTTGATACGGGACATGTATCTTGGTTGGAATTCCAAGAGCTTCTGAAGAATGAGTTTATGCCCGAGTTCCAAAAAGCCAAACTTCGGGAGGAGTTTGACACCTTCAAGATGACAGAAGATATGACAGTGGAGACTTATCACCGGAAATTTCGACAGTTATCCTCATACATTGATGACTTTGGGCAGAATGAAGCTATGTTGGCTATGAGGTTTGAGCGGGGACTCACTATGGACATCAAGAAGAGGCTCACAGCAGCTCCACCCACTACGATTCGGGACATTTACTTGAGGGCCGGTCTTCTTGAAAGACTCTCGGAACAGATCAAGGCCGATAAGAAAGGCAAGGCCGAGAAAAGGAAGTCTGGAGACCACAAGTGATAATCTTGGGGCAAAGAAGCGAGTTCGGGCAGGTATGGTGGGTACTCCACTAACGGTGCTCCGGGGGTATGAGAGCTCGAGTGGAGGTGGCTTCGGGGGCACGGTGGGGGAGGTAGTTCTGCGGGGCTTACTTGTTTTGGCTGTGGAAAGACAGGACACAAGAGGTTTGAATGCCGATCATCGGGGCGAATCGGCCCGGCGGATACAGGGCACCTATGTCCGGGTTCGGTGGCTCTCGTTGATGGGGTGCAGGTATAACAGTTATCGCACACCTATGTCGGCTATGGGGGAGGTGCGAGGTCGGGGCTAGGGCTAATGTGACTACCAAGGAAGCTACAATAACTATCGAACCGTAATCGCAGAGCAGCAGAGTGGGAGCACCAACTTTCGAAGACCGCAAATGAAGGGAACAAACAACTGGAGCAGACTTCTTCAAATCGAGTGGGGCTAAGTCCGGTGGCAAGCTCTTCGCCATGGGCAAGGAGGCAGCTAAGAATGACTCTCATGTGGTGACTGGTACATTTCCTGTTAACTCTAAACCCACCTTTGTGTTGTTTGATTCCGGAGCTACACATTCTTTTATATCTGCGGAACATGCCAGAGTCTTGAACCTTAAGTCATATGATAGAATTGTTGATTCAGTAGTGGTACCTTCGGGGGAGTCGGTATCTTGTGATAGAGTCTACACTGGGGTACCAATTCAGACCGGAGAGGTTGTGTTTCACTGTGACCTTATAGAGTTTCCCTTGGGGGGTTTTGAGGTGATTCTGGGGATGGACTGGTTAGGGAAGTACAAAGCTTTTATCGACTGCCATCAGAAGAAGATCTCTTTGAGGGGACCTAAGGGAGTTAGGGTGTCTTATAAGGGGTATGTGGTCAAGCCAAGAGTCAAATTCATATCTGTTAATACCCGAAGTCGAGTCCGAGGAAAGGGGACCAGTTAATCTTGTGTCGATGTGGGATAGTGAGTCGGAGACCCCTAAGGTGTCCGAGATTCCGGTGGTGAGGGAGTTCGAGAATGTATTTCCGGAAGACATTCCAGGGTTACCACCGAAAAGAGAAGTGGACTTTTCCATTGATCGAAGCCGGAAGGGCCGATTTCTAAACCACCTTACCGTATGGGGCCGAAAGAGATGGAGGAATTGAAGAAGCAGTTGGATGAGCTAGCGGAGAAAGGTTACATACGGCCTAGTGTTTCACCTTGGGGAGCACCGGTGTTGTTTGTCAAGAAGAAAGATGGAAGCTTGAGACTTTGCGTGGATTACCGTGAGTTGAACAATGTGACCGTCAAGAACCGTTATCCTTTGCCAAGGATCGATGATTTGTTCGATCAGTTGAGTGGAGCCGGAGTTTTCTCTAAGATCGATTTGAGGTCAGGTTATCACCAGTTGAGAATTAAGAACGAGGATATACCTAAGACCGCTTTCAGAACAAGATATGGGCACTATGAGTTCGTGGTCATGCCATTTGGGTTGACTAACGCGCCAGCAGTGTTTATGGACCTGATGAATCGAGTGTTCGGTCCCTTACTGGACAAGTTCGTGGTTGTATTCATCGATGATATTCTGGTATACTCCAAGAATGAGGAGGAACATGAGGAACATTTGAGGTTAGTCTTGAAAACCTTGGAGGAGAACCAGTTATATGCCAAGCTGAGCAAGTGTGAATTCTGGTTGAAGAAAGTTGCCTTTCTGGGCCATGTGATTTCCAAGGAAGGGGTGTCGGTTGATCCTAGCAAGATTGAGGCAGTGACGAGATGGCAGAGTCCTAAGAATGTGGGTGAGATCCGAAGCTTCTTGGGGCTAGCAGGTTATTACCGAAGGTTTGTCAAGGACTTCTCAAAGATCGCCAAGCCATTGACGTCCTTGATGCGGAAGGAGAACAGGTTTGTTTGGGATGAGAGTTGTGAGGAGGCGTTTCTAACCCTCAAAGAACGACTCACTACAGCTCCTATCCTTGCCCTACCAGATGGGAGTGATAATTTCGAGGTGTATACCGATGCTTCCAAGAAGGGTCTGGGGTGCGTATTGATGCAAAACGGGAAGGTAATCGCTTACGCTTCTCGACAGTTGAAGACATATGAGGAGAATTACCCTACTCATGATCTGGAGTTGGGGGCAGTGGTGTTCGCGCTCAAACTATGGCGACATTACCTTTATGGGGCTACCTTCAAGGTGTTCTCCGATCACAAGAGTTTAAAGTACATTTACACACAGAAGGAGCTGAACATGAGACAGAGGAGATGGATCGAATTGATTGGCGACTACGACATGGAGATACTTTATCATGAAGGGAAAGCGAATGTCGTAGCCGATGCCTTAAGCAGGAAATCCATCCATGCTTTGAGCAGTGCTAGATCTAGAGTGAGGATGCACAATGAGCTGCGGGGGATGGGAATCCACGTGATCCGGCAAGGAGAGACTCTTGGGGACTTGACCGTTGAGCCGGAGTTATATGAGGAGATCAGAGAGCTACGAGTAAAACCGATGCTAGAATTCGAAGTGGCGCGACACGGTAGAGAACAGGCGGGAGAGCGGGGTTGATTCCAGGTTTGTTATCCATGCGATGGTAGTCCGAGGTTTGGGGACGGTGGTGTGTTCCGGATAATGATGAGTGAAGAGGAAGATTCTTGCGAGGCACATGCCACGCCATACTCGGTTCATCCTGGGGGAGATAAATTATACAAGGACCTCAGGAAGACCTTTTGGTGGCCGAATATGAAGAGGGAAGTTGCTGAGTTCGTAGCTCGATGCTTGACATGCCAGAGAGTGAAGGGTGAACATAAGAGGCCGCAAGGGAAGGTTCAACCACTAGAGGTGCCAGAGTGGAAGTGGGAAAGCATTTCCATGGATTTCATTGTCGGGTTGCCTCGAACTCAGAAAGGTAACAATATGATTTGGGTGATCGTGGATAGGCTAACCAAGTCGGCTCACTTTATTCCCATGAAGGATACTTGGAGTAAAGCTGAGTTGGCCAAGGCTTATGTTCAGTATGTGGTGAAGCTGCATGGTGTACCCAAGGACATCGTTTCCGATAGAGACTCCAGGTTTCTATCCAAATTTCGGGCAGAGCTACGGATCACTAATGGGTACTCGGTTAAAGATGAGCACCGCTTTTCATCCAGCCTACGAGATGGTCGACAGAGAGGACTATTCGAGACGCTCGAGGACATGTTGAGGGCTTGTGTTTTGGAGTTCGGCGGGTCTTGGGAGGATAGACTGGGGTTGATTGAGTTTTCATACAACAACAGTTACCACGCTAGTATTGGGATGGCTCC
The DNA here is from genome assembly GCF_048544455.1 of Silene latifolia. Classification (NCBI taxonomy): domain Eukaryota; kingdom Viridiplantae; phylum Streptophyta; class Magnoliopsida; order Caryophyllales; family Caryophyllaceae; genus Silene; species Silene latifolia. The sequence goes on along the minus strand of NC_133526.1, from coordinate 33,640,750 downwards.
ATTTGAGGCTCTGTATGGCAGGAAGTGTAGGAGTCCTGTGTGTTGGGATGATCGCGCTGATGCGGTAGTTTTGGGGCCAGAGATGATTCAGGAGATGGTTGAACAGGTACAGATCATTCGACAGAAGATGAGGGCGCCCAGACCGGCGAGAAGAGCTACGCTGACGCTAGGAGAAGCGACGTTTCTTTCCAGGTGGGGGAGAAAGTACTTCTTAGAGTATCTCCGATGAAGGGAGTGATGAGGTTCGGGAAGCGGGGAAAGTTGAGCCAGAAGTTTATTGGGCCATATGAGATCCTGGATAGAGTTGGAGAAGTGGCATATCGGCTAGCTTTACCACCAGCTTTAGCCAGGGTACATAATGTCTTCCATGTTTCTCAGTTGCGGAGATATATGAGTGATCCTTCGCACGTTTTGAGCCATGATGTGGTCGAGGTGGACGAGCAGTTGACTTACATCGAGACGCCTAAGGAGATCTTAGACAGGAAGGTTAGAAAGACCAGGCACGAGAGAGGCGCTTTAGTGAAAGTGTTGTGGTCTAATCATAAAGCGGAGGAGGCTACCTGGGAAACCGAGGCCGCGATGAGAGAGAGCTATCCACATCTGTTCACTTGAGGTAAGTTACGGGACGTAACTTTCTTTTTAGGAGGGTAGAATGTAACACTTCGTGTTTATGTAGTCTAATAGTGTACTTTCTTTTTATATTTTCGTATGTCATGATTAGTATAGGGGCGAACTTCGGGACGAAGTTCTTTTTAAGGGGGGAAGACTGTAATACCCCGTATTTTATTATTGTCCGGGCGAGCTTTATTATTTTATGGTAGCGTAAAGGTCATGGTAAAAGCGTAAAAAGAATTGTTTAATTTATATCGCGAGATGAGTCGGGTTTATAATCGAGTGACATTTTGGGTCGAGAGGTCATAGCCCATTTACCCACTTACTACCCATTTACCCACCTACCATTTTACCTCACCAAAACCTAAAAACAAACCCTAATTTATCTTTAAAACCCTACCCCTTCCCCCTACCGTCATTTTGACAACACAAAACAACAACCCTCCTTCCTCTCTTGTTTAAGCTTTGTACACGGCCAAAGAGGGCACGCCAGTGAGGGTGGAGGTAGTAGGGTCTGCCAGGAGTCCAGGGGAGTCTTTGCGGTGGTCGTTGGTGGTTGTTCGGCCGGAAAAGCTCGGGTCGACGGCCGTCGTAGGTAAGGGTTCTCGTTTTTAATTCTGTCCCTCTGTTTTGTTTTGAGTTTTGCGTCTTTTAGGGACTGTGGTGGTGGTCGTGGGGTTGTGGGATGTGTTGTGGGTGTGGAGTCGAGTCAAATGGTGGTGGTTATAGTGGTGGTCGTGGCTGGTGGTGGTTTCTGTGGTGGTGTTTTGGTGTCGGGTTGGTGGGGGTGTTTTTGGGTAGCTTTTCAGACATAGGAAAAGGGGTGGCACCACCGTGGACTCGGGGGAGGTCGAATCGGTGGTGCCACGTGTGTCAGAGTCGCCATGCGACGGTGGTGGCAATGGTGGTGGTTAGAAGGGTGACAGGGGAGTGTCGTGGTGGTTGTCGGGTTAGAAAGGGGGACTGTTCGGGCGTTTGCGCAGCAGGGGACGCAGCGGGGGTTTTGTGGTGGTGGCCAGGACCGCCGGCGTGGGTCGACCACGTTGGTGGTGGTGGGTAGTGACCAGGCCAGACCTGGTGTCAGGCCTGGTGGTCGGCGGTGAAGAGTGGTGGTTGAGGGGTGGTTTGTGACGGGTTGGAAAAGGGGGGATGCGTGTGTCTTGTTTTCGAATTAATTTTGTTGCGGGTTTTATTTTAATGAGTCGGGAATGCGTATACTTATAATATTTATATTATTAGTTTTGATTATTAAGTTAATTTTAGTAGCGGTGACGGAATAATGTATTTAAGCTTTTGAGTCGGGATTTTATTTTGGGAAAGTTACTATTTTTAGTAACTTGCTATTTTGGTAATCGCTACTTTGGGAAACTTCCCATTTTAGGAAACCTTCTATTTTGAGTAACTTATATTTTTAGTAATTTCTAAATTGGGAAGGTTTCTACTTATAGTAGCTCTTGAGTATGGGAACGGGAATAGTTAATTGAATTAATTATATTATGTATATGTTTAGGTGGCGAGTTTCGGGTGGAGTACTTCTGATCTGCAGTTAGCCTTTATCGCTATTTGAGGTAGGGGAATACACTGGACTTGATATCGTGTTATGTGACTGGATTAACTGAATCGGTGATTTACATGTTATAATATGATTGTTTGATTTGATTCCGTTAAGTACTATTGTTGAACTGTTTTATTATTATTACCGTGGAGTTGGTAGAGGTGGAGATGATGACGTTGTGATAAGGCCCAGGCGGGTTCTGCAGGACTTGCCCTGGTGTCCTCAGCTGCGAGCTGGCAGATCGGCTACGGTCGATAATTATAGTCTACCGGGGGATCGGTATGGTGGGTTGTCCGGGTTGTGAGTTGTGATGGCGGTGTTGGTGATGGAGGAGTATGTGTTTTGTGTTATTGTTTATCGTATTACCTACTCAACCTTCGTGGTGACCCCGTGTATTCGTGTACGCCCGTGATGATCCAATTATTGGGGAGCAGATTGACAGTGTATTCGAGACCGATGGGAGCTGGCGGGAAGAGAGCTTGGATGACCGACTTAGTGCCTAGCTCACCTTAGTCTTTTGAGTAGTTTTATCAGACTTATTATTTGGTCGTATTTGGAGACTTGTTTTCATTTCAGTTGTAATGTCACTATAAACATTATAATAAAGTACTGTGTTTCTTTCCTTTGTTATCTACTGCCTCGGGCTTCCGAGATGGTAACACCATTATTTATCTGAGGAGTCCTAGTTCAGGCCCTTAAATAAATGGGGGTGTTACAAACGATCACCGGATAGGCCTCTCCCTCATCAAGGAAAGCATATTTGAGTGAGGGAGGCAAGGGTTTGAGTTGTACCTTTGGAGGGAGAAAGTCCTCCACTTTCTTTAATAGTTCCTCATCAACTTCGTGATCCTCTTTCATTGCTTCATCATGCAAAGAGATTTGAAAAACCTCTTCCATCTCCGCCTCTTCACGGGCTACCTCGTGCACTACTTCATAAATTACCTCGATTGTGCTCAATCTTTCTACACTTGGACCTTTCATCAAATTTGGCAAGTTAAATTCGATTTTGTTGCCCTCAATTTGGAAGGTTAGCCGCCCATTCTTCACATCAATGAGTACTCCTCCGGTGGCCAAAAATGGCCTACCTAGGATGATGGGAGTGTGGCTATCCTCCGGAATATCAAGGACAACAAAATCGGTGGGAATCAAAAACTTTCCAACCTTGACGGGCACGTCCTCAAGCACCCCCATAGGGCGTTTGACAGACCTATCCGCCAATTGGAGAGTCATGGTAGTGGGGGCCAAGTTTTGAATGCCAATCCTTTTTGCAACCTTCAAAGGAATAACACTAACACTTGCTCCCAAGTCACAAAGAGCTCTTGAGATAGGAACACCGCCAACTACACAAGGAATGGAAAAGCTTCCCGGGTCACCAAGTTTAGTGGGCAATTTGTTAAGGATATGAGCACTACATGCTTCTTCCATAGCCACTATTTCTTGGTCACCCAAGACTCTTTTCTTTGTCAAAATGTCTTTTAAAAATTTTGAGTAGGTTGGCATGTTCATTATCACCTCCGTAAAGGGTAGGGTAACGTCAAGTTTCTCAAGCATATCACAAAATTTGGCATACTTGAGGTTTTCCCTACTCTTTATGGCTCTTGAAGGGTAAGGAATTTTAGAAACAAGTTGGGAATTGGAAGATACCTTTGGAGGAGCCGAACTTTTTGTTACCTTTTTAGAATGTTGCAAAGGTATTCCTTCAATAGCTTCCTCCTCATAAGGGAGGTCTTCCACATATCCATCAACATCCTTGTCCACTTGAATTCCTCTTCTAGTCAAATCTTCACAAGCTTTCTTTCCTTTCTTGTCTTCATTAGCTTTACCCAAAGTCTCAATGGGTGAGCTTTCCTCTTCATCATCCATTTCTACCTCATTCCCCTTGGGATCTTCATCAACTTCCAACTCAAGGTCTTTGTAAGGGTCCTCAAGCTCTAAACCACTCCTTAGCACTACCGCATGAGCATGGTGGCTATTTGAGGCATCTTTGGAGCTTTGTCCTTGAGCCAACAAACCACCGGGCGGCCTTTGAGGGTTAGCCATAGCATGAGAAGCCATCCTAGATTCCATTTCCCTCATGTCCTTAAGAAATGTAGCTCTCAAGTTTGCTTGTTCTTGTTGAGTAGCTTTTGCAAAATTAGCTATCTCTTGGCTATGTTGAAGTTGCATGTTCTTAATCATCTTCAAAAGCTCCACTTGAGAGAGATCACCTTGAGGTTCTTGATGTGGTTGGTTGGCTATGGGTAAAGGGAACCCATAGTCATACCGAGCATTGGTACCTTGGTTGTTTTGCCCCCCACTTAGGTTAGCTCTAGGACCATTGTTGTTGAAAGTTGATCCTTGACCTTGTTCTTGAAACCCTTGAACATACCCTTGCCCGAACCCTTGGTTTGCTTGGTTCACTTGACTCCCGTGGTAAAACCCTTGGTTGCCACCAAAATCTTGGTATCCATGTGCTTGGTTCCCATAATTTTGGTTTTGATTGTTGTTTTGCCATTGGTTTTGATTTCCGGGATTAGGTCTTGGGTTAGGGAACATTCCCCTTTGTTGAGCAAAACCGGGTGGGTTGGTTGGGGCTTGTGGTTGAAGGTGTTGTGGGTTTTGAACATTGGTGCTTTTGTAGCTAAAGTTGGGGTGGTTCCTCAAACCGGGGTGGTAGAAATTGGTATTTGGATTGTAGACATTTGGGTTGTTGTAAGGAGGTCTTGCGGGTCTTGAATTGTTGTTAAAGGCTTGAAAGGCGTTAACCTCTTGAACATTCTCTTCATAGCCCCCATTGTAATTATTGCCACACAAATCATAAGTATGACCACTTCCTCCACAAAGTTCACAACTCGCGACTTGAGCAACTTCTTCCATGGGTGGCCCAAATGAGGTCCCGGCTTGGTTCACTTGATTCTTTGAAAACTTCTCAAATTGCTTTGTGAGCAAGTCGAGCTTGGCATTTGTATCGGAGTTGGAGGCATTTTCCTTAGGGAATTTCCCGTTCCTTCGTAGCATGTTCCCTCTAGAACCATAGTTTGCCTCCGAGTCTACCATTTTCTTGATCAATGCCGTGCCCTCTTCATCATTCAAGTGGTCAAAACCTCCCCCCGCGGAGGCATTTACCATCTCCTTAGTTCTTGGTAGTAGAGTTTGGAAGAATGTTTGAGTAATGTACCATTCCGGTATTCCATGGTGGGCGCAACTTGCTATCAAATCTTGATAACGGTCCCAAGCCTCACCTAAGGACTCCCCATCCTCTTGTTGGAACGTATGGATCTCGTTGCGGAGCATCGCGGTCTTTGAGGAAGGGTAGTACTTGGCCATAAATGCTTGGGCTAAGTCATCCCAAGTAGTGAAAGTATCCGGTGGGTGAATGTTCAACCACCGGTCCGCTTTGCCCGTCAACGAAAACGGAAACAACATCATTCTCAAGGTGTCTTCGGACACCCCATTCTTCTTCATCATCGAAACTTTCCTCTTAAACTTCCGGAGATGAGCATGGGCATCCTCCTCAATATGACCTCCAAACAAGTCCTTCTCAACTAACCCGACTTGGGCGGGATGCATTTCAAAGTTGTTTGGGGCCAAGGTGCCAAAATTGATGGGATTACATGAATCATTATGGTTAGGCCGGTTGTGATCTCTAAGAGCCATTTATGGTGGGTGGTTTGGTTCTTGATGTGGTGGTGTTTGAGGTGGACTATTGTAATTAAGGAAGTTATGAAAGGGGTTCTCTACTAAAGTCTCAATTGTGGTATTTGGTTGAATCGTAGTTGTTGTATCAAAATTTTGTGGGATGTGTGAGTTTGGTTGATCAATGTTTGCTTGGGTGGAATTATTCCTTACTCTTTCAAGAGTCCTAGTCCTCAAGGTTCTAAAAAGCCTCTCGGGGTCGGAGTTGAATAGAAGAGCTTGGTGATTCCTTCTAGGCATACACTTAACAAATCGTAAGTCTCCTAGTGTTTTTACACACTAGGGAAAGGCAAAAATCACACACACTCTACAAACAACAATCAACTACTAAAGCAAACTAACAATCGAGACAAGATTAAAGCAAAGACTCTAAATAAAACTAAGCATAACCTAACGCCATCCCCGCAAGAACGGCGCCATTTGATAATAGGAAATTTGTCGTCTACTTCCTATACCAAAACTATTTGTAAAACCCGAAAAAGCGTAGTATTTAGTCGGGGTCGAACTCAAAGATGGCGGGGGTTGCTACAAAGTTCGATTAGGAGTCAAGTTTAATCAAAATTAAAAGAAAGGGTTTTAGTTATAATCACTAGAGCAAAAGACAAACAAGTTGATGATAATGAATACGGTTAATTAAAAGCTAGGGCCTTCGGGGTCATCAATATGGTTTAGGGGCAAACATGAAGATCAAAAAGGGTCAATGGTGAGAGATTAACCTAAGATGAAGAACCAATGTCTTGGCTATCTTAAAGGTGGTTACTAATTTTCATTAAGTATCACACCCCTCCTAGACATACATCAAGACCCCCAAAAACTTTCATTCCAAGGGAGAATTAAGCAATAATGAAAGAAAGGCAAAAGCTTTCACTTGAGCAAATCAACAAACACCTTGAGTGCAATGAATAGGAAAGTTAAACAATTTCACCAAAGACCAAAATATTCAAAGAATCATGCCCATAAATTCCATAAAGAATCACCCTAAACCCTAGAAGGGATCTACTCACTCATGTTAAGGGAAATTATGCTAAATAGAGAAGAAAAGCAAACAACACAAGGAGGAGACATGATGAATGTTATAGCAATATCAAAAGACAAGGAAAATGTAAACAAATGATAAACAAGTAAAAGAAAGGAGAGGAATTATACCAACAAAAGGAAAGATGAATGCTTGATTGATTAATAAGAAGGAAAACCCTTCAAAATCCCCAATACAAACTTCAAAGAACAAGAGTAAACTATTGATTCTAACTAACAATTACTAGTTTTACTAAATATTAAGGAAAGATTAAGGAAAGATTAGTGCTTGATTAAGAAAGGATTACAATTAATAAGGAAAGTTCTCAGATCTAGGGTTATGTGCAAAAGGGTTTAAGGAGGGGGTATTTATAGGCTATCATTGGATTAAGGGAGGAAAGAATGGAAAAGCCCATTTGCGTGTAAAGTGCTCTGTGCGCGGGCGGGCCGCCGTCGCCGGCCTCCCGGTCCGGCAGCGCGTTCGTTAAAAAGCGAGGAAAATTGAGGTTCATGAATTCCCTGCCGGTGGTGGTCGCCCGCCCGCCGCGGCAGAGAATTCCTCTTCTTGAGATTTTCTTCCAATTCTTCATGACAGTGCCCTCTGCGGTTGACCGCCGCCGGCACTGTGCGGCAGCAGCGTCTTCACAACTTTTGCCCAAAAACTTCTTGAAATTTTCTAAGTATGGGTTTGTGTTCCTGCCGGTGGGTTTGCCGCCCTTGACAGAGAACACTCTCTTGGCTGGTTTCCTCCACTTTCTCCATATAGCCATATCCCCTGCCGGTGGGCCGGCTGCCGGTGGGCCGGCTGCCGGTGGGCCGGCTGCCGGCCTGCCGGCAGAGGATTTCTTCTTCAAAATCCTTCATCTCCCTTTTCTTCATGTAAAGGCATTAGAATGCCTTTTCTTGCCCCAATTCCTTCATACTCGACTCGGTTCCTACAAAAGGGCACACAAAATGACAAGTACGGGGATCGGGCACAAATGCAAGGAAAGGCACACGAAACCGACTCGTTATGAGCCGGAATGAGTCAAAGAAAGAGGGAAATAAGGTGTAAATAATTCACATATCACTCCTACCCCGTCTACAATGACTTCTGTAGGCGGGATTACGTCACTTATGATGCTCCGCCCCCATTTTTCCTCCTAGGCCCGAGTATCGACCGGAGGGGCATGACGCTCATTGGGTGGGGGCATCCACCCTTACTTTGCTAGTGATGTAGGAGCTTCGGGGTCCGGTGGCACTTTTATGGGGGATCCTTCTACGGGTGATAGTGGAGTGATGATGATGAGTGGAGAATTCACGGGAGGTCTCTTGGGTACCGGCGGTAGTGGAGGTAACCAAACCTTCAACCCCGATGATTTGATTCAAGACTCCGGGTTTGGTGACGGAGATAATGATGATGATGATGATGATATAGGCTCCGATTCTTGAGGGACGAGTTGGTGGCCCACCTTGCTCCCGCTTCAATCCAAATGACGAGTATGTTTTTCCCTCATATCCAAACTCTCATTCATATTTCAATTCCGCATGCATTTAGTATACTTGTATCATATGTAGATTAGTAATTTCATAATAGATGCATTCATATATTTTGCATTAGATTTCATTTCTTGTACAAATCGTCACATGTAGGTTGCTTTCATGTAGTTTAGTTGCATTGTTATTTATTTCTTGCATTTAGACTAATTCATGCATTATGCATCCTATTACTAAATCACAAAAAAAAAAAAAAAAAAAAAAAAATTGAAGAATTGAAAATTCCACAAAAACATGTTATTTAATTTTGACTAAAAATTGCCTCTTAACCACACTTCATTCGTCATTGGATGTTGTAAATAATAAGTGTGGGGAAGAGGCCCAAAAAAAATCCAAAAACATGTTCTTTAATTTCGAAAAATTCAAAAACAACAGAAATATGTTATTTCATTTCAAAAACAAATTTCAAAATCCAAACATCTGTCATTTATTTTTCTTATTCACTCCCTATACTTTGTTCCATTGAGGACAATGTAAATTTCAAGTGCGGGGAGGGAAATATCTACTTTGTGAATATTGTTTATATTTGTGCATATACTTATACACTTGTAAATTTAAGAAAAATCAAAAAAATGCCTAAAAATCGAAAAAATTCAAAAAAATCACAAAAAACATTGCATTGTATATATATATATATATATATATATATATATATATATATATATATATATGTTGTTTATTGGCTAACTTTTGGCATATGCATTGACCGTTTGAGGCAAAAAGGAAACTAGAAGACCGCTTAGTATACACGTTCTTATCTCTTTCTCCTTTTTTCATTCTTTCTCTTTTTATATTGTTGTATAATATGGAGGAGGATGGGATTTTTGTGCCTTGGATGTTCCTTTGGGGAACTATTGGATTGTTGGTGTTAATGTGCTGTTAGGTTTAGTCAACTTGTTGCATGTTTTTATTCTTGTTATGTTCAAATTTCGCATGCATATGTTCTTGTATATACTTGTTTTTAATTTCGAGTCTTGCATCAGTTTGTAAATAAAGGTTTTAAAGAAAGAACATGATCTAGGAAGGGAGTCAAATGCCCATAGGATGACTACGCTCCGATTGTGCCTTCTCCCTCCCCGTGGCTCGTGCCCGTGACCATTTGGTTAGCCATAGGAAATGGAGTCCGTTTGTTGAGTCTTGACTGCCCTGTGAGATTAAAGGCCGTAGACTAGGCCTAAGTCTCGACTTAGCTACTCAAAGGTGAGGATTAGAGCTTCCATGGGGTCAGTACATTCATACCCGGCCCCCATTTTAGGATTGTGAGTAGGTCTCCTCGCGAGACGTGTTTTGTCTAGACGCATAAGTGTGTCATCCCGTCCTTAAATCATGGGTTGCTATTAAATCTCGTCATGGCTCGGAGCACAAAAACCATGGCAATGCTCTGATATGTGTGATTTGCACAATATTTTTCTATCTTTTCCTAGGTCAAATTTGATGTATAATGCGCCCTTTAGAGCTATTCTGTCTCACATTTTGCTCATGTTTGTATCTTTTTGGAATCAATCAATCAATATATATATATATATATATATATATATATATATATATATATATATATATATATATATATATATATATATATATAACTAAAGGAGACTTTTTTTCTAATTATACTATCGTATTAGAATTAGGAGATAATTAATTATTTAAAAATTTTCTATTATAATTAGGAATATAATTAGGAATATAAAATTTGAAGAAAAAAGGACAATAAAAATGAGATGGAGGTAGTAAGATTTATTTATGCAAAATGAAATAAATAGCAAAGTTCGTGTATATATATAATATTCAAACATGTGAAAACTATCAGTCCAAGTATCATATATAAAACTATCAGTCCAAGTAGGGATGATCACATGTTTGAATATTATATATATACACGAACTTTGCTATTTATTTCATTTTGCATAAATAAATCTTACTACCTCAATCTCATTTTTATTGTCCTTTTTTCTTCAAATTTTATTATCTCATATTTATTATCCCCTTTCTAGATCTAGTAAGGAAAAACTTTAGTCAACCAACTCGTCGCAATCAACCTCAATCCCACTCAAAACAACCTGTAGCCCACTACTTAATCCCTTCGGTTCACACATAAAACGATCTAAAATGCAAAGCTTTCATCTCTCTCTTGAAAAGTCCATCTAACTAACAGAAAACTAACCCCTACTATCTGAACTTCATCATTTTTACATCCCGTAAAGATTAAGTTGAACATGACAAAAAAAAATGCAGATACTTAGGTTTTGTTTGATAACGACAGATTGAACATTTTTTTTAGCATTTTGAGAGTTTTTACACTATTTAAATAACAAATGTGCTATTTTGAGTGTTGATCATCGACATATTGAAATAGTAGATTGTGGTGTAATTTCATGTTTTACATTATGACCTTTAATTAGTATATTATAAGAAAATAAAAATTGAGTTTTTTTATCTCTGAGGAAATTAAAGATCAAACTTTATCTTTATCATAGTTATAATTAATATTCTTCACTTAAAATATATAAATTTAAGCAAGTTCAAATAAGTTAGCTAAAAGTTATAAATCACAAATTGTACGAAGCAGTATAATCATTTTTTTTATTAATATGAAATAAATGTCATAAACTTCACGAGAATATTAATGCGATAGAGAACTATAGAAGAGTTGGCAAGTACGTGACCCCCTTTTAGGTTGAAATTTTTTCATTTATTTTTATATTTTTGCTAAAGGTGGTTAAAGCATCGTATTATGCATGACGAATATGTCTCACCCTTCCCCAATTCGTATCTCTCTCTAAATTATAGTAATGATGCGCTCAATTTACAAAAAAAAAAAAAAAAAAGTTATAGCATCAACAATAATTAGTTTGCTCCATATAATTGAATAGTACCGTTTTTTGTGCATGTAAATTTGTCAGAAGAAAAGCTTGAGAGAGACGGTCTTCACTATGTTAGGGAAAGACTACTCTTACTCTTTTATGTGTTTTTCATGACTTTTTTTTAATGTTGATCGTTGCTTGAATTGAATCTTAACCTTATACATATTTCTATAATAAGTGTATCTAATTTACCTTCAAGCCTCATTCAAATCTATTTTATTACTCGTGGTACCATTTTTACTTTAAATTGTAAAACAATTGCACAATAAAGTTTTTCAAAACATTTACTCATTTGTTATAATATGATATTTCGATTCGCAAATTAGCAGGAACTTTCTTTATCTTTTAATACTCGTTGAAAAATAGATATCAAACTTTGTACTTATCAATAATTTGTGAATATCTTATTTAAATTTTGATTAATATACTTTTATATAATGACAAATGAATGTAAATAATATAATATAAACTATCAATAGAAGTTGAAGTGTATTGTGAGGGAAATAACTTTAAAATTAGTAGGAGAAATACATATGACATTTGAAAAATAAACTTTGTATTATGTATAATTAAATATGACATCAGCAATAACAAAAGACGTAGAGGCATATTTCAGCGTTCATTTTACTCTTTACATGAGTAAATTCCATATAGTACATATTATGCATGCACATTTGTCACAACCCAGTTTGGCCTAGGGCCTTTTAGCCTCATAATACCTCATTTTTTTAATCGTAATTTGTTATAAAATTGGATATTATAAATATATCAAAGGTTTTTTTTTCCTTCTAATTTAATAAAAAGTGACCAAACTGGCAAATACTACTGAATAATTTTTTAATATTAATAAATTGTAGATAATTAATTTATTTCATGTTTCTAATTATAAATTGTAAAATAATTAATTAATTCTCATTTATAATAAATCATATTCCTAATTATAATAGCAAAATTTTTAAATAATTATTATCTCCTTATTCTAATAGTATAATTAGGAAAAAAAACTTAATAAATTGTTAATTTATTTCCTATTTCTAATAGGAAAATTGTAAAATAATTAATTAATTCTCATTTCTAATAGAAAATTATATTTCTAATTATAATAGAAAATTTTTAAATAATTAATTATCTCCTAATTCTAATACTTATAGTATAATTAGAAAAAAAAAAAGCCTCCTTTAGTTATATACTAGATTTAATGCCCGTGCGATGCACGGACCGCTTGGTAGAGAGTTTTTTTAAATTCAACTTTGAGAAAGACTTATTAACAATAATAAAAAAAAATACCTTATAAAACAGTCTTATAGCTAAAGAATGACGAAAATAATTACTCATCACACGGTCCTTTGAGAAAGACTTATTAACAATAATAAAAAAAATATTATAAAACAGTAATAGTTACTTATCACACGGTCCATGATATAATTACTGTAATTAGTAACATGCATTTTTGTAAGCGTAAACCTAGCTTAATTACCGTGATTAATATGCATTAAGATTTCTTCTTATCATCTAAAAAAGCAAAATATGTTGGATTTTCGGAGTATTTTGGCCCTGCTTTATGATTCTAATTGCAGTTAATGTATTATACAACCGGTTGTATATAACAAAATTATAGCTCAATACGACTTTGTGTGAGAGCTCGATAACTTATAAAGTTGTTGTAGAATAGTATTTGTGCTCTTATTGTTTCATAGTTAATATGTACAATAGAAAATTAAACTGATATATTACTATATGGATGTATACAAATTCCCATATAAGACGACCTTATAAATAGACTTTGTAAAAGAGATCTTTTAATAATATCATTTCATTCTAGTGGATTATGTTATTGTTATTAATATATCCGTTTTAAGCAACCTTTATGTAAACAACCTCTATTTAGACGAACTTACAAACAAATAACCGGTCGGAGTAATAACTTTTGTCCTACGTTTCATTGTAACATTATTTTTCCAATCAGAACAAAATGCTTAGTCTACTACTACACAATCCTTGTTCATCTCCAACCCTACGCAAATCTCATCATCTCCAATCCTCGTTCTTCCTCTAATCCGCCTCCTCTGATAGGTCTTCACAGTTCTGTCATCCCTATTTGTACACAAATTCTTGTTTCAGACGAACACTTTTGGTCTTATTTATCAGACGGATAAAATGTTGCCATTTTTTAAGAAAATGTAACCAATTAATTTACAAAATGTTATGACTAGAGGTGTCATTTTTTACCCTGAAAATGATGTGAACAATAATGGTAACATGTTATCAAAATATAACAACATTTTATTGTAAAATAATGACATATTACCCGTCTTATTTCAGACCAAAAGCAATGGTCTTAAGAAAAACGGACCGCTATTTGTAAGGTCAATTTTTAGCTCTTTATTAACACAACGAACCTATGCATGAGGAAAGTTATAAAAAAGTAATTGTACGTGTAGTTGTAGTACGTACTTCACGAATAAAGAAGTGGTACGCATTACGAATCCGTTCTCGTTCAAATGTTTCAATGACCTATCATTTGCATATTAGAACAAAATTTAAACGTGCCTTAGCTAACTCACAATAACACACTTAGCAACGTCACTAAGTTTGTTAATTATTACTCTGTTCTTCATAATTTTAAAAACTTTTCATCAATAATAGATGCAACGGGAAATAATATCACAGATTTATACACTCTGTAATAGAGTATATTAATGAATGAAGTAGGACACATTAATACATTGTACTTGTGGTGTGCAGTGTGCTTTCCATCGATATTAATCAAGTTCCGCGTTCCCTTTCGAGTTGTTGACATCTTCATAGTTCATCCTATCATTATAACAAAAGAAATTTATTAGTAAAGACATTGTAACCAACATCTTGTATATGTAATATAAAACTGTATAGCTTGAGACTAATAAGCAGGAAAGACCAAAAATATTGTTATTGAAGGGAAAATCTAGGATGAGTTGAATTTATATATAGTATATACATTGTGTCCTACTCAAATATATAGACTATGTATAGTTATTAGGAATAAATTGTTTATTTATTTCTATTAAATAAAACTACCTATTCTACGTACTATAGCCAAACTCTATCATTTGATTATACAAACTCTATCAACTCTATCATTTGATTATACAAACTCTATCATTTGGTTATACAAACTACCTGTTCTACGTATTGTTGTTGAGGTAAGATTCAAATATTATCCTTTAAATTACAAAATTGCAAATTTAAATTGAATAGATTTATTATAGGTAGTTCGTAAAAGTTGGAGACTCTGTGATGGCTCCAAAATAGCTTCCTTTATTAATATAGATAGATATTGATTGATTGATTCCAAAAAGATACAAACATGAGCAAAATGTGAGACAGAATAGCTCTAAAGGGCGCATTATACATCAAATTTGACCTAGGAAAAGATAGAAAAATATTGTGCAAATCACACATATCAGAGCATTGCCATGGTTTTTGTGCTCCGAGCCATGACGAGATTTAATAGTATGTATCTGAGTATTTCTCTTTAATTACAAGATCAATTTTGGTGCTAGGTTGAGTAACCTTTGACTATACTCCATGAGTGGCTTCACAGTTGGTTGCACAATGGGTTCTATACTAGTCCATCTACTAAGCCAAGCTAGGGTTCTCTCAATCTCTAGATCAAGAGCTCATCAACTCGGAGCTGTTGGTGAGTGGAACGGATATTAACCATAAAATAACTTCTACACAAAAGCAACACATAGAAGTTGCTCTAAACAGAAGCAAAACAAATAGAAGTCACCACTAATAGCTGAACTTGAACAATGAACTACCTAGCACGCCGCAGCTCGTTTACAGCTCCTGCTCATATTGTAACAAACAACATGTTAACCATCATAGATTCATAGAGAGGAAGGGCTAACATGAAAAGCAGAAGAATAACTCAAAGAGAAACTCTGCAATCCCTTGTATATATACAATATCGGGTGTTGTCAGCATACACGCCTGACTTTCAACCATTCACAAATATATACAGACTAACTGCCAAAGATTAAGTACCCTCGTGTCCAAATTACAAGCTCAGTAACATAAACAGCATTGAGACATCATTCGAACTAGGACAATTAGAAAAAAATTACACTACTGCAAAGGTGACAGACGAAAAGCGCTGTCATACCCACAAAAACCTTTGAAAACGTCAAACCTTCTATTGTTATGTGAGTAGCCGCTAAATTTTACAGCCGGGATTGGGGTAAATTCTTGAATATAACAACTAGATTACTAGAAGTATCGATTCCAAAAGTTGGTTAAGATAAAGAGTTTACTCTTTTTTTTCTTAATAGATTAAACGACGCAAATGTCCCTCTCCCTTTCCCTCAAAAATCTTGGTAAGCTTTACCATTGGCTCCTTTTCTGCTAGAAACCGAGCTAACAGGATGGTGCAGACCAAATAAACAAATTAAGGCTCAGCGACGAGTCATCTTACCTGCTACTGCTGAGAGCTGATCACCAAGTTCCCAACAATGAATGAACTTGATCAAAAAAAAAAAAAAAAACTCCGATTTGTATTACGAAAAAGCTGACATGTATTCCTGGTGCCTTGTGTAGGGAAAATGTTCCCAACCTGCAAGTTAAAAAAAAAAAAAAAAGAAAGAAAGAAGAGTTAGCATTGCTTATTTGATGAGTACCAAGGATGGTCGATGGACCACCTGACTTCCTAACGCCCTATAAAATGTCTCAAAGGACACTAGGATTACTATTCAACGAACTAACAATTACAAGTATTGAATTTCTTTAATGCAATAGCTTACCTCGATGACTTTGCGCAAGTGCTCAATCTCCTACCTCCTTTTGCGAAAAGACCAGGTAAGCAATGCCAAAAACACAACTAACATTAGTAGTCATGAATAGAATGAAAAACATTTCCATTACTGGATGAGAAAAATTATGAGTAAATACTTACCTTGAACTGACAAAAGAGAGAGAGAGTGAAGAAAGGGCCTCTCGGTGGTTCCAATGAGTGCATAAATTATTACTCAAGTCCCTGCTCTTTGCTGATGTGCAATATTACGAAAATAAAAAAAGAGGAGAGAAAAAGAAAAAGAAGAATCTATGTATTGTGACTTGGTAACACACGGGTGCATGTTAGAGGCCGCTATTTTATGAACAAATCATGATATTGGACAAAAATGCAGGCTTGAAGTTCGTGCCGGGAAGGAGTGTCTTGTCGACAATCACAACACAACACGACACGCCACGCCACGCAGCTAAAGTGAAGGGTCGAAATAACACAAATTATAATGACCTGGGAATCTCTTCCCTCTTCAAGATGTTAAACCAACATAAAGGTTGAAATTCCTTCCAACCTTTAAAAGTTATAAACAAATAGTAATTCACAAATTTTCGAGGGACAAGGAATGACGACTAATTGCTTGGCTGTCAGCAGTCTTCACTGCATGCAGTGAGTCTTTTCCATAGGAAGCACCAGCTGAAGCCAATCAAAGTTTCAGATTTCTGCTCTGCACCCTAGGCATGAGAATACTGAAGAGCTGATTATATCCGAGCTTCTTTCATCTTCCTTGGAGTTGCTTCGAAACAAGGGGGATTCACCCAGAGTAACGAGAAGTATTAAAACGCTTTAGCTACTTAAACGGCTTGTTGCTTCCTTAGCAAGCCGTACTAAGCGCAATAGTCCCTCAACGTCATGGAAGTTGAAGTCTAGAGCTCTCTTGATGGAAGTGATACCATCCACGGTATCTTTGTGACCCATACTAGCACTAGCAGCTCCAAAAGCAATATGTGATTTTCTTGAAGCTTCCATTGCAGAATTTACATCTTGAGCCTGCCAAACATAAGATATGAGATCATTCCATCTTTAGAACCCTTCATAGTTCATAATTTTTCAGTTTTGCTAATTAATCATATTAAATAGGGGATTGGGGGAGGGGTGGAGAGGAGAATGTTTACTCTTAACCTGCAGGGTTATTATATGTTCCCAAATACTGTGAGAATACATTATACCAATACATCAAGAGTTCCCTCAAAACACAAGAGGGGGTGCGTTTGGTCAGATGTAAGTAGCCTTACCACAATGTCAACAATACAATAAAGGGGTTCTTCACAGTCAATCAAAAAAACACAACAAATTTAGTCAGTCATTTTCCTTTATTCCACTATAATGCACAACTGAAGCATAGTTATCAAAAGTAACCATATCATTTTCCAAGCCATAATCAAACAGCCATTTGGCTTCATGTCATCACCAGTGCTCGAAACAAAGAACTATGGTGCCAACAAATAGAAGTATCCAATATCAGAAACATATACCAGAAACCACTTGAGGAAAAACATATTATGTCAAATCAACGCAACAACAGTTTAGGCAACATACTCCAATTGTGCATTTAAGAAATGAATATGTCAACATTAGTTCACAGCAAAAACCACTTAACCACTGTCAAAATATTCAACTAAAAGAGATCCTAAAACTTCTGGTAAGTAAAAGATTACTCACAAAGCTGAGAAGTCTTGAAAAGTTTGGACGATTCCTAGCAGCAATGACAAGGTTTCCAACAAGTTGAGGAGAATCAACACTCCTAGCTTGGGCCGCCTTGTCGCCGGTTGAAGTATTGTTCAAGTTATCAATGTCAGAGGCAGAAGAAGAAGGCGATTCTCCTACATATTGAAAAGACCCAGTGTAAGCGATTGTCACATTGCTAAACAGTTATCTTACTGGAACCCTGAGCACTTAGATCAATTGGTTAGAGTAAATCTAGCCTAACTAAAGGTCTCAGAGTTCAAAACGCGGGAATGCAGTAGCGTTAAAACTTAGGAGGGAGAGCCTTGTTACCGTTTGTGTGTCTAGGGGCTCGAATCAGACTAAACCAGATGGTAAAAAAACAATGATCGTATTGCCAGCAATACTTAAAATGGCCAAAGTATATTGTTAGCAAAAAGATTGGAGATACATATTCCCCTCAGCGACCCAGTGAGACTTATTACGATGGAATACAAGTAGAGGATAAGAAAATTTGGTTAAAACTGCAAGGAAAATTGATAGACAAGTCATCCAGCAGGCCGCCTATTAATTCTACAATCTTTCCAACATTTGTCTACTACTCTACTATCTTTAAATATCCATTTATTCAACCTGAAATACCACTAATGAACCAATTCTCATCACCTACAACCAAATTTACTAAATATAACTTGAACTGATTAGCACATACAATGACAGATTAACCAATTCACTGTAGTAAAAGTCCCACCAGTCATGGAGGTCTTCAACTGGAACAATATATTACTGTAGGGTACACTGTGTAACGTCCCCAAATTCTTGTCATCCATATATTTATGGATCTACATATAGTTATCGCATATGAAAAAAAGCGTGCCACGACATGATCATCTAAATTCTAAAAATATTCAGGGTTTTACTGCATAGAGAAATTGGTATCTCAATACCACTGTCCAGCTGTCTGGAAGAATTTATGTATACAACAACAAGAAGAAGAACACTAACCCAGTGCCTAAATGGCTCCCACAAATTGTGGGGTACCTCAATGGTTGTAAACTTGTAATAGATATTAAGTACTTCATTGACCTAAACGATGTCAGATGATCATCATTTACTAACTAGACATAAGTGAAATCACTGCCTGAAATGATAGGCAGGTTATCAAGAATACGGTACACAACAAAATTGGCATATGCCAGCAAATTTCTTTACCTGGAGGAACCATCTGCAGAACAGTTTGCAATTCAGACCGATCTCTGCTTGCGATGCTGTGTGATGAATATACAACCCTCAAATATGCAACCTCCATACATTTGTATGCAAGTGCAGCTGTAGCCATGTCTTTAGACTTTTCATACTCATGGGCACAAAACCTGGTGTATTTTGTTTGGAAGAGAGTTGGTGGAGGAATTAGTGAAAGTACTACAAACAAAGACAAAAATCTTGACACAATTCAAGAACAACCACAATTGAAACAGCATTAAGCCAGTGCTTCAAGGGCTTTTGCAAATGGCAGAGTAGGTGGGCAAACGTATCATCTTACCCTTGTGTGTAATAAAACAGATAAGCTATTTCTGGATTACCAGTAATGAAAACTGCGTCGAGGATTGCATTGAAACAATTGAGCGTGAGATTGAAAAAAATTGAAAAAAATATTGTTTGGCTTAGGAAGGGATCATGAACATTTTGGAACAAATGGAAAGATAATCTACTTTCATAGATTGAAATTTCACAAAAAAAAAAATGAGCAACATTGCGACATTGCCATAATGAAGTCATTATTTTTGCAAACGAAGAATTGCTGATAAGATAGTGAACCACAAATAACATATGTGAATTTTTAAGCAAAACCTAGTAAGAATTAACAGTGATTTACTGAAACAAAGTCCTATATCTTTGTATGAAATTTGACTACACCAATGGGCATAACATGCTTGAAGCTCAACTGAACCCAAGAAATCAGCACTGCAAGAAGACCTTCAATGACATTTGAACTAACCCATATTAAATTTCAATGATGTCAGAACCTCCGTTCAGTTAATAAAAGGAAGACATTGCACAAACAAAAGAAAATGCATAAGGAGACTATACATAATCATCTGTAATTATGTATTGCATCGTACATTTTTTGTTTACAAGTAATAAAAGTTATCAATAAAATGTGTCCTTGAGTTGCATACTTACCGACAAAGCTTTGCGGTATCACTATATATTTGCATTGCTTGAACAATATCCCCTTGTTTAGCACTCTCGTTCTTTCCAGATTCTAGCAAGGAGGCTCCATGAAGAAATTTAAGTGCAGCATCGAAATACAATCCTGTACTCTCCCTTGGATCAGCATTCTGTTGCATCAGACAACAAAAGGCACAAAATTTAATATAAGAGGCGCTTATTGCTTTTCAAGGGGTGGGGAAGAAATGAGGTTATTACTACAACCTTTAGTCGATCGGCCAAGTGTTTGAGACTCTTGGCTTCTTTTATTGCACTGCTTGCCGCCTGACTTGATGACTCTCTTTTATGTGGACTAGGGACCTCTTTATTCTTAACTCTGTGCCCATTGGACGCTGGATTCTTAGACAGACCAGGATGAGGTTCTTTCGGATGAACATCAGTACACAATGCTGTCGTGTTATTACCCTGCGATGATGGTACAATATTTGAGGTCTCATTCTTCTTTCCATCAGAAGGTGGCAAACACTGAGATTTCTCTTTTATAGACACTGATTTAATGGCCTTGGGCTTTGGCTCTTCCGCGTCAAAATTTTTTGGAGGTATTTTCTCATCGTTACCCTGTTGCCCTTTGCGCTCCGGAGCAGTGAGTTCCTGGGCTCGAGTAGTAACCTCTGCACATTTATCGACATTGCTTTCAAAGTTGTCGCGAACTCTGTTTTTACTGTCGTGTTTTCTCTCTTCATAAACCTCCATATTGTCCGGCATTTCGACATAAGATTCAGACAACTTGATCTCATTCTTTTCCATATTAAATTGACAAGTCTGATTTTTATCCCTATTTTGATGTGTTACACCTTCACCACTTTTGTCTTGCATGTTAATCAGAGACTTATGATCAACTCCAGGCTCAATTGACTCTTTCCCCGCTATTCCTTTACCTCCTGATGCAAGCTTATCGGAGATGGAACCTCTCAAGGGAGACGAAGAAACTGATTCAACTGGTGAACCTTTCATTTCCTGGAACTTGTACTTCACTTTGAGAGATACTTTGGAAGAACTTGATGTGGCAGCCACATGGGCACTTGAGGAATCCTTTTGTAGAGACTCGTTATTATCAGTTATCTGTTGTGAAGTACTTCTATTCTTCCTGTCTGTTTTACTATTTCTTTTACTTGTACTAGCTTCCTTCCCTTCGGACTTGGACACCTTGTGGCGTTTGCTTCTCAAATGTTCATCACCATCCATCCTTTTTCCAGATGATGGAGTCGCGTTCGGAGGATCCTTAAAACTATCCCCTTTTCTTTTCTTGGGAACAATATTACCATCTTCTGGGAAAGCATTAAGTTCTTGTTTCGAACTTTTACCACCTGTCTCATTCTTTGAATTTCCAAAGGAAACAAATTCTGAGTTTCTCGTCTGATTCTTTCCAACTGCCTCAGCCACTACTGCATTCCCAAAGCTGGCATCCAACACCCCGTTCCCTTGAACAAGAGAAGTCGCCCTGTTACTATCACCACTTAGCGAAACCTGTGTCTTGCTTCTCTTAGATGCTTTAGGCAACTCTTGCTCAAATCCCCTTCTGCCTTTGATATTTGGGCTCTTAAAATTACCTATTTCGACGCCATGCAAAACCAATCATTGACAATAAAAATGCAGTATGAACAAAAACTTGGTAAAAAAATGCTGAAATGACTATACCTCCATCAGAATGACAATCAGGTTGCAGCTGCTTAGATGTTTTGCGCATATTTGTCTCCAGAGACATATCATTGGACCTGGTTTTTTGTGCATTCATCAATTGGTTGTCCTTTGATTTTGCTGAACTTTTGACTTTAGTTGACTGTTGTTTCTTCTTTGACGAGCTAGAAGGCCCATTTGAATTATCCCGGAAAGTTGATTTGGATGTTTTCTTCAGTTTCCCATCATTAGAAACAATAGGTTGTGATGCATCTAATGCAGTTGTGCCGGCTGCCAATTTATCAAGATGAACATCCAGTCTGGTTGGGATCTCTGGAAGCGAGTTGTAACGTGCTCTAACAACTTTAATGCATTCTTCCTCACTAATGCCGCAGTGATTCATATTAGGCCTAAAAAATGTTTAAAATTTATAAGAATTTGGCGTGAAAGAGAGAAGCAATAGAACTCTGAGGCTCAAAGCTAGGCAGTGGTACAAAAATGCTTTAGTTACAGCACAGGCAGTCACTTACATAATCATTATGATTTTTTTTGTAATGTAACACCCTATACAAAAATGAAATCATATTTTGGCCCTATCACCAAATATTCAAAATATTGTTGTTGCTATATCGATATGGCCGTGACGTAAGCTATACTGTCCCTTACGAAGGGAACAAATATTAGGGAACATTTATATTTGCAAATGGTGTATGTCTTTATGAAAAGAATGTAATAAGAGAGAAAATAGGCTATAAACATAGACAAACAGCTCGAATTTACAAACGAAGATTAACACTTTCGAAATTACAGCCATATATGCTACTAGATGTTAGTATATTACAATACATCCACGACATCCCAATACCAATAATTCATAGCCTTACAGTGGCCCAAACTGCATTTTAATATCATGGCACATGCTACATTGTGCAAGTCATGGATGTAATTGAAATGTCCAAACTTGCTATTTGTGAAAGTTGCAAGCGCGTGTCAAAATGAGGAAGCAAACATAATATATAGAAACTGAACTTACAGCCAGGTTTGAAAGCTGCAGAGCCACGTATCAGGAAGCTCATCTTCTTTGGAGCCAGGTGGAAGAAGCCGCCACTTTTTACATTCGTCACATTCAACCCATACATCTGAATCACCTCCAATAAAAGCTTGGTCAGATGTGGGTCTTCTGTTCTCTGGCACAGAAGCATTATGGGATGCCCCACTGAGAGGTGTTTGAGAAACAATTTCTCTACGTGATTTGCTGGAGTTTTTCGCTTCAGGAGTTATATCCTCAGGAGTCTGAACAGATCGTGTCTTCTCCCTTGAAATGTTCTCATATGTTAATGTAGCTTTCTCCACTAGCTCAGACGTCTTCAACCTCTCTTTAGAAAGCCCATCTGGGGAGTTAATTGTTTCACCTTCATTATCACTCAAATTCCCAAAGAAATCTGAATATTTATCTTTCATTTTCTTCATATCCTTTTCCAGAGAAAAACTTTCTGGTTCAATTTTACGTGCAGGAGACTTGGTATCGGAATTCTTCCTGCCAGTCAGTTCCTGGGTCCCATCTTTACCACTTTCAACCACCACATTCGCAGCTGCAGCAGAATCACGAACTCGATCTTTTTTTGTCTTTTTCCTACCTCGAGATGACGACATTTCTTTTAATTGGGCCACTCCATTTGGCTTCCCAAGATCTTTAAATTCAGTTGAACATTTTAAGTCAGTCACTGTTTCATTGGGATCTATTACTTTTCCTTCTTTAACCACCCCATTTGGCCTCTTAGCGGAGCTTTTTGCTCCGTCAGAGCAAACATCCTCCTTGTTACCGTATGAATCAGATAAAAGAGGAAGTTTCAAAGCATTAGAAATAAGCTCCTCACAGGACACAACATCGACGTCAGAATCCCTCAAAGGAAAGTCAAAACCAACTTGTTTGTCATTGTTCACTCCCTTATTTTGCAGACGTAGGCTTTCTTTATCTACAAAAGTCATGGTGGTCTCCCCTGATACCGTTTGGTTATCTTTGACACGATATAATAGACGTTGATTGACCTTTGAGGAAGGTCTTGCAGGAATATCCAGCAGATGTTTTGGCTTTTCACTTAACTTAAGTAGGTTGTCCATCAGCGGAGACAAAACACAACCTCCGAACAATGGAAAGGATGTCATCATCTACTCCAATACATGAAAGAGATGAAATATCATAAGGACAAAGCACTAGAAGATAGTGAAAGATGAAGGAAACAAAGAATGAACATACATGGAGAATTTGAGTGGGAGATTCAACAGAATCACCCTCTTGCCTACGAGATAGCCCTTGACTTTCCTTCAGGCTGTCATCAAAGGATGGTGAAGGAGAGCCATCAAGTCCAAGACCACTGTAGATTGCAGTATTTTTCTTCACTGACAAGTTTTCTGACCCAACTTTAATTCGAACTTTCAGTGTTCTTTGATCACGATTCTCAGATTTGGGAACAAGCTCCTCTTGAATAGCTTGTGACTTTGGAATTTGTACGCATCGCTCATTTTGAGGGATGGGGTCAGAAGCAGTGGATGAGGCAGGATGTGCAGAAGCCGGTCCACGTTTTGTAAAATGAGAGACATTGGCTGTCGCTGAAGAATTATGATTACGACCCTGAAATAAATGTTGCTTTGATAAATAAGAAGTCTGAACAGATATTATAATTTTTTTTACTTCCATATAAGTTACGTAAGCGGTACACTTTGTGTAGGAAAAGATGCTGTAAATATAAATGACATATAAAGAAGTTATAACAAAAGTACCTCTGCAGGCAAAGTACTTGAAGGTTGGCTAGTATGACGGTTTTGAACTCTTGGCGGACTTTTAGGATGAGAACCAATCGGAGATCGGCGATAAGCGGGCAAAAATGTACCATACTCTCCATTTTTTGGCCCTGTAGTATAGGGGAGATCACAAATCATCACACAATGATGACAAACACCAAACAGTCTTTCAAATTAAGGTGCGTATACAATATGTGGAATTACCCAAACTCTCAGCTGACACCAGGCCTTCAAAATCTTTCTGAAAATGTCCAAGAACATTTTGCAGTTTCTCGCCCTAGAAACAAGGCTTAAATTAGGTCATCAATAATAGTTTAATACCAATTAGCTGAACAGTTTTTGATATGTCATATTACACAGAAACAAACCATTATGAAAATGGAGATGCAGACATGCATTGCTCAAGGTGAAAAACAACCATCTCAAATACTGGAAAAAAGCATTATTAAGATACTAAACATTAATCTTATGTTACTTCAACTTGGTTCCTTATGTCAGATGTGAGACAATGTTGAAGTGACAGCAAGCCAATTTCGTGATGTTGTTCCCTTAAATGAAGTGTCCAAAAGTCAAGAGTGTCTTTGCATGTGACACATATTTGAAATGAACTCTCAAAGTAACATAACATTGATCGAGTCTCTAGAGCTTCAACCTCAACCTTCAAGCTACTCCAAAACTATAAAGGCTTCAGCATCTAGGCAGTGTACAACGACAACACCACTACCACAACCAACAACAACAATAACAACATTACTCCATAGCCTCAAGGGCTCTCGCAAATAGCGGAGTCGGAGGTCACATGTATGCAGTCTTACCTTTGTGTTAAAGGCATAGAGTAAAATTATGTCAACAATTTTACTAAACAGTGCCACTTCATAATGAAAAGAAGTACAAGTACTAGAAGCCGTAGAAGGTCAATTAGACCAAGTAAATTGGAGTTTGGAGACGATCACGAATGTACTAAAATGTTAGATGTAGTACCAGACAATCTAGATAAGTCTTAGATAACATACCAAACAACAGTTAACTACAATTGTGCCTACCAAGTCTTGAACCCATGCAGCCCAGCCAAACATGTTCAAGTACAGCCCCCCTAACCCAGTGAGTTATCAAGTTTCGTATGTATAATTAGCTCATGATTTCTAATTATTCAAACACTTGTAAGGTTTCCCCTGATGATGTGCACTTAGGTTCACTATTGAGATCAAGTAACTTCCATCCACTGATTTCTAAGTTGTTCTAGCAGGTTACAGGAACAAACTGTTGCTGGCTACTTGCTGCCTATCAGCATCTGAGAGATCCTTAATCATTGCCACTAAAGTTCTCCGCTTATCTCTTAGTGGGTTTTTACAAGATGCACACAAACCTCCTAATGTTTCAAAACACCAAGTATAAACTAGAAAATATCAGACTCGATCAATAATGAACCTGAAACTCATAATTCTACCCAATCTTAACACAATTCCCATCAAATATCTTGCAAGCACCCAAGCCTTTTCCAACGACACATAACTAATCCTAAAGTGTACTCCCCAACAAATACCCGACATTGTCCACAAAGTTACCAATTGGACTCACTTCAATAGACTACACCACTAACTCTCAACTAAGCAGTCATCATCCTATACTGCTATACATCTCAATAACACACAAGGTCAGCCACGGATAACAGAAGCTTAATCACCCATAACAAAAACCCCAACTTACCAACTCTAGCTAAACAATACTGAAACTCATTAATAGACAGTTTTCGCGAAACCACAATGGCAAAATGCATACACAAGCTCAAAAGGCAAAAAATTTCAGACTATTATATAATTCATGTTCTAAAACACCACCATCAATGAGCTAAAGCAATCAGATTGCAAAACATCAGCTCAAAACATATGAGTAGCACACAACAATAACAAATTGAATCAAGTTCGAGTTCGAGTAAATTAGAATTAAAGAGGGCATACAATGTAAGAAAGGGCAACATCAGGGTCAATGGCAGGATCATCATCCTGGTAAGAACAAGCTTCACCTTCTTCAAGTTCAACATCAACATCATCATCCATAACAATATCTCTTCTATTACTATAACTACTAAATCCTTGCTCCATCCTATTTCTTCCTTCTCTACTTCCCATAGAAATCATCTTCAAAAACAAAACAAAAACTTCAGAAACGTTTCGAAACGTTTCTGATTATTCCACAAAATTAATTACAACTCACAATTTCAACAACAAACTCCAAAACTGTTTCCTACCCATTTCAGAACACGAAAATCCAATTAAAACACACCAATTATTTAACCAATTGGATCAAGATCAAAACCTTAATTGTAAAAATTAATTAAATTAATTGAAGTAATTATAAAGAAGAAAGGTAAATTTTTTGTGCAGGGAATTTGGTGGGTAAATGAAAAACTTATTAATAGGTTTGGGATCGTAAAACTACGATCTTGTATCAAAGTCGGAATTTGTATAATTTGATTAGCTGATGAACAACAGAACTATGGTTTTTGGTGTAAAGCAGCCGCGTTTTTTCTTTTATTTTTATTTTTTTTTCTTTTAATGTTATGGTTTATTTTCCTATTTTCTACCCCTAGTTTCTTCTAAATGTCCGAGGAAATTAATTGAGCATTATTTTATTTAGTCTATTGATATAAAATTAATAAATCAGTGTGTTATTGAGTATTTTTTTAGTTTTGGTTATAGATGTAAAGAAAATTTTCAAAATATCACTCTACTCGCTAGGAGCATCAAGCATGACTTTCTAAGTCATCATATATGTATGTTTGAATAACCCGACCAGAATAACCCGACTCAATATTCGAACTGAGGACTCAAGCATAACCCGAAATTTGAACTGATCCGAAGGAATTTAACCCGACTCAAATGTTTATTATTGTAAACTAACAGTCGTCCTTAAACAACTTGATAATAATAAACTCGGAAATAACTCGAACCCAAAATGATCAGACTATAGCCGATGTGACCTGAATTCTTACAAACCTGAAAATGACCTGTCTCGAATTGACTGACACAAACCCGGCCCGAGTGACCTGTTTGCCATAAAAATACAAATTACTAGTAATGAATAACAAAAGGTAAGATTACTACATAATTATTAAGTTAACTATGGTTACTAACTTGGATTAAATTTATTATGAATTAGCTTAACCTACGGAGTAGTTTTATTTTAACTAATAATTTATAATAAAAAAAAGATAATATAATAATAAGAGTAATGAGAATTATATTTAGTCGAGTAGTTTTTAACTTAATTATTTCCGTCATTTTCGTCTCTTTAAATTGTATAAATAATTGCATATTCAAGAATAAACAATGTAGTAATTCGTGTTAAGTTATAAAATACGGGATTATAAAGTCAGAGTTATAAGTCATAACATATTTTTATTATATACTAACACATTTTTATCATTATAAAATACTATATTACAAAGAAAAGAAAATGTGATACATTAAAAATTTTAATTAAAAACACTACCATATAAATAAAATTACACTATTTCTTTGTGCCGATAGATTATCTCGTTGAAAATTTAAAAAAAAAAATCGGTAAAAATGGTTGATGTAACTCAAAGAAAAAAGGATCACATACTAAAGTAGCATATTCTTTTCCATTAAATTGCCTTGATTCAACTAAAAGAAGGAATGTCAACAAAAATTTCACTGATTTTTCATATACCAAAGAAGTTTCGGAAAAGTAACTGAATAATAAATTTCACCAATCACATTTTCAATATATACGCCTAATTTAAATGGTGACTTGGCTTTTCTTGTTCTTCCTCGAGAACTTCTAGCGAGCTTCTCTTCATTTTATCTTTTGGAGAAGACATAAATAACAAAATATAAGAGAGTGCTTCATTTTAAGGGGAAAATAGTTATTTTGCTCTCAAATGTAGGGGTCATCTTGCTGAACACTAGTAGAGGTTTTTTAAATGCTATTATTGTTCATGCTTTCAAAATTAAAGAGGATTTAGTTTAGTAATCAAGACGAAAAATACTATAGATGATATATTATAGCCACTTATTGTAGGTTCAAATCCTCTTCTTGTATCAAGATAAGAAAAAATAACCTTAATTTTTCTATTCGTAGTGAGTTGAATGTTTTATTAAGGAGAGTTGTTACGAAACATGTTAACAAGTGTCTCTCATGTCTCAATGGCTAGACATCGTCTTGGCAGTTTTGCCTATGAGTGTACCTCATATAAGGCCACAATGTCGACAATTATCACCTAGTTTAACCTATAAAGTCATTAAGTTCTAAATCTATAAAATCTAATTAAAAGGGTACCTAAAATACTATGACATGGCAAATTTTAATGTGACGTGGCATATTTAAATGTGACGTCTCTTATTTTTAATGTGACATGGCGAATTAATGTGACATGGATTATCAATTTATTATTACATGACATTAATTTAATTTATTTATCTATAAATTAATTTAATTCACTTATTTATAATATTGAAGGATATTATCATTATTCGTAAATTTATTTTGTACATTAAATATATTGTTTTCCAAAAATTTTGTAACCTTTACAAATTTACATCAAAATTTTATAATTTATAACTAATATTGACATTTTAATTAAATTTTTGTAACAAAACATGTTAATAAATTTCATAATTTATAATTAAAATTGACATTTTAATTGAAATTTTTATAATAGAACATGTTAATAATTTAATTAAGACTCTTCATATTACTTAACACCCACCATTTTTATTAACATTTTTCCTATTTAATTAATTTTTTAATTAAACACATGGTAATAAATTGATTAAAACTCTTCATATACTTAACACCCACCAAATTAATTAAAAGTTTTTACTATTTAATTAATTTTTGTAATATAATATGTTAATAAATTGATTAAAACTCTTTATATTACTTAACACTCATAATTTTCATTAACATTTTTTCCTATTTAATTCACCTCTTGAGTTCCTCGGTAATCAATTATCTAATTTAATAATACCACAAAATAAATTAAAAATATAATTAAAATATGGGAATTTGTGGTTGTGTAATGACTATAAAACCTATAATATGTATAGTGGCTTTTAACTCACTCTATTTACTAGTTGAAAAGCTCGTGCGATGCACGGGGCTTTTATTAAGATCATCTGTATAAATATATTTTATAGTTGATAAAAGAAGTTCAATTTTAAAATCATTGGAAAAAAAAGTTCGTGATCAGTGTAGTTGATCATCAATGAAGTATTAGGGCTTTCAACATAGAAGTTTTGTCATTTAGTAATTATCATTTTAGTTATGAAACATCAAGTAATATAGTAAGAGTGTGTAATTAGTTTTTCCATTATTGTTATAGATATATATCACTGGTTAGTTTTAACTAAATACAATAATTATCTCCATAAATATAGTGTAGCTCACCAAATGAAATGAACTGCCCTTAATAACTGAGACATGCCTTTATGAGTTTTGCAAATTATTGTAACCTATAACAACTACGTAAAACTAAATGGTGTTACGTAAAGCAACGGGATCATAATTATCTATATTTAGTGTCTTTAGAGAAAATGTTAGATCTCCGATAGCATAAGTTTACCTTGAGTATCTACAATTAAGAGAGTGTTTTTCTCTTTATATATTTCTCGTAAAATCAAATCCATACTGAATTCCAATAAAATTAATAGCTGATGACCGGTTTTTGCCGTCACTTCCGGTACCAAAAACTATTTATAAAGAACCCAATAAAAGTAGTATTTATTCGGGTGTCGAACACAAAGATGGCGGGGGTTAGATACTTGGTTTGTTTAAGTCTTTAGTTTAGCCAAATAAAAATAAGATGTTGATTAATATAAAACTAAGATGCAAATAAGAAATAAAATTAAACTAAATGAAATTGTTTTTTAATTAATAAGGGGAGGCTAAGGTCTTTGGCCTGGGTTCACAAAGGGCAATTAGGGGGAGAAACAAGGTCTAACAAGAAAAGGGTAATAATGGTGGTCAAGGGTTTAAGACTAATTTCTTAGTCACCTTAAGCTCCTTAATAAGTTGTCACTTGATCGAGATGAACTAGCTACAAATAAAGCATAAAGACTACCCAATAGCATGAGCACCAAGATGGACCGAATGCATCAAAGAGATGTCCTAACTTTCATTAAAACTCATCGATAAACACTTCTATAACCAAATAAAGCATAAAGACTACCCAATAGCATGAGCACCAAGATGGACCGAATGCATCAAAGAGATGTCCTAACTTTCATTAAAACTCATCGATAAACACTTCTATAACCATCTAATAGCACAATGCACCAAGGTAAGCCAAACATGTTAAGGTAATGTCCAATTTTCATTGAGTCATTTCTACAAACACTTCAAATGCATTAAGAGTAGAAACCACATAATCACCCAATTCAAAAGGTTCAACCCAAATTCATCCCCTTAATTACCCAAATTCCCCCTAGACCCTAGATTAGACTACTCACACATGTTCATGGGTGAGAATTCAACAATAAATTGCAACAAAACACAAGTAAACATTGTAAACATGATAAAGATTACTACTTTAGATGAATAATGATTAAACAACATAAGAAATGTAAACTAATGAAGTAAATGTAAACAAAAGATGAGAATTGTACCAACAAAGAAGAAAGGAACAAGCTTGGACAATAATGGAAGAATGAATTTCTTCTAGTCTCCCAAATACAACCCAATTGACTAATTGTATACTAATGAGAAATGAAGAACTTGGATAAATTAAAGAGCAATTACATTAATTTTTAATAAAGATTACAACTTGAGTCTAGGAAAATTGAAGGGAGGAAAATAATTTCTAGGGTTCAAAGATATTTAGAGGGGAGAATGAACTAATCTCATTTTCTAGTCTAAAATGTAGTCTAATTTCTATTCTAATTTATGGTCTAATTGATAGTGTCTCCAAAGTCTCCTTTTTATACAAGTCTAATTAATAATACAACTAATATTCTAATAATAATAATATTAATATTAATATTAATAATCTAATAATACACTCACTCACCCCACAAATACAAAACACACGACTCAAATAAAATAAGGGGGAAGGGGAATGTCGTTCAAAACAAAACAAAAAGGAGAAACAAAAAAGGGAAAAACGAGATCTGAAATTTCCAAAAAGGGGTGCCACCCGGCTCGCCGGCCGCCGACTGTGAATCGGCACAAAACCCGCTGTAACTTTGAGGTGAAATTTGATAGGATTTAGAGCCGATGAGGGGATCGTCTGCCTGTAGGCCGGCTGAGATCCATAGTAGAGATTTGTTGCGGGTTGGGAGCCGGTGAGGCGGCAGACGGCGGGTCGGCTAGGAAAGACTGGTGCTTCAATTGTTTCCACTCAACTCGGTCTCGATTCCGAGTTCAAGGATTGAACTAGAGGATGCTCATGGAGATGGTGCGAAAGGGGTTGCTGCTGGGATTGGGGGATTGAGATGGCGGGTTGAATTGGACAGCAATGGTGATGGAAACTGGTGGTGGTTTTGTTTGTCGTGGTGGTGTAGGTAGAGGATGGTGATGGAGGCAAAGGAAGATGAGGGTGGTTTGCAGGTGTCGGGTTTCGAAAATGGTGATGAAGGTGATTGTTGTTATTGATGCCGGTGGTGAATCGTGGTGAATGGAGAAATGATGAACGGTGATGACAGGTTGTTGGTGAGTGAGTTGTGATGATGGTGCACGGACGAGGTTGAAGTATGGATTTGCAGGGGAGTTGAGCCGCTGGTTTTCGTTCAGGCGAGATGCAGGGGAGGTGAGCAGCTGGTTTTCAAAGGTGAATGGTGATGAGGTTCGAGTCTTGGTGCGAGAGGCAGGGTGAGAGCAGGTGAGGTGATAAATGAAGATGGTGAAGATGAAGGATGAATGAATGGTGATAACTGGTGAAGGAGGTGAGTAAATGTCGGGTTGCTGCTGTTGTTTGAGGTCGCTGCTGGTGTATAATTGATGGACGAATGGACGAGTGATGATGAAGGAGGTGAAGACGGGTTGATGCTGTTGTTGATGATGAGTGGTGTTGGTAAATGGAGGGGTTTGTCAAAGTCAACAATTGACTTTCATTTTGGTTTCATTTGATTTATTTTGCACTTTGACCCGTTTCAACTTGCTTGCATCACCATTCTCCGTCTTTATTCCGCCTTGCTTTCCCGTCTCGCCTATACATTAAAATAATATATTAATAAATTAATACTAATAATACTAATATTATATAAAACCGACTAATTATTAAATTTAACTAATACGACGAATTATTATAAATTAGTAATTAAATGAGCTATTTAAACATTTAACACACACAAAATCGAGTTGAATAAGAGTAAAAGTATGGGTAAAATACGACTAAAATGCTATTTATCAAATCTCCCCACACTTAAACTTTACTCGTCCTCGAGTAAGCTCATTAAAACTAAATCGAGACCCTTAATATACAAGTACTATCTAAACTACTAATATCCGATAAAAGGCAATTAACGGGCCTTCTCCGTCCCTTCAACTCACACCGAGACACAATGAGGTATGCATTCCGATGCAAGGCAAGTGGGGACTTGCGGAAAATCTAGACACATCCAACATTTAAGCACGTAATCAATCATAACATGCATCAATAAAAAAGTCAAACCACTTTCCTCATCTAAGCGGCCGTTTTGTTTTGAGAGATTAAAGGTTTTGGTCGGGAGATACCGTCTCATAGTCTTGACTGGGTGTCAATGCCCTAGTGGTGGCTCAAGCAACCTCAATATGACAACCAAATGCCTAGGAAATAAATTCAAAGGCGGGAAAGGGGGAAGCAAAGCCTAACCTTCAAGATTTACACGACACACACAAGATTCGACCAAATTGACCCATGACTAAGAGGACCTAGACTACCGACTTCCTCACGGTTTTCACTAGTCTCTCATTTCCTTTTTAGAAAGGGTGATTTTTGTTCAAAAAGTAACCAAAATCACTCAACTACTCGACTCGTGAGACATGCCCGCAATCTAAGATGGAATCCTCTCCTACAAGACCATTCATGAGATGCAAAAAAGGAAAATATGCATAAAGAGAAACAAGGGTTGTAACGGGCTAGGTGACGGGACGAAACGGGGTTGGTGCGACCACCATTTTGGGAAAAATGTGGAGGTACACATCAAGAAGTTGCCAAAATTCCATTTCTTCCACTTTTATTACAACAAATGAGTAACGTCTATACCCTAACAAAAATTGGTTTCCCGAATTAATGCAAACATTGTGCAAACCCGACTCACTTTGGAAAAACACGAAAATTATCACCTTATTGCAACCAATGAGTAACGTCTACACCCTAACAAGAAATTGGCTTGCCAAAATCAAGCAAAAATTGTGTAAACCCGACTCACTTAGGAAAAACATCAAGTGCCCTTTTATTCTTGCAACGCCTTTTTCTACTCCAGTGATGAAAGGAGTGTTGCTTGACTTTTTCTCATCAAACAAAGTATAAGTGCAATTTTTACTTCTTTTTCTTTACATTTTTCTCCTTTTCTATTTCCTTTTCTTTTCTTTTTCAAAACCTCTTTATTCAAACCAACCAAATGAATGCAATTATTCCGACTCAAATCATCAACTAGGACTCAAAACACCCTTCTTCATACAACCAACAACATGTAAACAACTTTCTTGATAAGGGAAGGTTGTTTATGGTATGTAGCTAGTTTTGTATGTGCCAAAAGAGAGGTTCAAGCTCAAAAGGAGTTAGCAAAATAGGACCTAGTCTAAAGGGTCGAAAAATTTGGCTTATTTGGCAATGTGAGGATCAAAAAATGAAATGCAACTAATTATTTCAAAATATGCACATAAATGAACATCTCATGGTCTAAAAAGGAAAGGACGCCATGCTTGTGCGTCGTGATGTAACATGCCACGCAAGGAGTCTACTCACACCTAAGGGAGACCGGGTATGGATGTACCGGTCCCAAGGAGGCTCTAAATCTCACATGTAAGTAGCTATGTCGAAATCTAGGCCTAGTCTACGGTCTTGGTCTCACACGATGGTCAAAACTTTCAGGTCTAGCCTCATTTCCCGGGTATTTGCAAGCAAACACCCTAACAAGGAGGTCACAAGGTGCAAGCCACTAAAAGGGGAAAGACACGGCCTAGATAATATCATCATAGAGGGTATCATGCTCCCTTCCTAGACCAAATTTTGTTCAAAAATTTATATACAAACTCAATGCAACAAGAAGGAACACAACACATATATACATGTGAAACGAATGCAAGCAAGAAATGGAAATGAACATAAGGTAAACATGCAACAATTTTGACTAATCCTAGTAACACATCAACACCAACAATCCACAAGTTCCCCAAGGGAACATCCAAGGCACAAAATCTCATTCTCTTTCAAATATACAAGAGATAAAAAGAAAGAACGGTAAAGGAGTAAGAGATTAGAACGAGTTTACCAAGCGACTTCTAGCTCCTTTTTGCCTCAAATGGTCGATGTCTATGCCAAAGGTTAGCCAACAAACAACATATATATATATACAATGCAATGTTTTTGTAATTTTTTTTGAAATTTTTCAATTTTTAGTCATTTTTTGAATTTTTATCAAATTTAAAGGTATATACAAATATAAACAAATATTCACAAAGTGGATATTTCCCTCCCCACACTTGAACATTACTCGTCCCCGAGTAAGTCTCCAATGGAATAAGTCTAGGGAGAGAAGAGGGAAAAGAAAGGAACATATTTTTGTAATTTTTTTTTTCAATTTTTGAAAATAAAAATAACATATTTTTGGTATTTTTGTTTTTGAAAATGAAAATGACATATTTTTAAGTTTTTTTTTTAGGACCTCCCCACACTTATTCATTTACATGGGAGGGCAAGTTGGAGGAATAAAAGAACTTGTTTTTGGAGTTTTGAATATTTGAAAATAAATAATATGTTTTTGTATTTTTAAATGATGGAATTTCCTCCCCACACTTATTTATTTACATATTTCCGATGGAAATAAATGTGTGGAGGAAATTCGGAAATGAAATACATGTTTTTGTTAATTTTTGATTTTTCAAATTTTTAGTGGTTTTCAAATAAGCATGCAATGCATGATCTAACCTATATGCAATATTGAAATACGATGCAAGCTATACTATATGAATGCAAAGAGAGCTAATTTAGATTAGCTCCTTTTTGAATCATGTCACTAAATGCAAAATGCGGTAAAAACTTAATTAAAGAGAAAGAGAATATATACATTGCGGTGGTTCTTAAGTAACTCCACCAAACCTCTTCATTCAAAGACTTCATTCAACCGGGATCAATATCCCGGAATCCCACCAACCTTCCACCTTCAACACAAGAGTCAACAACACACGAACCCTTGGTCTTCATCATCAAATCATGCAACTTACTCATGGCATCTTGAATCTCTTGCCATTTTCGGTTCATTTCTTTTTCAAACTTTTCCTTAGTCTCTTTGTCAACATTAAGGTCACATACCCTATTTTCTTTCGATCTCTTCCTCCATCTTTTTGGTTTCTTCTTTTAAATTCTTGGTTTTGAATTTGGAGGGGCATTTGTGCTAGAATCGAACTTGGTTTCCCAAGTCTTACTCATTTCCCCACACTTATCTTTAGCATTCACTTGTTCTTCAAGGAACTTACCCGGTGGCTCATCATCAACTTTCGGCTCACAAGAAATTAAGAGCTCCATGTTCTCATCTTCATTCTCATGGAATTCTAAAGTTTCCACGACAAACGTGTTTTGAACCACGGTTTTCTTTGAAGCATGTGGTAGCTTGAACTCAACTTTTTCCTTCCCAACTTTGAATGACAATTTTCCCTCTTTGACATCTATAGAATGGCCTACCAAGAATGACACGAGAGCGTCTTCCCATAGGGATGTCCAACACAACAAAAGCTTTCCAATTTGAACCATGATATCCTTGAGAATCCCATTTGGAGATTTGATTGTCCCGTCGGCAAGCTTTATTGTAATGGAAGTGCGGGCTAAGCTTGAAATATTCAACCTCTTCACAAGGGCAAGTGGTATGACACTCACACTTGCCCCTAAGTCACACAAAGCACTATCCACCGTTTGGTCACCCACGGTACATGGAATTGAGAAACTCCAAGGGTCATCAAGTTTGACGGGGATTTCTTTATACTTGACCACATTGCACTCTTCACTTGAGGCATCAAGCTCATGTCTACTAATGTCCACTCTTCTAGAAATGAGTTCTTCTTGCTTGGCCAAAGAGTGTTCTTCTATCATCACCATCTCTTCTTCTTCCGAGTTCTTCTTAACTTCTACCACCACATTTGGTGCTTCCACAATTTCTTCAAGAATAAATTCTTCACTCATAATGGTTGGTGTAGTCATAACCATCTCTCCCTTATCCGGGTCGACTTCAACATCCAAGCTTGTACCATGAATTGTCATTATTTGCTCAAGCACATAGTCTTCTATGCTCTCTTTTTCGGGCTCATGGTCAACTTCTTGGAATGTTTCCATATCCATGGAAAAGGGAGTAGTGTAAGATAACCTCTCTTGACTTGGCAAATCAAATGACTCTTCTTTTTCCTCTTCAACTCCAACCATGATAACATTAACTTCCTTTGCCTTCATAGGGTCTCTTAGATTTTGCCCTTGTCTTAGAAATACACCCGGTGGTTTTTGAGAACTCATGAGAGCTTGGGAAGCCACTTTAGCTTCAAGATTCTTGATTTGTTGTTGGGTATTACTTGCCAAATCCCCTATCACCTTCACTAAGTTGTCATATTTATCATCTCCCATGGTATTACTTGCTTGAGGTGGTGGCTCTTGGTTGAAAGGTTGGTTGGAAATTAGAGGAGGAAAGCCATATCCTTGATCTCTAAAGTTGGAATTTTGGTTGTTCCCTTGTTACCCTTGATTGAACCCTTGGTTTTGCCCTTGGTTGTACCTTTGATTATTGTTGTATCCTTGGTTGAACCCATTGTTGTTGTTCCATTGATTGAATCCTTGACCAAACCCTTGGTTGGCTTGGTTTCCTTGGTAAAAGTTTTGATTACCTTGGTTCCCTTGGTTACACCCATAATCTTGGTATGCTTGAGATTGGTTGATAAAGTTTTGGTTGGAACCTTGGTTGTTGTTGAATGAGGGCCTTGGTGGACGGTTGGAGAAATTGTTAAATGTTTGGAAAGCATTCACCTCTTGCACATTGTTCCCATCAAAGTTGTTGTAATGGTCATTTTCACATACTTCATAAGTATGACCCATCCCTCCACATGACTCACATGTTGATCTTTGCATCACTTCCTCCATGGATGGTCCATGAGAAGTGGTAGTTTGATTTACTTGGTTCACTTGCTTCTTCTTACTCAACTCTTCAAGTTTTTTGGTGAGCATATCAAGCTTAGCATTGGTCTCCACATTCACTAAGAATTCGGGAGGGTGCTTACTTCTTCTCAATACATTCACTCTTGTGCCATAGTTTGCCTCGGAGTCCACCATTTTCTTGATTAGAGTAGTGCCCTCCTCATCACCCAAATGGTCGAATCCCCCTCCCGTGGAGGCATTCACCATTTCTTTTGTTCTTGGCAACAAAGTTTGGAAGAAGGTTTGGGTAACATACCAATCCGGAATCCCATGGTGAGGGCAACTAGCAATGAGGTCTTGATACCGGTCCCATGCCTCACCCAAAGACTCTCCCTCATCTTGTTGAAAGGTATGAATTTTATTTCGTAGCATGGCGGTCTTCGAAGAGGTATAATACTTTGCCATGAATGCTTTGGCCAAGGCATCCCATGTGGTGAAGGTGTCCGGAGGGTGAATGTTCAACCAACGGTCCGCCTTACCCGTTAAGGAGAACGGGAACAACATCATCCTCAAAGTATCTTCGGATACCCCATTTTTCTTCATCATAGAAACCTTCCTCTTGAATTTTCGTAAGTGGGCGTGAGAATCCTCTTCAATGTGTCCCCCAAACAAGTCTTTTTCAATCAACCCGACTTGGGCGGGATGCATCTCAAAGTTGTTGGGAGCCAAGGCGCCAAAATTAATTGGGTCACAAGCATCACTGTGGTTAGGACGGTTATGGTCACGTAAAGCCATTGGTGGTGGTGGATTTGGTATATGAGGGGGTGGTGTTTGAGGTGGAGTATTTGGGTGTTGGAAATTGTAGAAAGGATTTTCTAGAAGGTGATCAATGGTGTTGTTTGGTTGTTGTTGTGTTGTGCTTTCAAAGAGAGGTTGGGTGGGTGAATTTGCTTGGTTTATGGTTGGTTGAGAAGAGGTTATAACCCTTGCAATGGTCCTATTCCTTAAGGCTCTAAAAAGCCTTTCGGGATCGGAGTCAAAGAGCAAAGCTTGGTGGTTCCTCCTAGGCATACAACTTGACAAACCGTAAGACTCCTAGTGCTTTTACACACTAGGGTAAGGCAAAAATCACACACACTCTACAAGAAGCACACAAACTACACAAACAAGCAAACAACAAGTAAAGACTAAAGCTAGAAACTTCAACTAACTAAGCATAACCTAACGCCATCCCCGACAACAGCGCCATTTTGATGACCGGTTTTTGCCGTCACTTCCGGTACCAAAAACTATTTATAAAGAATCCAATAAAAGTAGTATTTATTCGGGTGTCGAACACAAAGATGGCGGAGGTTAGATACTTGGTTTGTTTAAGTCTTTAGCTTAGCCAAATAAAAATAAGATGTTGATTAATATAAAACTAAGATGCAAATAAGAAATAAAAGTAAACTAAATGAAATTGTTTTTTAATTAATAAGGGGATGCTAAGGTCTTTGGGTTCACAAAGGGCAATTAGGGGGAGAAACAAGGTCTAACAAGAAAAGGGTAATAATGGTGGTCAAGGGTTTAAGACTAATTTCTTAGTCACCTTAAGCTCCTTAATAAGTTGTCACTTGATCGAGATGAACTAGCTACAAATAAAGCATAAAGACTACCCAATAGCATGAGCACCAAGACGGACCGAATGCATCAAAGAGATGTCCTAACTTTCATTAAAACTCATCGATAAACACTTCTATAACCATCTAATAGCACAATGCACCAAGGTAAGCCAAACATGTTAAGGTAATGTCCAATTTTCATTGAGTCATTTCTACAAACACTTCAAATGCATTAAGAGTAGAAACCACATAATCACCCAATTCAAAAGGTTAACAACCCAAATTCATCCCCTTAATTACCCAAATTCCCCCTAGACCCTAGATTAGACTACTCACACATGTTCATGGGTGAGAATTCAACAATAAATTGCAACAAAACACAAGTAAACATTGTAAACATGATAAAGATTACTACTTTAGATGAATAATGATTAAACAACATAAGAAATGTAAACTAATGAAGTAAATGTAAACAAAAGATGAGAATTGTACCAACAAAGAGGAAAGGAACAAGCTTGGACAATAATGGAAGAATGAATTTCTTCTAGTCTCCCAAATACAACCCAATTGACTAATTGTATACTAATGAGAAATGAAGAACTTGGATAAATTGAAGAGCAATTACAAATTTTTAATAAAGATTACAACTTGAGTCTAGGAAAATTGAAGGGAGGAAAATAATTTCTAGGGTTCTAAGATATTTAGAGGGGAGAATGAACTAATCTCATTTTCTAGTCTAAAATGTAGTCTAATTTCTATTCTAATTTATGGTCTAATTGATAGTGTCTCCAAAGTCTCCTTTTTATACAAGTCTAATTAATAATACAACTAATATTCTAACAATAATAATAATAATATT
Organism: Silene latifolia; assembly: GCF_048544455.1. Lineage (NCBI taxonomy): Eukaryota > Viridiplantae > Streptophyta > Magnoliopsida > Caryophyllales > Caryophyllaceae > Silene > Silene latifolia. Next base: position 33,600,620 of record NC_133526.1, on the reverse strand, counting down.
AATATTAATAATCTAATAATACACTCACTTACTCACCCCACAAATACAAAACACACGACTCAAATAAAATAAGGGGGAAGGGGAATGTCGTTCAAAACAAAACAAAAAGGAGAAACAAAAAAGGGAAAAACGAGATTTGAAATTTCCAAAAAGGGGTGCCAGCCGGCTCGCCGGCCGCCGGCTGTGAATCGGCACAAAACCCGCTGTAACTTTGAGGTGAAATTTGATAGGATTTAGAGCCGGTGAGGGGATCGTCTGCCTGTAGGCCGGCTGAGATCCATAGTAGAGATTTGTTGCGGGTTGGGAGCCGGTGAGGCGGCAGACGGCGGGTCGGCTAGGAAAGACTGGTGCTTCAATTGTTTCCACTCAACTCGGTCTCGATTCCGAGTTCAAGGATTGAACTAGAGGATGCTCATGGAGATGGTGCGAAAGGGGTTGCTGCTGGGATTGGTGGATTGAGATGGCGGGTTGAATTGGACAACAATGGTGATGGAAACTGGTGGTGGTTTTGTTTGTCGTGGTGGTGTAGGTAGAGGATGGTGATGGAGGCAGAGGAAGATGAGGGTGGTTTGCAGGTGTTGGGTTTCGAAAATGGTGATGAAGGTGATTGTCGTTATTGATGCCGGTGATGAATCGTGGTGAATGGAGAAATGATGAACGGTGATGACAGGTTGTTGGTGAGTGAGTTGTGATGATGGTGCACGGACGAGGTTGAAGTATGGATTTGCAGGGGAGTTGAGCAGTTGGTTTTCGTTCAGGCGAGATGCAGGGGAGGTGAGCAGCTGGTTTTCGAAGGTGAATGGTGATGAAGTTCGAGTCTTGGTGCGAGAGGCAGGGTGAGAGCAGGTGAGATGATAAATGAAGACGGTGAAGATGAAGGATGAATGAATGGTGATAACTGGTGAAGGAGGTGAGTAAATGTTGGGTTGCTGCTGTTGTTTGAGGTCGCTGCTGGTGTATAATTGATGGACGAATGGACGAGTGATGATGAAGGAGGTGAAGACGGGTTGATGCTGTTGTTGATGATGAGTGGTGTTGGTAAATTGAGGGGTTTGTCAAAGTCAACAATTGACTTTCATTTTGGTTTCCTTTGATTTATTTTGCACTTTGACCCGTTTCAACTTGCTTGCATCACCAGTCTCCGTCTTTATTCCGCCTTGCTTTCCCGTCTCGCCTATACATTAAAATAATATATTAATAAATTAATACTAATAATACTAATATTATATAAAACCGACTAATTATTAAATTTAACTAATACGACGAATTATTATAAATTAGTAATTTAATGAGCTATTTAAACATTTAACGCACACAAAATCGAGTTGAAAGAGTAAAAGTATGGGTAAAATACGACTAAAATGCTACTTATCAATAGCCTCTAAACAACAGTACAAAAATATATGTGATTCTATTACATAGAATGCATGAGACTCCATTAGGATCATCTTTAACAATATGCATGTTGAATGTAATACGAATTCAAACGTTGGTTTACATTATCATGGTTTGATAGTAGAAGTCAACTAAGTTGATAAAAAAAAAGTTTAACTATGTTGAAAATCGGAACACAGAAAACTTTTGGGTTGATTTAGTTGATTGTTGATGGATCATCAGTCCCTTTACAATTCATGGATTATACAACCCATTGTATATGTTGTACAGTGTAGAATATGAGCTTTGTGATAAAGTATCCGAGCTTTATGTTAAATAATATGAGTTTTATTAGAAAGTATTGAACTCATCCATTTACACATTAAAAACATGAACTTTGAATTAGCTCAGAAAAAATACATATAAGCTCGGATTCTTATACCTTGGTTGTACAATGTTTATGCTACAACTGGATGTATAATCCTATTTCTAGTCCCTTTAACATAAAAGTTACTTTTTTTGGTATTAATTATATCAGTTGTATAGTATCCGAAGTTGTATAACATCCGAAGACACAGTTGTATTATGTAATTACCTATTTGTATTATGTAATTACCTATTTTTATTGTTGTACGCACTATCGATTTTAGTTAATTTAAAACGTCATTCCCAAAAATGTGGTTTAATTCCATAAAATGAACACGTGATAATTGAGACTGGTTTTATAAGATTCACAAATTAGATTAACTTACAACATCTACCAATATTCCATTTTGTAAGCATACGACAATGTAAATGTTGAATGGTGGTACGCAAAACAACATGTATCTCAATTATATATGTAGCGGCCTGTTTGGAGGATTTTTGTTAGATCTCTAAAAAATAAAAAATTATTTTTGGCTATCTACCATTAATATTGGTTGTTCCCTATGAACTTCATGTGAAATATAAAATACAAAATCTAATTTTTTAGATGTGAGATATATTTTTGAGTCAATTAACGGTCAAACTTTTCAAAATTTGACCTCCAAAAAACAAATCAGGAGTTTTGTGTGGATTGGAGGGAGTAGGATATTAGGATACTACTCATAAACTCGACTAGTTTTAGATTAATTCTATTAAAACTATAACTCATTTTTGTTTATTTGAAATGTTATCTATTAACAAAATCAAGTTTCATTATGTTACATTTTTATTCTACTCTTTATTTATAATAAGAAAATGAACAAAATTTCAGAACATAGTTTCAATTTTAAGAAATGGCTTCAAATTAGTAAATATATATGTACAATCGTTTCACTTCTTAACCAATATATATGAGTTTGACCTAATTTATTACACTAAGGAGTACTTTATATTCAACTAAACTCATATGGGATACCTTATAGTTAACCATTAACAAAAAAAAAGGACTATTTCCACTTTAATTTGCTGTCCTGAGGATTAGCCTAATTTCATTTTAGTGTCGTGAGGTTTGCATAATTTCACTTTGGTGCCCTGAGGTTTTGACTACTTACCACTTTAGTGACCTATACATAACATTCTTAGTATTTTATACTCCCTCCATTCATCTTTTATCTTCCCATTTCTCTAATATATATGGGGAGTATTTTATTGAAATGGGAAGATAAAAGATGAATGAAGGGAGTACTAAAAAAATATTTTAAACGTAAAGGCTTTTTTTTTTGCAATATTATGTTGATTATACTATTTTGTATGCAGTTTAATATCCAATTTTGCAGTTTATTTTACTGAAAATGTAATTAAGATAAAAGTTGACTATTGAATGTTTTAGGTCACCAAAATGAAATTTTATTTAATACTCAAGTTACCAAAGTGGGAAGTAGTTGAAAACTCAGGACACCAAAGTGGAATTATGCAAACCTCAGGGCATTAAAGTGGAATTAACCCAAACCTCAGGGACCAAAATGGAAATTTTTCAAAAAAAAAACTACGAAAAGCTACTGTAAAAACTATTACACTTTTAAATATACAATCAGTCTATGACCAAGTAATAAGTCTAATAACCAGCCATACGCAAACCGCGGTAATAACTAAGTGAATAAAAACACATAGATGAATTGGAGTTTAGAAAGTAAAAAATTGACGTAACCGCATAATTTTGTATATTTGGCAGTTCGATACATTTTTAACGTCTATTATGGATTTGATATGAATTTGAAACCAGTTTGAAGAAAAAATAGGTGATATAATAGTAGATTATTTATAGTTATTACAATTTTTCTATATATTTATCGTACACTGATTTATTCATAGTTAGCTGGTTCTTGGATTATTAGTCCCACATAAAATCGTAATTCTTGACTTTGTTCATTTGCATTTAATTTTTTGGCTCATTTGACAAAATCGATATGAGATTTATTTAATATTTTTAAATGGTAGCTCAATTTTTTTTTAATCTTATGTGAATATTATTGGTAATCTAATCATACACATTTGATACGTTATAGAAAGTCAGAGTTAAAACTATTTCATGCCATCATTGAAGTTGTTTATTTTTAATATTGTCACTGTAGAAATTTTTTTCTGCCAAATACTAAGTAAATCTTATCTTTACTTCTTTTTCCTATTATGACATGTTACTTTTTCCGAAATATTTTTTTTTCAAAATAAAAATTAGTTTTTTTCTAAGGTTTTTTTAAGACAATTACGGGTTTGGTTATAATTAACAACTCGAATCTTTTGTAAATATTTTAAATATTCAAAAAAAAAATTACATAAAATTATCTTTGTTACTACACGAGTTTCACTAAGTAGTAAAAATCGATTTTTGACAATATTTTATATTTGTAAGAAATTAAGATCTCTTTTTTTTTTCTCACAAAGATTAATTGTATGTTTATAAAATAAATTTTTTAACACTTTTATACGTTTATTATATGATTTTTTTTTGCATTATAAATATTTCTAAAATAAATATTCTTTATAAAGTTATTTTTCTATTATTATTTTTGTAACGTATAATCGATAAATTATTAGATCTACTTCTATTAGTATTATTATTTACTTCGATTAGGATTACTTTCTCATAAATTATTAGATCTACTTTGATTATGATAATTTTCTCATAAATTATTAGAAGGGAAAAGCTAGATCTACACTTATTAGGATTTCTAAAAAAGTTGGACTCTCTAATATCGCTCGAAAAGTTTCTACTTTATATATATGTATGTATTGATTGATTGATATATATATATATGGAATATGATTGATTTTATTCACCAACAAATACTTAAGCGTTAGTTTAATTTCTGTTTATTGATTGAATAAATTAGAGTTTTTAGACCTCTAACTAGTTTTGTCACCCGTGCAATGCACGGGATAACTTTGTCTTAGGATTTTGACGTTTATTTTATCCACAAAATTGAACGTCAATGTTTGAATATAAATGTATAACAAATTATTGTACAAATTACGATATATAATACAAGACAATTACGTATTTTTGAAAAAATATAAATAGTTTAAATTACGAAGACAAATATTTTTTTTCTATGTCAATTACGAAAACAAATATATTTGAACAAAATAGTAATTCAAAATTTGCACCGAAACTTTCCAATCCATTGACATAAAATATGTACTCTTTTATTTGAGTCTATCTTTTAATAAAACAATACACTCATAATTTATCAGTTTATACCTTACATTTTTTTACCTTTAATTTTAACTCATTTTTGTGCCTTTTGTATTTCTTCCCTCTTCAGATTACCCATGTGATACTTTGCTTTATCTGCATTCACATACGTTTAATAATGTTTTAAAGTTTATATAAAAAAATATATTGATCAAAAGGTAAAACATTAACATGGCAAGAACTTGACAAATGAATCAGAATATTGTCACATGTAAATTATTTAAATAAAATAAAATGGAAAACATGAATTCAAATATAAAGCCAATGATTCATAAAAACCAACAACATAACAAATTAAAATATACTTTATTGGACACAACAACAACAACAACGCCCAATATCTCACTATAATCAAAATAAATAAATTAAACCATAAAATATAATCCACAACTTAGAAACGCATGGGCAAAGTTATCCCGTGCATTGCACGGGTGACAAAACTAGTTAGAGGTCTAAAAACTCTAATTTATTCAATCAATAAACAGAAATTAAACTAACGCTTAAGTATTTGTTGGTGAATAAAATCAATCATATTCCATAATCTTTAAGCCGATTAAAACAATAAATTATTAACGATCTCGTGGTTTCCACGGGCTCCAAAACTAGTTAGTATATAAATATGAGAATGTATCCTGTATATAAAACCATACGTGTGTATATATAAAAAATAGATTAGATCTTTTGGAAGTACAAAAAAAATTACTTAGATGTTAAACAATGTTTGCAGTTAAGCTTTTTTGAAAAACTAAAAACATCAAATAATACCTCACTTAACAATTTTTTTTTTTTTTTTTTTTTGACAATCACCTCACTTAACAATTGAATTAGGATCATCTCCATTTTGAAAGGAAATAGATGTTCATTACTAAACAGTCTAAAATAAATAAGGAAATTGAGAAAAAAGTAAAATTATCGAAGATTAAATCTCACTTAGTGTATTAATTAGATAGTAGAGAAATCGAAATGAGAAAAATCAATAGAGATACTGATTCCTAACAATTATATTGGGCTATTGCCTAATGGCTATCTTGGTTCGATTGTGAAACTGAAAAGAGATAAAAGTTTAGGTGTTCCTAAAAGTTGACTTCCTCACCTCAAAGTGAAAGCATCCTATATTTGGTTCTGGTATGTTGGTTTTTAGGTGAAGTTGATATCCTACCACAAATTTTTAAACTTAAAATAACTCCCTTTGAACTAAATGACTCACTTTCAGAAACAGAATTTCGACTGGAAGTCTGCAACCCAAAAAAAATTACTCCGTATAATTACCAAGTAACAATTTAAGCTTAAAATATAAGGTGAACTTGATGGAGTAACAATTTCGATGTTATGCCTTGCTGAAAACCACATGAAAACTTGTAATGTAAATCAAAAACAGAAATTACATTATAGTTTCCGTTGTCGTCTTCCTCACATCTTACTCCTAACTTGTATGCTTTCGCTAACTAGGAAGAGTAAAACTAGGGTTCAAAAACTGAAGTGATACACAACAGAGTTGGAGTATGAAGTAGAGTATAACTTAATCGCACATGTTCTCATTTTGACTCGGATTGCTACCCCAGCTTGAAATCCAGGCTGTCAATTCGGCTACGTTACTCGTTATGTCGTCGACGGAGTTACTCTTCATTGCTATCACTATGTCTTCTGGGTAGCTTTCTTTAGCCTCCTCAAGCAAAACTTGAAATATTTCACATTCAATATTGTTGGACAGTTTTGACCCTGTATAGCCTCTGAGGTAGGATAATCATATTAGGTGCTTCTCAACTATACATTCAATAACGATGAAAAACGAGCCTCGTATGCGACAGTCTCACACGTGTAAGACCAACCCAAATGTCTTGAGTATTCCTTACAGGATCGCTGGGATTTCACGTGTGAGGCCAACTTATATACGTTTTGTGAACAATGAAATAAGGGCGACAAAAGTAGCATTTGAGCTTGTACAGAGCTTACCTTTTACTAAGGCGATCATACAATATAGAATTCTCAGTTTGCAGCACCACAATACGATCAAACCACCGCTCTGGGAAGAAGTCACAACCATGATAATCCACAATGACACCACCCCCTTCCATCAGATCTTCAAGCTCATCAATAACCTGCCAAAGGCTCAGAGGGAAAAATGCAACAACAGACGTCAATCATAACCAAAAGCAGAGTTATAGTGCAAAACACCTGCACACATCATTGCCATCATCAATCTGAAGGAGAGATAATGATCAACACAAGAGCAAGCAATAGAAATATCAAAGCGTTGAAGAGACCAGCCTTGGTGGTAGAAATTGATTTTAGCATTCTCTCATAATCGTCGTTGCGGTCATAAATTTAGACTAAGGATCGGTTTGTGAAGTAGAAACTACTCAAACTAGTACTGTATGTCTGTATGTACCATAAACGTGGTTTCATTGTGTCAGCCCAGATTTGATACCACGAACCCAACAACTACTAATAAGTCTTTACCGAATAGATTAGCGATATATAGAATTATAGAGTACCACACAAGAGACAAATGAATAAAATAAAACAATTCATGTGCTTATATGGCTAAGTGCCTAAGTTGAAGTATAAAAACAGTAGAAACGGCCCCTCTCTTCTAATCTTTCTAAGTTCTAAGTTCATAATGTCCCGCTTTATTGAACGCCAGGGGAAGCAGCAGAAGGGACATCCGGACAAGGAACAGCAGAAAGCTGCATGCAATATGAAAGCACACATCAAACTACCTTCCTACAGTAAAGTTATCTTTAGCGGGCCTTGTTGATTAAAGTCTTTTATACAAGAAGCGTCGATGACATACACAATCAACTCCTTACCCAGAGGTTCAGAACTAGCTGTCAGCTACAAACTAGCTCCCTCGTATCCCATATTGTTCCCACTACGAGTACATGTACAAGGACTATAGTTAAGGCAAACCTAGAAGAATTTGGAAGACATTTAATGGATAACATGGTTATTAATCCCGCAACTTTCATGAATATGTAAGGATTGTAATTAGCTAGTTACTTACTGAAGTCCACCAAGATGCCTTGTAGCCAACACTTGGTATGCTATAAGATGAAGTCATCACAAATTCACAACCCATTTAGATCTTGTCTCATTACTACTAGTTGTCCACTATGAAGTATCTCCCTCGCCGTGTTTATACTCACAAATCAGCCGAGTATAGGACCTCCACAAACATAATTATAAACCCAAAAAATTCACATGGCCGCTAAGCTCAACATCCTTTTGGCTCATGATCCATAACACCCTTTGACCATTCAATTGACCCACTTTATAATACTACTATAGTACTCATTTTGTAGGGCAGAAAAAAATTGATTCTAGCAGCCAAGATGTGTTTCTCCAATTACTCCGTGTATGGCACTAAATTATCCAGTAAACCTAACACTACGAATTACAATATCCAACTCATGATGTGGTTTTCGTTTGTCATTGTAATACACCTCCTAGGCATGCAGGATAGCTTGATAAATTTCCTCATGATGTACGTCTTGTACGCATGATGTTGATCATACCATTAAAGAGCTTAACTGTAAGCCAAATTGTTTGGCGATAAGCAGGTTAACTTTCAATTGTGTTTGATCCTACTACAAGAAATTAGAGATAGTAACCCTTTGTTAGTAAGAAGTAACCCAAAGGGACACCAATAACAGAATGTAGTCAAAAGCAACACTACGAGCTAACATACAATGGCATACCCAGGCTAACTTTCAAATGCATTTGTAATCACAAGAAGTTGAGATATAACCTTTGTAAGTAGTAAGAAGTAACCCCCACGATGAAACTGAATGTCGTAAAAAGTGACACTACCTAGCTAGAAGTAGTTAACCGAAACAAACACCAAGTATCCAAACCTCTTCCGAGCCCAACTTCCACAGCCCACCCGATAACACAGCAGAATTTACAGAGCGTTGATGGCACAGAACAACCCTTACTGTAGTGAGTGATTAACCAATCAGACAATTAAATGACTACCCTCCTCATTCCTCATTCCTCATTCACATACATACAGCAGTGTAAAACATTACAAAAATACAGAATAAGCAGTAATCAGAAGCAAAGTACAAATTTCGCTTACCAGATCCTCATTAATGACATGGCAATCAAATTGATCATCCCAACCATCATGAAGGTTCTTCTCCCTGACCAAATCACCAATATTAACGTGGCGAAGCTGAGTTGCCTCTGCTAAAGCTGTGGCGGTAGTTGTTTTACCAGTCCCCGGTGTTCCAGTAATCAAAAGGTTAGGCTTGACCCTCCCCATGGTGACGTTTCTGATCCTTAACCGTTCACTGCAATAAAAGGGTTCAATTGATTGTTATTTGAAATTCCGAACACAGCGAAAAATCGACCTAAAATATGAAAATTAGGGTTTATACCTCAAACTCGAGAAAGAAGAAGGGTGGTACTGAAAACTGAAGCTGATTTTGTTCTCAACGTTGGAGAGCGGCTCGGAGCGGAACGAGTGACTAATAGACCGGTCCAATTCTAACCCGACTGTTTTTTTAAGGGTCAAGACCAAAAAAATCTCGCCTTGTACAACAGTACTTGTTTGAGCTGAATTGAAATAACATGTTATTTTAGAGTAGAAACCAAATTTAAATGGATTTGACCCATCAGATCAAAGATAAATTAATGATTTTATTAAAATATGGAGCATATTTATATATTATATTTGATAGAAAAATTAAAAAACTATTAATTTTAGGACTTTAAATTACACAATTTAAAAAATAATTTTATAACTTTTAGTAACAAAGTAAATTATTAAAATAACTTGATATAATTGACAATATATGATTAATGTAAGCATTAAATATAATTAATATTTTATATATGTTTTAATTTTCTTTAAAAAAAATGCTTAAAAAATCGGTGAAAAAAGGCTTTAGAAAGGTTTTTTTTTTTTTTTTTTTTTACCAATAATCTGACTCTAACTCAGCCAATGACTCGTATGACGCGATCCGTATTTAACAAGAGTACAAGACCCCTAATTAACCCAACCCGTACTTTGACTTGAACCCGACATGATTCCTCACCCGCCCGACCCATTTAATAGGACTAGTGACCAAAGATAATTTTAAAGATTTGCACTTGTAAAACGAGTAAAACTGATTGTACAATTGAGGCTATTAAGCCAAGAGTTATAAATTATATATTTTACTCAGGAGTAAGGACCCGTGCAAAGATGTGATTTTCTATTGAATGTATAACACTTTTTCAAAGAATTTATTATTATACAAAGTATATGTACTCGAAAACAACCTAAAATTACTTGTAAAGGACAAATATAATTATTACTCCCTTCATACCACACTAATGGTAACATTAACTTTTTCACATTTGTCGAGACACGTTTTGCAACGTGAATATCTTTAGTTACACATTATTAAAAATTATAAAAATTTGATATTTTTATATCATTTATGACGATAAATCAAACAAGATCTCCCATGACGATATTTTGTCTTATAGATAAAGAATAATATCGAAGATTCCCTACGACCATGAATAGTGCCGAGATTCTCAATGTTACCATTGATCTGATATGAAGGGAGTATAATACAGTTACGACATTTAATCGTATAGTACAAATGATGTTATCTAATCACTATAGTGATTGGATATCGTTACACTGGACACATGACCAACTCCTCCGATCCGGCCGACCGCCTACTCCCGGGCACAGTACTCCCTCTCGACGACATTAGAAGGACTCCACGCCCAAAACTTCTACCAAACTTGCCAAGTGAAATACAGAATCAACTCTCAAAAGATACCAACCCGTAAACTCACTTATCCAAGATATTTATATTAGTCCTTAACCAGAAAAAAAAAAAAGAATAAAGGAAAGTAGTTCAACTCCTTCACTTAGCCTTATCTAACAAATCATGAAAACAATGTATGTAGAAACGGTCCCCGGCAATGGTGGAGGATTAACAAAAAAAAAAAAAGATTAGGCGCTCTAATCAACACTAATTAGATGATGCTAGATATCATGAACATTACGCTGTAAAAAATTGGGTACCGTCCATCAAAAGTGATACAAACAAGCTGGTGATTGATGAATTCATGATTACAACCTGAACTGTACACTTCCTCCCTCATCATTTTTTCCAACATATGTACTCGCAATAAATTACACTATGTTATATGGTCCCCGTTACACGACCACTTGCTTAACACATTTGTTAACTTCATTAAAATGGCTGTAAAAATGAGAAATTACATATTATCGTTTAAGACAATTGTATACAACTTTAATTTAAAACGGGTTAAAATAAATAGAGAAAATAAAATGTCGATTGACTATCAAAAAGTTAATCTTATCTATCTAAATGGGATGTTATTTAACCCATTTTAAGCTTATCTTATCTTATTCCCTTTTTAACTAAAACCAACCAAAGTTGTGGTGTACTCTTGTAGAGGGACTAGGCCCTAGGGGTAATATTCGATTATGATCGGAATCCGAGTTCGGCCTTGATGCCTTCACTAAAACATTTATTTTGACTTCATTTACATTACACGAACTTGTAAATAAACTCAATTAAAGACAAATAATTTCATTTGAAGGAATCTTATTAATTGCAATTTATGTGTTTCAAGATGGTAACAACAAGATTCACATATGGGTAGGGATGACATAATAAGTTAGTTTAAAGCACAAGAAATGCTCTCAATAACCAGCGGAGGACCCTAGTTATACCGAGGGGGCCTCGGCTTCCCGCTTATTTTTATATTTAGTGTAAAATTATCATGCGACCCCTTTAGACTCAGTTTTTGGGTCTTAAATGTTCACACCCGGAGTAAATAATTTAAACCTCAGCCCCGTTATTATTTACTCCAAAATTTACCACTGTATATAACAACTCTTTTAAAAGCGACTACTAAAATAAGATTTCGTGACTAACTCTAAACATTGAAGTTGAAACAAATTTGCGATCTAAATCGATTCGCAAATTCATTATCGGAAAGTAGTATAGTTAAAAGTTAACTGTAGGAGAAACTTGAAAAAGTATGACAATATGACATAAAATGTTTGATATGAGCAATTAGTAATGCACGTGAAACAAATTTAAACAAAAACGTAGGGCTCAAAAAGGATCTTTTATTGGAGTTTGATTATGAGGTCATAGCCACCTACATAAATTATATGCAATCTATCCCAAATAGTGATTAGAAAACTGGATTTCACAATTTTAAAATTAACCCTAAATAACAAATTAGTACAGTGATTAGGCAATTGATTTGGTCCCCCCTTACTTTTCCCCTCCTGTTTGCTTTATTGGGTTCAACTCTCTAGCGTGCTTAATGCAAATGCATAATCTATGATTGTTGATATTGTGTGTTGGTCCACTCCAGATTTTTATTAGAAATATATTGCATAAATTATAAGATTATGTTGAGAAAATTGCGGGAAATTTAGCATGTTCATCAAAGACGAGTTCAAAAATAAGAGTTACTGTTGGGTTTGTGTCTTGATTGTTAGTCGTCGCTTTGAACGACTATGTGGGGTCTCGTTGATCCGTATCTGTTATTGGGGTAGGTGTTGTTCGTAAATTCCGTAGCACCAAAGAATTACGACAGGAATAAAAATGCAGTAACGAAACAAATGCCAAAGATCAGAAATACCGACAGAGGAAAGGTAGTGACACGGTACGGAACCGCTGCCTTAAAAACTATTTCTCCGGTACGACCGTGGTGGCGATCAGCACTGACCGGTAGTCCCCAAGGTTTACACTACTGCTGCCTCACAAACACGCCCACTCGAGTTTGTAAGACCTGGAACGGACTTAAGCAGAACCCAGAAATCATATAGCAGAGAGGAAGATGTGGAGAACAGAAGAGAGAAAGAGTTTTTGTTGTTGTGTATTGAACTGATGTGAGGACCTCGGTATTTATAGCTGAAGAGAGCTATAAACCGTCCCCTAAAACGCAGCAGTCAATGACTGAAAGTGGGGAGTAAACTTCTCACCCACTAACTGAAAGTGGGGAGTAAACTTCTCACCCACTAACAGTGTTGACTGACTCATTCAACAGCACAAACAAACTCAGCCCAAAAACTCTCAAAACGCAAAAAGCCCAAGAAGGTAAAATCGGGCCTTCAGCCCGCTCCGCAGGGGCTCTACCCAAACCCGAGCCCGAGCCCGAGCCGGGCCGGGCCGGCGCGCGCGCGCGTGTGTGTTGGACCCAAACCCACTGGCCCAACAAACACACACAAAAGCCTCCTTGGTCCACACAATTAACCAACCAATGGAAGGGACAAATATAAACCCCTCAAAGAGGAGTTTCCCCACCGATGTGGGATAGATGCAAAACCAAAAAATTGGTTTTTCCCTTGTTTTCAAGTCATCACTTCCAACAATCCCCCACAGATGGCGAAGAAAGAACTAAAAGATTTCTAGGTAAAGGAAGGGTTGGATACTTAGGTATCAATATCTTTCGATTTGAATTGATACTTTAGTGAAATGAGGAAACAACTTACTTACAGCTAGAGAATATCTTGCGATTTGAATTCCTAGCTGAGCTTCGGTCGATACCCCCCACAACACATATCATACCTTCTAATTAAGACCGTCCCGCGATTTCAGAGTGCAACACGCTCTTTTAGAGCTTCATGCGTTACCTTGGTACTAATAGGGTGACCTCAAGACTTCTCATAGTCTTAGAATCATCACACCTACGTAGGTGGCTCAAGTGCTTCTCGCAGCACTTGTCACACGAGCCATTAAGGACATGAGTCCAACCTGGTGTATAATTCATCAAGTGCGTCTCAAAAGCACCACCATAAAGGCTATGAATCATACTACGCCATAGGAATGAAACTTTGGACCTAGTCAATCTCAACCTTGACTTAAGGGCCTAAGCCCCATTCCCCTCGACGTATTAACGACTAATCTCTTAGTCAACCCTTTAGTAAAGGGATCAGCAAGATTACTCTCGGACTTCACATAGTCCACAGTAATCACTCCATTCTCAAGGAGTTGTTTAACTGCAGCGTGCCTTATTCGCATGTGTCTCTTTTTCGAATTGTAGACACTATTCTTTGCAACGCCAATAGCAGCTTTCGAGTCACACAGCATGGAGACCGGTGTTAGCCGTCCTCCCCATACTGGTACATCGCCCAATAGGTTTTTCACCAATCGGCTTCTTGTCCCGCCAACTCAAGAGCTATGAACTCCGACTCCATGGTAGAGCGTGCAATACAAGTCTGTTTAGAAGACTTCCACGATATCGCACCTCCACCCATGGTGAAGACATAACCACTAGTAGAACAAATCTCATCGTTACCTGCAACCCAATTTGCATCACAATATCCTTCTAACACAGCAGGAAATTTACCATAATGCAAACACAGATCAACTGTTCCTCTTAGGTATTTTAGCAAACGACGAAGAGCATTCCAATGTTCGTTACCAGGGTTATGTGTATAACGACTCAGTCTACTAACCGCATATGCAATATCTGGTCGAGTACAGTTCATAAGAAACATCACACTCCCTAGGATTTTAGCATACTCTTCCTGGGAAACACTGTCACCCAAGTTTTTACTCAAATGTATACTAGAATCATAGGGTGTTCTAGCAGGCACAACATCAAAGCAGTTAAACTTTTTCAACACTTTTTCAACATAATGAGATTGACTCAAAGAAATTCCATTGGAGTTTCGGATAACCTTAACTCCTAGGATAACATCAGCTTCTCCTAAGTCCTTCATCTCAAAGTGTGATGACAGAAATTCTTTGGTTTTAATTATCACATTTAAATTGTTACCAAAAATAAGCATGTCATCCACATATAGGCATATAATAACACAATCAGATTCTATTACTTTGGAATAAACACATGAATCAGAATTGTTAATTATAAAGCCATTACTCATCAAAGTAGTGTTGAATTTCTCATACCACTGTTTAGGTGCTTGTTTCAGACCATAAAGTGACTTGTTCAGTTTACACACTTTATTCTCTTGACCCTTAATCACAAACCCTTCAGGTTGCGACATATAGATCTCTTCCTTTAGCTCACCATTCAAGAAAGCAGTTTTAACATCCATCTGATGTATAATAAGGTTATGAATAGCAGCTAAAGCGACAAGAGTTCTTATAGTCGAAATTTTGGTCACGGGAGAATAGGTATCAAAGTAATCAATGCCCTTCTTTTGTGTAAAGCCTCTAACTACAAGTCTAGCTTTGAACCTTTCTATTGTACCGTCAGGTCTCATTTTCTTTTTAAAGATCCATTTACTCGTAATGGGTTTACTACCTTTAGGTAAATCAGTCAACTCCCAAGTCTGATTAGAAACAATAGAATCAAGTTCACTTTTAATAGCATCTTTCCAAAAATTAGCATCAATGGATTTCATTGCCTCACTATAGGTTTTTGGGTCATCCTCTATTAAAAAAGCTGAAACAAACTCATCACTTGCACAAACAGAGTATCCATATTCAGATAAATGTGTTGTAACATAATCACTGTAATCCTTTGGACATCTAGGTCTTTTACTCCTCCTAGGTTCAACAAAGATGATCAATAGGAGTGCTACTACAACTAGCATGTGAAGACATATCAATAGATGCAACAGGTAGTGAAGTAGATGAAACAACATTTTTCTGAAAAGGGAAAACATGCTCAAAAAATTCGGCATCTCTAGCCTCAGATATAGAACGGTCACTCAAAGACATAAATCTATAGGCAGAGCTATTTTGAGCATAACCTATAAAAACACAATCATAGGTCTTAGGTCCAATGGTAGGTCTCCTAAAGTCAGGTAAACCCACTTTAGCCAAACACCCCCACACTCTAAGATAACTCAGGTTAGGAGGATAGCCCTTCCAAATCTCGTAGGGTGTCTTGTCAATTTTCTTATGAGGTACACGGTTAAGAATGTGACAAGCAGAAAGTATTGCTTCCCCCCACATATCGTCAGATAGGCGTAACTTAAAAGCATAGCATTCATCATTTCTTTTAAAGTTCTTTTACGTTCACTACACCATTGGATTGGGGTAAGTAAGGTGGACTAGTCTCATGTATTAAACCGTTTTAAAGACAAAAGTCTCGCTAAATAATCGGATTTATACTCACCACCTCTATCGACCTTACCCTTTTAATCTTCCTGTCGAGTTGATTTTCGACCTCATTTTTAAAGTTTATAAACGATTGTTCTGCTTCATCTTTAGTCTTAAGCAAATAAACTCGGGTGTACCTCGAACAGTCGTCTATAAAAGTCACATAATAATTCTTGCCACCTCTACTTGCAACATTTTTGAAGTCATCTAGGTCGGTGTGAATTAACTCAAGAAGACTCGTATTCCTAGTTGTCACAGGTTTACTAGGTTTCTTTGTGAATTTAGCCTCAACACAAGACTACCACATTTAGAGAATTCTTGACTCGACAAACTTGGAATTAAACTCATGGTTTTAAGTTTTTTAATGTAGTCGATATTCACATGACCTAATCTACCATGCCAAACATCAATAGACTCAATGCGATATAAGAAGTAGATGCAATATTATTAAAAACAGAATCGGTGTTCAAGACAAAAAGACCCCAGACAGATAACCCTTGCCCACAAATTCCCCATTGCGCGACATTACAACCTTGTCAGCCTCAAACACAAGTTTCATGTCAGCTTTGTTTAACAAGGCACCAGACACGAGGTTTCGACGCAATGTAGGTACAAATAAAACATTATTAAGGGCAAGTGTTTTCCCCGAGGTGAGTTTGAGAAAGATCTTGCCTTTGCTCGTGATCTTTGCGGTGAAGAATTACCCATGTAGACGCATTCCCCATCGCCTATCTCCTCGAACTCAAGAAATAACCCCTTATCAAAGACAGAGGTGTCCGGAAGCGCCAAGATTCAAGACCCATTCAAGAAGATTACCCACCAGATTAGCTTCAACAACCACAACAAAGAATGACATCATCGTCACAAGATTGGCTTCACTTCAAGAGCGATCTTCTTATCGATTGCACTGGTAGGCTTTGTGACCCGGTTTCCCACAAACATAGCAAACCAAAGGACCCTTAGGCTTCTGAATCTTTGCAACCGGCTTGGTGTACTTCCCCGGATCGATCTTCTTTCCTTTACCCTTACCCCGACCAACCTTGGCCTTACCCTTACCCTTGAACTTTTCAAGAAAGATTTGACGGATCACCGACTCAACCAAATTAGCTTTGACAAAGCAAAGAACAGATGCATTCACAGACGGTAAACAAGCAGGGTTGTCTTTGAGGCGATTTGCCTCTTCGGTCCTCATATGATCGATAAGTTCCATAAGGGACATGTCTTTCTTTTTGTGTTTTAGCTGATTTCTATACTCAGGCCAGGAGGGAGGGAATTTTTCCAACAGCACATTAGCAACAAAAAGGTCGTCTAATTTCATGCCCTCACTAACAATATCAGCACACAAATTTTCATAGACATGAACCTGTTCCATAATAGACTTCCCATCCACTATCTTAAATTGCAGCCACTTACCCACAACATATTTCTTTTTCCCAGCGTCATCAGCCCCATATTTTTTCAGTAAGGACTCCCAAATGACTTTCGCCGATTTATTATCAGCAAATAAATCGAACAGCGGGTTAATCATGTTATTAAGTATGTGACACCTAGCAGTTTTGTTGTCCTTAACAAATTTAGCAATTTCATCTTCATTTGACTTAACTGCCTTAGCCGCAGGAGGGGTAGTCTCAGCATCAGAAGGAACAATAGGTTTTGGCGGGTCATTAAATAAAACATAATCAATTTCCAGCTGCTCAAAAAACATCAACAGTTTCTGGGACCAACGCTTATAATTCGACCATCTAATTGCTCAATTTTGAAATATCGTACAATTTTGAAATAACGGACATGGCAAACCGCACTAATTAAATAGTTTTTAAATTGTTGTTCGTAAATTCCGTAGCAAAGACAAAGAATTACGACAGAATAAAAATGCGAACGAAACAAATGCCAAAGATCGAAATACCGACAGAGGAAAGGTAGTGACACGGCACGGAACCGCCTTAAAAACTATTTCTCGAAGACGACCGTGGTGGCGATCAGCACTGACCGGTAGTCCCCAAGGTTTACACTACTGCTGCCTCACAAACACGCCCACTCGAGTTTGTAAGACCTGGAACGGACTTAAGCAGAACCCAGAAATCATATAGCAGAGAGGAAGATGTGGAGAACAGAAGAGAGAAAGAGTTTTTGTTGTTGTGTATTGAACTGATGTGAGGACCTCGGTATTTATAGCTGAAGAGAGCTATAAACCGTCCCCTAAAACGCAAAGCAGATCAATGATCGAAAGTGGGAGTAAACTTCTCACCCACTAACAAAGTGTTGATCGACTCATTCAACAAAGACAAACAAACTCAGCCCAAAAACTCTCAAAACGCAAAAAGCCCAAGAAGGTAAAATCGGGCCTTCAGCCCGCTCCGCAGGGGCTCTACCCAAACCCGAGCCCGAGCCCGAGCCGGGCCGGGCCGGCGCGCGCGCGCGTGTGTGTTGGACCCAAACCCACTGGCCCAACAAACACACACAAAAGCCTCCTTGGTCCACACAATTAACCAACCAATGGAAGGGACAAATATAAACCCCTCAAAGAGGAGTTTCCCCACCGATGTGGGATAGATGCAAAACCAAAAAATTGGTTTTTCCCTTGTTTTCAAGTCATCACTTCCAACAGTAGGTCTGTCTTGGACCTTTATTAGATCATTCTGTATTAGGTTTCAGAGAGTATTATATAACTCTCTGAGCCTCTACCTAACAGTCATGCTTATACCGTGAATCTCTAATCTGAAAACTCCTCACATATCTGTGAAGAATCCCATATTTACCCACATGTGAGTGTCCCACATTGCAGAAGAAAGAGAGATTGTATAGCTTTATAACCAAGGGGGTTACTCCTCCTATTGCCAATTGGTTTTAGGATTGAAACTCCCTTGTGTTGTTAAGTGGTCCGTCTCTCCTTCATTCCGGTAAGGCCCAGACCCATTTGCATGATTTAACAATATCAATAGAACTCTCCCCTTGCTTCTGTTACAACATTACCTCAAGTGATAAGAGTTTTCTTACCCCAACTACGAGGGTTGAGGTTCGATCCTCGCCCGCGAGGCCGATCCATCCAGATTCTAGAAGGTCGCGACCTAAGTCATTAGCCCTTCCATCCATAAACTAATTGGGTCACCACCCATTTTGTTTACCTCTTTAATTGTGTCCAACAAATATATAGCTGACTCGTGTCGGGTCATAGGGGAAGTGAAGAACATCATCCCATGACCTTATTTCACATTGGGTCATGCTAATTTTTTTGTTAATTGATGATTAAAATGATCAACTTCCTTTCCCTTCGTAACCTAGGTCATGCATGACCTTGCTTAGAGGTGGTTAGGCTAAGCTATATTTAGTGCCACAACACACTAGATAGAGGCAAAAAAGTTGGGCGTCAGAGCTCTTGCCTGATAAAATACGAGTAAAAGTAAGATTGTTGTACAACATCAAAGAATTCAGTGAATTAGCCACTGTCACATGATCATATAGTATCAGTATACTCAAAAGGATATATTCACCAACACTACCACTCGGCACTCGATCACCTTTTTCTATTCTTTTCTCTTCTTTTGTAGGTTTTGGCTCGTTACGCTAAATAGGATTATACATCCAGTTGTACCATAAGCATGGTACAACCAAGTATAAGAATCCGAGCTTATGTATATTCTTTCTGAGCTAATTTAAATTTCATGTTTTTAATGTGTAAATGAATGAACCCAATATTTTCTAATAAAGCTCATATTCTTTAATATAAAGCTCGGATACTTTGACATAAAGCTCAGGTTCTACACCGTACAACATATACAACTGGTTGTATAGTCCATAAATTGGCTCGTTACATAGCTTGTTGGTGGGAAGTCGGAGGATCAATATTATAAATATTGTTTGTGACTTATATATATATATATATATATATATATATAAAGAGATTATTTTGTCTAAGAAAACAAGAACAAGGAGAAATGAATCAAAATCAACTCCACTCGACTCAATCATAATTTTCCAATTTTTTATTATTTTATTTTATTTTTGAGGACGATTGTAAATGATATAAAAACTTCTTTTACAAATTCTGGTCATTTGTTTGGAATAAAAAGTGAGAACCAACTTTCCCACATCCTCATATTCATCAGTTAATGTATTATACAACTGGTTGTATATACAACTTATTCAATGTAGTTGAGCTTTGTTATAAAGTTATCGAGCTCTACTACAAAATTATTGAGCTATGATACAAAGTTATTGACCTTAACAAAATAATTATTAAGCTCAATAACTTTGTAAAATAGCTCAATAACTTATAAAATAGCTCAACAACTTTGTGTAAGAGCTCAATAACTTTGAGACGGTTGTACAATGCTATTATACAACTGGTTGTAAGATAGTATTTGTGCATATTCATAAGTTAGTTCTTGAGTGTTATTTATCTTATTGAATTGAGGTCTGATTTTAAGACCCCACTATAGTAAACGTAGCTATGCCACTTGACTCGATACTCAATTTTTTTCTTAAATTATTTTATTTTCATGAATTAAATGTAAAATAGTTTCATTTACAAAATTTTAATTAGTAAATTATAGTATTAAAGGAAATATCGAGCAAATTTTTTGAGCCGAGCTTAGCCTTGATCGGCCTGACTCGCAAAGGACCCGAGTTGAGTTCGAGCCCCCACGAATTGAGCTTTGATTTAGTCGATTTGGAGTTGCTCGCGAGATGTCTCTTCTCTTTCATCCCTAATTCTACTTATCACTGAAACCGGGAAATGATCCTTTTTCACCAAAAGCCCACGAAATTGATAAAGCTGATAAGAGTTCTTGGATTTGCACATTGTCTTTGTAATTTCGTGACAATAACTATTGTGTCAAAGAGTAAGGCAAATACTTCCTACATCGATTATTTGTCTATCTTTGATTAAAATTGAGAATGAATATATAAATTAGACAAATGACAACTAAAAAAGGTAATTTATAAAAGGGTTTTTCTATCCTATGCCCACTAGGCATATGATAATAAACCAAAAATAGAAAGTATTAAATGATATTTTCATGGGAAATTGTAATATCTCATCACTTTTATTTTTCTTCACAAAAAATATATTTAATACTTTTCTATTTTAGCTTCTTATCCTATGCCTATTGAGCATAGGATAGAAAAACCGTTTATAAAATAATAATTTGGTAGCTAATGAGTAATGACAAAACCCACCACACACTAATGAAGTTACAATACACCAATCACCCAACTAATAAACCTATAATTAAGCACACTGATGGAATTATAACATAATTCAAATACCCGTTCATAACACTAAAATCTAAACTTTAAAAATTGCCTTATATGTGAAAAGTAATTAAAGGGAGTAACCAAATCAAACAATTGTGGGTAATAACCTGTAGTAGTTTGTCTGTCCCTCTAGGAGAAGATTTTTAGTTAAAATTTGGGTGAAACTTCAAATACTTTCATATTTAAGATTCATCAAGAGTAATTATATAGAGGTAAAATAGTCTACTCTAGGCTATGTTTTTTAAACTTCAACAAGTATGTCACCCCTGAAAAGGGTGGTTTGACCTGTTGTATGTGGTTTGTAGGTTATCACGTATATTCAAGGGTTCTGCTCAACGTATAATAAAGGCAACAATTGCGAGTTTTCTTGTCATAAAAAAAGTGTAGGTAGACTAGGTTATACAATCGATTACCTATCATGACATAGGCCTCTATTTTGGAATAGCTTTGCATGATCTCGATCATGATACATAAGCATATAGACCCCAATACCAATACCATTATGCTTTAAACTTAATGGTCCAACCCTTCCTATCTTTACACATAATCCCTTGATTATTTAAACAAATCTTAATTCTTAATGAAGTTGCTTTCACTAAGTTATGATTATCATACACCCAAAAGCAATGCACCACATAAGGATTCTTTCTTATGTCCTCTAATTATATAATTAAAACATAAATTACAAATTAAAGAATGTAAAAGTAATGAGGAAGAAGAAAACATATCAATATTTCCTATTAACTTTTCTTCCCCACTTTCCCTACCTTTCACCGAAAAGTGTCTACATAACTTCATATTCTTGACTTTACCTTAACAAATAATTATACTCCTCAATTTTTATGATTTACCCATGAGCATTTATCTAATAAAGCAAAAGGGTACTTTTTGTATGGAGGGGTAAGACTAATTTAAATTACTATGAATCTCACTATTAATTAAAGTGTTAATTGTCCAATTGTTTAAAAAAAAGAGTGTTAATTGCTAATAGCACAAGTTTAGAATGTGCAAAAGTCACGAGCATTAAACCTTTTGCAAATGTCAATTAGCTTAGATGGTAAATCACGAGAGTTAATGTTCATGATTTGGGTTAAAACCTTTCATATATGTCTTTGTGCTATTGGAATTATACTAATAGACATACCAACTTAATTGAAGCACATATATAAAACTCTGCAATTGCAGCAATATTAAAATTTCAAAAAAAAAAGTTGTTTCATTGACTCAACTTCATTATTCCAACAAAACTCAAATAAGATTGTTATCAGCATATCATAATCTCATTTCTTAGTATACATCTTACTAATTGATTTAATTAATAATTACGTTAAATTCTGTATCATATAGTTTAGTTTTACGCAAGACCAACTATTTGCAAAAACATTTAAACATAAAGAATAATGAGTAAAGTATTCCCTAGGATAGGTCATCACTTTCCTTTTTAACCCCTACATATGAGTTCATCCGACTTTTACCTAAATCAACTCATCACTCTCACACACGCACTAGACTACTAAAAGCAAGACATACAGTTTTGCTATTCAAAACTTTTTCTCATCAAAGGCATATACAACGGCTGCATTTTCAGTAATATCCTTGACAAATATGGGGGTGGTGACTATGGGTGATCTCAAGCCTAACATAGCCGGAAAGAGAGCTTTTCGACCGAGTTCTAGTGGAAGACATGCCACCACTGAATGGTACGTAATACTTCTTTCAAAAATCACAAGGTGTTGGCTGGTGTTGGTGTTGGTGTTGAATACATTAAATGTCTTATAAGTACTGGTCTAGAGGAGACGTACGATTTCTAACCCACAATTTAATGTGGTTTCTAATTACTAGACCAGAACTTATAAGAAACTAGCTACTACAATGTTTTTGTATTACGGTTTTTTTAGGGTTGAGTTTCCATATAATTGAACCTCGAACAATTTTCAACAATTTTATTTTTACGTCTCTTAGACACATCGTCCCTAAGTATAATGTCGGATATCCTAGTAAACGTCATAATTATATGTTTTAAGTAGTGCGTTGTGTTGCTTGGTCGTCAAAGTGTGTACACAAGGATAAATTGTTAAGAGACTTATTTTCCTGTCAATTTTCCTTAGAAGAGTTGAGCATTCCTGAATTACAAAGGGTTATTCTGCTCTTACGGTCCTACCGAATGGACTTGGAATTGATAGATGACTACACACTCGAATGGGACCTAGTGATAGATGAACCACGCCCCCTCACTCGAGTGTCCATTGGGTTCGAAGAGTGGTTAGTGCACAGGCCCCCTCATACCATGTGCTGAATTTCAGCTTTGTCGTTATTGGAGACTGTCAGGATTTGAACCCGTGACCCTCGGTCACTCTGGCTCTACTACCATGATAGATGAACCATTTCAACCAAAACCTTAAGGTAATGGTTGAGGCCCAACAATTCTTGAGTGACATGAATTGTACGGAAATCATGGCTTTCCGTCTCAATTTACGGTCTCATGTCATCAATTTTATTTTGAAAATTACTCATTCTCTCCCAATAAATAGTTACCTATTTCTATGTTAGGTGTATCAGCTACTCGTAATAGTTATCTATTTCCCATATAAGTAAACTTGTGATGAAAACGAACTTGTGCGAGTAGATGAAATAATATCGTAAAGAATTGGATCTATATATACGACCTTCTCTCTTATTTCCACTTTGTGTTAATAGTAATACTCCACAATAATTGATCGGAACAAAGGAGAACGGAGTACTATTTTAAAATAGTCATAGTAACATTTTTAAAGCACATTTTTAAAATATTTTAGAAAGTCATTCTATATGGGATGATAAATTTGGCAAAGTCAAAAAAGAGATTAACCTTTAGATCACAAGATTTTCCATAAATTGTGCTAAAGAGTCATACTATTGGCAAGTAAACTTTAACAGTTTAGATTCAGGAACAACTTTTTGTCAGTAAAACAAAAAAAACATTTATTCACATTTGTTCGGTTTTTATCTTCAGTTACCTTTTTTAGTTAACAACATGAAGTCGTGAACATTTAGATCAACCGGTAAATTCTTTGTTCTAACTTAATCAAAGGCCTTACATTCGAATCGTGGGAAATGGGAATGCAACCCTCGTATAACTCATGAGGGAAATCTTTACTGAAATTGTGATCCTACTCGACTTGAATCCAGACTAAATCGAATGATATTACATTCTTCCGGTGGGGTGTCAAATTCACCGATCACAAGTACTAGGGCTCAAGGCCTACTAAATAAAACTATTTATTGAAATGAACAAGACGAGAGTCCAATATGACAAAACTGCAATTTTGTCAGATTGTTGGACATTTGAACATGTCAGTTGACATCAATATCGTAGAAAAGTTTTGTGGGGTTTTCATAATTTGTATCAGGTTCAAATAAACATTCTCTATTCATAATTTAATTCTTAGCCAAACAACCAAATTTTAATCAGTTGCTGGTTATGGATTTCATCATGAATGTTCAAGAGTCCAACAATAATTTAGATTTCTTTCATTTAATTCCTTAGAAATTGGTTGGGTGAGCTTTTCGTGTCGAGCCTATAGATAAGAACTCTAGAAGGGCAAATATGTTGCTGACGGGATTTGGGAAATGAACCCTGTTCATAACATGAGTATAAATTAGTAATCGAGCCTTAATCATTAACTTAAACTATTAGGATATACGAGTATAAATTAGTAATCGAGCCTTAATCATTAACTTAAACTTTTGGTTGAGATGCCATAAGTCTCTTACAATCAAGTCAATTACAGTATCATGTGAGCTAGATGACAGTTGGTCGTGATTTATTTTTCCAAATGAAGCTGCAATTGCCAGTTGTTATTGTACGACCTAGGACACTGTTGATAGATGTTAATGCGATTCACCATCAAACAACAGTCCCTAAGTTTGATGTACCTTTTTTTTTTTTTTTTTTTTTTTTTTTTTTTTTTTTTTTCGTGTCGACCATTTGACCATGAGCTAGCATCTCACCGCGGCCATTGGGACAGTCTTTTTTCGAGATATTAAATAAAGGTAATTAAATGGATATTCGAGATTTATGCTTTTAGGCTGAAGTGAAGCATAACAAGGCCTTCATTTCAGGCTAAGAGCATAAATCTTGAATGAAATGTCGAAGTAACATGGTATATTGGTATATCATGCTATTATCGAACTGAAAATGGCCTAACATAAGACATGACCCAACCTTATCTAATAATCTATCAACCTGTATATGAAATTATTATTATGGCATTAATTATGATATGGATGACCAATAATTTGTTAGTTAAATTAGCCCTTTCTTAAGGGGAACCAAGCATGCATGTACATGTACGGAATAGATCAATAATGTGTAAATGTAATATTGTAGTAGCTTTCAACAAATGTATCAATAACCAAATGCAGCCTCATGTATAGACCCCACTAATAAAATTCCCTCTCCATCAGGAAAGAAACTATGTTTTTCAACGGGGACGTTTACGTTTGCATAAGACAGTCTCACATGTGAGACCAGTCGAAATATATCCTATGAGATCGACCGTGTCCTCTATAAGTTTTGTGTTATGTCAAAGTCATATGAAATTCAATGCATGAAACTTCCTTTTCATCAAATGCTAACCTCTTAAGGAAATCAAATAATTGTGGTCTGATATATGTAGTGTGTCGGAATAGAGTAAACGCGTAAAGCAAAGCAAAGCAGTTTACTTCTGAGCAAAACTAAACAGGGAAAAAAAAATGTATGAAATGAGTTTATGTTTGCATTCAACTAGTTTCTTAAGTGTATTTTTGAGATAACTTTGTTCTTTCTGTTTTGTATATTTCAGGCCAATATCGGATGTTTCCAGCGACATCACCATTGAAATCGGCTCTGCAAGTTTTGCACTTCACAAAGTAAGCGATCTAAGCTGTCAATGATATTCAACTCAATAACTTTTCCAGTTTATTTAACGGATATCTGTTAACATACACCGTGATTATATGTATTTTGTGCAGTTTCCTCTTGTTTCTCGAAGTGGAAGAATCCGGAAACACATGTTGGAGGCAAAGGATTCAAAGACCTCGCGGATTAGTTTTCCATTTGTGCCAGGTGGTTCTGAGGCATTTGAGCTTGCTGCAAAGTTCTGTTATGGAGTCAATGTTGAGATCACTCTCTCCAATGTCGCTATGCTACGCTGTGCAGCTCATTTCCTTGAAATGACCGAAGATTATGCAGATAAGAATTTGGAAACAAGAACAGAAGTATACCTTAAAGACACAGTCCTCCCAAATATATCGAATTGCATCACTGTCCTTCACAAATGTGAGTCTCTCTTGCCGATATCAGAAGATATTCATCTAGTTAGCAGGTTAATTACTGCAATTGCGAATAATGCGAGTAAAGAGCAGCTCACATCAGGGTTATCTAAGCTAGAACATTTCTCACCCAAACCCTTGTCGAATATTGAGCCGGAAATGCCAGCAGATTGGTGGGGAAAGTCCCTGGCAATGCTTAATCTCGATTTCTTTCAAAGGGTTTTATCTGCAGTAAAACTGAAAGGTCTTAAACAGGGACTAATCAGCAAAATATTGATAAACTATACTCATACTTCTCTTCAAGGAGTTGTTGTGAGGGACTCACAAGTTCTCAAGGGGAACTACTTGGACCAGGAGCTCCAAAAGAAACAACGGATCATTGTCGAAGCAATGGTCAGTTTACTGCCAACTCAATCTAGAAAGAGTGCAGTACCAATGGCATTTCTTTCAAGCCTGTTAAAAGGCGGTATTTCTTCTTCGGTTTCTACAGCTTGTAGAGCTGACTTGGAGAGAAGGATTGGGTTGCAGTTAGATCAAGCTATCCTTGAGGATATATTAATCCCGTCAAATTCAAATGGCAACAATCATGGTCCGATGTATGATGTTGAGTCAGTTATGCGAATCTTCTCTATTTTCTTGAACTTAGATGAAGATGATGATGACGACGATAGTCATCTAAGGGATGAAAATGAGATGATGTATGATTTTGACAGTCCTGGTTCTCCTAAGCAAAGCTCCATTCTTAAGGTATCGAAGTTGTTAGACAATTACATTGCAGAAGTCGCTCTTGATTCCAACTTGACACCTTCAAAATTCATAGCTCTCGCGGAGTTGTTACCTGATCATGCTCGCGTAGTGACTGATGGGTTATACAGAGCAGTTGATATCTTCTTAAAGGTAAGTACTCTCTCTTATGGACTTATGCTCGCGTAGTGACTGATGAGTAGTTATCGAACTCTAACAAGTTAGACTTGTAATTTCAGGTCCATCCAAACATCAAAGATTCAGAGAGATACAGGCTATGCAAAACCATAGACTGCCAAAAGCTTTCACAAGAAGGGTGCAGCCACGCAGCTCAAAATGAACGGCTCCCAGTCCAAATGGCGGTCCAAGTCCTATACTTTGAGCAAATAAGGCTACGGAATGCAATGAATGGGAACCACAACCACCTCTTCTTCGGCTCACTTAATGGCCATTTCCCTCAAAGATCAAGCAGCGGCGTAGCCAGTGGGGCCATATCCCCTAGGGACAACTACGCGTCTGTTAGGAGGGAAAACCGGGAGCTTAAGCTAGAAGTGGCTAGGATGAGAATGAGGCTAACCGACCTTGAAAAGGACCATGTAACCATGAAACAGGACCTGGTTAGGTCTCATCCTGCTAATAAGTTGTTCAAGTCATTCACTAAGAAACTCGGTAAGCTCAATTCCCTTTTTCGGTTCAATACTACTAATAAACCTTTGGGTTCAAAAGCGAATTCAGAGTCCAGATTCTTCTTCCATAGACGAAGACGTCACTCTGTAGGATGAGAGTTTTGCTACTCTGTGATAATAATCTTATGAATGTTGAGTTTATAGTATATATATGTAATTAGTGTGTTTATTTTGTCTAATTAATCATGGCAAGGTTGATGTTTCATTCTTTTATTTTTTGCACTCAAGTTTTGAAGATTTTCTTGATGGTTTTAATTCAATATATAGCTTCATTGTGATAACTTCTTGAATGGCTTGACTACAACACATTGTGCCTTAATCCCAAAACTGATATGGAGTCGAGTAACATGAATCATTCTGGCTTGACTGCCTAATGTAAATTTTGTGTCCGTTATAAATTGACACACCATTTTCGAGTTATGATTCATATTGCCTAAAGCGGAAAGACGGTAGAAGTTAAAGTTCAAGAGCATAGAGCCTCCATCGACTCCTAAAATATACTTTTACGAGATGCATGAGTACTTGTGTAACCAATAAGCCGAAACCTATGTCCATTTATGAGTGTAAATAGAAGGTAAAGTTTAGCATGACAATTATGACAAAGCATAATGGAAACATAATCATGGCTGAATGAGGCGGGACTATGTTTCAACCGTGTTACTTGATTGATTGTGGTTCAAACTTGTCATGTCAAAAGTATTTTTTCAATTTGGAAAAGATTAAAGGGGATGCCTTATGAATTATGATATGCAAGCGTGAACATTTTTTTAGTGCCAAAAGCATCAACACTATGAGTACACAAGTACATTCAGATAAGTTTTTTTTTTTGTTGTTGTTGTTGTTGTTGTTGTTGTTGTTGTTGTTGTTGTTGTTGTTGTTGTTGTTGTTGTTGTTGTTGTAAACCGTCCACAACACTCAACGGTGTATAATCCCCTCGCCGTGGGTGCTTTTATGAAGAGGTAAATGGCTGGCCAAAGAGTTTGCTCAAATCCCATGGGCAGAGATCGAACCCCTGACCTCATGATTAAGGGATGAGGTTTCTGTTTGTCAAAGTGACTATTTGACTTTAATTTTTGTAAAAATATATTAGTCTAAAAATTATAAAAAATTATAACGTCAAGAGAAGGATCGAGTGTCTCCACAGGTAGAGAATGCGTATATAAAAAATGAAGGGGAGTATATACTTAAACTTGATGGTTAAAGTTTAAACCTCGCAAGTGCACGTGAATTCATTGCATAATTAAGGGTCGAACCACAAGGAGCAAGTAAAATACTAATCGTTATGTTCACGCGTTTAGCTAAGTCGAATAAAACAAGGATGATTGATTATCTATGTAGGCGGTATGACTATTAGATGAACAATAAACAGATAAACTTACAGAACTTGAAGAGAAAGATGTCGTGGCGTGATAGAATCACTGCCCTAAAGTTGAATTTGTCCCGCTCGATACACACGGCCTCTTGGCAACCAACCCCCAGGGTTACACGACGTCCGAGTCTAAGGTGTATTTTGGTAAAAATTTACCGGTTATGAATTAATTATGTGAGTGATAGTGAATATTCTAAATGCCAATTACGATTTAAATGGAATGATAAGAACAACGAAAGAGAGACGAATGAAGAGAATGACACGGAGGATTTTTGGTGACGCGGAAAACCCGGTGTGGGAACAACCGCGGGGGGAGTCGGTATCCAGTCATTTCGCCCTAACTCTTTATAAAGTGGGAAATAGAGCCTACTGACTCTGCGCCCCAACTCCTTCAAGGCTTTGAATAGTCCTGCAAGATTGGTGGTAAAACCATACTCACTTACTTTCGGAGGCAGATCTGCTTCGCTCTTTCCTTCAGAATTTCCAGATACTTTATTCACGCTCCTGCTGTAGGGTTTGGGTCTTTCACTCTTTTTCTCTACTGGAGCTTTTTCTGGATACTGGGTCTGAATCGTAAGTGCCTCTTACGGGTGCAGCGTCTTCCTCCAGCCTCATGACAGCAATTACCTTTGATTGTACCTCCTCAAAGGTAGTGCATGGATGCATGGTCAGGTCCTTGTATAGCCGTGAATCCTGGTGCAATCCTCGGCGGAAGGCTTGTGTAGCGGTTGCTATATCGCACCTCGGAATTGATACTTTCTCCTTGTTGAACCTGTTCAAGTAATCACGGGTAGATTCCTCAAACCCTCGCACTATCCGGTAGAGGTCACTGGTCTGCTTCTCCGGCTTTCTGCTGCTTGCGAACTGCTGGTTGAAGGCATTGACTAGGTCGACAAAGCTGGATATGCTTTTATTCGGTAGGACGACGAACCACTGCAGGGCTGCTCCTGACAGTGTTGATCCGAAACCCTTGCACATACAAGCTTCCTTTAGAGATCCAGTTGCGGTTATCACCATAATTTTCTGCTTGTAGTGGTTGATATGGTCAAGTGGATCTGTGGTTCCGTCATAGAGTGTCATAGCTGGCGGCACACATCCTTTAGGAACACCGACTAGGGCTATATCATCCACGAAAGGTGAGTCTGCGTAGCGTCTCTGGTCGCTTTCTCCGTGAGCCGAACGGGCTACACACGGTATCCTATACATCGCTCCTCGGCTCCCGGTATTCTTTGCTCCAAACGAATTACTCCGCTCCCGTAAGAGGGTTAGAAAAAAGGAAAGGAACCGCAGGTGTACCTCCTAGCAGGGTGCTCCAGAAATTGGCCTGGTCTTTGGGTGTGAGTTCCGGTGTTGCATCGATTATGGATCCAGGCCGCCATCCTGGTGTCGCGTAATCCTCCGATCCAGGCTCCATTTGGTGAACGGTTGCAGGATGTAATTGCTGCATTGAGGACAGGTCCAGATTGCCATCCTGGTGTCTGGTGTGCGGGGGTACCTGAAAAAGGTGGAAGGTCAGATCCTGACGGGGTGCTAAACAAAGCGTTACCTGTTGTCTGCTGCAGACTGGGTGGACTATCAAATGATAGGCATCCCAATCCTCTAGGCTCAATTGGTTCGCTGGGTGCTATTCCTGCCAGGTCCAGTCTGGTGACTAGTTCTGATGGAATTGATCGACCCGACCCTCCACCGCTGGTTCTGGTAGGAACCTCGGCGCCGATCGGCTTGGTCCGGATCTTTGTCACGATCTGAGCAATCAGGTTCTGGTTGTCCTTCCTCAGATCCTCAACGGCCCGACGCAGAGTGTCCATCCCCTGAATCATCACCTGCATCGGATCAAGTGCTGGAGATCCTCTGCTTCGGAGGACTTCTGCGCCTAAGCCTCCCTGGGTCTGGCTTCTGGATGCTGCTTCACCTCTGCTGGGGCTGCTATCCCTACTGGATTTGGACTGACCGGATGCACCTGCTACCTTTGGTATCTGTGGTGGTTTCTGAGTCTGGGACATGCTGACGGGGGTCATCTGGCTGGACGCTAGAGATGCACTGACTGATCCTGCGGATGCAGAAGCAAGTCCTACTCCAGAAGACAGGGTTGACATGCTCTGGCTACTGGATGAATTCTGGCTGGTTCCAGACATGGTGTCGGCTGGTTCGGTCTTGCGAGGTTTGGCTATAGAAAATGATCACTATGCCTCACGGTGGGCGCCAAATTGTTTTGGTAAAAATTTACCGGTTATGAATTAATTATGTGAGTGATAGTGAATATTCTAAATGCCAATTACGATTTAAATGCAATGATAAGAACAACGAAAGAGAGACGAACGAAGAGAATGACACGGAGGATTTTTGGTGACGCGGAAAACCCGGTGTGGGAACAACCGCGGGGGGAGTCGGAATCCCGCCAATTTCGCACTATAATCGAGATTTTTTGTCAACAAGTAAGGAAATACAAGTATGATATTGCTAGAGTAATATCGCCAGTTGCGTATGGGTTTTTAGGAGTGAAGTGTTGCCCGTACTGATGAATGCCTTGAGTGCTACCTTCCTCGCCTTTATATAGTTGTAGAATCTGACCTAAGGTTTTTGAGCTGCTTCTGCTTCTGTTGCTAAATTCCTGGTCAACTCCCTAAGGAATAGGGGGTAGTTGTTGACTTGGTCCTTTCATTCCTTTGCACGTGGGCTTTCAACTTATACAATTTGTGTTTGTTTACTTTTCCATCCCATGGTTCACAATACGCCACCTCAGCAATCCCTTTCTCCCTTCTTCTACCAGTTGCCGCGCGCCACGTTGGCATCCCTTGTCACTTTTTTCTGCCAATGATACGCTGCCATGTCACGGATGATAAATGGCATTTTTTATCCATAACAAGGTGTACGACAAAGACTCAGAATGAGGACTACTTTTAACGTTGCCAAATATCGCCTTAGAATATCCTAAAATATTTAGAGAGAATGGATTTTGTTGTGTGTCTTTTGTGTGGTAGAGTTGGGGTTTATATAGTAGTGAAATGGGTATGGTAAATCACAAAGTTAGTATCGTAAAATGGTAGTTTTAGGATACTACACAATCAATGTTGAAAATCTCATAAATCATGTATGGGAGAATGCACAATCAATTTGGAAAACTATCCCATGACTAAATTGGGAATTACCATTTGCTTCTTTTAAAGCACTAACTCCAACAATCCCCCACATGAGGCCCACATGATTCAAAAGAAGAGAAAAAGAATAGCTGATATAAGGCAACGGAACGTAAGTCTTAAGATGACAATCTTCCTGAGGAATTGAATTGTCACCTAGTGCATACAATTACCTCACAAACCGTATCGAGTTGCTCTCGGCATTGGACTCTCCACGGTGGTTTGTAACGGATAATCGCGCACTAACCCGCATTCGAATCGTGTTCGTCCTCGCGAAATGTCATAAAAGATGCCCCTCACATGCCTGGGATCTCGTGAACGCTCTAGAAGTCTTAAAGCCTAAAGACCTCATAGGGGTAGGGCATTTTCCCCACATTCACATAGGTAAGTCCATCAGGTTTGACTGTTACAAACCATCCTTAAACAAGGACTATGGACTTATTAAGAGCTTAGCTCAACCTTCCTCACATGACAGAAATAGCCTCATATATATAAGGAATACTACATCACTTTTATTAATACAGGAATGGTAGTAGTATTATAACATGAGATCCTCGTGACTTCGTTTGACCCATTGAACTTGGTAAACCCAAGTGGGGGAGCCCCGTCACGATTCACTCCCAATAGGCTTTAAACCCATTCCCTGTGCTGCCACATCAGCACTATCTTCTACCATGGCCATTGGTAGGAGGATCTCAACATCCTCTTCACAATTTACGTACGTACTATAATTGTATCACATTGTGTAAGGGATCTCAATATCCACTTACAATTCACCACCTTTGTGAACACATTATCCGATCAGATTATCCATCACTCTTGATAATCTGCCAGAAAAAACTTGATGCTTCAGATTATAATGCATGACAATTAATGGAGTCAAAATATTCCTACAAAGGAATACAACCACTTAGCCATTCAGCTTTTTGTCCTGCAAATTCTTCACAATATATTCATACTCCATTACATATTCAACAATGCAATTATGCATCTATAACTTGCATGATATAGCATTATGAAAGACGCCGTTTTCCAAAGTCAAATAAATATCATAATTATTCGACGTTCAATTAAATTGCAAACTCATTCTGAAAGATACAATTGTATTCGTGGATTAGCTTACAAAAAACCATGGTGTCCACCACCTATAACAACGATATAAGCTATATATCATATCTTTCATAACGCATACAAACATCATATATATAGAATGTAACAACCTTTCCACCAATTTCATTTTGTCATGTTTAAACTCAAGAATACATCTTAAATAGCTCATATATTAGTATTCCAATTATCACCAACTTCCGTTTAAAGAAACATCGCAAAATCAAACCGAATAAATGTAGATTATGCGTTTTTTTTTACCTTTTCTTGGTTTGCTATAAGCATTTAAACCAAAAAAATACTACAACATGTACTATCAAACAACCATTCATAAATTTCATAAACGGAGAAACAAGTTTATACAATCCCAATATCGTAGTATTCACATCTATTAGCCAATCCCATGTAATTGTCATTGTGACCACTTCTAATACTGAAACTCAATTATTTTACGACAAAGTTAAGGGTAGTCTTACCTTCACTAGACGTCCCCACAATCCACATCTTATTGAAAGCATTGACTAAGCAGACACCAATGACAATATTTTAGGCTTCAAGGCTAACATTCAAGATAACATAAGACGATGAACAAAAATTACCCTTTCTGAAACATGTCACCAGAGACCAACATTGTCATATAGGAAATTATTAACATCATAAACCAGGATGCCGAATAATCCATTGTCATAACCAACTATACATAACAAATTATTTTAGGTCCAATGTTGTCTTGCACAAAACCATACAATATTTTCCTTTAACACACTCCATATACGTATATCACATAAGGAATACATTCTTCACAATTTAGAGACAAAATATCAAACTTTTCAAAATTTGCTCAAATAATACTACTTCCCCCACATGTTGTCACGTCATACATAAGTAATAACATAATATAATGTTCACGAAATTATACACAAATATGTAGAGATACATACGAGAATTTCACACGTGATTTTATCTTGAAAAAACTCATTTTGGGAGGTAAGTACATATCAATGTATCACGCAACTCTTTAATAACCGATCAGTGTTTGATCTGTAACAATCAACCCTTTACAGAATAACGAATGTCTATATACTTACCAAAAGATTGGAATAGCACATATGAAGAGCATAGTATGAAGACACATAAATTGGTTTGGTACACCAAAAACAAAGCCGAGTATATTGTGTGATATTTACCCATATTTAGATGACGAAAGTTAGGCTATAAATTATTATTTCAGTCTCATATACTCTCTTTATTTCAAAAAGAGCAGTCCCAGGATGTCAAGAGCGTCCCGACTCTCGGTACATATATATTGTGGAGAGCTAATGACCAGCCAACAAAAGATTTAAGCGTGCATGAATGATACGGAGTATTAGCTCTAAATGCTGACAAAAAAGCCTTGTATATTATTCAAAAGATAATTCTTCATATTAGATGCATAATTTATTGTTTCCCGTTTACAATGTCGCATAGTTATCCGATAACAATTAAATATAACAACTAGAAGTTGAGAACTTGTGGTCTTTGACTTCAACGTCAAAACATGTTTATCTGTATAATCTAGCATTACTTTGCTTCAAAGTTTATGGCCTTTAAACATATAAACATGAATATTATGAACTCATTCCATGTTCTTTTTCTAGTACAAATTGAAAAAAATCTTAGTCGTAAAAAACAAAATATATATATACTCTTTAGTAACAATTCTCTATGAAGCAAGAGACAATTAAAAGTTTGGTCACAAGTAATAAAACAAACGAAAAGAGAATACAAGACAAATAATTGTGGATCTTATTAATGTCAACACAAATGCACAGCCTGATTAATGGTCCAATGTACCTTACTTATCTATTTATACATGCTAAAAAAACATGTCTCATCATTATGAAACCAATGAAGGCCATATCGCCTTAAATAAAAAAATTTAACGAGCAAGAAAAAAAATTCAAAAAAATTTCAACTTTAGACTGTAGGCGGTATGACTATTTGTAGATACCTCATTTCTGCACCTCCCGCAAACCACCCGGTGATGATTGGGCCGCATGTTTGGTACGCGAAACAATTTATGACAGTTCGTAAGTTTATCGTCAAGTGATCCCTCAAATACTTGTGCCTACCTCTTAAACGTCATCTACACGCCGATACGGTCGTTTTGACAGTAATTAGAGTACATTTGGAGTCCGGGTCAAAAAAATCGTCTTCATTTTCTAAAACCGAGTCAGAATGTTCCGGATATTTCTATTCCATGTTTTCGCAATCTTTTAATCTTTGGCAAATAATTTCCCGTAATATTCACACAAAATATTAAGGAAAACAAGATTAATCCGTTATTTTATAACCAAAACACGGAAATATTTCTTCTGCATAGAGGAAACCACTTGGGAAAGGACGCAGCAGTCCGCACCTCTTCCAAGAGACGCAGACTGGGCTGCGCCTCTTCCCAAGTCTTTTCTGCGTATTTTTCGTATCTTTTCATATCTTTTCGAGATTCACTTCCAAAGTTTCTCCGAAAAACCTAATTTCCTCCGTGTGATTAGTATAAATAGAGACCTTCGGTCTCACATATTTCTCACGCGAGTGTCCGCCCTTCTCTTCTCCCTTTGCATTCTAGACGACGTTCTTACTTTTTGGCGTCTAAGTGTTTGAACTTTCGACCACGTAAGCTCGGATCTTTCTGAGTACCAGCCTCGTTTTGCATGACCTACCAATTTGACCAACTCCACAATAATCAACTTAATCTATCTGTTTAATTTACTCTTACGAGGGCACTTTCGTTTACATTCGAGTCGAGTATCACTAAACGTATACTTAGTTCATCTCGTTTCGTCAAACATGTAAGTCTGAGGGTGTATAATCCTTCTTTTAATTATTGTTCTTCATTATTGTAATCATATTGTAAGATTTATGTCGAAAGTACTCTTAAAACCGATTTCTAAAACCGTGTTTAAAGCCTTTTTACGGATTATCGAGGACAACCGTCGAGAAAGAACGCAAAGAACCGTTGTGCCTCTTCGAAGGGGACGCAACACGCCGCGCCTCTTCGTGAGGCTGCCGCAGTTCCTGCTTCCTTTCTTCTTCCTTCGTCTTTTGTTAATTTGTTTGTTTTTCTTTTGTTTTCAATCGTTGTAGATACCTCATTTCTGCACCTCCCGCAAACCACCCGGTGATGATTGGGCCGCATGTTTGGTACGCGGAACGATTTGTGACAATTCGTAAGTTTATCGTCAAGTGATCGCTCAAACATTTATGTCTACCTCTTAAATGTCATCTACGTGCCGATACGGTCGTTTTGGCAGTAATTAGAGTACATTTGGAGTCTGGGTCAAAAACCGTCTTCATTTCCTAAAACCGTCAAATCCCGAGTCAAAAGCAATGTGCTTGTCTACTTAAGGTTAGGATGTCATAAAATGTTGAGATTATATCTCATTTTGAGTCTCATGTCACTTCATTAGGCTAAACTTAAAGATTACATTACAAAATGTGCATTTCATTTAGCTAAAATGATAACCCGACCTTTAGGCCCGTTTTACGAGGCGATAACGACTTTTTTGGGTCAGGCCTATTTCACAGAAAGTTCTATATCTTTCTTTTAGCTTTCCAACGCCACCAAAATCATCTTATTCCGAGTCTTGTAGAGAAAGTTATGCCTAAAATACAACAGGCTGTCAAACGCGCTTTCTTGCGCAGGAGGAACCCGCTGAGGAAAGGACGCAGCAAGTGCTGCGCCTCTTCCAAGGGACGCAGCACCTGCTGCGCCTTTTCCTCAAGGTTTTCTTTTTGTCCAAGTTTCCGTGTTTAACCTAAGTCGGTTGTTTCCGGATAATTCTCTTCTTTCCTAAACCCTAATTCCGTGATTAGTATAAATAGAGACCTTCGGTCTCACATATTTCTCACGCGAGTGTCCGCCCTTCTCGTCTCCCTTTGCATTCTAGACCACGTTCTTACTTTTTGGCGTCTATGTGCTTGAACTTTCGACCACGTAAGCTCGAATCTTTCTGAGTATCAGCCTCGTTTTGCATGACCGACCAATTTGACCAACTCCACCATAATCAACTTTAATCAATCTTAATCGTTTTCCTCTTACGGGGGCACTTTCGTTACATTCGAGTCGAGCATCACTAATCGTTAACTTAGTTCATCTTGTTTCTTCAAACATGTAAGTCTGAGGGTGTAAATCTCTCTTTTACTTATTGTTCTTTATCTTTTGTAATCATATTGTAAAATTTATGTCGAAAATACAATTAAAACCGATTTATAAACCCTTTGTTTAAAACCTTTTTACGGATTATCGAGGACAACCATCGAGAAAGGATGCAAAGAATCGCTGTGCCTCTTCGAAGGGACGCAGTACCTGTTGCGCCTCTTCGTAAGGCTACCGCAGTTCCTACTTCCTTTCTTCTTCCTTCGTCTTTTGTTAGTTCGTTCGTTTCTTTTTTCTTTCGTTTGTTCCTTGTTTTAATGTAACAATCTAAACATAATAATTTGACATATATTATTATTCATCATCATTAGCATATAATTCATCTCATTAAATTCCCGACTTAAATCCCTAATAACCAATATTTGCGGGTTTTCGTCATTAAAGTCAAACCGGGTTGTAGAAATTCGATTCATTCATGTTGGGTTTCTGGAATTCGATCTTTGATATATTTCCACATGTTTATTATCATGTTCATCATTAGTTCATCATTAATTCGTCATTAATAACCTAATTAATTTTGTTTAGTTTGTTTAATTCACTAATTAACCCTTTTTAACCTTGTAATTAATTCGTTTTAATCGGTTTCATCCATGTTTATTGCTTTCATGACTATTAAGCATGTAAATAATCTGTTAATCACTTTCATCCGACTAAATAATACTAATCAATCATTAAATTCACCAATGAACATTAACGATTCGCAATTCCGGCTTCACAGCCAGAACTGAGCCAAGGAACAGATGCGGTGACTGCTGCGCCTCTTCCAGAGGGCGCAGCTCTGCTACGCCTGTTCCTAGTTGACTTCTGTCTCTGAACTCCCGTTTTGCCTCGACCTAGTTTAATTACGTAATTAATTAACTATTATTCGTATTGTCGCCTTAATCTGTTGGTTAATTTGTTTCTTTCTTTTCCAAATTATCCGTTTTAGATGTATTTTCGACATAAATCATTAAACCCGATGTAATTATTATAATTTCCTTTATTGTATTTTCCTTTATTGTATTTATCATTGTGCGTTTTATCACTTGTATGTTTTCACATGTAATTGAACTTAAATCCTACTTTGACCCAAATGCATGCTAAATTACTTGTTCACCGACTTAGTCTAATTCTTCACATGTTAGGATTAAAACGTTGGATGTTGCATTGCATGCATATAATCGACAATATATCGAGTATGGACAATTTTCCCTAATCATTAGTAGAGGCCGCTATCGAGGCGGGCGAGATTAGGTGTTCGATCAAAAGAGCTTCCTAATACGTACCCTCACTCCTTACTCCAGATCTCTGTGAACATCCGTGTTCATTGGCATCCACGAGAGTCATTCTAGACATAGAATGCTAAGGGTAACGAGTTCTTGGTGTCCATGTCACTACTTTGTGTCTTGACATGGCATGAGGTATTCGTACGGTTTCCAATTTTCCACAATAAATTGGTGGCGACTCCACAAATGCAAACGCTTGTTTCCCAAGCGCCCCCGTGGCCCATGTCCACAGTTTGGCGACTCCGCTGGGGATAATACATTTACGTGTAGCCAAAAGGGTGAAACTTGAACAAGGTTAGGGAATAGTTTGTACAAGACAATTGTCGGTTTTCATAACTCGGTCTTCCTAGACGTTTATTCGGCCTTCCTAGGCCCAACCCAACCCATTCGACCAATCAGCCCGTCTAGACGGTCCTAATTCTTATTTGGGCCTAAGGATGGATAGCGATTGACGTCATCCATACCATGGTACTTACTCTTGTTTGTATCAAGGACTTTCACTACTTGAGGAAATGGACTAGGAATCGGCCTTACTCTTGTTTGGTACGAGCATCTCCACAGGCCTCAGGTTTGATCGTTCGGTATGGCAACCCACCCTTTAAACCAAAACCCTTTTAAATGCACTCAGCATCCCGTTATAAAGCTTGTATATATGTTTGTATCATATGTGATCACCATTTTATAAACAAAACCATGACGAAATTTTGTAAAATAAAATCCTTTTCAAAATGTAAACATTTTCAAAATAGCACAAAATAAGCCGAAACTCTGTCCAAATGTCGAGTCAAACTTCGGGCCTAATACCCATTTCAAAATCCGTTTAAAATAAAAGAAACCAAAAAAGAAAAACGTAAAAGAACAAAAAAACAAAAACGTTTTAATCAAAATATTTTCGAATCGTGTAAATGTAAATATGTAAATTCAATTGGGCTAAGTTAGAGTCAAAGTTCAAAGCGACTATGTCCTAGTCGGAACTCTGTCGAGTCATAAACCCGTCTTCCTTTACATTTTGGGTCTTTTCAAAATTCAAGTCAAGTCCTAAGGCTTCACACCGTCATTTTGGACTCCCTACCCCAATTCAGTTAGGATCTAAGCATTTTCGACACCTCGAGTCACACGTTTCGAGGCTCAACACACGAGTCTCAATGGGCCTCATATTTGAGTCTAAACTACAACAACCTTCTTAACACCTATAAGCAAACCTCGAGTCCAGAATCAACATGTGTCATCAATTCCGTCAATAAGGTCAATCATATTAGGGTCACTCCGTCAAAGTCAACACTCGAGTCTAAAATTATAGTCAAACACCATGAGTCCAAACACGAGAGGTCACTCACGACATCTCCTGGATTCACAAATCAAGAGTCTAGTCATCTCGTCTCATTGCATGTCCTTTGTTTGTTGCCTTAGTATGCGTGATCCCATGTCAAATCAAGTTGTAATGCGCATCATTTTCTTCTCGGTAGGAATTCTGCAATTTCCAATGAAAGTGTTCAAGAACGTTTATCCGTCGACGTCAAGGGACTAAGTGCTGCAGTCATTAAGCTCCAGGCCACCGTCGAAGACTTGAGCGCTCGTGTCATCAATATGGAAAACAAAATAGACATGATGAAACCTTTACCATCTTCTCATACCCCAAGGCCAGGTCATAGCTTCAACACAACTCACCCATCTAAGAAAGACAATGAAGACAAGGGAGTCAACCTCTTGAAAACTCCACCCAGAAGACCGGGACGAGCTTATAGGGAATTCGTTGACCTCGGAACCACATATGAAGTAGATCTACGAAGACTGGTTTCCCAGGGAAAACTTTATCCAATCGGTCCAATCCGGACCGAAAAGATATTGCCTAGGTGGAAGGGTAATTCATATTGTCGCACCATCGAGGTAGGGTACATGATACGGAGGAATGCTTTTGTTTAAAGCATATTATTCAAGATATGATCGAGGATGGCAGGCTTCCTGTGCCACCTTCTGTCAAGAAATCCAAGAAAATCGACCCTCTTGGGTCTAATATCATTAAACATGACGAAGAATCATCTCTAGACTGTTCTCATCTCCTCGATCCTTATGACAATAAAGAAATCAATGTCCTCGAAGATGACTGTTTTAGCAGAATTTCCGAACGGATCCGGCCCGATTAGAGAGTAATTTGGGTATCTTGTTCTACGTATTTGGTAGAGATTAAAGAATAAATAATAAGAAAAAGACTTAAAGTATGGAGAATATTGCTTATATTATATGGACGAATTGAGTACAAATTTATATTTAAGACCGGGTATATTCTGAACAAAGAAAGATAGAAAAAAGTGTAGAATGATTCCAGAGTCAATATCCATTCTACATTATCTGTTTACCAATGCTATATATAGCCCTCTTTCTCTATTTAACGTTCTTATTATTAACGTTACAATGATCAACGATCTCCCCAAATGTAGGAGTTGTTGCCGGATTAATAGGGCATGCTCCCTATTAATCCACTTGACTTAATCTTCCTTCAACGTATCCTTAGCTTTTTCTCCTCTTTTCCTTCTTGATTCATAGATGATAGGCTCTTATGGTTGGACTTGGTCTTCCTTGAGAATAGGACGTGGCCATTTAGTTTGTATAACCGTATTTCTTGTTCTTCTTCTTAATCCAGCCTGCCTAGGTGTCGTGCCAGGCTATTCTGCACTCACCATCAAGCTTTTCTTCCAGGATTTAATTGCCTTCTTGCTATAATATTCTTCAATAGTTGAATAGTAGTCAGACTTGTCCGGTCCTAGGTTACTTCGGTCAGACTATTAAGTTCAGGGCCAGTGGAGTCGACCAGCAACCGGGCCTAACAATTGCCCCTTGACATTTTACCCATGCTGGATCTGGCCAGGGGTGAGATGTCAACTTTACCGGGTTTAAACAATAAGAAGAATCATATTTATTCAGTGACTCTTAGACTCCTATTTACCGTTGAACACTGCAACGGCTAAGTGATGTCATGCTGACAGTTTTGCAATTCCTAGGGTTTCCATGCCGTTATACATCCTCTATAAATACGGTATTTGGGACGAGATTATTCTTCACCAATTTTCCTCCACTTTCTTTGCTAAATTTTCCTCTGAAATTCTCCCTATTTCTCAAAGAATCTTGTTCGTTAATTTATACTTTTTCGATAATTTAACTTCATCACAATAAATCAAACAATAAAAGATATGGGAGCCAAAAACGTCCTTCATCCTAAAATCGCTCATTGCAGCTGAGCTCGAACCCACAGATGTTCAGGAGGAAGAGGTGTTGGAAGTTGAACCTCCTGCTCGTGCTGTGGCTTTTAAATACCAGGACTCTGTGTTTACTGCCCTCCAATCTTTAGATCCTTACTTTCTTGAAGAGAACTTGTTGAAAACAAATTATGACAAGATATTAAGGGAGAAGAAAATAATTCCTGAGTCGACTGAGGTATGGATCCCTGAATCTTATCCAGTCAGAGCTAACTGGGTGTCACCTGGTTGGTTTTGTATTTTTGAATGGGCGTTCAAAGCAGGCTGTAAGTTACCTTTTACCCCTTTAATGATTGATACCATTCGTGCAATGGAGGTATCACCTTTTCAGATTATGCCAATGGTTTGGAAACTCATCCATTCTGTTGAAAATTTGTGTTCTAAGCACAATCTCACAATTACCCTTAATGATATCAAGGCAATTTATCATATGAAAAATCCAGTTAATGGTCGTTTTAATTTGAGAATTAAATCGAAAATGTCTCCATTAATTACTAACCTGGACTCTGGAGATGATAAAAGTTGGGCAAAGACTTTCCTGTTTGTCCGGACCGAGACTTTGGGATCGAGGCTTTGATTATCCGAGATACCCTCCTTGGAGAGTGGTAGGTTCCCTGTACTTTTATTTTGCAATATATATTACATGAAATTAATAGATTTT
This sequence comes from Silene latifolia, assembly GCF_048544455.1. Lineage (NCBI taxonomy): Eukaryota > Viridiplantae > Streptophyta > Magnoliopsida > Caryophyllales > Caryophyllaceae > Silene > Silene latifolia. Next base: position 33,557,553 of record NC_133526.1, on the reverse strand, counting down.
GATTCTTACCTGTGTAATTTTGATGGTTTTTGCAGCTCCTGATTGGAGCTTTGATCCTCTTGATGAGGAAGCTGTTTCCAGGATAGAGGCTTTCCTTGCTATTCCTGAGGAAGAGAGGACCTGGCCAGCTAGTTTGGGCAGGGAATTGTTGCCCTGGTATATGAAGACCAAGCTGACTGGGGTCAGAGTACCCAAAGGCAAGCCTAGTTCTACTGCTCTTTCCTGTACGTCTTCCGTATGTCTTTATGTTAACTGTTATCTTCTTGTCATTTCTCGTCTGATACTTACATATATTTTTTATGTATTCAGTATTTAGGTCTTCTGCTAGGTTGGCCAGCTTTTCTGCAAAGGATTTGAAGGCTGGGGTGGCTAGGATTGTTGAACAGTCCAAGAGCCAGGAGGCTAGTGGGAGTGACAAAACGCTTGATATCCTGGTTTCTGATGTCCGGCCTTCTCAAGATCCACCAGGGTAGTGTCACCAGAGGTCGTCCAGGCTCGAAAAGGAAGAGGGAAGATGTTATCCTGGAAGAGGAGGAGGGAGAGAAAGAGCCTATCCAGGCTCACCAATCGGGGAGTATAAGGCAAGTGCCTGCTAGGATTGATGACATGGATGATGCCCGGGCACGGATAGATGAGTTTTCTGCAAAAATGAGCGGCCAGCTCTTGTCTGCTAGTACCCTTGAGTCGTCTACCAAAGTGGTTTCTATTCTGACTTCTCTTGTTACAAAGGCTGCTGAACTTGCTTCCCGTGCTAGGGAGGTTAGTTGTAAAGGGATATTTTTAATTGTTCATGTGCTTTTTGTTTTGCCTTATACTTGGCTGATTGATTTTATATATATGTAGGGATTGGATGCTGGGTTGGCTACTGCTTGTCAGCTCAGGGATGCCCAGGCCAGGGTTACTAGTTTGGAGGAAAAACTGGATAATTTTAACCGTGACACCGCATACATCCAGGAGTAATGAGGTGGTATTTCAATCCCACTGGGGGGCAGCTAGAGAGGCAACTAGGGCTGCTATAGTGTTTGAGGTGGCCGCAAAAATGCCGAGAAGGTTGTCGGCAAGAGTTGGAGGTCGAGAAGCAGGCAATGCAAGATCAGTTGAGAAAAAATGAGGAGCTTGCTTCTGAAAAGGAATTGGTGGAGGCACGGTTGGCTGATGCTGCTCAATACTTCTTCGGGAAAGGCCGGGTTGATGCTATGAGGGATTTGGAATCCGACCGGGCTGATTGGAATCCGGACCGGGATGAGATAGCTTTGACGCCGATCTCCGATTTGGCCAATATGGGTTAAGAAGAAGAAGTGGATTCTCCTCCTTCCAAGGCAAAGTCTGATGACCAGGAAATGGCGGATGGTTGTGAGTCGGCCACGGCTCAAAGATAACTTAGTTTTGTTTTTCTTTTAGGTTTTGGTCTATCCAGGGGGAATGTCCCTGGAATGAATATTTAGGAAAATTATTTTTTGGCCCATCCAGGGGGGATGTCCCTGGAATGGATGATTATTAGGTGTGTGGTAAGGCCAATTATTTTGGATGAATAAATATTTGGTTCGTGTTTGTTTCTTTTTGTGTTTTGACAAGGTACTTTTGTAGTGTTGATGTGTACTTTGGATCTCGCCGATTTTTGATCGGATCGTGCCGTTTTTATCCGGATCCGCCATCCTTGTCGATCCGCCAGTCCTTATTTTTATTGTTTGTTATGGGTGGGGTTGTTGCCTGTCTGGAGGGCTTACGTCCCCTACCTGTCTGGAGGGCTTATGACCCATCTATGTTATACAAGTCAGTAAGGAGTTTTCCAGATTTGTATGTTTAAGTGGAGCTCAATATTTAAAGGTTCTGTTTTGTTGAATTTTGGATATCGTTGATATTTGGTGGGGGTGACCCCAATCTTTAAGATTTGTTTTAAATAAAATGCAATATGTAAAACAAGTATTGAAGATTCTACTTGGTAAAAGTAAATATGAGAACAT